>NW_024609836.1:61169885-61847841 GCF_016920785.2 Ixodes scapularis
TGAGGCCTTTTATATTTCCAAGTTCAAAGGCAACTGTGTCAGCGCGCCTTCGATAGATCTTTATGATTGTGAGTGTGAAGATCATGTGACGGTCTTGCGTCATGATGTAATTTTTGTTTGGTGTGACCACGCCGTTGGGTGTTTCTTTTAAAATAAACAGTTGGCAATCAGCGCTACGTCTGGGTGCATCTTCTCAGTCCAGTGTCCTTGTTCGCGCTGTTTTACCCGTAAACTGTCCCTCCCTCACGCGTTGCATTCCCGGCCTCGCCGGTGCCGAGGGCACTCCCTTTTTTATTTATTTATTTATTATACCTCAAGGCACCCTTTTGGGCATTGCATGAGGGGGACCGGGGGAATAAAAAAGAACGGGATTCTTCTTTCCGTGTCAGGTCGCATCAGGGTGGGGGGAGACCCGCGCAGAAGGAAAATTGGTGGAGCAACACCGGCAAGCAGAAGAAATATACAAAGAAAAAGTCCGTGGGAGCGTCGGTCGTGGACAGAGTTTGCGAAAAACGCCGTCCTGAGCTAAAAGACTCACAAGAATGCAGCTGCGTTGGTGGCCGCCATTACACAGTCAGTCTCAGGTACGAGATTGCTCCGCCCGAGCGGTCTCGTACCTGCACTGCCCCAGACACTTTTGCCTGTCGCAAATAGCTAGTTGCTGGCGATCGCTGCCCACCTTTTTCGATATTCAAAGCAGTTCACTGTGCGCACTTCTTGCAGAATTGCAACGTCGCCGTGACCTAAAACACTCACGAGGATGCCGCTGCGTTGGCGGCCGCCATTAGACACTCAGTCTCCGGCTCGTCTCGGCTTTCTTGTCCTTAGCCGTTTTCCCCGCGGCTTGATTTCCAGCGAAGTTCGGTAAATGAGTGTCGCTGTCGGTAAAACTTCCAACAAAGCCGGGTACGTCTGGTGACGAGAGTGGCTGCTGGTAAAACTTGGAGTAAAGACTGGTAAACTACACTGGCTTGGGGTGAAAACGGGTAAAAACTCATCCGCTTTCACCGGATGTCACTGGATGATTTTGCCGGATTTTTCAATAGGGAAGCGAGTCCCCGCAGGGGGCGCCTACACCTTAGGTGTTACGTGTTTGGTGAGTTGCATCACCACGGACCCCAGCCACCTGGGCCGTCATACCAACACGCCGGGGGCACCTACTTAAAGGGGCACTGAAGTCGACTATGAGATCGTCCTTTTGTGGTGACAATTCCTTCTTTAAGCATTCCAACAAACCCGAAATCACAACCGTGCGTAGCTTATTTCCTCGTTAAAGGCGTGTTCAAAGGTCGTGACACGTCCTTTTTGGGAAGAATTTTCTTCCGAGTGAAGTGGTCGACGAAGGGCGTTTGTCGGCGAGTTGCAAGCAATGGCCTCACAAGCGGAGAAAGAGAGGAGTGTTAGCCGAGTGTGTACCTCTCAGGCTCCCTTCGAAACGAGTTATAATAAAATCATGCGGAATCTGTGGGTATTGTAGGGCTTTCATTGGTCCACAGATAGTAGTTCGCGAAGAAGAAAAAAAAGAGTCCACATGTTTTCCTATTGCTCTGAGATGAATAGGCGGTCTTCGTATATGTGCGAACTAGCACATTTTAAACAATATAAGATAAAAAAAAGAACATCTAATTTCAAAAATGACTTCGGTGCAGTTTTAAGTAGACACGTGCTTGGTGAGTTGCGTCACTACGAACCACGATTCATGTGCGTTGCCCACCCACGCCTAACGGTGCGTGACCTAACTTGTGTCCGGGAAAAGGGGATCCAAGGCCCCCGGGCGAGGAAATGTACCGCTTTGGCCCCTGCTTCTCGTAGACGGGTGTCCTGACTTGGCCCGATCAGGATGATTCAGTCAGTCGTCTTTCTTCTCTCCAACCTTTGCCTTTTTCCTCTTCTTACCCTTCGTTCCTCTTTCGCCTTCATAGGGGGCAAGGGTTAACCTTGGGTAGTGATCTGATACCCTCGTCCAGATGCACAATTGGTTATAGATTCCCGGCAGCACTGTTAGAGTAATATCTCCAGCAAAGCACTTCTTTCTATGGTGCGTTAACTAACCCCTTGGTGGGCTAGGTGGTAGGTGGTGCACCACGTATTCCGAACACGTTTTTCTTTTTATGACTCCTCGCGCTCTTAAACCCCGAGATGATCGAACACTCAAAAAATGATGCCCGCTTCTCTTACTTTCGAAAAGCTAATGAAAAAGACAAATATCCTCAATATTTTGTAGTTCACTGTACAAGGGACACTGTATTCTTGCCCAAAGTTTCTCCCGTCATGGCAAAGCACTTCGAACAAATGATGGAAACATTTTATAAGGCAAAGAAGCTAGTTGGAGGCCTCCTTTTTGAGGTAAAAATAAGCCGCAGAGCACAACACTCTTAAAGGTGACAAGCCTGGAAGATTACCAGGTTACTGCAACCCCCCACCGTACCCTCAATACTGTTCCAAGTGTCATCTCAGAAGATGACCGAGTCGAATGCGGTGAAGACTATATTCTCAAAGGTCTGCGCAAGTGTGCTGTTGTTGTCCCGACATCTTATACTCACATTTGAACTCCACGCTCTTCCGTCCACCGTGAAGGCAGGGTACTTGAGCTGCAGAGTTCGCTCTTTCTTTTCATTTCGTCAGCGGTGTTTCCGCCGCCACCGTTTTGGGCATGGTTCCCGAAACTGTCGCGGTCGAGACATGTGTAGAAAGTGCAGTGGTACTAACCATGTAGCGGACATCTGCGAAAATTTATCCAAATGTGTAAATTGTAGCGGAGCTCACACTGCTTTCTTTTTGCTCATGCTCAAATGGAAACGGGAAAAAGCAGTATTAACTTTTAAAGTAAAACATAACCTTAGCCACCAAGCAGGCAAAAAAAAAAGGCATGCCTTTCAGGCAAGGGGTTCTTAAGCCCAGGCAGTGCGGAGTGGACCCGCACTGTCTAAAGCTTCCGCGGAGATACAAACTTCCTCCGGAAGACCTGTCCTCCCCATACGGGTCCCCTTCCGAACCCCTGAAGGTGACACGCACTCTGTCACCTTTATGTTGTAAGCAGTGTGCTATGCCCTCTAAGGAAGGTACGTATCACTCCCTCCAAGGTGCCAAAAGTGCTATCAGTGGAACTGCCGGCACTTCTGGCAGGTGTCGAGGGCTCCATCCCCGTGCCCCCAGCAGCAACCAGAAGCCCCGGCGGATAGAGCAACCTCCACCGCTGAAGGGTCTAAAGCTCTCGGCCTACAAAAAACAAGATGGTCGAGAGCCTACAACTACAATCAATCTCTTCCTGAAGCAGAGTCTCTTTCTTTGGTCTCCTTTGAGGTGGTACGACGACCAAAGGATACTGTTACGAAAAAAAATACAAAAAACAATTGCATGTATTGAGGCACCAAAAGCCCTTAAATTTATGTTATTGTTTTTGCTTCAACTGACATATACTATTGCCTTTTTTTCTTCAGCGGAACTGTAGAGGCCTCCTGCCTAACTATGATGATGTGAGCCAGCTACTAGATGATCATAGCCCCGTTGCATTTTGCTTGCCGGAAACATATCTAAAAGCGAGCCACACTAACATATTAAATAACTTCCAGATGATTCGCCATAACTGGATATAAGCAGCTCATTCATCTGGAGGCGTTGCAGTTGTAGTGCAACGTTCAAATCTATGTAGCGAAGTGATTCTGCAGACTTCGTTGCAGGCAGTGGCAGCCCGCATTTTGTTAGATCGTATAATTACAGATTGTTTTTTATATATGCCACCACTTATCAGCTAAATGATAAAGAGTTTGAATACCTTGTTAGTCAGCCTCCTCCACCTCTCTTACTTTTAGGAGATTTTAATGCACACAATCCCCTGTGGGGGAGTGGCAGACGGGATCACAGCGGGGTTCTGGTTGAACGCTTTCTTCTTTCCTCGCGATTGTGTCTACTTAACCCATATAAAGCTACATATTTCAGTTCTACCACTCATATTTCTACTTTTATAGACGTATCTATTTGTCAACCATTATTATTACCCTTGCGTTTTGGGGAGGTCACCGAAAATCTAGATGGAAGGGATCACTTACCCCTCATTTTAAAGTTTAACCATTCTCACGTCACTCTTTCATCGCGTTCACATCGGTGGAAGTTCGAAAAAAGCAGACTAAGCTTGTTTAAAACAATCATCTCTTTTAACTGTTTCATCTCTACATTAACTCTCTATTGATGATTCAACAAACTGTCTCACAAAGCACATCTTGGAAGCTGCAATCATTGCCATACCGATGACGTCCACCCATATTCCTGAAAGTCCAAACTCTTGGTGGAACTCATACTGCCGAGAGCCTAAAAAAAAAAAAAAAAGCGCGGGGAATTTTTAGCCGATATCCTACACCGAGCAACCTTATTATTTCGAAAAGAATGAGGGCACAGGCGAGGTTATATTTGAAGGCACGCTATGCGGCACAGCTGTAGAGGCTATGCTTTTTCTATTAATAGCAGTACATCTCTGAAAGAAGTTTGGGAACGAGAGCATAAAGTTCTGTTCCACTCTTAAGTCGATATGGAATATTTCCTGCAAGCCAGGAAGAACCGGCAGACATCCTAGGTGAGCACTTCGAATTTCTATCGAGTTCCGAAGATTATACCCAAAATTTCCAGCAATACAAGTTGCAGGCAGAAAAAAGACTCTGAGCACATCCGGGGCTGCGAGAGAACCTTTTAATGCTCCATTCACGCTACATGAACTTCAAATGACACTTCTTTCATACAAGCAGTCTTCCCCTGAACCAGATGGGATTCATTATAAAATGCTCGAGCATCTTCATCCAGCCACTCTGGAACTTATCTTGTATATTTTTAATTGAGTTTGGCTTGAGGGTAACTTCCCATCTTCCTGGAAGGCTGTCATCATCTTACCAGTGCTGAAGTGAGGCAAGGATCTTTCTTGTTCTTCTAGTCTTAGACCCTTAGCTTTGACTAGCTCTACCTTCAAAGACTATGGAGCGGATGATTAAATGATTAATAATAGACTTATGTTTCATTTGGAGAGAAACAACCTACTTGATTAGTAGCAGTGTGGTTTTCGTTCAGCTCGGTTCACAGTCGCTCATCTTGTTTGTTTTGAGACTGCTGTGCGGGTAGCATTTGTCAACTGGCAACAATGTCTATCTGTTTTCTTTGAATTATGGAAGATTTATGACATGGTTTGGCGTTTCGGCATACTGCAAGACTTGTTCAGTTTAGGTGGTCGAGGTCGCATGTTAGCTCTCATCCAAAGTTACTTGGAGCACCGTACTTTTCATGTGAAGCTGGGGACCACACTTTCTAGAGAGTTCATACAGGAAAGTTGAGTCCCCTAGGGAGGCGTGCTCAGTGTTACTCTTTTCATCGTTAAATTGAACTCAATTGCTCGTGTTATACCTTAGTCCCCCAGGGAGGCGTGCTCAGTGTTATACGTTAATTAGTTCATGCAAATGGTTCTAGATTTTCGCCCGAAAAAACAGGCTGTGTTAGTTTTTCTAATCGGCGTGGAATTTGCAATGATCCATCTTTGCATATGTACGATACTCCAATTTCCCAGAAGTTTCTGGATCTCATCTTTGATTCAAAACTTACTTTCATCCTACGTGATCAAGGGTCTTAAACTGAAATGTCTTGAAACTCTCAACATCCTTAAGATTTTATACGTGTCGTGGGGTCGGACAGACTGTGCCTATCAAGCATATATCGCTTTGTTGTTCGTTTCCGGCTTGACCATAAGGTTGCATAGTGCATGATTCAGCCCGGGCATTGGCTTTGAACATGATGGACCCAATTTACCATCAGGGGTTGCGATTAGCTGCTGGTGCGTTCCGCACCTCCCCAGTACCTAGTTTGTATATAGAAGCTAATGAGCCATCCCTGGAGTATAGAATCTTCGCACTGGGTTGTATATACTCCATTAGAGTCCGCTCGGTTGTCGAGCACCCTGATGGAGATAATATGCAGAACATTGGGTTCCAGAGAACCTTTTAAAACAAACACTCCATAGTTTCGCCCTTTTGAATTAGGAATTGCAGCTTAGCGGACTATGTTGGGATAGATGCAAAGGCTGCAATAATTAAGTACCCTCCACATATTGCGCCATGGGACTACTGGATTATTCACTGCGACTTTACACTTAATAAACATAGTAAAAACGATGTTCCAAAGGAGAGAGTCATGAAGCTGGAATGTTTCAGACTCCATCGTAAATAGCAAGAGTATGTAAGTTTCTATACGAATGGGATGAAAAGTGATTCCACTATAGGCTGTGCTATGATCAGACCATTCGTTAAGCGAGTAAGGAGGATCAACTCAACCACCACCGTACTCACGGCAGAGATCTATAATCTGCTATTGGCTGTCGACTATGTAACCAAAAAAGGTTTCTTTACGCAGTAGTTTACACTGACTTTCTGAGTTTATTAAAAGCAGTCATATCGCCGAAACGTGTCATAAGCTTTATTGTTTCTAAATTGCAGGACACGATTATTTTAGCCAAAAACAGCAACATTTACGCAATTTTATGCTGGGTGCCTAGTCATGTTGGCATTCCGGGAAAGAAAGCGGCCGATTCTGCAGCAAGTTCTGCTAACGAGAGACAAGTAGGCTGGCATAACATACTTGATAAAAACTATAATATGTCTTTGAAGTGGTGCATTCGAATAAAGTGGCAACTCCAGTAATTTACTGAAACGCGCGAACAAATTACATGCAGTAAAACCTTACATAAGTAATGCGGGCGTTGCTGGCATCTGGACCTCTTCTACGATGTGGTTCTGTGCCGGTTGCGAACATGTCATACACGTTTTACACATCGGCATCTGTTGAATGGGGATGATGCTTCAGCTTGTGAACACTGTAACATAAATTTAAGCATTATGCAATACTAATTGAATGCTGCACATATGATCAATACCGTCACAACCACTTCTTTCAACTATATATATATATATATATATATATATATAAATGTCCCACTGAACCTAGCCCTCTTTCTAGGGGATGAACCACACATTTTACATGATTGCATATTTAATTTTCTCACTGATATCGCTTTATTAGCCAGCTACAATTTTATTTTCCACCCAAATTTATGACTTTGTCTTTTACACTTATACACGTGCATGTACATAGTTGTATCATATCACCAGCTACTATAGCTCTATAACACTTATACTGCAATATTTCACTCTTGGCGCATTAGAGCTTCAGATGCTGATGTGCCTTTAAAGCCCAATCAATCAATCAATCACTAAACGAGTTGCTTCCGGCTCACGAGATCACAACAGCGAGTGCCAGGCCTGGGCGAGACCCTGCCCGATAAAGTGAACTTGCAAACTGACACATCGAAGAGCTTGGCTCCCAATATGACGGGCACGGTGCTCCGAGGAGAAGCGCGAACTTCGTTCCTAATAAATGAATGGTTTACGAGAACGACAGGATCATGATGTCATAGCTTCAGAGAGAGAAAGAGAAATAAAGAGAGAAAGAAAGAGAAATAGACATATAGCCATTGAGTAGTGTGGGAAAAAAGAGAGAAATAGGTTGAAAGAAATTTTGTAGATTTTTAAAGCGTGGGATGCTTATCAACAAAACCCCCTATTTTCAGAAATGTGTCTGTCCGCCCGTCCATACATCTGACCGTGCATTTTCCCGCTAAATTTAGCGAAGGAATTTACGTCACTGGACCTAACGTAACATTACGTCAATTTCTTCGCTTGATTTTGCGGAAAAATTGCTGCCACAAGACCTAGACAAGCAATCCTTTTGAAAGACACATGCACCACTTCGCTTTCTTCGGTAAAGGTAGCGGTTGAAAATTAAAGACGTTCAAAATTTCCTTTAACGCCGAATTGAAGCGCAGCCCTTGAGGAGGAGGAGGGGAGTGTACGGAAGGGAGAGTATTCCTCTCTTCCCTCCTCGCTAAATTTATCGGGGAAATTGTTCCGCTAAATTTAGCAGGAAAATGTTATTCTAGTGACGCCACACGTTCCTTCACGAGGGTAAATTTAGCGGGAATATTTTTCCGTCAAATTTATCCTCGGAAAAATTTTCAACTTAATTTTGGCGGAAATATTGGCATACTAGATATCACATGACGCACACGTGACATGTTGCCCGTAATGACGTCACACGTGATGTCACGAGGCTACCGTTGCTACGTTGCCCTCGTGACCCTCCCGAGGGTAACCCTCGTAACCCTCGTGACCCTCCCGAAAGTAACCCTCGTAACCCTCGTGACCCTCCCGAGGGTAACCCTCGTAACCCTCGTGAGGGTAAGTCTCGTGACCCTCGTGAGGGTAACCCTCGTGACCCTTGTAAGAATAATCCTCGTGACCCTCGTATGGGTAACCCTCGTGACCCTCCTAACCCTCGTGAGGGTAACCCTCAAAAGGGTATTCCTTGTGACCCACATGAGGGTAACCCTCGTGACCCTCATAACCCTCGTCACGTCATAAGTGACGTTATTACGGGAAACGTCCCATAATGCAACGCGCGGTTACGCCGACGGCGATGCAGACGACGACGCCGCATAAGCCAGAAACGGGCACCTAAGAACTGCGCTCTAAAATGCAGCCATGTTACCGACACATCAATTTAATTTCTCCACTATACTTAACAACTAAATTGATGACCACGACCTAGACACGCAATTATTTTGCCCGCTAAATTAACGGTTAGAACCAAGGTCACGAAACCTGACTTGACGTGACTTCTGCACAAATTCAGCCCGTCCTCCCTAATTTGCGAGGAAATTGACTGGGTGCAATAGGCATCTAGATATAATCTTCCCCGCTAAATTCAGCACTATTTCAGAATGTATGCTAAAATCGTGCATCTATGCATTATAGGACTTTGAAGATATAGGTCGCTCGAAAATTTTCCCGCCACCCTTTCCTTTGGAAAGAACGACGGATTTCGTTTTCTGCTTTGTTCGGAGAAACTCATTCTTTATTTTGTTTTGGTCATGTGGCGTTGGGGTTTTTTAGGCAGTTTTATCGTTTGTGTTGTTTTCGATTAAGAGCGAAGGGTGGAAAACTAATTTTGATGTTTATATAGGTTGGCGAAGAAACAATGGCGAGAGAAGTAACTTAAGGCGAAAGGAGAAACGTGAGAGGCGTACTATCGTATTTTGTCTGCGGTAAGCAATATAAAGTGTGGAATGAATGCACAAAAATGATTATTGCTCCAAAGAGAGAAAGAAGTAGTTAGAGACTTTAAGGATGAGACATGGACACGCTAGTGGCAGTTCATGTGTTATTTTACACAACGCATTGTAACATAATGGTTAATGGCATCGTATTACGGACTGCATGGTTAAAATATGAGCTGATGACCTAGTCGGTTAAACAATACTAAAACAGTCTGCGCGAAAGACAGATAACAAGTAGATGACTTTTTCTTGGTCTTGTCCAGCCTTCCACTTGTCTTTTGTCCTTCGCGCTAACAGTTTTAGTGAAAGACTGGTAACTCTGCTGCCTTGCTCGTTACAGAGGAATGGGGGCAGAGGAATAAACAAGGAATATCTTTCGACATCGAGCAGTTGACGAATTCCAGAAAGATATGTTTTTGTATTCTCTCTCGTCATCACATCTTAGCGCCTTTTGGAGGGCCGTTTGGGCCCACACTATCACGTTTTTCCTAAATTGACGGCAGAGTGAATACATTTGTTTTGCAACAAAGGTTTGGTGCACTTTACCAAAAAATGTTGATTCGGTTTTTTTGGACTGGGAGACAGGCCCTGTTTAAAACTATTTTATGCTATTTCAGATTATTTTCTCGAATGTATCAGTGGCTTTATTAGTCAGTCACAGAGACGAAAATTACAAACGTCGGAATGCAGGAGCGATTAAACCCCGTACCTCCTATTATGCCTCAGCGTTACTAAGATGTTTTATAAATAAGTGTCAATTTATTTCTTCAGCACGACCAATCACCAAACGAACTGTCCCGAGTCTAGTATTTCTAGTGCTGGAGTCTAACGTTTTTGGGAGCAAGTAGAGAAATTTCACAATAATGGTTATTAATGTATTTCCTTAATTGTGTTTTAACTATAACAGCCGATATATTGTTGTAATAATTAAGAAATTTGGATCTCGTAGTACCTTAAAAAAGATGGTAATTTAGCCCCATCTAGTAGTACACAATATATTTATTATGACAAAGTTTTAGGAAAAGCAATCGTATAGGTTTCTTCTGAATTATTTTTGCAGTTATCATACCTCACCGTTTTATTTTTACCAATGATATGATAGGAGCATTTCAAGTTATCAGACTTGATTCGTAGAGCTTAATGATCTCCTTCTTTGCAATGGCGTCAAATGTGCTTTTTAAATTCTATTTTAGGTGCTGTAGATGATGTACCAAATATGCTATTTTTAATTATTTTTCATCTGTGGTGTTCTTGGTATTTGCATGCTAGCCAAAAAAAAAAGTGATGGGGTATTTTTTGGCAGCGCTTCTTTGACATTTCCTCTACAAGACTGATCATAGTATGTAAAGAAACAAGGGAGCTAGCGAAAGCAGGCAAACAAACACAGACTCCTGTCCTCGACTTTTCCGTTTTTTGACACTGAAAACGACGCTGCGTCTTTCGCGGTCGAAAACGCCCCGCGCGCTGCTTCTATGAAAACACACACACTGATACATAAAACAACTCGTCCAACTATCACCGCTCTAAAAATAAGAGAAGAAACGCTTACGGGTAAATGGTCTTCTTTTATACTGCGGTCCGCTTTCTCGAGCCTCATCTTTTTATGCAAGACACAGGCATCCTCCCCGACGAGTACATTTCTCCAAAGTGGCACATCACTTTTACCAGGCGTGTATACAAAGCTGTCTAGAGAAAAAGAAGTCTCCAGAAAATACGCGTCTAGACTAAGTTGAGCTCGTAAACAACATGCATAGTTTGTTTGCTGTTGTCCCAGAAAGAAAAAAAAAAAAGAGAGGGATAGCTGGATGAGTTGCGAGACTCTCTTACGGGGAAAGTCGAGAAACAGATATTCAGTTTTTCACTTTCGCTGTTCGCAAAATTGCCAGCCACGGAACGCTCTCTTAGTGCTTAAGTGTTTTCCCCTGCTGTCTTGAGGTCGGACGAAAGGTCCCCGGGCGCCTCAGCTCACTCGCACTAAAATAAAACAAAAACCACGTATAAAAGAAGCAATATGGAAAAGGTAGATATTTTTCTTTTTAAATTCCAGTATAAACACATATTTCCGACAACCGACTTTATTAAAGGGCAACTCAGTTAAAAACCAAAACAAAAATAAAAGACTGGTATCGCTTAGGTTCACGAAATGTGATCACAGCTGAAATATTTCGTCAAAGTGAAGCCGCGTACCTCACTAAAACCGATTTTAAAGGTCTGACCAGCTGATGTGGAGCTAGTCGCAAGAGGGTTAACTTTAATTCAAGGAACACTGGACGGCGCGTACGACAGCAGCCACATAACGTCACGTCGCGGTGGAGCTTCGGTTTGATTCCGCAAGTTGTACTACATACCGCAGCACCACGGTGAAGTCACGTCGTGGCCGTACAGTTGATTAACAGCGTCGCCACCTCTCCAGCAGGTGGCTTTGGTTTTGCCGCAGGCGCCCGAAACCAAACTTTGAGTCGTGATATATATATATACAGGGCGTTTCAAAAAACTCGGGCAAATCGCTCCTGCGAAAACTACTTATCGCAACGAAAAAAGGCTTGTGTCGTTTTGGTCCGGGGTCAGGGGCCCATTTAAAAAAAATGAATAAAGTCCGGAATAATTAACATGTTAATTATTTTTGCGTAATTAACTTTTTAATATTATGTTTAAGGGCGTGGTTTCAACTAGACGATTGATCAGCATCATCAAAAACACTAAATTAACAAATTGCAGAACGATAGAAGGCACGCAAAGCATTTTACGGCTCCCTGAAAATCCGCACAAATTCGCCGGGTTTTTAGGTTTCGGTTTGCTATCGGAGGGCATCTCTGCCCCGGCGGCACGGCGCCCCGTGGAGAGACACTGCAACCAACCTCTGTTACGCCACCATCGTGCGACGCAGCAGAGGCTGGTTGCACTATCTTTCCACAGGGCGCGGTGCCGTCGGGGCTGAGATGCGCTCCAATAGCAAACCGAAACTTAAAAACCCGTCGAAATTGTGCGGTTTTTCAGAAAGGCGTAAAATGATGCGGATGCCTTCTATCGTTCTGCAATTTGTTGATTTACTGTTTTTAGACGATGCTGAGCAAATTCATAATTGAAAGCATGCCCTTAAAGACAACATTAAAGAAGTCAATTACGCAAAGTGAATTAACAACTTAATTATCCCTACTTTAATAATTTTCAAAATGGGCCCCTGGCCCGGGACCAAAACGACACAAGCCTCTTTTTGTTGCGATGAGTAGTTTTCGCAGAAGCGATTTCGCCTGAGTTCTTGACACACCCTATATATATATATATATATATATATAACGATACACTATATCGAAAATAAATTACACCTTGTAATTCAGGGGCACTGACTGAGCTGAAAACGGTCGTAATCCCATATTCAAAAATATGGACCGGAGTTTCCCTTTAACCTGGTGCGGCGAATGGAAATAAGCGGTCCATCACCTGTATTGTTTTATATGCCTGAAATTGTCCTACCTCTTGATTCTCCTCATTTTGTTCCGGCTTTCTATCTACTCGTTCGCCGTAAGGGTGTCTAGCTTGTAAAATCGCAAACCTGTGTCCCTATCTGAGAACGGAGGTACCCAACAAATGATTAGATTAACGTCGTTGCAAGTAATGTTTTAAGTTTCCAGGCGCCTTCACCAAGTTTCCTTTCGTAGATATATATACGAGCGTGTAATATATGTGAGCGTGTTCACACGCTCAGCCCTCTGGAAAATTTGGCTAGTTTCTGTTTTTATACTTTAGGTGTAGCGTTTCGGATTCTGGCGCTTTCCCGTTGAGGCATTGTTTTTCATTTCAAAACAAACGCGTCATGACGTGATTTTAACCCTCAAGTCTAATCAGTTTCACTCACTTAGGCTTAACGCACAAAGCACTTTGAAAGGCGCCGGTGTCATCGTTATTACACCGGCGGCAGATGATGGACGATGTCATAAAATATTTCATTGCGGAGGCATTTATGCAGAAGTTCTATTTATTTGCCGAATACCTAATCGCGCCCACTCAATTGGTGAGTTGTTTCGACGAGGTTGCTTTCGTCATGCCCCATTAATATGTATGAGTGATTTGTTTTTGTTTTTCTCCATCGGCTTCGCTATGTATTAGGAGAAACTGAGGTCCCAGTTTTAGGAAGCAAGGTTTCCAGCAGATGACGTGGCGGCCTGACATCGTTTAGACTAGAGTCAGGTCTTTAGGTTATAAATTTCACAAGAAAACATTCACCCTAGCGTTCTTCGTTTAAGCATTTCTTAAACGATGTACAACATATAGAAATGTGTTGGGCCACGAAAGCAAAAATGCTCTATGTGAGACCAGGCCGACAATGAAAAACTATAATCATTATACAATACTGCGTAAAATGATATTAGCAAAACAAATAATAATTTTCGCTTTAAACGGCAGCTTATCGCTAGGAGTAGGGGCGCACGGAAAATCGTAATAATTGCGGAAAATTCTCACTCCCACTTTACATTTATTTGTAGGATTTTTCAGCGATAATATTAATTTATGAGCTTCGTAGTTGTCAAAATGTTTAAGCATTTAAATGAAATACAAATAAATAGAGGATATATTTCAAGTAAGATAAATGGGTAGCAGGTAGCGATTGTGTAATCGAAGCATCCGTCAATCACTGTAATAAAAACCTGCGTGCAATTTAGATCAGGGTTTGCACACGAGAGAAAATGACGAATCACTTCTAGACTGTTGGAATACCCCGTGTCTCTTTTAACACATTTTCAGCCACAATCGCTTCCTGGGTTGTGTGTTTTTTTGTTTTTTCTCTCTCTGCTTTGTTTAATATTCGGGGCTTTTGAAACTTAAAATATGAACCAAATAAGCACCTGGTTTCCTCCTCCTAGCTATTTGTTCTTCGCAAGAACTTGAATGTTGTGAAATCAATCAAAAATAAATCATTTTAATGCGTTTAGTTTAGTGTTAAATTACAGACTTAGCTTACTGGCCATTGATAATAGTGTTTTAGGTTGGCTTCAGGACTACCTGAGAGAAAGAAAGCAGTGCGTTGTGCTAAATGGTGAGAACTCCGATTGCGTTGCTGTCACATCTGGTGTCCCCCAGGGTTCTGTTCTGGGACCTTTGCTCTTCCTGGTATACATAAATAATATAATTAATGAAATACAATAAAATATAAGACAATTTGCAGACGATTGTATTATTTATAGAGTAACTAATGATTCGAATGACGTAAATTTCTTACAGGCTGATCTCGACAATATTTCAATGTGGTGCAACAATTGGGAAATAAATCTGAACGTTAAAAAATGGGTTCACGTGAGATTTGCTCGAAAGAAAAGTTCCATTGGTTCAACCTGCATAATAAATAATGAAATAATTTAGGCTAACTCAAGGGTAAAATACTTGGGTGTAATTCTGTCCAGCGATTTAACGTGAAAAGCTCATGTGGAAGTGATAACTCTGAAGGCTATACGGATGCTTGATTGTATACGACGAAAATTTCGACAGGGTTCATGCAAAATTAAAGAAACTTTGTACGTTACGTTTATTCGCCCCTATATTGAATATGCAGCAGTTGTGTGGGATCCCCACCACATTAACCTAATAGAAAAAACTGGAAAAAATTCAAAATCAGTCTGCTACATTTGTTTTGAATGATTACCAACGCGGGCAAGTGTCACCACCATGAAGAATAATTTAAAGTGGGAATCACTAGTTGAACGCAAAAAAAAGGTTTAGGTTGAAATTTTTAGATGATATATATAACGGTCCCCTTATAATCAGTCGAGAAAGGTTTTTCTACGAACCTTTTTATATATCGGGAAGGGCGGACCACCAGAACGAACTCCCACCCTACTTTTGCGGTACTGATGTTTTTTTGCGTCCTCTTTTTTCCAAAAACTATAGAAGAGTGGAATAGGTTGGCTATTCAAGGATGTGTTTAATGTATATACAAGTTTGTTTGTGTTTCGATGTTTTTGTTAGAATTTAATGTATTTCATGTACTCACCCCTGCTATAATGCCGAAAGACGATGCAGGTCTCTATGTAAATAAATAAAATGTGCGAGGGTTCGAAGTTGTTAATAATATATTAAAAGCACCGACTGAATACGACGGGGGGTCCCAAAAGAAACAAGATTTTGTTTGTACAAACTCGTGTATTTAATTATACGCGTTCAAATTTCTGTCGCATTCGAAGTGTAATCCACTTGTCGAGACGTAATCCACTTAATTTAATGTAATTAATAATTTAATCCACTTTCGAGACGTCTCTCTTATGCTAAAAATAGGCTGTAAACTCCTCGATTTTGATGCATTTCAGTGCTTCTGTCGCTTTTTTGTTTTACGTCTTCCACAACGGCAACCACATTCTCTTTGATAACGCTTCGTTTTTATTTGGGGAAGCAAACAAAAGTCACAAGGGGTGACGTTGGATGACTAGGGAGGGTGAGGCACGAGAGTCATGCCAGTCATGGTGGACGAACCAGTATCCACAGAAATCGAGCTGTCACTCTGCCCACGCCGGGCTAAGTGTTCATAAGTTTTTTGTTTTGTTTGTTTATGCCCAAAACGCACGACTTTGATCCTCACCTCGAATATATGCACCCAACCTCGCGGCGTAAGACTTCTTTTTGTTTTGTTTCCTCAAATGAAGACAGTTATGACGGGGAAGAGGCTTGCAGATGATGATGGGGAAGAAGCAAAGCAAAAAAAAGCGCCGGAAGTACTCGAAGGAATCAAAATCGACGAGTTGAAAGGCTATTCTGAGCATTGGAGGAAACGTCTCGACAAGAGCATTGTATTGGCGGATATTATTACTTCGAAGGTGACAGAAATTTGAACTTTTGTAAAAGTAATTTCCGGTTTCGTTTTTTTTTTTTTAAGTGCGCTCCTCGTATATGTGAAAAAAAGGTTACGTATATTTCAAGGATCGTAAATATTAAACTGTACCCGATTATTTAGTAGAAATATTAAAA
This sequence comes from Ixodes scapularis, assembly GCF_016920785.2. Classification (NCBI taxonomy): domain Eukaryota; kingdom Metazoa; phylum Arthropoda; class Arachnida; order Ixodida; family Ixodidae; genus Ixodes; species Ixodes scapularis. The sequence goes on from NW_024609836.1 coordinate 61,185,982, forward strand.
TGGAATTGCAGTTTATTATCCCTAGGAAGAAAAGCCGCACCACGAAGAGTAATCTCCAGATTCAACTCAAGGTGCTCCACCAACGGAATTGTTTTTATCTACAGTCACTGTAAACAACAATTCATAGATTCATTAAACGTTACAGCTAAAAGTAAGCGATTAAAAATAATTCCGTCTTATAAATATTTTACCGCTTCCCGTGATAAACGAGCCTTTGATATTCAAGATTACCTTACGCCGGCTGGGACGATAACACTCAATTTCCACATTATTTACACGAGGCTCCTGCCTGCTTTCGGTCATCAAAAGTTTATCCACTTAAACAAATAGCAAGGCAAAGTCTTTAGAACGGCTACATGACTCGAAGTCTCTAGAGAAAGTCGATTTCCTATTTTCTACCAAAGTCGGGAATCGCTCTTAAATTTATGAACGGAACCAGTGCTATTCTGTTACAATTCCCAGGTTCCCGTGCGTCTCGTATGGCTGTTTTGCTTTCGCGCCATATAATATAACATTCAAAGGTGTAAAGTGACTGACAGATTAAGAAATGCTAGGCGTGGCGGCACGTGAAGGTCTTGTTATTGCTTCGCAACTAACGCGATTGAGACATCAAATGTTGAGATTGCTAAAGAACAAATGACGAAGCCAAGTAACGTAGTAATAATAGGCCTCGTCGTGCATTTTTTACAATGTTAGGGTTCATACAATGTCGAATGCTTATATAAAGATGTGTTTCATTTCTCGAAGCAATGGCTTTTCACGGCAGACTAAAAAAAAACACCAAAAAAATAAACTTGGTTTTAACTTGAACTCAATACGAAAACCAATATAGTAGAGACACAATTGAGCGAACACACGAGGTGTGTGAGGTATGCACACATAGTATTTTTTTAAATATATTTTAAACTTAGATTTTTTCTTTCACCGAGGTATGAGAGAATAGACTGTGTACCTTTGAATTTTGTGCCGAAGAAAAGTGAGCAATTAGTCCAAGCAAAATGATCAAATGCAAATTATTTTTGAAAGCAAAGATCGAAAAGAGCTCGAAAAAAATGGAAAGCGCCAGAGAGAAAAAAGGAATTACGACAAAACGCACGTTCAATTTTAGTTTGAGACAACGAAATTTGTTTTGGTCACTTGACGTTGTGAAGAGTTCTTGATTTTTTGTTGCGTGTTTTCATGAAAGCCTCAATCATCTCCGTACGTATTTTGAAAACTGGTGTTTTCGATATTTATATCCCGAGGTTCCCCTACCTGCCTTGAATGCCAGCAAAGGAACTCTTCCCAATCCTGCCACTCACACAAGGAAGCTGCGCACGAGCCTACAGACAAAGTCAGCAATAATGTGAATTCTAGCGAGTTTATGGCTTACTGTATAATGCATCTACGAGTGTCCCAGAGCTGATAAACTAGTGCTTTAACTTAAAATAGAACACCTCACACGCAACACGGATAATCGTGGAAATTTAGGAGCTTAGGGACCTGATGACGCTACTCTAGGGACCCCTGGGTTCCGATGAACCCAATCTCGAGTACCCATAATCCGAAGCACAGTTGCATCTGCACACCGACACGCGCCTGTAACGTCACCCCGCTGCCGTGGCGCTGCTGTCGGTACGGCGCATGCGCAGTCGCTTCACGCGAATCTGGTTTGTGCGCGCGCGCATTGAACACACCTGGCGTGGACAGACGCTGACTTGTTTGTAAGCAGCGTGTCGGTCCATACGCGTTTGCAAGTACGGCCACAGGACGCCGCCATCTTGCTCTGTTAAAGTGCGCCTGAACGCGTCATAATCGAATTATGATACCTTGATAAGGCGTCGTCGTCGCATTATGACCGTGCCCAAGAGCACCCCAATCGAGCAAGCGCACCCCAATCGAGCAATATACACCAACTCATGTTTACAAACAAACCGGAGCGCCCCTAGCGGACGCCACCGGCGCCGCGCATGCGCGGTGGATGGTGGGCAAGACGCCCGCCGTCGCCCATAAACCAACCATTGAATTGCGTTGTTGTCGGCGTCGGTGGGAGTCCCCGTGCTCTTTTTCGCGTTGGAATTGTTGATTGTACATCCTCCTAACAGTATCTGACTACTTGAGCGGCTTCAGCAAAACTAACGAGGCAAAACTTTGCTTGAATAATGTGACGCGCGGCGATTCATTTCACGTGGACGCCGCAGAGTGGGCGCTAAAACCTGACCCCCCCATGAGATTCTGCTCGCTGTTTTCAGACGCGACGTTGCTCGGACTGCAAAAGCGTGGACCGTATCTGAGATGGTGGACGTCGATACTGAAAACCGCAAGTAGAATCGGGCATTACAAATCGGTGATGGCCACTCGTAATAATAATAATCAACATCTTCTTGTATCTGTTTACACTTAGCACTTACCCCAACCAAACTTCAAAAGTGTTTTGAGGCCTGCACTTAGTTCATATCGCAATTACCGGGTCAACGTTTGGTTTACGGGCCGCTGTCGTTTGAATGAGCTGACGACAAAAAGCAGCCAAGTTTGAAAGAGCAGACGACAGTTCGAACGCGTGCGTAATGGAGTACGGGCAAGAAGCACCGCGTCCCGCGTCAACAAAGCATTCGAATGTCACGTTGTCGGCGTCTGTGTGAGTCTGCATACTCTTTTTCGCGTTGGAATTATTGGAATTATCGATTCTACGTCCTCATCGCAATGTCTTTCCACTTCAATCGCCTGAGCGAAATTATCAAGGCTCGTTACGCCGCTAAACATTCCGTAAATAATTTGACGTCCAGCGATTCATTCGCATGAACGCCGCAGAATGGACGCCAAAACCATGATGAGATTCTTCTGGCTATTTTAGGTAGCGACGTCGCTCGTGCTGCAAAAGTGTAGAAGGTAGGGCGACAATCGACGTCGAGACTGAAAATCGGAAGCGGGAACAGACCAAGCGTAACAAGTCGGTGATGGCTACCGGTACCAATGATCAACATCTTGAATCTACTGTTTACACCGAGCCTACTTAAGTCTTTTGAGGCCTGCAATTACTTCTTATTGCAATCACCGGGTCAAAGTGTGTTCTACGGGCCGCTTTTGTTTGATCGAGCAGACGACAAAAAGCAGACAAGTTTGAAAGAGCAGACGAAAGTTCGAACGATCAGGCGGCCGTGTGAATTTGAAGACGCACTGAACCCGCGGGTGGTTCGGACAACTTGGCGGTTTTCTCTCGTTCATGTTGGAACAAAGCAAATACATCTGGCGACCACAAAGTGCTGCCCGCACACGCAATCGTAGTTCGACAGCGTCTGGTTTGCCCTTTTCACGGCTACTATCCACGTTTTCGGACGAACGGAGGGGACAAAAACACATGAAAACTGATCTTCAAACCTTTCCAGACTCTCTTGGTACAGCCCCCGTCGCAGTATTTTTACAAAAAGGCAGGTTTTTTGTCTCGTTTCTTCCAAAGGAACACAGGAATGCATGTCTGGCACGGCGACTTCTGCCCACCGCCCTAGACCGGAAGTGCGTTCGGCGCTCCACCACCGCGGCGTGACGTAGGAGAGTTGAGTTGGTGTATAGCCGCACAATACATTAGTAAATAAAGCAAGATTTAGGTTGAAAGTCGAAACTCAAGCAAGCAAGGCTGACAAATATAGGCCACGGCCGATATTCACCCAGTTAGTCTGATACGCATTGCCGATTTACAACACAGCTCCGCGAGCAGACCTTCGGAGCAGGCTCAGGCTCCGATTAATTTCTGGAAAGAGGGCTGCGACCGTCTTATCAGGAGATCAGAAAGAAAAATTCAGCCAAATTTAGGAAGAGCACGGACGGGACAGCAGGCAGCGAGAGTAGAGGGTGGGAGTAATAGGGGGGGGGGGGGGGGGGGGAGGGAGCGATATGGGTTTGCCGTGGCGAGTCGTATATTTGATTGCAAGATGCTTCGGTGCTAGGTAAGGTTATAAGCCAATACACCGCGGTTCTTGGCGTCATTAAGGGTGCGTGGCGTGTTGGACGTCTGCGATACTTTTGTCAGCGGTTTATGACTGCCTGGACGTGTCGTCAATGGGTGGAGTTGTGTTTTCGGGAACATACGAATATTGACATTCGTGAAACTTACAATTAGGGGATGTATTTCTTTATTTTAATAATTCTTGTCAGCCTTGCCTTTTGAGAGATCAGCCACAAAAAACGAATACAGAATGCCGTACACGACGACGGTCTTGATAAGATATATCCTGAACGAAAAAATGTTTAGGAACTTTTTTTTTTTTGTTTGCTAAAAGTGGTGTACTGGCTTTACGGGGACAATACCCATGATAAATTTAACGTGAACAAATTTACGTCCCATAGCACCCGAACATGATAACGTGAATTCAGGTCGCGTGAACACGCAGCGTGACGTGAGGTCACGTGAGGTCATTTTAAAACAATACGTTGCTTTTCGCTGCCAGAAACCGGAGTTGTCCACGCTCTTCTAAAACAGGAACGAAAACTCGTTACTTGTTCCTCCTTAGTCTTGGGACGATCGTTTCGGTTTCAAGTTCCAGTGGTCCGAAAAGAATGCCCGTTCCCTTTACATTTCTAAGATTGAAAGGTGTCGCTAAATTGACCTTATCTTTGCGTATCTTCTTGAAATTATTGGCTGGATAATCCGTTGATAAAATAAAACGAGCCAGCGCAAATATTTACGTCGAACTACGTGTCGTGCCGCTACACGCCCAGACCAGGCGAGTTTTTTCGGGCGTGCACCAGTCACCTAGCTGTGTTTCGAGATTTGTGTTTGTCCTTTATCCCTCTTGTTCCCCTTCTGCAAAGATTATTTTCGTCATTCTTGACCAGCTCGCTCACCTTTGCACGTTTTTCGTGCGCCCGTAGAGAAGTACTGACGGAGGGAGAGACAATAAAACCGTTAAAACTTAACTTCTGGCACAAAAAAAAGCGAGACGGCGCCGCCGCGTTAATTTTCTTTATTCACTTAATGAGCGATGTCGTCGCGAACAGCCGGTGCTTTAGACTAGGTTAATTTTTATGGGGTTTATTCTAATAATATTGCTGACGTAAAAAAAATGTAGAAACTCGCCATTTATTTAAAAGAAGGGAGCGCTCCACTCTGAAGGATGATGAGGCTGCAGCCTGGAGTGTAGAAAATTTTCCATTTGAAGCTCTCTTTACACTAAATATTCGTTTAATTTTTTTCCATTTCAAGGCTCTCAGTGAAGAAGATACTGACACTAAGTAGAACGACAAATAAACTAAAGATAAGGAGAAAAAAAAAACAAACATGAGCGGCACCGTGTTTCATTAGTGAAACTAGGAGATTGCCCGCGCGCTTGAAAGTGCCCGTGTCGGTGAAAAGGGAAGTGGATCGGCTAATTTTGCTTGTCAAAAAGCTTGCAAAGGCTCATAAATGTTCCAGACTCCAATCGACACAAAAAAAAAAAAAAAAAAAAAAACTCAGAAGACAAATATACCAAAATTAATAATGACAGATTTGTTTGAGCCTTTTTCTTTTTTTTCTGACTCTCGTTTATCCATAGTTCCGCGACGTGTTAAAAATAATATACTCGGCAGATCTGCTTACCGTCGTCTCACCTTTGCGAGAAAGTGATTGTCGCTAATTTTATTTTTTAAGCTTTGTGTTATGATTAGGGTTTCGAGTTTCGGGTTTTTTCCACTTCGAATTTGGGGGATGTTTTTTGGGGGAATACTTTGTATTCCTCACGTTCAATGTTTTTCAGTATCAATTTTTGTTGTCGAAGGAAAAAAGAAAGTTTTTGGTGGGGAAGGCTTATATTGAAGTAACTAGGACGAGGGCCTAGGGTTTCCCAACCTCGAGGGAAACATACGGGTGTGGCAAATGCATAGAAAACATCTCCGTCCCGCTAAGACAAAAAAAAAAAAGAAAAACTATTTCTTGTAGATGGTTGAGCGTGTTATGTTCAACAGAACACAAGTCTGTAGATATAGATTTTCTTCCAGTAAAGCTTACGTTCTTGTTATTCAAAAGCAGCTCGATTTTCGGTTTTTTTCGTTTTCCCGTTTTCCCCCGATTTTGGTAAAAAAAAAGAAGGGGTTAACATTCTGTGTTTATCGGTATTCAACGAAAACATAAAACCTTAGTCGAGGTTTACAGTATCTTTTTTTTTAATAAAAACGCAGAAACATCTTTATTTTCAATTGGAAAACATCGACACGGGCGTCACTTAACTGACCAGAGCAGGGTCTTTACGTGGCCCCACGAACATGAATGAGCGTCTAACATAAACTGTCCTCAATAAAATACTTTGATGTCGCAAAGTCCTCCCTTTGTGTTTCTTCATTATTCCTCCTATTTTACTTAAAAAAAACTAATTATTTACTACCTATCAGCGTTAGTCAGGACACCAGTCTCCTGGTGTACGTCAATGTTTATCGTTCTAATAATCCCGTTTTTATTGATCGTAACAGTGGAAACCATTCTTCCCATTCATTAGAGGGAAACAAAAGAACACATCTATAAGAAAGCAAACGTCATACAAGAATAGAGAAAAAACAACACAGACACGACTATTACTACCAACGAAAACGGCTAAGTCTATATCAAATATATGCTTCTTTTCGCCGAAAGTTCATACGCAGCTGACGCTGCAAGCTGATCGAACCAATCAGACAGCTTCAGTAGTGTTCTGTCATGGTTTGTGTCATGTATCTCTATGTGGCTATCATATAAAAATATTTTTGACTTTTTTTATTGAAAATGTGTTGACTTCTTGTTGACTTTGATTACTTCATTTTGAATTTGACTTTGTAACGTTTTTGATTATTTTTCTTCAGCCTGAGTCAAAAGAAAAGCTGTTGACATTCTAGTAACTTTACGCGCATTTTTTTCTGCAGACGTTTTGTTAACTTCGTGCTGAAAATGTTCACTTGACTCTCTGCAGCCAGCGTCAATAGAAAAGCTACGGACTTTCAGTTTACTTTTTTTTAGCATTGTACATCTTGAATAGATGTCAGAATTCAGTAAGTTTTTCAATAATCTTTGACAAGGTGAGAAGGAGAAGTTTCAGTTGTCCCGCTTCCAGTGTGAGCCTTCTACCCTTGACACCCTTCAGAGTCTCGCGCATTTCGAAAGCGCGCGCGCGAAGTCGAAGCACAACGGAAGGCATGGGCCGCATGCTGGAGGCCAGGCCTTCGGAAGACGCGTCCCTGCAGTTCTTACGTTGTGATAATAGTGACTTTATTGGCATTGTTAAACTAGTCAACTAGTATATAAAAGCAAAATAACTATTTTGATGTAGAGCCTTGACTCGGTTCGTCCTGAGTGGTGCTGTGCAGAGAAGCGATAACATTTCTTCGAGGAGCCATTTTTGTGGATGCTCTTAGTGACTGCGCCGAATAGTTATTAGTTGTACCTTGGCCTTTTAGTAAGAGATAGAGTTAACGAACTTAAAAACACTGTTTTCCCTTTTTAGACCTCCGAGAACGAGATCGAACACTTGGGACCTTAATAAGTGCTAAGGTGGTCACCAACCAACGGCCAAATGATTACCATCAAAATGTAGGCTATATAAGACTCTGGAGCAGTCAACGGATTTGTGATTCAGGAATTGAGTGCTTCATGGTGTTAGTGTTCGTTTGAAAATCTGCATTTGTGCGATGTATGTAGAGTGTTCAAATACCACAGACACCATTTCCTTACAAAATAGAAAAAAAATAATTCGCGTATTTATTTTCGTTATTCTGCTGTAGCCATTTTGAAGGAGAGTGGAAAGCCGTAGTAAGCCTCCAAAACTTTGGTGAATGAATAGCTAAGCTAAGGTCTAAAGCATTTTTCCCCTTTGGAACGGCTGTAGCTTTTCAAATAAAAAGCTACAGAAAAAAACGTATTGGAGGCGACAGACAGTCCGTTGACTTTCTGTTTAAATGGTGGGCCAACCTTCCAAAGGAAAACAAAAAAAAAACGCTAGAGAAAGACAAATGAAAAGCTGTTGATATTTTATATCCTCTGGTGACTTCTTTCAACAGCCTTTCAGCAGAAAAGCACCAAGTTTTCCTGTTAGGGAACTATGATACCTGAACCAATCATACACCAAAAAGGCCTAGTGACTTCCGCACTTGACGCTGCTTGATTGGTCCCATCACATCGTAGCGTCGGCTGCGTCTGGCTGGTTTTAAGCTGATACGAAGTATAGTAGTATAATCTGCTGACACATCTCACATTTTCTTCCGGTCATCTTCTAAGCAATCGGTTAACAAATATATATATATATATATATATATATAATATATATATATATATATATATATATATATATATATATATATATATATATATATGTATATATATATTACGTCCACCTCCTGCCCCGGTGCAGAAAAATGTGTAGGGCGGTGTACTTCCGGTCGTGTCTCAATACACATACCAGAAGTACACTGCCCTACACTTTTCTGCACCGCCGCAGGAGGTGCAGGCGAATCGAAAGAAGCTATTATTACTCAAAACTTGAGTAAGCGATGATAGAGTTTGAGCCGATATCACAACCGCTTAACTTGACGGAGCGGTCGCATGGACACTGCCAACTGAAAAAAGCAAAAGGTGTTGTAAATCCCGAGTTTTTTTTTTATTTTTTTTTTTATATCGCTTCTCAGCGATATTGGTGTGTTCCAGGGTGTCTTCACAAATTTGAATGTGGCCAACCGTGAGCCGGAAATAATACCCCGGCGGTGGTCGCGAGAAACGAAATTAATGAGTGCGTCGGAGTAACTCTCGGTGACTAAAATACGGTGTGCGTGATGTTTCAACCATGGTCATCCAAAATCATGGTTGTAGAGCGCGACTAGCGGAACGATTGACATAATTCGTACGCCAAGCGCCGAGGGCCGCGAATCTACCGTCCAAGCGGTCACGGCCTCTCTGAGCAAAACAGAGTTCGAGTGGCACATTCATTCTTTTCGTCTATTTGCATGATCATGATTGAAACATTACGTGCACAATAGTTTCAACCGTGATGAGTTGCTACATTTGGACCCTTATACTCTTATTAAACTATTTCTCGCCACCGCTAGAATACTGTTTTCGGCTTCTGGTTTGCCGAGACAGCATGTCACGCCCTCTATCTGCGTTGGGCGTACGCTCTGGCTCTTCCTGCACCTCCCAATGACCAAACTCTCTCCATAAATGGCTCTGCTCCTCTTCCTCCATTTCTGCCCTCATAGGCACTCATCTATCTTGTAATCGCCCGAGTGTAATTTGTGTCATTATCAGAATACGTCATTGTTATGATTTTGACCACTGTAACAAATCTGCGATAGCATCAAGTGAAATGAGAGAGTGAAAGCGACCTGACGTAAATTAAGATTATATAACTGAATACAGTCAATAAATAGAGCAAATAGAAAAACCATACTAGATAAGGCCAGAACTCACAATCCAGCATCTCCTTGTTCCTTCAATATTCATCTCCTTTTGCACGCCGTTTTTTGTATTCGTATCAAATCTGTTTGTTATAGCACATGAAAAACATTTCTGTAGTCATTTTATCAATAATTAGAAACCTTTTTATAGTTACCTTATTATCAACCGTGAGAAACCTCTTTAATCAACCGTGAGAAACCTCTTTAATGCATCTTATTGCTCTGAAGGTACCAAGAGACGCCCTCCTTCTCATAAGCTGTCAGTTACCATAACTGTTTCAATAATCAGGATAATTAGTGGATACTTGACGCCCGAACGAAAGAAATAAAACAAACATGCACTGATATCTGGGGCAATCAACGTACACGCACGAAAACCCTTAATATGCACGGGTAGTCGGGATCCTTAATGATGTTCGATTGGGTAGCCTGGGGTGATCTGGGGCGCTCTGACTTGAATACGCTCTCTATAGGAGTTTGTAAATTATTCCGGTAGATTACCGCTTTCGCAATAACTGGGGAAGCGTCCTGCATTAATTGAGTCGATCACAGCTGGAAACTCCCTTCCACGGGGAGTGTGGTCTTCGGAGCATTTGGGCTAAGTACCCGCTTAGACAGGAAAATATACCGGGTGTTGCAGCAGACTTTCAAATGTTCCTACTAATAGCGTGGTTGAGAAAAAAAAAACACTTTTTGGAAACAAACTTTACCAGGAGTTGGAAGAAAACATACTATATAGCTAGATATTTAAATACAATTTACCAATACTTTTTTAAATCAGAAAAAAAAAATAAACATCTTGTTTTAATTAGAAACTTTGCTGAGCTAAAGCTATCACTCGTGGAGCAGACACAAGGTTACCGATGCGAACGTACGGATTATTATGCAACAGCTGCGCCGGATTCAACAAAACTGGTTTTTAACCCCGTTTCTGGAGAACTGTAGCCCGAAACAACCCATTTCCGTTTGAACCCGTTCCGTTTCAACCCTATCGCGAAATGACCTTGCCGCTCTAATTTCTCCCGTTTCGACCCATTCTCGAAACGACCTTCCCGTTTGAACTCGTCCCGTTTCGACCCATTTCTGAAGCGCCCTTCACACTTGAAACCCGTCCCGTTTCATCCCGTTCCCGAAATGCCCTTCTCATTTGAACCCGTACCCAAAACACCCTTTGCGTATGAACCCGTCCCGTTTCAAGCCATTTTGAAAAGGCACCGCACATCTCAACCTTTTAGGGAAAAGTTTCAATCGTTCTATCCCTGGTTGGCGCACCTCTTCCGCTTAAAATTATATGTTCTGAAATGTGTTTGCATGTCAACTTTCAGACAAGCTTCAACCACTTAACACGTTTTTTTTTTTTTTCAAGATGGTTTTTAAAACGTTCATCCGCGAAACGGATTGTACACTGCACGGCACTGGCTGCATTTACATGAATGCGACCGATAGCGCATCAAATTGAAATTTGCCTATTTTGATTTGGGTAGAATTCGAAGAAGTAAAAAGACAGGGTGCGTGTGCTTTTTCCCTGATCGATTCGAGGCGCTACCCGATCGCATCCATATAAACATATAAACCCCGCGACTGTTACCCCAAACACGACGCTGTCGATTTTTTTTTTTTAATTTTCCTTCGAATTTTTATTATTATAGGCACCAAAGTTTAACGCTTAGGTTAGTGGCCCAGATCAGTACTTTTAGAAAAATTAATAGTTTTGATGGCAGCCTTTTGATTCTATGAAATAAACAGCAAAAACCGACGATTGCTTGTTCAAGCTAACATTGTCGTGCTCTGTATAATAAGGGAGTCGTAGAATGATGTCCGCAAGTATTTTGGGTAAGCTAACGACGCGATAGTTTTTTTTTTTATATAGAGCCACTTTATTTAGAGCAACCAATGTGCTTGCGTACGTTATTCTAAAACTCTCTAATAGCGAACTAGATATTTTGGAGAGCGATACATCAGACAGGTTGACAGACGTGGGATTGTGACTTTATTTTATTTTTGCATTATTAAATACTCAACCCTCGCGAGCACAGGAAACTATCATAGACCAGAAAATGCCGTCGGCTTGTTGAGGAAGTCGAACAGAGAAATCGTGCCACCAAAAAGGCGACACTCCAATCGTGCTGGTGTGCGGTCCTTGCTGACCCACTTACGCCCCCTCGCCCGCACGGCATCACCGTTTGCAAGCCGCTGGAAAAATATCCTTGTCAAGGCCTCATCTCGTTTGATCAGATCATTGAAGTTGTACTGTACATGCTCGGTTGAGCACTCCCTGACGCCGCCTTTATCTTTCGTTGCCAAAACTCAATGTTGTTTTTGGTTCGCGGTCCTCGTTTTGCGTAGCCGTTCGAGCGATGAATTGAGAATAGCCATTCATCAGGTGCTATCGAAACAGTCAAGCCTGAATGAAGCCATTCTGCGCCGGTCAAATCAATAACTGCAATGCTCGCTTGTAGCACTGCAGACACAACAAACACCAGAAAAGCGTAAAAAAGAAGTGACTACTGGTGGTCAAATCTCCGAGGTTGTTTCGGGAGAGGGCGAAATGAGGTCACCAGGGACGACAGACACTGGACGCCCGAATCGACCCAACTGATAACGAACACTGGTCGAAGCGGGAAGGTTGTTTCGGGATAAGACGAAATGGGAAAAGAGGAAACAGGAAGGTCGTTTTGAGCCGGGTCAAAACAGGAAGGTACAAACGGGAAGGTGGATATGGGAATGGGTCGAAACGGGAACCACCGGGATGGGAATGCGTCGAAACGGGACGAGTTCATACGGGAATGGGTTGTTTCGGGCGAGACCCATGGCGACAGCTGCGTCGGCTCCAACAAAACCGGTTTTTACCCAGTCTTGTAGGAGCCCACGCAGCTGTTGCTATTCGCGACTCCAACTAACTATAGGTGGCGCCACTCATTTTCCAAAATAGCGGTTATAGTGAGGGTCGGAGATGCGTGCCGCCGCTGAACCTGTCTAGTGTGCTGGCTTCACTGAGCGACACAAATTATTTCTGGTAATACGAGGAAGATAGGGTGTTACGAGCGCAGGTCACCTCTTTACCATGAAAACAAGAACAGCGTGTAACGTAATATTTACGCAAGGATTCGCGTTTTAATTCTGGAGCGAAACCGTAACTAGCCTCTATTTTGTATCTAATTTCTCTATATAGGTTTTAATTTCTAATTCTTTCATAACTCAAGATGTGTCTCACATCGTAGATATTTAGTTAGAGAAGTTGTTCGCGGAAACTTTATCTTGTGACATACATGTTCAATCCAGGCTGATATTTGTAGTTGTTGAAAAAATAAGTGCTGATATTTGTGCGTCCTCGCTGCCTTTTCTCGCTCAGACAATTGTCATGGGAAATAATGAAATGCGGGCCTTTATATAGTTTTTTTTTGTATTTAGATGATTAAGTGGTTTAACATTATTCGCAGCACAAGAATAAGCGAATGATTCCAATTTTTACAATATGTCCAGAATAAATATAAATTAATAAACACGGTTCTCACTGCAACAACCCAAAGACGGAATCCGAGTCAGACAGCGGAAGTGTATGTGTGTGTGTGTTTTATAGCAACGCGTGATGCATAGGACTATACATTACATTCAGAGTTTAACAGTCTGTCTATCTTGATAACGATGTCAGAGTTTTTTATACGCTAAAAAGAAAACAAAATTAACCTTTCTGGAAAGACTATTATGGTTAAATGGCATATGTTCTTGACATTGGCGTGAACTGGGGGCATACATTGCCGCGATATGTATTATGAATAATAATAATGTTAAAATGCAGATATTTTGATACGTAATTTTTCAAGCTCTTATCTAATTTGTTGCTTATGATTCAATTCGAACGCGTGAACAATTATGACAATCAAAAGTGTGCTAATTATCATCACTGGTGCCAATTGCATCATTTTTAATTACCAAGTAATAAAATAAAAATAGTCTAAAATCAATGAAAACATTCTGACTAATGTGAAAAATTAATGTATAATTACATTAATTGTGGGTAAAGTATAATTTGTTATCAAAGTTATGATTTTTGACAATAGGCAAAACGTCCGAAGTCGCCGCCAATATCCTTCCAGACCAAATGGCGAAAAGTAAAAAAATAAATAAAAATAAAGTTTTTGTTTTTTAACTACCAATTGTTTTCATAACATTTAGTTACTTTCATTTTTACTTTCCGTCATGCTGCCAATTTCAGCCTTTCCAGTTCGAAGGAACGCCTACCTGCTTGCACGTCTGCTCACTGCAGCACGTTTCGTTTGCGTTGGAAGCCGGTCAAACAGTGGTGAGTTTTAGTATTGCGTATACGAGCGAACGCAAGCGCTGTGTGTTCGCGTTAGCTTTGCGTGTTGCATACTGCGCGTGCGCGAGCCCAAAATTGCGGTCTTAGATGGCGCATGGCGATGAGGCGCACGCAGAACGTAGGGCACGCAACTACATAACACAAACGCACAGCGCTTTGGTTTGCTTCTATGCGCAATACTAAACCTCTCCAGTAAGGTACAATCCCATACCGGCTGCAGCACTACGTTAGGACAGGGAAGCGTCTTGTTGGCATTCGGAAATGACATATAGCGAGCCAGCGAGCTCCCCGTGCCCGCTGAGCAGGAGAATCGGGGGACCCTCACTAGAGCGCTTCCCGCTTCCGCCGCTGGAGGACGAGCGTCGAGCTGGAGACGCGAATAGCGACCCGTAAGTGGCAAGCCGCTGCAGTGTCACTCGGCCGGACTCGACGTAAGTGTATGAATTGTTCTTAAGACTCATCATCCACGTCTTGCCATCGCCAGCCTTGTGCCTTGTGACGACGAGCCTTGTGACGCCAGCCTTGTGAAGAGTGCAAAGTTTCGCGCTCCCCTACGTTTCACATGTGCTTTAGGACTTTCTAAAATTGGCTGATTTAGGTGTTTCCAACGACGCTGAGCAAATGTCTTATAGGAACTGTATGTCACTTTCTACGAATTAAAAAGGTAATTAGTAAATAAAAATGTATTATTTTGCTCCCTCGTGCTTTTTTTTTTTTTTTTTGCATTCTTTAACGTTTGTTTTGACCATACAACTGGTAGGACTTCGTCAGTCTTCGATGAAACGCCCATTATAAATGATGAACCTACGTCAGCCCGTCTTATAATTTGTTTTCGTAAACTCTCTAGAGTGATGACGAATGATGCGGACTTCTAGACACTAACTACGAACATCAAAAAAAAAAAAAAAAAACAAGAGCAAAAAAAAATTACCCATATTACCTTAAACAAATCGACTCCCACACATTTGTGGAACTTTCCCGTCCCCTGAAGTCCTGAAGTCCAGCCAACGCTCCGAGCTAATGGGACGAATCAACGTAAAAAACAGGTGTCACTGAGCTTTTCGCTTAATGACTGCTTCAGCGATGGAAGAACATGTACATAACCATAGCAAACACTATGGCGGTGCCCTTTTGACGGCGTCTGATTTGATCCATCATTTTATAGCGTGGGCAGCGTGTCAACTTAAGGCGAAAGGAAGTATGGCAGCCATAACCGTAGGCCGCGCATAATTTAAAGTTTCTCATTGTCACCCACCAGTCAATGAGGTTTTGGCATTCGTAGGAAACACAAACTGAGGATTGAGAACAAAATGCGCCACGTCTTGCTTTTATTAGGCTGTCGGTAACAATAAGCCGTTAAAAAAAAAGAGAAAAGAAAACAATTCCGGCTTCCGGATGTCAGTGATCTTGCGGCTGGTTGGTGCTTTGTTCGCTGTCTGAATAAACAAATCTGCGCGTGCTGGATTTTGCACATCTGGACGCTGGGGAATTCTTCATAATTCGGACGACGCGCTAACGGCACGTTGCCGTTACAACGGTAAGGTGGCTGAAGCAATTACTTCGTTCACTCTTGTACGTATCATTGCGTGCAGATTTTTTGGGACTTAGGCGTCCAGTTTCAAAATTGGGCGACAAAAAAAAACAAAAAACTTAAAACTGATTTATAAGTACCTTCGGCGTCCAGTTTCAAAATTGTTACTTTTTTGAGCAAACTGTTTTAACTGTGAAGAGTTAAAAAGCTCAAAATAGACAAGTAGAAGTAGGAAACACGAAAAGCCTCGTCTCTTTTGAGCTGAATAACCTTTTACCGTTATGAACCAACTAGCACAAACCAGTATTTTAATAGCTCTAATTGGTCTATTCTAAAAACATACTAAAAATGTAAAACTGCCTTTGCACCATTATTCGATTGCACAATGACGGAACAGCACACGACAAAACACCACGCGACAAAACAGCACGGTCTAAATAGCACGCGACAAAACAGCACAGCGTCAAAACGGTACAACGACAGAAGAGCACGTGCCGAAACAGCACGGCGTCAAAATAGCACAGCTACAAAACAGGACAGCATCAAAAGGGCACAGCGACATAAGAGAAGGGCATCAAAGCTGCACCGCGACAAAACAGCGCAGCGTCAAAACAGGACATTGACAATATAGCTAGGGTTTGGTGTTTTCGGTTTTTATAAACCAAAAACGAAACCGAAGACAAAGTTTTCGGTTATTGCAGTGAATATTTGCAAACTCCTAAACTTTTCAGTTCTTTTTAGTTTCTTGACAAAAGCCAGTATACTTACAGCACGCATCAAAAGAGCAGAGCGCCCCCGGAGCTTCTGTTGAAAGTTGAACCGATCTAGGAGATAAGCTGAAAATTGCAAAAGGAAGTGGTCATATATTAGCCCCGAGAGCGAGCACAAGCGTCGCTGCGGTCGCCGCGCCCGGATTGGGTGAGGTGTACTGTGACGTCAGGGCGAGTACTCCGCTCCGCGATCTCGCATCGGCTCGCCTCCCAGCACCGGTTTCCTGGTTTGGCGTTGTGTGCCGCAAGCTCTTCGTGGAGCTGCACTTCGTTTACCTGGTGTGCAAGAAGTTGAGTTAGGCCGATATTGACGTGCTTCCGTACATTTTATAAGCCCGCTTGTCCCTTTTACCTTTAAAATTGCGTTACAAATCCCGAAAGCTATCGGCGGAGGCGATTCCGCCGATGAACCTCCCCGTCCGTCCACACGACACAAGGCAATCTTGCGAGGGGTCGGTGAAGCGATGGCGCAAGCATTTGAGACGCTGGAATTCTGTTTCTTGCACGTTTATGATTTAAGACGATATTACATCCCGCTTTCAATGCATTTGAAGTGGCATTTATATCATGGGCCTTTGGGTGGTCGGCAAATTAGCTCGCGACCCTGACTCTGCGGTGCCACTCTGCATGCGCTGGTTCGCAGATGTTTTCTTTGAAGTGCTCGTGGAACAGGGTTGTTTTACATAAATGTAGCTTCTTCGTGAATTAATTATATAGTTTATACACGTATGCAGGCATATTTCTTAGAAGCTGCACACTTACTGGAAATTAGTTTGTATGGTAGCAGCAAAAACGGCCGAATCGCCCCCAGCTGTCTGTATGATATGTATTAACTGCCAAACTATGCACGGCAATATTTCCGTAATATGGAATGTTTATACTTTTTCCTGACATTCTTTATTCCAGCCTATTTCGAAAATACACCGTTTAGTCTGAATTGTTATTTCCAATTAAAAGAGACACTGCTGCAGGTCCCCAAAAGCTTCCTCAGCCTCCAAACACCCTACAGCTGGACTCTCTGACAACAGAGGAAAACAGGAGTAAAAGCAAGCATTCGAACGTCTGTCCAGTGGAAGATGCAGCACTAGTAGCAGAATATATGGAACCTGTGAAGGGCGATAGTCTGCGTGAGAAAAGCTTCTGGTATTTTAACTTCAGCCGGGACAATTCGATTTAAGTAAAATCTCAATTTTAGGGCTTAAGGGGCTAATAACGAGCTAGACACCTTCGCTTACGTTTGTTATACATTACTTGAGGGTTGATATAAACAAGTCCACAAATACCATCCGTGTAGTCCATTGAAATACTATCCGAATCCATGAAAGGTCAAATGCAAGCACTGTACTATATAATAAATGTTCCTTGCTTTTTTTTTTTTTTTTTTTTTTACTTTGCTTCTGCACTTGGGCTGTCTTACTTGTGATGTTTTCTTGATGGTCCAGACTGTATTTAACATGTTGCTCGAGCAGCATGCAGCTTTTCTGCTTCGGCGATCTTGTTTAAAAACAGAGATACAAAAAAAATAGTATACATAACCTGCCAATTCATTCAGACCATCAGCAGCATTTATTGTGCGAGATGTATATCTATAGTGGCGCTCCTGCAATTGTGGCCATATTTCTTTATTTTCATATACCAACTGTGATTCATGCGTTGCCTGCCCTGTCAACCATGTTTAAAATGTTTGTTGAAGCTTCGCCTGTAGCTGCAGGCCACACCTCAATAAAGGTTCAAATAAAAATTTACACTTCCTAAGAAAAAGACGCCAAAAAAATTAAATAGGAACGAGCGCGCCGTCAGCTAGCGTCGTCACAGCCTCCACAGGGCGACCGGGGCGAGTCGGGGAAAAATTCTCTCCTCGCCGTGACGTCACCCCGGTTCGCCGTAAGGGGGCGCCACGCGAACTTCTCGGGGCTAATAGTCAGTAACAAGCCACCCCCCCCCCCCCTCCTCACCCCTCCAACGCCCTCGAAAATACTAAGCTTTTTATAATCAAAACCAAATTTGGAAAAATAAACGCGGCGTATTTTTGACGGTTTTATTCTGTTTAAGCCGAAAACGCTGAACTCTAAATATAGCATACGTATGGAGTTAAGAAATGCATGTCTCAAAGTAGGCTCTGTAAAGGAATGGAGGGTCTGGGCCAGTTCGTCGAAAGCCAACTCGTCGAGGGTCAATTCGTCGAATCCGTTTTTTTGGGAGCAAGTTCGGAGTGGGGAGTATACTCGATGCGCACATGAAGGCTCCCTGGGCTGTATCGACGCCCCCGCTGGTGCGTATTCTGGCTATTTCTCGAACAGTTCTGATAATTTTGACGCGCAAGTTTGCTGGTGATGTTGTCTACAATAAATGAATCAATAATACGGCAATGTGCTGTCGTTATTTGTTAAAAGAAAAAAAAAGCGTGTGCGGCAACGCTTTGCTCAGCCCATGCTGTACGGTAACACGAAGTCGGTACATGCGTGGTGTTTTGTCGCTGTGCATTTTTGACGCTGCGCTGCCTTGGCACGTGCTTTTCTGTCGCTCTGCCGTTTTGACGTTGTGCTGTTGTTTTGTCGCGTGCTATTTTGACGCGTGCTGTTTTGTCGCCATGCGGTTTTGACGTTATGCTGTTTTGACGCATGCTGTTTTGACCTTGCTGTTTTGTCGTGTGCTGTTCTGTCGCGTTCCCTTATTCGATAAGTTTATTAGAGAGTTTTAGGGAACCGTTTTTGCACATCCGATACGCTACGATGGGCCCTCCGGTACGCACTGCGCATGCGCTTGTCTTCTGCGATCTTACCGTAATGCGCTGGTGGAACCGTAAGGCACGACCGGCACGACCAATGGCCGACATGGACTGTCTCGCTTGGTTTGCAAAACGGCTATTTCGCTGGCGGAGAGAGCGTGCCGTGGCTCCAACCATGAATAAAGTAAATCGTGGCAGTGCCTAGCAGGAGCGCCATGTGTGACAGCAAGTCCATAAAGTTTGAGTCAGCAAAAAAGAAAAAGAATAAAAAACAAAACGCAATAGGATTTTTTCAATAGAAATAAATTGGTGTTTAGCGTATCCGAGAAACGTTTGCTCGGTAGCTCAGTGGATTGGAGCGCCAATTTCTTGAGCTCGTAGAGGAGAGTTCGAATCCCACTGGCCCAGACACCTCATTTTTATTTTCTGCATATTATAAGTTTTTTTTTTTTTATACAAACATTGGATGTGCATTTTGAGCTCTTATCACCCATTTTTTACAGCTGCTGTTATGACAGAGGATTATCTGTAGTGGCAAAAGAGTGAGCAACAGCCTTCTGCATCAAGGCTCTGGACACTTTTTAGTTTAAAAATGATGCATGAATTAAAAATTTCTGTACAAATGCTGATCACATATATCCTATAAAACTAGCCCTTTGAATATTGGATGATAGTTTTAATAAGTGCACAGCAGTAAAGTTACAGGTTTTCATTTATATTTTCTTCGTGGTCGTACCGTACACGGCGCAACGATCGGTACGCGGGCGAACGACCGTGATCGTCTGCTATCTGCACCGTAAGAGAGCAACATGAGCGCCGCATCTACGTCCGTCCCTCCGCCTCCTCCTCGCAAGCGGTTTACAGCAGAAGACAACATCTTTCTACTTCGGGAGGGGCTAGGCGCTACTCCTTTTTCACTCCAGCACTTTGGAATGACGCAGCGTTGAAAAGAACTTCTCGTTGCGAGGAGCGAAGGAACGGATTGACCTAATCGTAAATAAAAATAGAGATTTGCGACGTAGTGAAAGGTACGTCATTCCAAAAATATACACACTGTATGGAAAGAAAAACAGAAACATTCCTTTATTATTTAACGAACTCCCAGAGTCCCTTATGAATATAGGATCCACTAGGGTACTAAAAAGGAAACTAAGGAATTGGTGTCAAGCATCTGAGCTGTTGATATCGCAGCCTAACCGTTGGAGATATTTCGTACTTCTATTTCATGGTTGCGTGTGTAGACTTGGCTATAAACACCTATATTTCATGCTCTAAAGTGTTCCTTTTTGTATTTATTTGTGCTGTTAATTCTGTGTTCCTTCCTTTTTTTTTTTTTTTTTTTGGTGCTGCGGAGTGTTTTTTTTTTTTTGTTACAACATGTATTCTAGTTGGTCGCCTGGCCCCACATACAAACCGAATGCTGCTTTTGTGGGCCAGCACTTTATTTTGTATGACTTGATCTTAAAATAAAAATTGAATTAAATTGAAAATTGAATTGAAAATTTAATTGAATCAGCTTTGTATAAAAAAAAATGACCGCATCATTTTGAGAATGTGTCTATTTTGGTTATTTTTGTATTTTCTTCGAGATTTAATATTTCTCGTTTTATTTGTCCATAGCTTTCTTAATACTCGATCCTGCATTGGGCCTCGAGGGAAAGAGACAGGATCGCTAGCAGACGACTTCGAATGTTGATGATAAGCGCGCGCGAGCGTGTTCTTGTGCCAAATCGAGTTTGCTTTCGGCTACGTTTCAGCATATCAGGACGTGGTTTGTGCAAGCATCATATTTGGTTGATGTAAAACACCAAAGCTTGCCCGCTGAGAACGCATGATTTATTAGAAAACAAGTAACCATGTACGGTCGAGGCAATATTTTATTCCCCAAGTATATAACTCTGGTAAACTGAAAAAAAAAACCAAAATACGCTGGCACATCATTCCTAATATCACAACTTTTTTTTTACTCAAAAGCTACGCCAAGCTGAACGTCCTATGCCTTGCAACCAACAAGCGCCTTCTCTTAGTGTATCGGTGCTCGGTGGCACCCGAAAGAAATGCGACTGACTCCGTATCACGGCAAACCAAAAAGAATGTTTATTCCCTCGTGCTCCTGCACAAGTCACGGGCCCCACGGCACGCGCGTGCGTGCCTCGCTTATAGAAAGCGGGAAGTTCAAAAGAGACTCACGCCACACTTAGTGCGCAGACAGTCGTACAAAATCACTTTTTTTTTAAATTGCTTTCGCTGAATAGAGCCAACTCCAAGTCATGGTCAAAAAGATCGAGCGCCATTGTTGTCGGAAAGCTTGTCTGCTTTTTTAGCAGACGAACATTTTAGAACTTCGATGTGCTAGGGGCGACACGCCGTGGTGCGCAAGGTTTTTTATTGCGGAAGCGCATTCATTCCAGTAAAAAAACGAGACGAACTATAAGTAGGTATACAATATTTTAGGTTCTCTATATATCTAGGGTGCGATCTTTATTTACTTGAGTTTCTGCGATTTGTACAAACACACGCAAATTTGTCTTTTCTCGATGAGGCGGATGAAGGTTTCCATTGCCAGGGGGCGCGACCTGTACCGATCGTCTGCTATCGTCTGCAAATACGGTTCCCCCAAAGCTGTTTCAGAGCACACGATCGGCCCACAGCCCGATCCAAGGTATCGATCGTTTTTGTTTATCGATCGTATTTTGTTCCGGTTCCCTAAAACTTTCTGTTATCTCAAAAGTTAAGTAACGCACGTTAGATTGTTCGCGAACTCGTCATACTTCCATCGATTATATAAACACATTGGCAGGAAGGGATCTACGATATATAATGTGGTCACCCCGTTTTTTCGATGTATGTACTAATTGAAGTTAAACAAAATGCACATGCTTCATGCATATTGAATGAAGATTTAAGTTTGCTCTAAATTATGCCTCCGTACTAAAGGACAATCGAATAAAGATTTTGAAGAGACAGCTTCAAAGAGCTCGTGTCGCAGAAAGAACGGCGTCGGTGTGACTGAAAAATGCAGGATTGGTCGATAGGCTCATGACGTCACAGCACATGACCTCGCGCGGGAATTTCAAACAACGCTCACGTGAATCGTGACCTCACGCGTGGAATCAAAGCGACACAAACATGACTCGTCGTGCAAATTAAAGGTACCTCATGTCTCAAATGATGTCACTTTATAACATTTATTAACATAAACAGGCGTAGGCGGGATTCCAACGCATGTCCGTTCGGTCGCCAGCCAGACACGCGACCGACTACGCCACGTAGACACGCTTGCAAGGCCCGGGAACGAGAGAAAATTTCTGAGTTTAGCCACCGCGTTGCAGTCTTAAAGGCGAAGCTTAAGCGTCCTCCTGTAATTTTTTAACGATCGCTCATCAAATTTGAGGGCAACTCTTGCTGGCACATTCGTGAGAAACCGCTGAATATTCGTCTCACTCATAACCTATTTCACCCTATACTCGTACATATATACGTGGGCATGCACACTGTCGTCGTCTCAAAACAGGTATATTGGCTTAACGTCACACGCTCACACGTCCCATACACTACATATGCCAGTTACACTCACGCCTGCAGCCGGTTCTCATCACTGGCACCTTAATTATCGCAGGACGTGGCAACCTATTTTTTTTTATCATGTTTCTTTCTTCGTGATTGGATGTGAGTCCATATCGAGTACTGCGGCAGTCAGATTGGACGCTGAACGATTATGAGATGGGCAGGACTTGCGCTTTTTAATTCTTGTGCGACGACGAAGAACTTGACTTTAACTGGGTAGCTAAACATCAAAATGCACTTGATAAGAAAAAAATTGACATGAAATTCGAAGTGATAAATGTGTAATGGTTTCTCGTTCGGCCTCATATCGCCAGTCCTAGAGTTAGTGGTTGCGAAACATTCTTTGGAGCTTATTTTTATTGCTAAGTTTATGTGTTGCGTTTTGTATTTTTGTTGCACTGCAAGTACCACTGTTAGATACGCCTGTATGTTAGATATGCCTGTATATACATGTGAGTTTACATGTTTTTTTCAGTGAAAGAAACCTTCGTGCGGAAAAACTATAAAAGTACTCACCATATAGAGAAATACACAAAAATGAAAGACAATGCTTGTTTTTACGAAATATAAGTCACAATATATTCGGATAAAAAAAAAAGAAACACTCGATCTACTACATTTAAGGAGATTATGAAAATAAGCTCCAGTTCATATATCAATATTTTCCCGCCTAAGGCGGATCTTGAGTCATCAGTTTATGGGGTTCTGGTTGCGAAAGCCAAACTTCTTAGACTGAAGATTGCGAACCCACGTCCGACGCCTGGTAAGAAACGACTCTATATGTCTAAGTAGACAGGGCTTAGCGAAAGCTAGACTTGTCAGTCATACTCAGCAAAAATAGATGCAGTTTATTTTTAAGCTACATATATACAAAAAGAGCAAACATGCAGGGGCGGACTCAACTGAAAAATCAGCCCCGTTAAACCCACGAGCTATATATCAAACTTCGGCTTCTTTATATTTTTTACACTAGCTTTATTTTTCTTCAATCCTGAAGATTTAGACTAGACCCAGCATAAATGAAAAATGAGCAAGTTTAAGAGGTTGGGTGGCCGCATTTTTCACCGCGATACTTCCCTAAGAATAAACAAAATAAAAATATAGGAATCCATTTTTTCCCGCGTCCTATAAAGTGTTCAAGGAAATTTACTTCCCATATTCAAAGCGAGGTAGGAAAATAGTGCACCTTTATGGGTTAACCGTGATGAACGGTGCAATACGCGTCGAAATATTTTTCAGTTTTTATGCTATGCAGCATAGAAAGTGAAAAGGTCCGCGTGCATCCCAAACTCGAAACTATTTTTTGGCAGCAGAAAATGATTTTTTTTTTTTTAATGAAACACGAAGGCTATACTTTTTTACAGAGTTCTATACATAAACTTTTCTCGTATAATTATCAGGAAAAAACCTGCGGCGAAATTCGTCTGCAATTTTTTCTAGTTGATAAATCAACTTTAAACTCTTGCCTTGTTTACGTATAGTTCCAACTAAACACAAAAAAAATGATTACGAAATCCGTCTGAATTGTGCATTTGCGATGCCCATCTCCAAAGTGGCACAGCGTACTGTTAATTCCATTATGCCTTCATGAAGTCGCACGGAAGTTTGTACCTTAACATTTTCAGTCCCGTAATGTAAACTTACCTCAAATACTATAGAAAAATTCGAATCCAGAACTGCTTTTATTTTAATATGTTATATGTTGATCACTGTTCGCTAAAGGTTTCTAAAACAAACGCCTTCTTTTGAAACCTGGATTGACCCTGATTTGTTCTCTAGTAGTGGTTCTTGACTTCTGATATATACTCATAATACATTATATTACGAATATCCCTTATGACTATCATACTACGCTCTTTTTTATTTATATGCCGTTTAAATTTATTATCTATTGATGTCGACTACAGCTTCACCAAAATTTGTGGAGCGGCGTAACACAGAACGGGACACAAATGCAAAATCAGGTTCGAGGCTAATATTTGTCCAATATAATTTATCTTCCTCTCGGCCATCATGTCGCAGGTAATAAATTTGTTTTTTTCTTCTCTTGAGCCACAATATAATCGAGGACGCAACTTACAAGAGCGACAATATAATCGAGGACGCAATAATGCATCAATGCAAGTCTATAATCCCCCAAACATCGCATTACAAAAAAAGAAAAAAAAAAATCTAAACATGTTAATCCTCGGATCCGTGAAGCAAGCGAGATCTCTCTTGCACATCCATTTGGATAAGAGCGAACACTCGTACTTTGTAATGTGCGCAAAACAAACAACAGCTTGATGGAAACGCCCTCAGTAACCACTCGTAATGCCGACGCAAGCAAAGAACAGAAAAAAAAAAACTATCGACCGCATAACGTGTTTACCCGCTGAGCAAGCAACAACGCCCTTTGACAACGGGTCTCCTGCATTAGCCTAAGTAAATAATGTGCCCCTAGACAGGCGAAAGAAATGAACCCCACGAAGAAAGCGCCACCTCGGCGCTCGGCTCCCCGCCCAGGCGTCGCTTCAAAGCTTCACGCAAGAGGGTAGACCTAGAGACACTGCCAACTTTCAGAGAAGCAGGGCATGGCCAATTCCAGCACCTCATTATCACACCGCAGCCAATAGGAGAGCGGTGTTATCAGATAACAACGCCGAAAGACTATACTTCGTCTCACCCTACGATGGACTGAAGGCAGGAGCTACGAACCGCCAGATCCAATCACGAGCCACTTAGACATCTCGTGGTATTTCGCTTCGATGCACGTATCGGTGCCCGCGTCTCGGATCACTGATGGGAATGGGCGGACAGTGGTTCAGATCGAGCAATGAGTGACTCGACAATCTTACATTGCAAAGAAAGCCACGACGTACCGGCTCTTTGCAGTGTCGAAGCTATTAAAATGACGCAGCGCTTTCGGATTCAGAGCGTGCATTATTCGTCCAAACCTAATCAACGCTAAGCGTGTCCTAGTTTAGCGTAGAACATGATTGGACCTGGCGGCTCGTGGCTTTGGCCTTTAGTCCATCGTAGGATGAGACGAAGTATAATCACGAAGCAAGGAGCGTGAACATTATCGGCCACGCCGAGCGTTTCGTGGGTTGTCAGTTCTTATTCGTGGTGTTTCTTTTTAAGCTCAACAAATTTCGTAAAAAAAAATGAAAGCTACACTATAACTCACCTACACTTGTAGGTGAGTTATAGTGCCAGGGAGACATAGGATAGGGGGCTAATCGCAATGACCAGTCGGTTATTCATCTAAACCGAGTTAGCTAACGTTGTACTATTAAAAAAAACACATTAGTTCAAATTAGAAGCTGGCTGAGCGTCATCGAAAACCACTAAATTAGTCGATATTTGAAAGACCTGCAGCGAATGCGGGAAGCACGGTGGAAGGCTAAAATTACCACACCTGCCGCAGTGGCAAGGCTACAAGGCTACGGGCGCTATATGCGCCAGTGCGTTTTTTTTTCTATTATCATCCGCGTTTCCTCATTGTGCCTGTTGCACGAGTGAAAACGTTAGCGCACTACTGCGCTTATCAGGCGCTCAAAATCCTTTGAAAAATTACTTATTTGGGGATCTTCAATGGCGCTCGATCAGCTAGTTTCTAACTGTAACAATATGCCTATTTTCAATAATTAAAAAGGTAATTCACAAATTTTTGTTAATTATTCGACTTACTATGACGACTAGCCACGTGCATTATGCCCCCCAGGTCGCATAACTCAACCACACAAACCGGATTATTGTATCATCCGCGTCTTTAAAAAAAAACAAAAAAAAACATATATGTACAGCGTAAAAAAAAAAGGTACCTGATTGATCATACAACACTCAAAATGACACGGAAAGTTCCAATGTCTCCTTTAGACATGAAGAGAATAGGGGGTGTGGCAGTACCTTTGTGAAATCGCCCCTGTTTGCATTTACACTTTCCCATGAAACACTCGACCCCAGTAACAAAATAACCTTTTTCGAGCCCAGTCACATGGTTTGAGACTAGTCTCTCGCCCGTGCCCCCGCTAACCCTAAAATAGGGGACTATGATTTTGATAAGCGCAGCCTGCGTAGGCAAAATTTCAAACACTGCTGGCAACTAAATTCTCGGCTTTTGCCTCGTTTTCTTGCGTTTTACGGTGTACGTATTTTTTCGAGAACGCTGAGAAAGCATCGTACTACGTTTGAAACAAATCTAATACAAACAAACAAACAAAAATGATAAACTATCGCTGTTGTGTACGCGCGCGACAAAACGAATGCGACTGTAATGTTTGTTTTATTTTACGATACGTTTTGACGGCGCCACCCGCTCAGCAGCGTGTCAAACGACAAAGCTCTTAGAGGTCGAAAATATTGTTCAACAGAAGATAGCCGAAAGGCATGCATATTTCGAGCGCACCAATTACGTGTTTACCGATGGACAGGACTTGGACGTGCAATTTAGCAACTGTTAAAATTCGAACCATATATTGTACATACCACACGGTGCGGCGTTATCCGAAAAGAATTTATTTGAGAAATATCTTTTATAAAATATCACAACAAGCTCGACAACAGTCACATCTTGACGATCGGACCGAGTCCAAGAGGACTTAGTTTTAAGGCACGTTTTGGAGAGATTATTATTTTTGTTTTTCGCTATAGACCTTTTCCACAAGGGCGCCGCCATCTTGGAATGTCGTCACTTCCAGTATGGGCGACGACAAAATAATAAAACGTTTCAACCTGTAACTAGCAAAAAAATAGAGGGGAGCCAAAACGAGAATGTGTCACGGTTAGGCTTATATCCTAAATGCCTTCTATTGGCGTGGCGACGGCAAAACAATGTTTTCGCCCATACTGGAAGTGACGACAATTCAAGATGGCGGCGCCCTTGTGGAAAAGGTCTATAGCATTAAGGCAAAGAAACGTACTCGACTGACCCGTTCCCTACCCCAACCAGAACAAATATTTTTTTTTTACTTTGAATGAGCAGGAATCCACGCGGACTATCTCTGGGACGTGGGAAAACGGTTGTCATTGTTCGCAAAATCGCGTCAAAGGCAGTTCGACGTCCTTGAACTCCCTAATTTTCAGTTAACGTCAAGCAGAAGCGTTTGCATGGCCCCAGGCACTTACCAGCCGCATTTTTCACCTTGGAAGATATTAGAAAACAAGGGACGCAATATGCAAAAGAAAAATGAAGTCAAAACATTCAAGAGAGGCCGGAAAACTTCGACTGCAAAACCACAAAACATAGGTGGAGAATTGCGCAGAGCAGGTTTCTACAGTCCAAGAGAGTCGCAGAAGATTTGTAACTGATAGAGGGCGCGAGAGTCGCACCAGCTGCACGGTCATCAACAACATGGCATCGGCCTAGGAGCGTTTTTGGGAAATGTGTATAAGCGGTGGATCATAACCACTATCGTCACTCACAACTAAAGGCACGCGGGGCGTTACGAGTGCCATGGAACTTTTATTCGTTTCTTTAGACAAAGAGATTGCCGCGTTAGCTGACAAAAACCCGAAAATTACGTTCTGCGTGTAATAGGCTGTCCGTGCCTGTGATATCCTAAATAAACCGAGGGTTGGGATTATGAGCACGCTTCTTGTTTCGTGATTGGTCCTTCGGCGTTCTTATCGGAGGATGCTGCATTCTCATGGCTGCGGAGCCATAATGATATGCCCGGGACTTGCCACGCCCTACGCTTCTTAACTTTCGGTCACTATTAGATAAGCAGAGGGCGTGGCTTATAAGCACGCTTGTTGTTTCGTGATTGGTCCTTCGGCGTTTTTATCGGAGAATGCTGCATTCTCATGCTACGGAGCTATAATGATATCCCCGAGACTCGCCACGCCCTACGCTTCTTAAGCTGTCGGCCACTATTAGATAAACAGAGCTCGTGGCTTATGAGCACGCTTCTTGTTTCGTGATTAGTCCTTTGGCGTTCTTATCGGGGAATGCCGCGTTCTCATGGGCTATAGAGCCATAATGATATGCCCGGGACTCGCCACGTCCTCCGTTTCTTAAGCTGTCGGTCACAATTAGATAAACCATGGGTGTGGCTTATAAGCACGCTTCTTGTTTGATAATTGGTCCTTCGGCGTTCTTATCGGAGAATGCTGCATTCCCACTAGAGAGTTTTGGAGAACCGTTTCTGCTCATCCGATATGGTACGAAATAGGTCCTCCGGTACGAACTGCGCATGCGCGAGACTCTTGCGGTAGCTCATGCGCAGTTCGCACCGAAGGACCCATTTCGTACCGTATCGGATGTCGAAAAACGGTTCCCTAAAACTCTCTTTGTCATGACATCTTTATTCGAGGTAATTTCTTTTTCATCGACAGAAATCAGCACCATGCTTGTCAAAATGCGACGACTCCAAGCTTCCATTTTTGTTTTTACCAAAAGCATCGAATTCGCAGCTCGAAACTGAGGATAAGTAGTCAAGGTTACAACTCATGACGTCATGGCGAGGCATATTCTGATCGTGACGTCACGAACGGAAACCATTAGTGGGCGCCACCAAGAAATTTAGGCGCTAATAGAGTGAACTCGATGGGTAGTATGCTATATCCGAGCTGATAAAATATAGTACCGTTGACTTTTTACATCTACACCGAAAACATGGTGGGGAAGTCTGCCACTTTGTGAAGCGTGCGATCTCCCTCCTGATCCAAAATCACTAATCTAGATATTGAGATTTTTTTTTGTGTGTGTGTGATGCTAACTCAGCTTGAGTGCCCCTAAGCATCCTAGAAAATCGGTAATTATGATCACGCGCAGTACTTATCTCTAATTAAAATTCGACAAAGAATGATTAATTTTTTCTACCGGATTCACTTCTCGTGTTCATTGTAGCATCTTCGATTAAGCGGTTTTGCCCCGTCATTAAGAAGCCGAAAGCTATTAGATAAAAATATTAAACTAATTTGAAACACATGGTTAAACGGACGGCGCAAGAATGCTATTCTTTGCTTATGTTTATTTTTCTAACGCACAGTTGTCATGTGAGTGTCTGTGTGTGTGTGAAGCTCGGAGGAAACTGTATTGAAAAGGTGCCTACAGTGCGACAAAACAAGAAAAAAACCTACATGTTCATATGTTCAGTTGAACAAACATATGAGCGAACATACACTTTCGAAAATATAAAACAATGTAATCAGTATCAGTAAACGTAAGACGAGCCTGGTGTATTAGAACCGAGAAATTTTCCACTAAATTTTCCACTTTGATCGCACCTCATATGTATATAAAATTTGTGATATAGTTACAAAAACGCTAGTTGTCAACTGCACACAATTTACGCAGAAATTTGTGGGACAAAACAACTATAGACATGTCTATAGTTGTTTTGACCCACAAATTTCTGCGTAAATTGTGTGCAGTTGACAACTAGCGTTTTTGTAACTATATCACAAATTTTATATACATATGAGGTGCGATCAAAAAGTTTCAGGGCTAATTCTGTTGCGTAACAGGAGAAAGGGCCACGGTGAGGCGTGCGCAACATTTGAAGGCAGGGACCTTCCTTTACCGTTATTCCAAAGGGCGGCATTCTCTCAGCATTTGGAGCTGCGCTGCATGAATTTTCGCGACCATGTCAACGAGCGCAATGGCGATTTGACGATAGCCTGCAAACCCGAGCGAGAGGGAACATCGAGTTTACGTCAAGCTCGGGAAATCTAAAACAGGGACGTTTGAATTGACTTAGCAGGCTTATGTAAGAAATAGGTGAGTTTTGCGATGTGTTTTGAGCTTATTCGCTCTTCGAGAATGGTAAGAAATCACTGGAAGAAAAAAGAAAGTTTGAAGAAGCTTGCCCTACTTCTCTTCGTGTTCCAGTGGTGTTCAGCCATCCTTGAAGTGCGAGGGCCACTGTAACACTTCGCACAATTTACTGTTTCTATTAACGTAAGCCTGCTGAATCATCTCAAGGTTGTTTTTTTTAGATTTGCCTAGTTCTACGCGAAATTGATATTTGATTTCACTCTAGTTCGCAGTTTAGGGTAATTGTGGTTGTGCACATGGTGAAGGAAACTCGTGTAACGCAATTTCAAATGTTCACCGAATGCCTCCCTTTGGCATAATGACACCGGAAGGTCCCGGCCTTCGATTGCTGAGCGAGTATCACCGCGTGCTGCCCTCTCTTTTTATGCTACAAAATCAGTCTCGAAGCTTTTTGGTCGTAATTAATAAATCTAAGTTGTGTTTGCAGTGTACTTTTATAAATTCTTGTCACAGGAACACAAAATAATCCATTCGTTCCACACACAGACAACTTTTGAAAACTGTAGTCCACGCTGCTGACCAGCATAATCCAGAGTCTCTTAGTTTGACCTTTTCAACTCGAAGGAAAGTTCAATTCGACCTCACGTTCAAGAAAAATAAATTTCACCAATGAGACGAATAAAAAAGGTGTTCTTCAGATTGAAAAAAAAACAAACAAATATTTCGACAGGGTGTCGTCGATTTAAGGTGATCTTCCCTACACAGCAATTAACGTCAATTCTGCAATCGCAACATGACTCGCAACAAACCAATATTTAAAATCTCATAAACAAATTTTAGTTTATTAGCCATCTTACTATGACGCTTATCCCCTCAATTAATTCGGCGAAGACTGATAAAAACAATTTCGAGACGGCACTCGCCTAACCCTCACCCCGTTTTTAAAAAAACACCTGTTCAAATACAAAGCAAACAACCTGTATATCAGAATCCATCTTCCGCTCCTCATGAATAGACAGAAATTGTCAAGCATAGTCTGTTTTTGTGCCTGACAATACGTGCTGCGGCTTTTTATTCCAACCTCCCTCCTCGCTACCTTCTTTTTTCGCAGGAGAAAGTGAATAATAATGTACATAATTAAAACCCTTAAGACAAAGAAGCATAGATACCATTTCTCATATGAGACGGTAGTGTGCATGTGCTCTTTGTTCCCTTTGTGTTATGACTTTTAATTATGATTGTGCATCAGCTCGCCTGCATTTTAACATAGATTTTTATAATGTTTTGCAGCAAAGAAAAGGGTGTGCCATAAGGGCCGGTCCAGGGAGACGAAAGAAACTCGTTTGCGCCTCATCAATTCTGAGATTGAAAATTCTCCTCCTTGTTGAGCGATTCTTAAGTTCGACGGACGACGAATGAATTTCGGGGACGACCTGCGGCACAAGAATTGTTGCGGTAGACGAACGAAGAAGCGGGGAAAAGACTTCGTGTTGCTATAGCAACACGACTGCTGAGGCAGCAGCGGCACCTTGCTC
Source organism: Ixodes scapularis (assembly GCF_016920785.2). Taxonomy (NCBI): domain Eukaryota; kingdom Metazoa; phylum Arthropoda; class Arachnida; order Ixodida; family Ixodidae; genus Ixodes; species Ixodes scapularis. Next base: position 61,217,502 of record NW_024609836.1, read on the forward strand.
CCCTCTCAGCTTCTATATTCTGCTGAGCGCCACTCTCGGCAAATCTCATTCGCATCAAGAACCAAACTTTACTTTTGTTACGATTGACCATTGGAATCGAAAGAGATTCACAAAAGGCAATTCAGGATTTATCTGTAACATTTAGGACGATTTATCAGAGTACAGCTTTATCACACAACGTTTCGGAGAATTTTCTAGTTCTAATGCGCTCTGTCTTAGCAATTTACTCTGATTTCTTGATGATTTTAAACGTTTAATGTTTTATCACCCGAACCCTAGGATAGAGCGGTCAGGGAGCACAGTCACAAAGAGCTGTGGCATCACGTTACATCATGACGTAATGCGTCATCGTAATGTCACATGACATCGTGATGTAACGTTACGCCATAAGTTCACACGACACCGTGACGCCATGTGACGCCATGACGTAATGTGACCTCAGAGTCGTCTGACCTCATGGCGTCACACGACGTCAAAAACGTAGCATGGGCGTAGCTCATTTAGAGAACATTTTTTGCTTCCTGATCTTTGTCGAAATGATCCAGCTAGAGTAAATCTTTTTTTTTTTACTCTAGCCGGCTTCCCTTCTACAATTTTGGAAGGGACTGTTCATACTCTGAGCGTAGTCTGTTTCGTGACCCTTGCTCAACTAGCTCTTTATTATGACGCTGTACTTAACTAATATAAGCGTCAGAACGGTATACTTTTCTGCTGTTAATGTAGCACTTAATATTTAAAACATATAGTCAGCTTCTTGAAGTTATATAACCTCAAGAAACGTAGGGCGAGGATAATTATGTTGCGGTTTCTTGCTTCGTGATTTATTGTTCCCCGTTTTAATTGGCTAATGTGTTATTGATGACAATAAATCCAGGGCTCCTGCGTTTCTTACAATTTTTAGTGATTATAGTCAGTCTTGCAAAGGAAGTAAGTAACCTCAGTTTGAACGCTTACATTATTATCGCATTATAATTACTTAGAAAGTAAGAAACAGCTGATCGTTGATTACCACGGTTGGCACGGAACTGCTTTATTAGATTTGATGTGAAGCAAACGAAAAATGAATAGCTCGTGATTGGTGCAAATGATGCGTGATTTCTCCTTCGATGTAACTTTAAAGAACTCAGAAAGAGAAATATATTTTTTCTATCATTAACTTTAGGTTGTTCGAGTTTTTGCTGCTGAGAAGACATTTGGATTATTTTCTTAGAACGATAAAAAATAGTGCAAAAACCAATTTGGTAATATTCAAGTTAATTATTGTGGATATGGTGGATGCCAACAGGTTTTTATGGCAAATGTTAAACGCAATATATATAGTATAAAAATAAGCGTCCGCACAAAGATAGAAAAATTAAGCAAATAAAAACACGCATTTTGATGGTAACCAGCAATCACATTTTCTACTGTTAATGCTTCATCTTAAAAGTACAAACTGTTCGGTGTGTTTAAATGCATCTTCCGTTCAATCATAACAAAAATACAAAAACAAAACCATTTGGTAGGAATCATGCAACTTCTGTTTTTTTTTTATCTTTTTTTTATTATTAAATTTATGGACGTAGCGAATGCACAGTTAGGGTTTGTTTGTCTGTCCGTAGTTTTAAGCCAACGTTTTGAAGCTCGTTTTGATTATCAGCATCGAAGGAGACACATATTTTTAACAAGAAATTGCGTGACCTTCCTTTTTTTTTTTTTTGCTGTTTTTCCTGTCCAGTACTACTTCTCCAAAAGTATAAAAAAACACTAAGAAAAGGTCTACATTCATTGTATCACGGAAAAGGTTTTTGTCCAAATTTACAGGTTGTAAGTCAAGTGGATCTCCGTCTTGTCCCTAAATTCAAAGTTCTTTCATCTAGCGAGAAGACAAACTTTATTTTCCGTTCAGACTGTTTTTTTAAGCTCAATATAATACATACAAAATGACCTGTTTTGCAAAACTTTTTTTAAAAAGGCTCCGTCACCCGATGGCGGGTCTTTTTCCAGCACCGATTTTCGGGAATGTCACGAAATAAGGCCATTATTTGAAACTAATATTTGCGACCTGAATTGGCAGACTGCAGATATAAATTTTCTTGCATGAAGATGTGACATCCCTAAGCCTGCGTATGAATGTGAAGTTTTCTTGTATATACCTGGCTTTTGTTAACGTACTGCTACAGATATATGCGTCTCGAGTTGGTAAGCGAAAGAAAAAAACGGAAAGATGAAGAAAAAAAGAACACGAACCGAACTTGTTAGAGAGAAACCGCAGAATAAATCTTAAGCAACAAATAATTCATGCGTTCTCGTGATTATATGACAAAGACAAATCTCACTCGGCGCAGGACAACTACCGGTGTAACTCTCTTTTTGTTTGTTATTTAAAAAAAAAAAAAAAAAACTTACAATTTGGGCCTATAATTTCTTGATTTTTATGTAATTTCTTTTTACTTTACATATTTGAAAGCCAGATTCCGTTTTCACTTCCCCGAACACAAAGAAACGAGATAAATATTATGGGCACATCATATCATCCTGAGCTTCGTAACCCAATTTATGTACAAAACGTACAACGAAGGGTTATTAAAATACAGAAATAAACAATAGTGTAGTTTTAAAATAAGAAACAAAAACATTTATTTGTTTTCTGGTGTGTGGTTCCGACACGCGTTTGTTGTTGCTTTCCTTTTCATTCTTGCATAATTCAGTAGCCCAACTCTAACGGCCGAGACTCATGGCGAAGTGAAATGCAGAGGCGCGCGCCGGTTTGTTTAGAAAACAATTTTCTGTTGCGCGCCCCAAATCAAACACAAATAAAGTTTGTTGAATGAATGCTCGTAGAATCTGATGAATGAAAAGCTCGCGTTAGAACGTGAACCTTTCCGCGGTAGAAGAACAATTAAAAAGTACAGAAAATCTCGGACAAGTGGTTCTCTAAATGGTAACTGCAAAATCCATAAAAAGGCTTCAACTAATGAAACTAAGTTTCACTTTCAGTTAAAACGTACTTACAGGTTGCAATAAAGCTTCAGCAAGTGACTGTACTCTCAGTTTGATTAGGCTTACGCAGATATTTGAAGTTGGCCTCTGCCACACGACTTTTCAAGACTTGGTTGTCAAATACACAAAATAACTCATTTAGTGTCAGCATTGTTCCGACGGGATGTTGCTCTTTAAATCTATTGTGCATAGATTGCTGAACATAAAGGGAACTCTACCTATACCTCTTTAGCAATAAAACATGAACATTTGATCAATACTCGGAACATAATTCGACGTCATGGGATCTTTCAAGGGTGAAAAACCTGAACTTAGTTACTTCATGTAAGGAGGTGCAACCGTAACTAGAGACCGTAGTAATAGCGAAACGGCAGTTGTAATTTTATTATACTTCAAAGTTGCTTTGAACTAACTGAACTACTTTTGAAACTAAAACAATTCAGCTTTGTTATGAACGTACTACACCAATTCACTTTGAGAGACTCATTTTAATGTAACCTTGTAGTGGAGATATCGCTGGTGTTAACTCCCGTTTGGCAACATGCCGAGTTCAGCTACCTCAAAACATTGGTTAAAAAATTTTGTTTGGGGTTGTAGCTACTGGAATATCACTATATATGTTTGCGGAAGATCGTTAAATGAAATTAGTCAAATCCATAAGAAAAAAATTATGGACCGCCATTTGTTAACCAGTTGTTTGACGAAAAAATATATTATATAGGATTCGTAAAGTGTAATAAAATTAGTTTCAATTTCCAATCTAAATGACTAAAAGACGAAACCAGCCAAAAAAGAGCCAACACTTTTAGCCTGATTCCAAGCAGACTTAAGACTCTCAGTAGAGATACGTTTTGGCGTTACCTCGTCCAAGCACCAATTGATAGAATTTTTGCTGCTCTGAGTGCAAGTATCCTTCATACGCAAATACTGCTGAGTGTTCTTTTTATTACCACCCAGTGGCCCTAAACTCGTCAAACACAAAGTTGGGGCCGAAGTTGATGGAGCGAACCGATTGGACAATCACGGCGATGACTTGGCACTTTTGTCGCCGATGTCCAATCGGCGTGCTCCGCGAACTTTCGGCTCCAACTTTGTGTTTGACGAGTTTAGGGCCAAGGAGTAACAAATACATCCAGACAGAGATGACGGTACTCCAAAATAAAAAAAAAGTAAACCGATCACATTTACAAAAAAGAAGAAAAAAAAAGACCCACCGGATAAACAGCGGAAAAATATAGGCGAGGTTCAGGGTGTAGTTTACAGCAGATTGCAAGAGTTGATTTTATTGTGTGGACAGTGTATCGCCTATCCTATATTGCGTGCAAGTTTATCATCCGTCACGCACCATTTGCAACGACCCTTTGAAAACACGAAGAAGCATCTTTCGCGCTCCTTCCTTTCCTTTTGTCCTCCCCGTCTGCGAGCTCAATAAGTGCATGGCATAGTTACTCAGGACAAGCTTCCCGCCCTTATGTTTTCCGTTTGCTCGTCTGCCACCCGCAAATCTTCGCGATATCCCAGCTGGAAATCAAAAGCAACACCGTGACATAAATAATGGTAAAAGTAAGAAAACCGTTATCAAAGTGCAGAGACAAGAACAACAACAACATACAAAATCATTGACGGAAGCCGCTGTATAGTTACCTGCTTATTTTTAGCGGGCCTCCGGTCTCATATGTTCTAATGCCTGGGACGAGAGGAAGAAAAAGAGGAAGGAAATCAGGGGGTATAAAGGCTTACGTTTATGGCTGGTGCTCTATTTCGCTTTTATTATTTGTTCGTTTTTAATTCGTATTGTCTTGATTTGTCTTACTTATTCGTCCCTGTCTATAAACGTTTATGGTTCTACTCTGCACATACCATTTACTGTATCGATCACTTGTTCGCGTGGGCTCCATTTTGGTCTACCCGATACTTGCAGCGTTCTATTTAGGTGTTCTTATAGTTGGGTGATTTCCGCCATAGACTTGCGTATACGTTTTGCCGGGTATGCGTTTGCGTGTTATCTGTGCTTTTCTGAATATCTGTTTCGAACTCTGCGGAAATGTCGAGATCCAGTATGTCTCAGTAAATATTGGCCTCTAATTTCACGAAGATTCGATCCCAATTCCTGCCGGTCGTCTATTACATTTTGAGCACTGCATCCCACATATCCAGAGGCATCAAACTTGACAAATGATAGTACATAATATCTATACAATATGGCTATACGGCTTTAACAACACCTGCGTCAGAGGAACAAAACAAAAACAAAAAGAAACACGTACAGTAAATTAGAATTATTCGATTTAACCTTGTATACTATGTACTTCGTTTCACCAAGTCTAGACGCTGCAAACGCTAGGAGCTGGTGCGACCAAGCAGACAAAAACGCACCATCTTGATGCATCGTTGTGTTTCTGTAACCGTTCTATCATCGCTAAACCAATCATAAAAAAAGGCCTAGTGATTGGCTCACTTTTAACGCTGCTTGATTGGTTCCATATACCTCGTAACATTGAGGAACGTCTGGACTTAAGCCGAAAGGAAGTATATACTTTAATCGTACGACAAATTAACTAACGTATATTGATGAGTTCGTGTCAATTTCAATACAATATTTCACACATCCTAGTCGCTGTATAAGCTTGAGAAAGCAGAGTATGGCAAGTCCCGAACATCTCGTTATTGCTTCGTAGCCAATGAGAATTCCCCATTACCCGATAAGAAAGCCGAAAAACCTATCACGATGCAAGAAGCGTGAACTCTGCTCTTTTTAAGCTTTCGGGGATCATGGCACTACGGGTTTTTTCACAGTCAGTCGCACACCAAGTCCTCACGCTTTCATCAGTAAATATATAAGTTGTTTTTCTTTAAACTTTTAGATATGATTGTGCTTTTTTATTTTTTGTGGGGATTCTATAACCCGGTTGAGACATGTGTTAGAGTGCACCGAAGCAAATGGCACCGACGTGGATTTTGCCTCGGGGGCGCCAGGAAGTTTTGTAGAATGACACCTCCGATAAAGGAAGTTCTGACCTTCGATCAGTCCGTGTTGAATCCAGGACAGAAGGATCGTCTTTCTTTTATTTAGGTTAATATATTGAATTTGTACCTTTTCTTCAGATTTGGAAGTTTTCTGAAAGTATTTTACCTGCTATAGTCGGTGACAGGTTGAAAGGGAAGTAATAGCTCCTCCTCCCTCTTTCCACTTTTACAAAGCGAAAGCCTCCTCTCCAGTGTTCACTCTCTTAAAGTGGAAAGAGTTGGGAGGAGCTGCCCCTGAACTCATAACCTCACCGACTATAGAATCTTGGTTTAAAATAAACGTATGAATGTTATGTCTCTTTGCCTGCGAGAACGAAGAACATCTGCAGCACACCGCAGTGGCCGTAGGACTGCGGGTTGGATTTCAACCGCTTGGGGTTAAGCCTCCGTCAGATTGCGGGCACGTCGGCCTGGGTTTGAACCCGACACTCGGGGATCCCTAAGCCGGCGCTTTGCCTCTGACCCACCAAGGGTGCGGAAAAAATAAGTTGTTTTGACTGAGTTCCCTTTGTTTTCCGTACGTGTTGTAGAGTTTGTGCTGTGGCCTTAAAGACTACTACTGGACATGAAACTCGGTGTCAATTTCTGTACAAAAGAGGCGGCTATAAGCGTTCGATTTTTGGGGGTTGAGCATCAGTTAGAGAAAGTCGCAAAAAAACAAAAAACTTTACGTAAACTAAACAAAAAAAACTGAAGAAGAATTACGACGTACACGATTGTCAGTTACGGCATGCCATCCGTATAAGAGCACCTTGAAGCGGATTCTTTTCAAGGTATCAAGTAGGAAGATAAGACAAGTATGTTCGCAGGTGCGTCCTGACGCGACACAGAAATCCCAGAAAGAAACATTCGATGTGTTCAACCTTCGCTAGAAATAAGACATTACATCTGCTTTCGACCAAAGGGACGCTGGAGACGCTTGAGTATGGTTTCTACATTTGCGTTTGAGTGACACCGTGACTGCGTTTTGGGGGCTTGTGACTGCTTGCGACGAGGAAACACACTGTCGCGCTGGCGCCACCTAAGTGGTGACAAAAAAAAATTATGTTCGGCGCATTACCAGACTTAAAGTTTCGTAGTATTTCTTTGATCAAATCTCCCCTCTATTTATGAGAAATAGCAACTTACCGGATTGTGAGAACTACTCAGAATCCACGGGGGAAAATGATACGTAGGAAAATGAGAAAATATATGAGGGATCGGAAGTGGCCAAGGGATACCAAGTGTCGCCAGTGTGCTCTCTCGTCGTGATTGTCACAAGAGGTCACAATCGCTCACAATACACACGGCTACACTTAAGCGGAAAGGTACGAACCAGCCTTTAAAGGTGTTGCAGAGAACATATGCGTGCACACAGCGATTAAGGTAGACGCTAGCGCAAGACGCGAAACGTATACTTACGCACACCGTTACCGAAGAATAAACGACTGGATTATTCGCACATGCAACTAGGATCAAACAAAAAACATTCCCAGATATTAGAAAGAAAATTAGAAAAAAAAAAGAAAGCGAAGTATCAAGAAAAGAAAAAATAAAAATGAGTAGAGAGGTAATAGTAAAAAAAAGATATCTAGAAAAACAGGTCAAATAAAGAATAGTGGCTAGCGTACGTGTTACACATAGCAAAAAAGAAAAATAAAGAAACAAGAGTACGTTTTTAACATTAAGCCTATCTTTGCAAAGTAATAATGACGCCACCGGCCAAAGTGGCGCGAATCGGCCGCCCATCTCGCGCGTGGTAAAAAAAAAAAGTATGAGAAAAACAAAAGAATTGAGAGGAAAATAAATAAAAAAGGCGAAAATTAGAACGTGTTGTCTAATGCTTCTTCAACCTTCAGCGAATGTTAAAAAAATAAACCTAAGTACTGTAAAATTAATAAAAAGAAAGAAAAGGAACACATTCCAGGTGCTGCTACGTCTGGTCTGCCGTAAATTAATGTAGTTGGTGCCTGACGCGTCCCCGCTCTCCTGTCGCATCGTAAACGGCTATCCTGAGCGTGGGTCTTCGTTGTAGCGAGGAGGCGTATGGGTGGCTCTGACCGGAGTTGAGCAGGACGCGAGCCTATGCCAGGGCCAGCCCTAAGCTGACAGCTACCAAGAGCCACGCTCTCGCCGGATCTGTCAACCGCCTGCCTCTCTTCACTCGACGCCAGTCTCTGCTGCTCGTGAGTATGGGCGGGAACGTAACACGGGGCGAAAGAAAGACGGATGGCTGGTTTAAAGAGCACGTGGCTTCGGCCGCAGTATCAGCTTAGGGATGTAAGGAGAGTAGCAAAGAAACCTTGGTCCCTTCTGGGTAATGGTCCCGCAGGCCACTTTCGTCCTTCTGAGTCTAGTACCGCCGGGGGAATGCTAGGGGAAAGCTTATATATTTATTAAGGTGCATTACCCCACTACACCTCCCAACCTTAAGAAAACTATACCAACCCGAAAATGTTAAATCAGGTCTGGGCAATTCTTCCTTTGTTTTTTTTTTTTTTTTTGTTTTTTTTGCAGGTGGATATTGGATGACACGTTTTATTTACGAATGTTTTTGTAGTTAAAGACTTAACTCTGAACAAGAGCTTCAATCACTGACGCTAATCGTGCGGTCTGAAACGTACCTCGAGCGTTCTGTATACCGTATTTTATTCGCACGACAGGTCAAAGTTGTTCTTCCACTTTTAGTATAGAAAACGATGGTGGAATTCGTTGCCGGCAGGCCCTTTCGGGTGCTTGTCCGCTGCATTCAGAGACAACGAAATGTGCAATTCGTGTTGTAATTATGAGATAGATAACTTGTCATACAAAACAGGGGCGTATAATAACATGCCATTGCGTTTAATAACAAGCGGAGGAATAAATGGATTGAATAATTTTGTTTTTCTTTTCACAGAAAAGGTTTTACGCAAACTTCCGTCAAACACATTATCTTACCCGGAATCATGCACGTTGCCTGTCTTTCTTTTGTGACCTACGTCGTCTTGGACACTTGGAGGACAATTGGTTTGTTCCACTGTTCTCCAAGGTCAGCGGTCCTCCTCGCCCGCGAGCTAGAAGATCACTATGAATGTCCCAAGAGGTCAGTCACAGCTCGCCAGTACTCTCCCAAGCCTCGTGAGACGTTTTGGGGCTTCCCGTGTCCAGCACAAATGTTGAGCGGGCATTCTCAAAATTGCGCGTCGTCCACTGGAAAAAGCAGGCGTCAGTGACAGACACGAGCCTAGGAATGTATGCATGCACGGCCTTGAGCGTCGTCGCAGGGTGGTTCCGTTGAGCTTTTCGCGGAAGCAGAGCGTGGGGGTGCCATTATGTCGCCAGCTTACCCTCGTGCAAAGTGACTATGCGGCATTCAATGAAGAATTACATCGTGGCCTCAGAGGACCCTATACTTCGGTTCAAAGACGACCGGCGCCGGTATTTACAAGTTTGGGACGTGGATGCCAACGGGACAGGGAATCGTCAGCAAGGTCCCGTCTGCTTTCCGAACGTCTCGGCGTGGTGGCGGAAGACATGGGCGGTGCGTGCCGGTGAACCATTAACTTGTGTCGAGCCAGCGTTAGCTCGGAGTTGGGGATAACCGTCTTCGAGAGCGAGGGAACACGATGTGAAGTCTTTAAAATGAGCAGCTTGCTGCTGTGCGAGTGTGCTCCCAGGTTGAACCTGTAAATATGCAAATAAACAGTTTTACTTCCCAATTCCTACTTCCTGATGAGGTCCTGCCCTAGCTCGGCTCCCTCCCACGCTCCGAGTCCCGGAAAAGAGCTGGATCCCAACTAATTGTGTGTGCGCAAACTAAAAAATTGGTGGAACCTTATCGGTATTTGTCGGCATTGTCTTTGATCATAAATTACTAAAGTTCCCTTGTGGAAACTTCTTTTGCTAGTAGGCTTCGTTTTTTTTTTTCTTTTTCTTTTTTTACTTTTTCTCATTTTATGATGTATTATTTCGTCGACATTTTGAGTATTTTCGGTTTTGTTTTAATTATCTATTCGAGTAACTGATTGAATGTACTTAAAGCAAAATACTTCTTGTCGAATTCTTTCTATTTATTAAAAAAGTCTAAAGTGTTTCTTTTTGTTCTTAATACTTTTTTCTTGATGAGTTCACTGTTATGTTCCTTTAAGAAAAAGAAAACCCTCATAATTGTCATATTTTGTTTGATCTCTAAACAGCAGCATTCCAAGCTCTTTGCGCAAATATTCTGCAATACGAGTCTGTCCACTCTTGTAGCCAATATTTCTTATCAAATGTTACGAAATTGAATGTATCTTCTGCTGTAAATTGTGGATCCGGTGTTCATACACCTATTAGATAGCATATTGCAGCGTAGATTTTTTTTTAATGAGTCATCGATAATCATAAGGGCTGAACGAAGAAGGAGGAGAATGCATTGAATTTTATACATATCTGCCATTACTATCGTTAAATGTTTACAAACATTCTCGATATAAACATTTAATTTAAGATGGTTGTGAAGTTCCACTCCTAAATATTGGAAGTTATCTACTTATTTCAATGTTGTTCATGAGCAGTTGCAACTTTTCTTACGCTTTTATACTGGTAGTTCAAAAAGTATTTTTTCGGCTCGGTAGAGCACACTATTTGCGTTTTCGCAACGTTTATAATTATTCCATTATATTGGTACCAATACACAAGTTTGCAACGCCTTCTTGCATTCCCGTTACGTAATTGCTGTATGTATTCGCAATTACGGTGTCATATGCAAATTGAAAAAAGATAACTTTCTAGCTTTACTTTGGTGTCTTCATTTACGTATACATTAAGGAGCATTGGACCAAGTACTTTAACTTGAGGCACTTCTTGCTTAACTTCAGTTGCTTGGCGTTATTGAAAGCCTAATCGTACTCCTTGATTTCTGTCGGATAATTTTGAAAAAAATTACGTCATATACTTTTTCATGTATCCAATACTGTATAGCCTAAATAGCAAAATATCACGATTTATTGTTTCACGAACATATGTTAAGTTCATAGATAAAGCTAGCACATATTTTTGTTGTTCAAGTTTTGGTTACCCCCCATATCAGAAAAGATTCTAAAACATCGTAGGTTTCTACGTTTTTTTCTGAATTCATATTTTGAAGGTCCATTATGTCTTTTTCCGTAATAAATGTTCAGAGTGTCTTTTTAATTTACTTGTCAATCATATAGGTTACTACCAAAAGTAAGCGTACTGGCTTATGATGGAGAAAGTTTTATTTCTTGCTTTTTTATTTGTTGGCCTAAAAAGTGATGTTTTTAGCCTCTTAGGGATTAGACCAGTTGTGAATACGCGATTTGATAGCTGGAGGAATACTGTTTTTACGTGAATTTCACAGTTCAGGTCTTTAACTCTTCTTTTATCAAATCGGTCTGCCATTTTAGTTTTCAGGTGCCTCCCAGTTTCAGTCAAATCGTCCTAGCTCATGTCAGGTAAAAAAACAAAAAGCCACAGCTTCCTATTTGGTTAATCTATCTCTCTGCTTTCATACACTCAGATTCCATACACACAGATGACTAGCGTTATTTGTGTGTGTATAATCTGTGACATGGTAAGGGCTGCCTTCTGGTAGAGTATGATAGAAGAGGTTAAAGACATGCACTTTTGTGGACAGCACAAAACCTCAGCTAGACGGTAGCTCAATGCGACACACATATTGGAGATAAGCGCCATGTTAGCAATCATCTTGAACTCGCGATGAGTTATTCAAGTTCTACACATTCAGTTCATGAGCCCTTTGGTGTGCTATCTTTTTTCAATTGCTTTGCTTAGGTTGGCGTTGCGTAACGGACTGGTAATTTATTCGTCACCATCGAATCTGAAACTTATCTAAAAGAAACTGCATAGGGGTCAACACGTTTTCGTTTGCCGTTGGTGGGCAAAAATGACGGCGTTAATAAAACACTGAATGTTTATAGCGCTATTAGCACGCCAAAATGTGGACTAATAATTGAACCACTGGATGGCAATGGATATTGAAAGGGTCTGTTATGCACAGCTTCTTGTGACACATGTCATAGCGACTCAAGAATGAATAAAGAGTTTAGCCTTTAGGAACCTTGGGCCGTTCGAGGAATTTATAAATATGAAACACAGTTTATAAAAAAAAATTATCAGCAGCTGACGTTCCTTGCCTTGTAACTTAGAGGAAATGTATTCCGTAAGTAGTTCCCTCCACTTGTGGAAGAATACACATCACACAAATAATTATACATATAGCAGAAGAGTTTTGATGTTTAAAAAACTCAATAAGAAAAAGAAACATTATAGGCGGTTTGGATGGAGCACTAATATGTGACAAGCAAAGATATTTTTTGTCGATGGCTAGCAATATGTGACAAGGGGACACATTTAATGTTGTTCTTCCGATGGCGTGAGCACGGATGACTTTTGAATATAATTTACTGTTATAATTAGCCTAAAACAGTATCATAAAAAAATAAGCCTTAGAAGGGAGCTTTTTCGTTTTATCCAGAACGTTTTAACGTACAAAACAATCCTACTTTTACCAGGTGTAACTAGCTATAGGTGTGGTGTACTGCCATAACTGCTGATGTACACCTCCATAGTTCCAATGTTTTGCGCATTGTGGCAGTCCAAAGCTACACTGACGAAACTCACATGCTTTGCAAGACGTTTATTCTTCCACTGGAGGTGGAGTTAGTTTCGGAGTTTCGGAGTTAGTTAAAATGGTAATTTCTCCCGATAACGAACTTCAAAAACTTAGATTTAGTGGAAAAACCGCTAAATTGAGACCCATAATTCTGACTCCTAGTGCCTTCGTTCACGTGATTTCCACTTACATTTCTCACTATATGTACCTGAGACGTTTCAAACTTCCTGCTGCCGTAGAACACCCCTGATATATTTGGAACGTTTGAACGATCATGAGGTATCGGGGTTTCTAAATTTATACTGGCAGCAAGACAACCTATATACAATGAGGTACTCAGTGACGGGCGTTTGGTTAGCCAGTTGGTGCATGATACAAGAATAGGGCCATCGTGCACTTAGGAAACGAAAATGCTTTCCGCTCTCAAGTTCAAGCGGGCCGTACCCTAGTACATTCTGGAAACAATTTTCTGCGTTTCCACGATGCTTGGTGTGCGTGTGTTGCATCACTTATTAATATGTACACGAAGTAATAAACGAATTTTTGTTCAGATCCACTTTGGGCAAAATGCACCTGTATTATGAAAGACGTCTTATACTGCGGACGCGTTAAAACGTGTTAAACTTCGCAAAATATATCCTGCGTTCTTTAGCTTACTGCACGACTGTGTTCGTTCCAACATGACAGCAACAAGATGGAGCACGCCCCGAATGGCTTATTGTAACGATGATGATGACACATACATAATTTATGCTGTAGCGACGACTAAGCCCTCCAGAGCTTTGCAACCCTCTCCAGTTCCTGGAAAACAACTTGCTTAACCCAGCGGCATCTAAAGAGGACGCGCACCCAGTTAGGGGGCAGAAATGGAGGCGTCTGGGCTGCTTTAGGCGCATAAGCGCAAGTAAGTGCTTGCCAGGTGCAGGCACCGGGACATCACGATTGTACCTATTAATTATTTGCTTCGCGGAGCGGATAATTCTTTAATACTCTACTGTTTTTTTTCTTTGTCTTTTTTGCCGGGGAGTCTGGAGCAACCTTCCCGCAACGCACGATTTTTTCTGCTTTTCTTAATCCGGACTGCGGCGATGGAGACATCTTTCGTAAGGGGCCGTTAGAAGTAATCCGCATTGCAAACAAGCTGCGGATTAAGGGAGTGTTTGCGTGCACTGTACCGGCTGTTCGATGCCGTGTTTTCAAAAGCCGGTTGTGAGGAGTAAGGTTTAGTTTTAGTATTCATGTACTGGGGTGGTATGTTTTAGGAAAAAGTGATGGGCGCAGTGTAGAAACGACGTCATTAATGAACGTCTTTGTGAACGAAGTAATGTTATGCTGTTTTATCCTTGTAAAAAAAACACACGAAACGTTAACGAGGTGATTTCCGCTTGAAGAATCGCAAGGCAGAGAGGTACAAGCAGCTAGTTTTGGAAATATTACTATTTTATTCGTAATTAAATGCACTTACGCACTCCAGGGCTGATATGAAGCCGGCCACCGTCAGGTTAACTCTGGTGGATAAACCACGAGAAACCGCGAACAACCCAGCGGATTTCTGCGCTGTCTATAGCGATGCTCATATTGTTATGTGCCAAAAAGTTAGCTTTGTCGCAATGTCGAGATTGATTGAGATTGACACCCCTTTTTATTTATGTATATAATATTATCGTATTACTTCTACGGGTGATAAACATATTATGGGGTGTAGGAAAAAATGGCTATGAGTCGTAACGGTAGAGACGAAAACGTTCTTGCTGAGACTCTGAAGTGAACGTTTACGTTTGGTGCACATGTTGCAACGCATCCAAACAACCATGCACAGTATCTCCCATGTTGACAACAAGAGTTCAGAGAAACCTGCAAGTGGTACTACTTGTTGCACGGTTGATGAATGACATAATCACTAGCACGGTGCGATACGTTTTTTTCCGAATGTTAGCTGAAGTTTTGGAGGTATAGTTTTCTTTCTAGCAGCCACTTAATTTGAGCAGAAAGCTAATTCTAGTGTCGTAAATTTCGAGGAAAAATTATTACAAAAATGTTTATAGTGAAGAGGGTTCTGACTAATTCCAATGCAACCTCAAAAGTGCATCAGAGCTTTCAAGTAATCAACAGACATACTAAAATAATATATAAAAGATGAAAAGTATAGATAAAGAAATAATCTCATGATTATTGCGCACGTTCCTCTCGCGTATGTTTGGGACCGTGTAACAAAGCGAATCTTGTGCTGTAAGCAAAATATGCCAGCGCAAGCAGGTCGACTGCCCACTGTGTGTGCACCCACGTGCAGTTATTTTTCCCGTACCTTGCGATGCAAGCTTTCACATGAATGCCACATGTGCGTGCAAGTAGGCATTCACCTATTCTTGCAGTGAGGTTTGGCACTTTACAAACTACGAATGTATTGGAATATATGTAAACTATTACTAAGAGCCAACAAATTTTTTTGAAAAACTTTTGTCTAGTTCAAAAGAAATAGTTCGCCGATAAAAAGAAGAAAAAAAAATATAATTAGGTGATTGGAGAAATTATTGAGTTTAGAAATAACCGCACTTTCTCCTTCCCTAGATTGATCAAAGCGTCAGTTTGCCTGCTCTCATCACTAGAAACTCACCCTTTGAGTATAATGCTTAACTCAATCAAACGAGTGGGATGTTTATTTTATATAAATATAATGGAGTGACTAATCTCCCTATTGAAAATTCTTATTTGTATGAGAAATTTCTGTGTCCAATAAGCACATATGAATCATACAAGATATAGAAGCACATATACGAAGCATATAAGAACCATATAAGAACTATATAAGGTACATAAGAACATACAAGCACAATATAAGAAACGTGGGAGAAGTTTCTTATATATTTCTTATATGGTTCTTATATATTTTATATAGTTCTTATATAATTCTTATATAGTTCTTATATGGTTCTTATACGCTCTTATATATCTTGTATGATTCATATGTGTTTATTGGACATGAGAAATTTCTCATACAAAAGACTTTTTTCACCAGGGCTATCAAAAATAAAAACGTGTATGAACAGAACAAATCTTCGGACAAATGAAGGATGGATATTATACATTCCCTATTGACCACAGCAACGAACATTAAACTTTAGTTTCCAAGAAACTAAGCAATCCGGCTTAAAATGAAACCTGCGCCTTATGCTCAGAGGAATAATCAGAATACAAATCATTTCTTTTTTCTATACCCTCTCGAATTTTTATTTGTAATTAGACAAGATATTTCGAGGAAGTTTACATACATTTAAACGTGCAGTCAATAATATAAAAGAGACTATTTCAGCTACCATTGAATCACCAAGTTAACTGAAGACTGCTTGGCGATATTACGCAAATGTAAACCTCATAGCTGTGCCCCAGCTTAGACTTAACTCGATAATTCCTTCGCCGTCTGTAAAAATATATCGTGCCCAAAAAAGGTGATCTATACATTCATTTTCTTTAATTTTGTTCCGGCGTGGCAAAAAGGTAGTTTGTCACAGGAGCTAACTGTTGATCGTGTGTGCACGTGACGCTAATACTCGGCGCCCTTACCGATCGCTGAATCTCACTAAATAAAATGTTTTGTTTAATTTTACACGAATGGGTAGTTCGAAACTGCGAGAGCCATGAGAAGGTCTCCAGAGTCTTCTGGAGAGATGCAAATCTTGCTCGTCTGCAGTTCATATGAAAATTGTTCTTTAAGAAGCGTGTACAGTCTGCTAGGAAAGCGACTTTTCCAGCGTCCGTAGATTTCGCCTGAAATCGTCAAGCGTTTTTCTTCATTCGTCGTGTAGATTGCCGAAAGAAACAGTCCCAGAGGATAATATGCTATGGTTATACTTTAGCTTCGGTCAGGTGAAGAACAATTTGATTATTTGATTATTACAGCAGCCTCTATCTTACGTGTCTGTTAAGGAAGTTAGTCGCCTATTTGCCGTAACGTAACCAACATAAACCCTTGTTCGCGGGTAGAACAACGAACGAACGAAAACAAAAACACATTCTGGGGTCATTAGTATGTTCTGCAGCTAATATTGATGACCACCTCCCCAAATGTAGCTTATTTGGGGACACCTCTAATGCATGAGATTGAAATAAATGTTTCTAACTCAACGAGGCCAACAGGTCTGCTATGCATAGCATCTATATACTGACAAAGCCTGGCAGATTCCCACGACAAGCGGCCGCCGAAATGGAAAAGGTGGAGCGGCAGTCAACGGATGAGAGGATAAGGTAAACCGCTGGTCACGTGACCCACGTAACTGGCGCCCCGCTGCGGCGAGACGCCCAAAACACACTTCTCCCAAGCGAACAACTATGTTTCGGGTCCTGGCCACTGCAAAAGCTATGCGCTGACGTCCTGGTTCCCCGAGAAATGGCTCTTTGATGCTCTGTGCTGCCAGATCCTCGCGCTCCAAGTCTGCGACTGGGCACTCTATGGCTCCGTCGTCGAACTGCCAGGCTTTGTAAAGAATCTGTTATACTCCGACGTAACGCGTGCGCGCGTGCGAGCGCGTCACAGCGACGTCACGTCAGCGAAAACCCGACGCTCTATACTCCGGCGTCGTGGCGTAACCGACGCGACCGGCGGCGTTGGACGCAGCCTGACCGCCTCGACGCCAAAATGGAGCATGCCATATTCCGCGCCGGCCGCGCCAGCGACGCCGGACCAGGATGCATCACGCGCTGGCTCCCGGCAGCCCTCGCGCGGGAGGCGCGGCGAATACGAACAATAGCAGACGACGGGAGCACCACTCCGTGTGGAGTCGTGTTTGAAGAATCGGACTCGTTCGGTCGAGAAGCTGATCGAGGGAATTCGTCCTCACCTGTGTGTCTACGACACGAGGAAGCTTGAGTACCGTAGACCGTGCGCTTGTCAAAGATGTAGCGTATGTACATTGACCGCCTACGCTTGCGGCGCAGGCGGTGCACCGACAGTGCAAGCGCGAGTTTTCGTCGTGCAAGTACGTCCACGCCATCGCTCGAACTTGGCTCTCAAGAAGCGCGAGGATTTTCGTCTGCTATTCGAAACGAAAAGGAACCGGAAGTGGAGCACTCTCGCAGGAAACGTGCCCTTGTAGTCAGAGTCCGCGCATGCGCCGCGCCGGCGGCCCACCGACGCGCGCCGCGGGAGCCGCGAGGGCCGCCAGAGTATAAAGAGGACGATTTTTTGTCGCGCGCGGCGTGACTGACGTAACGTAGCCGACTTCGGCCAGCGTTCGCTTGCGCGCGCGTTACGTCGGAGTATAACAGAGCCTATTAGCCCCGAGAAGTTCGCGTGGCGCCCCCTTACGGCGAACCGGGGTGACGTCACGGCGAGGAGAGAATTTTTCCCCGACTCGGCCCGCTCGCCCTGTGGAGGCTGCGAAGACGCTAGCTGACGGCGCGCTCATTTCTATTTAAGTTTTTTGGCGTGTTTTTCGTAGGAAGTGTAAATTTTTATATGAACCTTTATTGAGGTATGACCTGTAGCTACAGGCGAAACTTCAACCAACATTTTAAGCATGGTTGACAAGGCAGGAGACGCATGAATTGGAGTGGTATATGAAAATAAAGAAATATGGCCACAATTGCAGGAGCATCACTATAGATTTACATCTCGCACAGTAAATGCTGCTAATGGTCTGAATGAATTGGCAGGTTATGTATACTATTTTTTTTTTGTATCTCTGTTTTTAAACAATATCGCCAAAGCAGAAAAGCTGCATGCTGCTCGAGCAACATGTTAAATGTAAGTCTGGGCCATCAAGAAAGAATCACAAGTAAGACAGCCTAAGTGCAAAGGAAAAGTAAAAAAGAAAAAAAAAGCAAGGAACATTTATTGTATACATTGCTTGCACTTGAACTTTGCTGGATTCGGATAGTATTTGAAGGGACTACACGGGTGGTATTTGTGGACTTGGTTATATCAACCCTCAAGGAATGTATAACAAACGTAAGCGAAGGTGTCTAGCTCGTTATTAGCCCCTTAAGCCCTATAATTGAGATTTTACTTAAATCAAATTATCCTGAAGCTAAAATACCAGAAGCTTTTTTCACGCAGACTGTCGCCCTTCACAGGTTCCACATTTTCTGCTGCTAATGCTTCATCTACCACTGGACAGACGTTCGAATACTCGCTTTTACTCCTGTCTTCCTCTGATGTCAGAAAGTCCAGCTGTAGAGAGTTTGGAGGCTGAGGAAGCTTTTGGGGACCTGCAGCAGTTTCTCTTTTAATTGGAAATGACAATTCAAACTAAACGGTGTATTTTCGGAATAGGCTGGAATAAGGAATGTCAGGAAAAAGTATAAACATTCCATATTACGGCACTATTGCCGTGCATAGTTTGGCAGTTCAATACATATCATACAGACAACTGGGGGCGATTGGGCCGTTTTTGCTGCTACCATACAAACTAATTTCCAGTAATTGTGCAGCTTCTAAGAAATATGCCTGCATACGTGTATAAACTATATATAAATTTGCGAAGCAGCTACATTTATGTAGAACAACCCTGTTCCACGAGCAATTTCAAGATCATCAGACGCACGGCCTTTAAAACATCTGCGAACCAGCGCATGCAGAGTGGCAGCGCAGAGTCAGGGTCGCGAGCTAATTTGCAAGATATAAAAGCCACTTCAAATGCCTTGAAAGCGGGATCTAATATCGTCTTAAATTATGAACGTGCAAGGAACAGAATTCCAGCGTCTAAAACGCTTGCGCCATCGCTTCACCGACCCCTCGCAAGATTGCCTTGTGTCGTGTGGACGGACGGGGAGGTTCATCGGCGGAATCGCCTCCGCCGAAAGCTTTCGGGATTTGTAACCCAATTTTAAAGGTAAAAGAGAAAAGCAGGCTTATAAAATGTACGGAAGCACGTCATTACCGGCCTAACTCAACGTCTTGCACACCAGGTAAACGAAGTCCAGCTCCTCGAAGAGCTTGCGGCACACAGCGCCAAACCAGGAAACCGGTGCTGGGAGGCGAGCCGATGCGAGATCGCGGAGCGGAGTACTCCCCCTGACGTCACAGTACACCTCACCCAATCCGGGCGCGGCGACCGCAGCGACGCTTGTGCTCGCTCTCGGGGCTAATAGTACAGAGCAGGGGTGGCCAAACCGCGGCTCGCGAGCCGCATGCGGCTCTTTGCTGGTCCAAGTGCGGCTCGCAAATCCCTCGTAAGGGAACCGCCCCCCCCCCCCCCCCCCCGGCCCGCCCGCCCGCCATTTTTTCCTCCATTTTTTCCTCCATTCCCAGGAAAAAAAAAAATATATTTCAGAAAAAAAAAAACAAAAAAAGAACAGCTAGCTTGCATTTCGGCAGTTTTGTGCCACCATACGTACAGTCGAACCCCATTTCACTCGTATGTTTCCACAGATCCTATTCTTTTCATTGTTTGAGAGCGTTTGCTAGACCCTAGGGGGAAATGCATCAGAGACTGGGATTGTCAAACGATGCATGCACTTTGGCTTGGGGTCGAGGAAATGTTCTGTCTCGCGGCCTTTGTCACTTCCCGGTGATACTTGCCCCTTTTAGATAATGGATCTTCCCCCATATCGTTTATTGTTGAGGGTCGCGGAAGCCCGGGTTCACCTCATTCATAGCTTCCACTAGTCACGGATGTTATGTTCAAGTTCACAAAGGACCGAGAACATCCTCATTATTTTTACCGGCTTACAGTTGTGACCCGCAGGATGCTTTGTTCTACTTTCGGCGAGGGGGATAAGGAATGACTAGCCAGCGGTTAGTGAAGGCGTGTCTAAAACACTTGCATGGAAGGGCAAAACGTTTGTTGTATCAAGGTCGTGCTTCGACTGGAAAAGCAGTCATGTGCATACGGAAGATAAAAAAGTTCTAAATGACTGTCAGCATTCCATGCGAGGAGGTCATCATTTTTTGAGCTGCCTCTACGGTGTTCTACCTGGTCTGTCGAGACAAGAAGTTAACTTTTGCCTACGTCTAACCACCCTTGGCGAAGTTGTGACGAGGCTCTGCGGACGTCGTCGCAATGACGTCCAACACGAAACGCAAGTACGAAGATGAACATCGGACATTCCTTCTTGAGTGGGTGGAAGATTTCGCCTTCACTGAGAAAAGCGGTAAGCCCCTAAGCCTCATCTGTAATGCAGCAATTTCGCACCACAAGGCAAGCAATGTTAGACGGCATTATGAGACCAATCACAAAACCTTTTCTCGGGACTATTCAGCTTCATCTGAGTTGAGAAAAGTCAAACTGGCCCAGCTCAAATCGCGACTTCAGAATCAGCAGTCCTTGATGAAGACCTTCACCAAGGAATCTGACGTAGCAGCCGAAGCAAGCTTTGCAATCGCGTGGAACATTGCTCGCACCAAGCGAGCTTACTCGGAAGGAGAATTTGTGAAGCCTTGTTGGATCCAAAAAACAAGAATCTTCAAAGGTTGGTCAATCAAGTCCCAGTTTCACGACATTCGATCGAAAGGCGCTTTTCACAACTAAGCGCCGACGTCGTCGACAAGCTTCAAGAGGGCCTAAATAGCTGCAAAGCATTCAGCTTAGCTCTTGATGAATCTATGGATATACAAGACAAGCCACAGCTTGCAATCTTCGTCCGTTATGTCTCATGCGACGAAAGCGTGAGAGAAGAGCTTCTGGACATGGTTGCCCTCAAGGAAACCACTCGCGGTGTAGACATTAAGAATGCATTGTTAGCAACGTTAGAGAGGTTCGACGTTCCTCTGCAGAAACTTGTCGCTATTGCCACTGATGGTGCGCCTGCTATGCTTGGTAAGAATGTGGGCTTGGTAGGTCTTCTGCGGAGCGATCACAGCATTCCAGATTTTCTCTCATTTCATTGCATTATCCATCGCGAGCACCTGGTGGCGAAGCACTTCAGCTACAAAGACGTTATAAGCAACGTCCTTCGAGTCGTCAACTACATACGATCAAATGCAAAAACCCACCGGCAATTCCACAACTTCCTTGAATAACTGGAACTTCATGAAGCGCCCAACGACGTTTCGTTTTTTTGTGCGGTACGCTGGCTGTCAATGAGCAACGTACTATCAGGGTTTGTGGATCTCCTGAAGCCAATTCAAGCTTTTCTGGAGGCGAAAGAGAAGCC
The DNA here is from genome assembly GCF_016920785.2 of Ixodes scapularis. NCBI lineage: Eukaryota > Metazoa > Arthropoda > Arachnida > Ixodida > Ixodidae > Ixodes > Ixodes scapularis. The sequence continues at coordinate 61,239,196 of NW_024609836.1, forward strand.
ATGTCCTGAACTTCATGACGCAGGTCGGTGTGTTGATCTTGGTTACCTCACTGGCGTAGTTCAGCACCTTAAAACTCTAAACATGTCGCTGTAAGGGAAAGAAAAAATAGCATCGGAATTCGCCCAAACAGTCTTCAGCTTCCAAAACAAGCTAAAACTTTTTCAAAAAGACCTGAAAACCAAGCGCCTGATCCACTTCCCGCGGCTGAAGAGCATGCTGGATGCAGAACCCGAGTTTGAGCTGACCGATGCTAAGCTCAGGGAATATTTCCTAAAGCTCGAGGAACTCGAGAGGGACTTTCATTTCCGGTTCAAAGATAAGCACCAACTCAAGCCTTGCTTTGCCCTTCTGATGAATCCTTTTATGGTTGGTGTGTTGAGTGGCGACTGTCCAGCCATGAAAAACTTGGCAGGAGATGTATTAGCGTTGGAACTGGAACTGCTTGAACTACAAGAAGACGAAGGGCTGAAGACGTTCCCGCAGTCTCAGAAAATTGCAGTATTCTGGGGGCAGATGCCAGAAGCAAGGTGTCCCCACGTCAAGCTCGCGGGCCAGAAACTTCTCTCCATTTTTGGATCAACATACTGCTGCGAGGCTGTGTTCTCAACAATGAAAGTGGTGAAGTAAAAAACAGCGCGCGATTCTTACGGGCTACCACCTGACTGAGCTGCTCCGGAGCGCAACGACGTCGTTCGAGCCGAACTTCAAGCGGCTTGTTTTACGAATGGGGAAGCCCAACACAGACACACAATGAGCAACCGCTTCATTAGTGTAATTCACTGTTCCCGCAGCCGAGATGAATGAAATAAACAAAGCTGCCACGCTCTTCAATGAACTGTTTCTATTTTTTGGTTTATTGCATATGTTTCTTGGGGGGGGGGGGGGCAAACTCTTGCCCTAAAGCCCTAAACAAACATATGCCCCCCCCCCCCCCCCCCCCCGCGGCTCTTAGAAGTTTGGTGGTTTTGTTTGCGGCTCCCAGGCCGGGTCAGCCTGGCCACCCCTGGTATAGAGGATATATGGCTAAAGTCACCGACATCTTAAGAAATGCAAGGCGTGGGGAATCCCGTGCATCTTATTAACAGGTCGGAGCTAATGATAGTGCGCCATTAGCGGATAAGAGGGCCGGACAACCAATCACAATGCCAGGCGCTTGTGGACAAATAAACCCACGCCCTGCGTATCTCGGGATGTCCATGACTACAGCCCGTGTTTAGAGACTACGTTAACAGGGATAGAGTCCAAATCTCAGTGAGAGATAAAGGGAGACGATAGAAAGAAAAAGAGAGAAAACTGACTTCGAGACAGTATAAGGAGGTTGTTCATGGATGATAAAAAAAATAGAATAAAGGGAACACAAAAATAACACACAAAAACAAAAACAAAGCCAGTTTCAGGAAACAAAAAGGCAAAAAGCAAACAAAAAGGAGATAGGCATACACGGGGGCCGAAAATATATACCATATAAGAAAAGGTTCTATATTGTTATTCGAAGACTGGATTTCTTTGACATCCCAAGGATATATAGATAGATATAGATAACGATTCTGAAGCGAGCTTAAAGCTAGAAAAGAAAGCCGCTTTGAGATTCCCATTTCTTCTTTCTGTTTATGCCGTTCATTGACTTCTTAATAGCTCTGTAATGAAGACTGCCAATGATAGGCACTCTTCGCTGTCTCGAGTGTCGTCACTTGTTTTCAAGTCGCGGCACCTCTTCCATGTGTCTGGAGAATAAACGAGAGAAACCCGAGAATGTCCTTTTCCCGGCGCTCACTTTCTCCTTTCCTTTACCCTTCGTTGCTATGCTCCAGTATACTTGCATTAGCGATGATGCAATTAGAACTGCTTTACGACATACCAAAATAAGAAGAAAATGTGCGGAATAAAGCAACAAGGGTAAGTTGTACTTGTCAATTACAGGGAAAAAACTAGCTCTTTTTTATTTATATCTTGAGTTAGTTGAGATTCTCTAAGGATGCAACCCATCTTGCATCGTCTCTCGGGTTCGGAAGGAGTAAGTATGTCCTAGATGATCTCTTGAGTAAACTTTAGTGGGCCGCTTGGGGTGCAAGTAAAATGTTTAGAATGTTCTTTAGACAATTTGTTCATATCAAGATCCCTACGAAAGCTGCCTTGTTGCATGCCCAATATAAAGAAACAACACAAAGCCAGGGATTCGAAGAAAAAAAAATTAAACTACAGTCAATGCAATCTTATATGTTTCTGTTGATACAAGAAGAGAAGGAACAGAGGAAAAAAAGTGAAAGCCGTTTACAACTCCCTGTAACGCCGAATTAGAGCACAGCTCTTGAGGAGGAGGAGGGAAGCGTACTCAGGGGAAGGTATACCCCTCCTCCCTTCTCCTCACCTCCTTATCCTCCTCCTTCCCCCATTCTTGAACCTTCTCCGGGGGGGGGGGGGGGGGGGGGGGGGGTTACGTGACCTCGGGGGGAGGGGGTCGCGTGACCTGGGGGGAGGGGGTCACGTGACTTCGGGGGGTACGTGACCTGGGAAAAGGGGGTCACGTGACCTCGGGGGGGGGGGGGGGGGGTCATGCTCCGAATCCAAAAACGCTGGGTCATTTTTATAGCTTCGGCACTGCAAGGGGCCTGTACGTCGTAGCTTTCTTTGCAATGTAAAATTGTTGAGTCACTCATTACTTAATCCGAACCAATGTCCGCCCATTCCCATCAGTAATCCGAGACGCGGGCCCCGATACGTGTATTGAAGCGAAATCCCACGCAGTGTCTAAGCGGCTCGTGATTGGATCTGGCGGTTCGTAGCCTTTAGTCCATCGTAGGGTGAGACGAAGTATAGGGCTATCTGCTTTGTCAGCGAATGAAGAACATTTCGATAAAATAAAGAGCGGAAAATACTCCCCGTGTCAAGTCTTCTAATCGCAGTCACTGGTTGATGTCGTACCGGGGTAATTCCCGGCCCTTCGAACGCACCAGCACTTTGTAGAGTCACATTTCCAGCGATTCCGCGCCGCACGCGAACGAAGGTAAACAATCAAGATGGCGGAGTGTTCCCCGTGTTACAGTGTACCCGTGTTGTCCTCGCCGTAAGCGCGGTGTGACAGGGTTGTCGGACAACAAATCGGGCAACACGGTTGCCCGGCGGCAGTAACATTTTGCCCGACTGTTGGTTTCGCCGCAATGTCACAAGGTCGCCGGCAACACGACTTTCCCGTGTTGCCGGATAGAGTTGTCCAACTGTTGCCTCAGTGTGACAGGGCCTTTAGAGAACCGCTTAACAAAGACCCCTCCTCCTCATTAACATTTAATGTTATTCAGAGGCGATTCTGGTCATTGCCGTCTTACGGGACCCGGGCATCTTAGTTTGCATAACGCAAGTTCGTCTGCTTCTTGCCCAGGGTAACGTAAGAACGACGGCGAGCTCTGATTGGCTCTGATTAAAAGGGTCGTGGGTAGACCTCAATGTTAGCTGCCTTGTGGGATACCGACTATCCTTCCAATTCGAGCCAATCGGAGCTGGCCTCCTTCTGACGTCACTGCTACCCTTTCGCAAGAAGCAGACGAACTTGCGCTCCACATAGCTTTTCAGCCAATGTTACTGTCTCCTCTGCAGAAAAGAACGCCAAAGAACAAATCACGAAGCACGAATTAAGCGTGGGCATATCAAGTAAAGTCCTGCATCACTCAAGCCGTCGGTGGGTATAGTGACGTTGAGGTTGCCGTGTGGCCATCTGGCGAGCCCACGCCCCACAAGTTTCCCGGCTCACTTAAAGGGATTGTCCGGTCAAATTCTGTGCTCGGGAAAACAATTGTAAAGCACTGTTATTGCCTCGAGACACATTGTGCGTGCAAAATCTGAATTTTATATGCTCCTCTGCATGAGTAATTGAATTTATACTGCTCCAATCGCACTCTAGCGAAAACGCTGCTTTCGGTGGCAACATTGGAGCTCTGACGTCACACAACACAAAGCAAGCATTCTTGTCTCGCCGTTTACCCGCAAGTGAACGACTCAGCGTGCTTCGTTTTTGTTGTTGTGCTTGACTTGTTTCTTGGTTGGATGAGATTTCTGTTGCGCGGTTGGGTGCCGCAACCACCGGGCAGCACATGCGAGCCAAGACATGACGTTCCACACTTTTCCGCGAGACGTGCAGTGACGAGCGAAATGGATCATCGACGTGCGTAGAGACTGGGTTCCCGTCAAGATCGAGATACCGCTTATGCCGGAATGATCTCACAGAAGAGAGCTGCGAGCTGAGCTCTAAGCGGACAGAAGGCGCGTAAGCTGAGGAGTGATGCTGGTGCCAACGATATTAAACTATGTCCATCCACTCATCGCCCAAATCAGATCAGTCAATTTGATTATGCAGAGAAACCGAAACCAACAGCTAGACCACCTGGAAACGCAACCAGAAGTTGTATTTGCTTGAAGTGAGGCGTCAAAACAACGAGGACACAAGGAGAGAAGCAGACAGGACGAGGCGCACTTTCAACTGAACTTTATTTTAGAAAAACACAGAAGCGCAAGCTATGCCCAATGTACACGCGCGCATGGGTAAGAAAAAAGAGAGAACGAAGCCTGGCGCGTTTTCCTACGTGACACGTTCATATTGAAGGAACGTATACTCCCTATCAGATAGATATATAAAGATGGGGCGCTGACACAGACATCGGTGCCACGAGATCTTATGGTGAAGGCCTCCAATATTTCGCGAGCGATTTTTGTTGCGCCGCTTCCAACAATTCTTGTTTCGTCAAACTTTGGGTCACACTCGCATCGATCACAGTGTACTGCCAAGTGGCCAGACGGGGATTGCCTAGTTGACGCAGAGTGCTCCCTGATTCTATCATTAATGCACCTCCCCCCTGGCCAAGATACATTCTCCCGCATGAAAGGGGTATCTCATAGACGACTTCAGTGACGCAATCACGGTACTGCGTCACGTGTCTCTTTTTGCAATCCCTTTCTGTCCCAGTGGCTTCACCGGAGCTCCTCTTGATCCTGCTTGGCGGCCTCGCTGAAAAAATCGTGCAAGCATAGAATGAGCGCCAGCTTTCACGCGCAGCTCAGCAGATTGGAGGCGGCGGGTTTCCCTCCCAATGTGCTTCGCGATGTGTCGGAGACCTTGTTAAAAAAGATAAAAAAGCACAGCAGGGAGGATTGTGAGGGTAACATAAGGAGGGCGGCCAGATTTGCGGTCTTACCCTACATACACAGACTATCCCACAACCTGAAGAAGGTAGCCAATAGGTTTGGCATTCCAGTTGTCTTTTCTGCGCCAAATAAACTTTCTGCATTGTGCAAAAGGATCAATGGGCGCTCAGGTGAAGCCACTGCGACAGAAAGGGATTGCGAAAAGAGACACGTGACGGAGTACCGCGATTGCGTCACTGAAGTCGTCTATGAGATACCCCTATCATGCGGGAGAGTGTATGTTGGCCAGACAGGGAGGTGCATTAATGATAGAATCAGGGAGCACTCTGCGCCAACTAGGCAATCCTCGTCTGGCCACTTGGCAGTACACTGTGATCGATGCGAGTGTGACCCAAAGTTTGACGAAACAAGAATTGTTGGAAGCGGCGCAACAAAAATCGCTCGCGAAATCTTGGAGGCCTTCACCATAAGATCTCGTGGCACCGATGTCTGTGTCAGCGCCCCATATTTATCTCTATCTGATAGGGAGTATACGTTCCTTCAATATGAACGTGTCACGTAGGAAAACGCGCTAGGCTTCGTTCTATCTTTTTTCTTACCCATGCGCGCGTGTACATTGGGCATAGCTTGCGTTTCTGTGTTTTTCTAAAATAAAGTTCAGTTGAAAGTGCGCCTCGTCCTGTCTGCTTCTTTCCTTGTGTCCTCGTTGTTTTGGCGCCTCACTTCAAGCATGTACAACCAACTAGCCCAACTCGCCGTTCTAATTCAGAAGTTGTATTTAGCACGCGTGCAGCCAAATTCTGTTTGACCCGCATGCGAAAATAGAGCATGGCTACGATTCACCACGCTCGTCCAAGTCAAATGGCGACATGCATTTGAATGATTCGCCGCTTCGACCCGCGGACATCGCCTCCAAGGGAACGACCCGCAGCCTCATCACCGATTTAGTGGATCCGCCGAAATGTGTACCCAGATGCCGCTTTGTGTACCTAGTTGCCGCTTCAGAGGCGAAATCTGTATCCTTTGCTTTGCAAGCGCTCCGAGTTCGATCGGTGGCCGTCGCAGTTGTGTTTGCGCGAAACGGCATACGTTTGCTCGAAGCTTATGGCAGTTTTCAAGTAGTATCCTGCTAAAAGGCGTGACTTTTTTTGCGCACACTTGGGAACTGCATTAAAAGAACCGTTTTTCAGTAGGGTACATCCTAGGAGATTATATAATTCGAGACGAAATACAAGACATCCATCGACCAACACTTGTTATCTCGACCATCCGACTAACCTTTGCGTTTTGTTACGTCACGCAGCAGCTACGGATGTCAGCCATTGACACTTGCGAAATTCGTGGTGCAGTTTCGTACATACGTTCATGAAAGGTTTAATCAGTAGCGGGAGATCATATATCAAAATAAAGATGACGCTTGTCTACATGAAGGCTCCCTCGACGTAACGAGCGCAAAAACTTAAGTACTTCCGGTTTCGACCGGACAATCCCTTTCAGATCATGCCGTTTTCTAGGTCGGGAAACGCTCCCTCCCCTCTGCTGCGTAGCGTTTTCTCGCGCACGTGTTGCGCTGTACTGGTTGTCGTACTGGCGGCTGCTGACCCGCTGCGTCATCGGGGCGCAAACAGACGTTATATTTCATACTTATTGACGTCGCCTGTTTTTTTTTTTTTTTTTTCTACTAGTATTTTGGTTTCTTTCAATAAATAAATGTGAACATTTTAGAATCCGCTTGCCGTCACATCAATCATCCGCTTCTGGATAGCGCGCTACTTTTCCCAGAAACGTCTGAACTTCTCGTTAAGTTTTCTAGATATATATTTTCATGGTACCAGTGACTGGTTACCCGAGGCTGGGCTTTTGTTTTTTTCGTGCTTGTGACCGAAAAAGTAAACATTGGAAATTCCTCAATACATTCTAGGTATTCCACGTGATATTTGGTACTCTGAATTGGGTGTCACCAAGCGGATTGTTATGAACAAGTTGGCGACGGGTTTCACTAGTCAACAACCAGGCTCCCTGGAATCGTAGCTATGCGCCGAGAAAGTAAGGGAGAGGAGTAGACAAGAGCGCGCGGGGGCGTCAGAATGCCGAACTTTGATTCGAACGATTACTGGGCGGACCTAAAGCTTGCTCCCTTTGCTTCCAGTCGTCGAACGCGTTCCAATGCGGAAGCCTGGCGCCGGACGCCAGCGTTTCGCGTTTGAATGCGTTCGACGAGTGTTGTGGAAACAAAGGCTGCTAGCTTCCGGTCTACCCACTAATCAGTCCAATCAGAGCTCGGCGTTCTGGCGTCCCAGCGCCCTTCCGTCTCCTCCTCTCTCTCTCACTTTGTCGGGGCATTGGTTTGAAGCGGAGTACCTGCATATTTTAGATCTGGGTTCTTCATACCAATGACTAGCAAACAATGTTAGCGTTTTTTCTTCTTCGTTCATTATGGCTTGGAATGGTATCTTATAGAATACGTGTTGTTTTTCCTTAGCCACTTTCAAGCATCGTGGAACCAAGGCGAATAAAGACGAGGACGAAAGATGAGAACGGAGAGGACCCCTTCGTCTTCCTCCCTGTTTCCGCTGTTTACACCACTCACCCTCTCCTACTCGGCCCACTTTCCGTTCTGCTGAACACCTTATCTGTTAGAAACGAACTACACCAGTATAGAATAGGAAACAAAAAGGCACAGGTAAGACCTGCATCCTTTTCTGCCATTTGCTATACTGATTGCCCGAGCTCCTTCCTCGTACTCCAATCCCCTCGGGATATCCGGAGTGACCGGATATTGGCCGGAATAAGTTTCCGCTCTTGACACGACTGAGCAGCCATCAGTTTATCTCCAGGGAAAACCTGAGACGGCCATCGTCGCATTGTATCTTTTTTTTTTAAATTTTATTTGCTTGTTTTATTTTTCATTTGCTTCCCGAGGTCAACTTTTCCTGCTACATATTTGGTAGACGTGGTCACTGGCTGCTTCATAAACGCAGCGCCTGTCGAGTTCCAGGCATAATATTAACCCTTCGAAGTCAATCGGTTTGGGGTATTAGTGGTTAAGAACGGCAAAGAACGAATCATGAAGCCAGGAGTGTGAACCTTTTAAGGTGCCATGCCCGGCGTTGGAACCAACACCGCAAATATGGTATAGAGTCTCAAAGATGATATGGGATGAACCTTAATAACAAATTGCTGCTTTCTTTTTTTGTTTTTGTTTGGCATTGTGACGACATCGACGGCCAACATAATATTTGAAACATGCTGCTTCTTCGGTAAAAACTTGTAATGATGAACGAAGTATTGTAACCGAAATGAGATCACGAAGTTGATTTTTAATAGTAGTGGTGTCTACACTGTAGAGATTAAAAAAAAGAAAAAAAGAGAAGTGCCTATGTACAATTTAAAGGGATACCTCAACGAAATTTGAAAAATTCCCGTCGTGTTCAAAGATAGGTTGAGTATGATCCACAATATCCGTAAATGTCAATCGCACGTTTGTTTTTGAGCCTGGTGGCTGTATTTTTTGTTAAAAACGGCCCACTCTGGCAAGCGCTCGGAGAAGGCCCAGCGGAGACCACGTGACATCTAACGCAATCGTGACGTAGGTCGTCTCAAGACGAGCAAAGCTACGGCGAGGCTGACGTCGAGAGGATGGCCTAGTCGTTCCAGCCACCGAAGCGGCTGCTTTTGAACGAATTTTGAGTGACGGGTTAATCTTCTGTAATCTTGTAGGGGGGAAATAGCGACTTCTGCGACACACAAAAGGCATTCTCGGGAAGAGGGGAGTTCCTCCTGCCCCTTTTCTCTCGTCGTGGCCGGAGGCGAGACAACCTCCGTCACTAGCTGTCAAGGTTCCTAGACGGGCATTACAAACGAGGTGTTAGCGACATCCACCAGGTGCTCTTTGCTAATCGTTTAATTCGTTTTAAAATTCCTTTTCGAGACTTTTTTAACAAGATATTGGTATGTTCGATGTGTTGCTGCTCCTTTGAACACATATAGACCAAAAAATGAGCGCCGAAATTTTGTTGTAGTATCCCTTCAAAGCCCAACGCTACATCGCAGATGTTTGCTGTGAAAATACTTTTTTGTTCCGTATAGTAATCTCGACTCGAAGTATTAGACTGTACTCTTTTTTTAAGGAGGCGGTGGGTTTAGGTAAAACTGATGCAGTATTTGACTTTGATGTTTAAACATACCACAATTCATACAGAAAGTTTTTCATCAAAAACTTACAAGTTTTTGATGAAAAATGTCGGTACATTCTCTTCATGCAAGCGTAGCAAAAGTAGTAGCTAGGGGCCGGAATACGGAAATGCAAAGCATTTTCCTTCGGTCAATGCAATACTGGAATTCACTTGACAATGATTTAATAACGCTGTCTTCAACTGAATTTTTTACCGCTATACTCGGCTTGAAAACGATTTCACAACACTTTCTTCAACTAATTCTGTTACTGCTGCACTTAACGACAGCTTTTCTTCGACCGCGTCTTGTGCGTTCGTTTTATTGTTTTTCTTTTCATTTCGAACAACGTATACCACCTCTCCCATGGCTTTTAGTAAAGAACCGTAATACGGTTAAATAAAAAACAAACAAAACAAACAAAACAAACAAACAAACATGGTGTGTGCTGTTTTTTGTCGAGATACCAAATGAATCTGTTTCTGTTCTTGTCCGTTTCAATTTTTATTAGAAAGAATTCAATAAGGCTATTCTCTGCTCGAAGTGAGTGCACAACTGGCAATTTTAGTCGAATCCTTCGGATCTCGGCCATTTCCCAAAGCCATATTGAAACGCCGGCTCTAGCTTCGGACAGCTAGCTCTCCGCTGTTTTCGATTCTGAAATTGGGTTTGGGCTCTGTTGTCATTGTCTAAAACACTACCGGATGTCATTTTAAATAATATCGGCCAGACTGCTCGTGCAAAATAAAATATGCATCAAGATGAATTTTACGGGTGCGGTAGTAGGGGTGGTTGTCGTCCGAGTAGCGATAAGATTAAATCAGCGGTCTGCAGAAATCGTACGGTTGTCTGAATAATAGCAATACTTTCAAGCCTGCAATAGAACAGTTGTAAGCACTTTGTCCCTTCTGGCGGGCAAAGAGCAAGCTAAACAAGCAGATATAACTTTGGAATAAACCTTGTTTCTGGTCTTGGGTGCCGGTGCCTACCGAAGAAGGGAACATATATGGGAATATGCTCTAACGAAAATATCAGGAACGTATACTCCCGGACGAATTTCCTTGACATCTCAAGAGCAATACATAATAAAAATGCCTTTCGTTAGTATTCATCGTAAGGAAGCTAATTATTCTTTTTACTTTCGTTATATCGAGTTCGACATGACAAACTCCATTATCGCTAAATGAGCCATCGCTGATGTTTCTGTTTTCCCCAAAAGTAATGGGCTCTTAGCACAGTCACTAACATCGTAAAAATGCATAGCGTGTCTAATTAAGGTCACTTTATTCATACTATATTCGACAGCTATTAAATTTTTATCAAAGAAGAAAACGTCTTTGTGAACAAGCAGCACTGCACCCTACCAGAATTTTGTAAGTTAACTTTCTGGCAAAACACAAATAAAGCGAATCATGACGAACGATTGAAAGATCTCAGCTAATAACGGAGGCCAGTAATGCGATTAAATGAAATAAATGTGACGTGCGTAATTCCATTTAGCAAAACCTTTCATTCGCCCATTATAACTGCTCATATTTTTTTTGTTCATATCTGATTCTATTTTGATCATCGTAATTGGCTGAAAGCCTTCAAGTGCTCACCATGATTTGCCGCCTCTGTGTCTTGAAAATTTTTTTTTCTATTTATCATTAATTCATATTTTGTTTCAAATATATAAAAAAACATATTTACATTAATCAGGATTCAAATCCAAAGAATAGTCGTAGATCACTAAAAAAATACAATCAGAATAGGCAATTCTGTGCTTGCACAAAATATACAAAATAAACGCTTTCCTTTTTTGGAGGTTAATATCCTGTATACTCAACACTCAATGCTCAACACAGTTAGTGGAGTTCATTTATGAATACTAAAGTAAATAGTTTATATTGTTTCCTTACCAATGTATCTCCGAGTTCTTGCTACGACGAAGCATGAATATGATTTTTTCCATAAGGAGTTTAATTAAAGCTTACAATCAAATGATAGTCTTGTTCTGCACCCGGGTATGATATTGTATTGACCTGTTGAAGCTCATCACTTCCAATACATAAACGGCAAGGAAGCTGTTCTATTTTATAGGGATAATTAAGTACGATATATTTAGCTTTGTGTAAGTTTATTGAGATTCTATATCTATACGATAGAAACCATTTGCTGATAAGCATTTGAATGTAAAATCTTTAGGGCCATCAAAACGAAAACACCAAAAACTGTGTTTTTTTAGAGACGACATTCATCGCTTTTTGTCGTTTCATTGAAACAAGGTCCTCATCTCAAACATGTTAGTCGGCTCGATTATCTTGATCAGGAACTCTACCACAAGTTCAAACTCTCGTGAGGGATCCTGGGATCGCTCTTTTCGGCTGAATGAAGAGCCTTCATAATGAAGCCGAGATTAGCGGCCACAGCAGGTTGGAGGGGGGATGGAAGAGTTGGACCCAATTATGCCTGGTGGCTCTCCTTCGCCCACTCGAAGACGTCTGAAGGGAGCACTCCGGGAAAACTCCTGAGACCCTAGCTCCTTTACGCCCTCCTCTCAGTTCTTACCTCGCATACGTCTGCTCTCTTCTCCTTTTCCCTCTTTCTGTCTTCCTGTCTTTCTATCTCCACCTGTCTTTATTTGAGAACTTCTCCTCCGCGCTGGGATTGTAATCTCACGAGATTTATCTTACCAGAGACTCAAGTACAAGATCCTGGAAACCTAATTGATTGGGTCATTATTCATGAAGGCAGAACGGAGACTAAGCGCGCAAGCTTTTATCGGAAGGATGACGGACTGTACCTTACACAGAGAACACAGCAGTAAAGAGATTGCTCATTAACCTAGCCTTCCATGCAACTGCATTCGATTATTCGGATGCAGTTGCTTCGGGATACCGAAGCACCAACAAACTCAAGTGGCTGACGTGGTAACTCGCAGACTTCCAGCCAAAATGAGGCAACCAGCAGCATTAGAGATTGTAGTCGAGTTGACCTGTCTAGATCAAGGGTCTCCAAATGTTTCTGCTAAGGGACCGGATTGGAAATTTGTCGCAGTCTCCAAAGCCGAAAAATAAACAACTAAAAATTGATGAGGAAATTCTACACAAATAATCTTATACAAGCATCTTAATAAAAGAAACACGTATACCACAGTAAATAATAATAAAAAAGTGTGGTGATTGAATACATAAACCTTTTTTTTAAATACAATACGTAGCTGATTGGGGAATTAAAAATAATCGGGACCCAGAAAAGTCGCCATGCATACATCGAAGTATCGAACCATGGTTAGAAGCGCTAAAAAAAAAAAGACGTACACAATATAGAAGACCAACACGGGCGCCCGTGTTTGTCTTCTATCTTGTGTACGTCTTTTTTTCAGCGCTTTTAACCATGGTTCAATACAGTCTACACTAACTAGCCCAACAACAAGTTCTTTTACAATACATCGAAGTGCATTGGACTCTTGCGCGTTCACTCAGGCCAGACGACTAGTGATATGATAACAAGAAATGGTGATATAAGATATACAAGAGCACGCAATTCAATTTTTACACAGTCACAAAGACATGAAACGTACGACTACGAATACTTATGCTGGTATACAACGAACAATCAGAGACCCGCCTTCCAACACAGTTTTAAAGTGGTAGCTTTAAGGAGCTCGTTTTGCAGAAGGTCCTGATTGGTCCATTGTGTCATGACGTCGCGCGGAAATTTTCAGGAATGCACAACACTCACGTAAAACATTAGTGTCCTGGGTTGAAGGCGATTAGAGCACCCCCTGTAATGCGACTTGGAAGTCGCCGCATGCCTCAAATGATTTTACTTTTTAAAGTCGTTACTTTTTCTTGAAGACAGCATCCGAAGAATTTCTGGCGGAGGCGGGAAATGAACCTACTACCCTTCGGTTGCGAGCCAGCCACGCTACCGACGGGGCCACGCAGACATGCTGGCATGGCTTGGGAACGAGGAAGGTTTAAATTTTGCTACCGCGTTCAACTCTTAAAGGCGGAGCTTAAGCGTCCTCCTGTAATTTCAATCGATATTTTTGATACCTTCGTTTGCGTTTTTGGTTCAAATCACACCGCCATTATTTAGCTTTTTTATATGGGCGCGTTTTTTTTCTCTTTGCGTTTGCAGGAGTGGAGTGCGGCCCGGGCTTTACTGCAAAGACCGCGGCCATATGCGAGCCGGCTGAAAGGAGCAGGAGAGCCGGATCTCGCCCGCAGGCTGGGGTTTGGCGACCCCTGGTCCAGACGAATCGAAGCTGCCTGTCGAGGGGGTCCGTGTCTTCTGGGTGGTGTTCATGGCTGCATGGACGCCGGTTCGTAAAGGGGTGGGAAAGACGAGGCGGAGCATCTTGCGCTTAAAGTCTGAAAAGACAAGAAAAACGGCGGCAGGAAGTATGTTTGGAAACCATCGTTCATAGACCGATTATCCACTCGGGCGAACAGACGCGGTAATTACGGGACGAGTTCTTCTTCCGCGCATTGTGTCGATCGGTCGCCTTCGTTCTTAATTGTCCTCTCTTACGTTCTTTCACTTTTGTTTTCGTTGCTCTATCTTCAACCCACAACTAGAGAGAACATTATTTCCCGCTAAAGAGAAATTTCGATCCAGCTCCAGCGGGAAAAGGCAGAAGAAATCGATAGCGGACAATGAGAGCAAGAAAAAAAAAATTGAATATGTAAATGGTGCGCCTAAAAAAAAAAAAAAAAAAAACAATAGATGAACTAAATATAAATAAATTTGTGAAGTTCGATATGACATCAAAACCCCATCTACAGCCTGCACATCTGAAACACTGGGTGCAGAGAAGTGATTTTTATAAATGATGGAGATTCGTAGAAAGTGGTTGGGCCTTGCTGTGCTGTCGGTGGTCAGGCTCTTTATTTTTTTATTTTCTTTCAGATCTACTGCATGCTACTATATTTTTCTCATGGCACGTGCTCTTTTCTAAAAATTCTGCCAGGGTTTTGTTATAATAAATTTAGAGACTTTGGTTATGAATTTTGTTATTGCTTTAGCGAGTGCGGAAGGAAAGGGTCCGAATTCCTTGGCAGCGAACAAGAACACACGAGTCGAGTTTTGACGTCTATTTTTTCTCCTTTTCATCTCGACTTATTTATTTGGCTTAGTCTAAAATAGCGCCGTTTTCTTTTATTAAGCATTGCGTATCCCAGCTTCCCTGAGATAACCTGCAATGCAATTTTAGGCTAAAGGCCCGTTCACACTCTGGCGACCTCTTAAAACTAGGTTCCTTAAAACCTCTTACAACGAGAAGACACACTGGCGCCATCTATTGGGTAGCAGTGTAAACTTGGCGGTCCGGCATATTTTCTATTTCTCTCGCGCATTATCCTTTCTTTCTTTGCTCGAAAAACATTTGTCAACGTTCTAAACGAGCCTTTCTTATAGGTATTACGCACATTTGACCTCGGAAATCCCGCAAAACCTTCGCTCTTGTGAAATGCAGTTCCAGGGTCACCGCATAGATGGCGCCAGCGTGCCAGTGTGTCGTCTCGTCCTAAGAAATTTTAAAAAGTTTTAACGGATCTCGTCTCTCTCGGTCGTACTCGGTTGCGAGAGTGTGAACGAGCCTTAAGTCGCCCAGTTTAAAACACGAAGCCTGTCTTAAAATAGAACATCTAGTATTACCGATTACATTTGACTAAAATAGTCAAATGTAATCGGTAATACTAGATGTTCAGCGCTGTGTCTATGTGTTTCCTTTTACTGGTCCTTCGTCTTTTTTGCGCTGTTTTAACCCATTCAATATGACTAGAATATGAAGGAAACAAAAAAAAAAAAAAACTGTAAGAAATAGTAGTAATTCTACATTGGTTAATATGTGTAAGATTATGTCTTGTCATTGGTTATTTACAATTTTAATGTACTGGAAAGAAGCCCCACACATATATCAACGGTCTTAATTCCGCAAGTGACTAAAGTGAAATAAACTGAGCACCTCGTCTTACTGGCGTGACACAAATCAATTATTCTCCACCGCGGGAATAAAAAAGCAAAAAACAAATTGAATTACCTACCTCGACTTTTGGTATGTCTTGTGTTGCCTAGAGCCTGTTTTTGTGTGAGATGAGCGTTCGATTGTAAAGAAAAAAAATATAATAAAAGAAGAAACACAGAAGCTACATTCAGCGAACCGTTGGTTGTTTTCGCGTGCCTAGACTTGATTGGCATATGCCCCCTTCAACATAAGGGAACACCGCTGGCCGCGTCAATTTTTCTTTCGACTGATCATTCGATTGTAATTGTAATGTGCGTATCTATGGACTGTGGGTAGTTAATCATGCCCCGTAAGCGTCTGATGTCTCTTCTGCAGACGCCGTAACCACGCTCGTTAGCGTGAAAATTAGTTAGAAACGGGACTCGTAAAAAGCATTGCGCCACAGTGCGAGTTCTGAGCTACGGTGCTGTAATCCGATGGCAGCCAGCGTTGTAATCCCTGCCCTCTTGCAGGGGATTTCATTGGTATAAATTATGCAATACAATACCTTTATTTTATTATCAATTCATGGAAGGGAAGGCAAAAAAAAAGCTGTAAGAAAGCTTCAAGTGTTCCTGCCCTCTACAATCTCCGCTAAAAAAAAAAATATTATAAAAAAAGATTTGGGAATTAAAATTACTGAGCGCGACAAACTCATTTTGTGCAATCTAAGAGGGACACGAGCATTTTTATATTTTCGTATGCGTACCATCAAGCGCCCCTGACATTTCCCATTTTAATTTGACTCCCGTATATTTGTGAATTCTAAACGTGAGCTTAGAATGCAATCGAAGCTGTCCATCGCTCCATGAAGAGCTACCTGTGCCTTTTCCTCCTGTTGCAAAATCTCACGACGGCTGGTTCGTTCGTGTGACGTAACACGGCGTGATCTTGATTCATGCGCAAGGGTGAATTATGTACGAGCTCTATCCAGAGCTCTTTTCTGAGCAGCAAGGATGGAAAGCAAGTGCAAGAGTTTCTATTTGGCACGTCGAAGACACTTGCAAACTTAATGTTGCTCAGACATTTAGCGGTTTTGGAAGGCTTCAATCATGCGAAAAGAATAAAAAAAAAAAAGAAATGACGCCCTACTTAAGGTTTTCTCACGTAGAATTTTTGACAAACAGCTTCTAGCGAAACTGCGTGACAGTGCACGTTAATTCTCTTAAAAAATGAACGAAACTCGACAAAGTCTGGGGCTTAAACGTGTCACAATTCAATAAGACTTAAAGTAACAGAAGAAAAAAAAACTATCAAATAAAAAAAAACATAAGACGTCCCTGGAAATTTAATTTAAAAACAAACGCATCAAGCCTTTTTATCCGTCCCCCCCCCTTCCCCCTTCCCTTCTCCCTCCCCTCCACCCCCCCCCCCCCCCCCCCCCCCCCCCCACCCATTGCCAGTTACCGTAGAAAACTCCCGGAGAGCTTTCGAGCTAAAGCCGATATGACAGAAGTCGTTTGCTGTTCCCGTTGTCACGAGCAACACAACAAAAATAAAAAGCTCAAACTCCCGCGTTGCATTGACCTCACAGAGAGTCGTTTTTTGCAGGTGTACAGAAGAGCTGCAGGATCTCGTGTGGTGTTCAAGCGGAACCGCCAACACGATGAAAGCATGGAACGCGCCGCTGAGTTTAAATATACCCTCCAGATAGGTGAACACGGACCCCTCGCACAGCTGCGACTGTCACCCGTCGCGAGCGAACAGAGTACCAACATGACACTAACGACCCACATCCCCGTCTGGAGGCTAGACAGAAAACAAGCGCGTAGGTGAAAGTCTGAAACGAAATCCAGACAGAAGAGAATCTCTTTTGGGGCTAGGGCTGGGAACACAGTGCAGTTTGTTTGCCTAACCCAGAGTAAAAATGTAAAAAAATACCCTACTTTAGTTTTTTTCTTTCCTCTTCTTTCTCTCAAGATGTCTGCTTCAATTCAGCCGAGTCGGCTGTCTTCAGTTCCGCTAAGAGCGCGTCCAAACGTCCAACTTCCTTTCGGAGACAACATGACGGGTGTTTGCTTTCTTTCTCTTTAACCATAGCGGAACTCCTTCCCGCATCACTTAAGGCGGACGCTTTCGCTTTCCTTTTTACCAAGTGAGCGCGGCTGCGAGTGGTGATCTTTAAACCGTTCAAGACGAAGGGACCCACTTCAAACAAGACGCGCACAGTTGGTCTTGGGTGTATACGATATCTTTCAAGTTACGATGAACCGCAGCGAATATTTCGACCCACCAAACCCAATCCATCGCCTCGCGAGTGTCACGGGATGATCGGGAAGGAATGCAGTGATGAACGGGGAGCACCCTCACGTGACGCGTCTTCAGCCCTGGATTGGTTGGAATGCCTCGCAGTTTCCGCTGGGGTTCCATCCTAAGCTAAAACAAAGTATAGGAAGTTACGGCCCGTCGGATTGGACGTCTGGATTTCTCTCTTTTGGCACGTCGGTTAGGGATTGAGCTTCTTCCGATTCTTCGATGTGCATGATCATTTCGCTCGCCACTTTGTTTGCACTTTTACTTTCGCTAGAGTAGGATCATGTTCTTGAAAGCGTAAAGGTGGGTACCTCCGATTTTCTGAGGCATGTGTCCGCTCTCTCGTGTGTTTGTGGACTGTGTGCGAGGCGGTGTTGTTCCTGTTCCTCAAACTGTGTGGTGTGTGTGTCGTGTGTGTGTGGGGGGGGGGGGGGGGGGGAACAGGTTGAAGTATTTCAGAGGCTTCTTCTGCGGAGAAAAAAAACTAAACCTTTGCGAACGTTCGCAAACTTTCATGCCAGAGGGGGTTTATCATACTTTTTTTTTGCATTTCGGGCTGTATATAAAAAAGAGGTCGGTTGAAATGTGCTGTATACGCGGTTTCACCTTACGGTGCACTGCAGTGGAGGCTGCCAGCCATTCCAGCCAATTGAGCGCTGTAGGCGCATCACTTGACTACACTTCGCGCGCCTCGCTGCCTCCCCTCCCGGCTTGTCACGTGACAATCACGTGACTTGGCGTGGCTTCGTTTGGCTTGTAACGTCTTGCGCGGTCTACCGTTAGGTGACCGAAGTATGTAGTTCTAGGTCTTCTTTCCATTGATCTGTCTGCTACCCGTACTAACTTCCTTTTGATTTTCTTTCCACTCTATTTTCCTTTTTCTGTGTTAACTTATTCATCAAAAGAGTTTCCAAAAGTCTTTCTGCAATAGTGACTGTTGCCGGCTGGAGGTTATTTATATATCAAGAGTAGCGCGGCCTGGGTAGAATTCTGCAGTCCGCAATATTCTCGCACGGCATCGCCTGTTGCTCGCGTGCTTACTCAAGACTTCGTTCTTGCGCAATGTATTCTCTAAGAATTTCTCCGATATCTTTATTATTAAAAAAAACAAAAAAAAACTTTTTGTTCAGTTTTTTTTTTTTACGGTGCTTTTACAAAGTGTGCGCATCAAACACTTTTTACAAGTTCCGTCTAGCAGTGCTTTCAAGAATGGTAGGGCAAGAACTTCGCTATTCGAAATGCCTACAGGCTCTAGAATTTCCGCAAAAATAACGCATACCTCTCAGAACAAAAAAAAAAAAAAAGAAATAGTTGCAAAGCTTTGCGGTGTTTGAGTGTTTTTTCGAGTCATTTTTGGTTGTATTTTGTGCACCGTACGTACGCAAGTATCTTTTAATATGCTGTACACTTTACAGGTACACGCTTTACACTGTTTCATACTTCGTGTGGAACGCTGTAAAATCTGCTGGTGCGAGCAGGAGGTTGGTTCTCACAGAATATTTTCTTGTATTCTCGCGCCAGCGAAAACACAAATGAAGCCACACGCTCGAACATGTAGCTTTGACAGCGTTGTACAGACGTTTTCAAGCAGGAACGCTCCGAGGAAAAGCTCTGTTTGGGCACCAGTCTGGAAGCCGTGGGTACGCCTCAGCAATGCTTAACTATCAGACGATGTACGCACACCAGCAGCAAGATGGCTGCGCCCAGAGACCGTACTTGAAAACAACTATATTTGTTTGAAATCGCTTTGTGAGCGCCTGCCTTTAATTGAAGCGTTCGCTTAACTGGAGCACGTTTGATACCGATGTATGCTCTTATTTTTCCGTTCTTTACTATTTGTCCTTTGTTTTTAGTTTCTCATACAGAAATAAAAAAAGAACATAGGCGATGACTTTGATGGCTAATCTGGAGTAGAAGCTGACTAAATCAATGTTCAAATTGAATTAAAAAAATTAAAAAATTCTCAGACCCAAGTTGAGAAACATAGTCCGCAGCATCTTATTATTGCTCCAGAGACGGCATGGCTTCAGTAGCCAATATGACTGCCGGAGAACAAAATGCTAAGCAAAAAGCACAAATCATGCCTTGTTCGTTCCTCAGACTGCCTGTGGCTATTGTCAGAATTATTTTAATGTGCTGCTTCCACAACGTTTTCCGCTAAATTTTCCGTGCTAAGTTTCCCCGCTAAATTTAGGAAAAAAATTTTCCCGCTACGTTTAGCGGGGAAATTGACGTCACGGGACCTCAACACCAATTCAGTTTCCCCGCTAAATTTAGCGGGGAAACTGCGACATCCCATAATGCAACGCGCGTGGTTACGCCGACGGCGAAGCCGCTCAACACGGGAACAGGCAACTAAAAACTGCGCTCTAAAAAAAAAAAAAGAAAAAAAACCTTGTTTAATTAAATTTAATTAATATTTTTGAACGCAAGCTACGCTGCACTGGGTTCGCCACAATCGAACGAGCATGCAAACTACGTTGGGAAAGCAGCGATTAGACCACGCAATACGTGCCTTATCTCGCTGGAAATCGCCGCAAGGACTATGTTTGCCTAATGCAGTGGTGTGCAGCGGTGAAGCATCTTTCCCGCGATGGTCCGTGAACCGCTGCTTTACTGGGCGAGTGCGGCGACTGTCCACGATGAAGCGCGAAGGATTCCCGGAAGAGGTTAGTGAAATGGAACAGCGAGCACTCTCCCCCCCCCCCCCCCCCCCCCAATCCCCACACCGCTGCCGAAATTCACTGAGTGCGCCCGCACCGCGCGATCAGTCGAAACGTTACAAATGGTCAGCGTCGCCTCCTTGACACCCGCGCTGGAAAATTCAAAAGTTTTCAACGTGCGTCAGAAGCCTGCCTTCATGGTAGAAGGGCAGTGTTTATCGTTGGGAAAACTTGGAGTGGGATGTGGAGGTATATAAAAATAACTTCTTCGAGCCTTGAACCAGTTTTAACGTTTTAGAGTTCGAAGTTTTGTTTATTCCTTTCAGTGAGCTGTGCTACTCTAGCTTTGGGAGCCGTTGACACACCGAGAATAGAAATATAGGCTTCCATGAGCTGCAAAAGTAGCTACATTCTCCACAAATAAAAATATAGCTGAAAAGATGAAGATTAACCTTGAACTCGGAAGTACAAACTGTCAAGCCTCTCAGATGCAACTCGGAATAACACCTACTGAAGAAAAAAAATCATAAAAATAATTTTACAACATTATATTTAGTATATAAAGAATAAGACGTCGTGCTATATTGCTGACAAGAAGGCAGGCTAAAATAAAATTTAAAAAAAAACAGTTCCTTCTCCCTTTCTTTCTTGCTTTCCTCGTCATTCACCTCCCTGTATCACGCTTCAGCACCACCCCAGTTGGGGTAAAAGCCGACCCTAATTAAAAACGCGTTAAGAAATTACTGGTAAAATCCTCGCGCCTTGGGATAACCGAATAGGCTATGGAACTAACCCACTCACACACACACACACGCACACACATCCACACCCCTTTATCACCCTTTTTCCCAAAACTTTTGTCATTTTTTTCTTCCTTGTCGACACATTTTCAGCCTCCCTATTTGACGGGCTACACAGCGCGTAGTTTTCGTGTTAATGCTAACATAATTTTAGTTTGTATAAATCTATCTAAATATGTTCTTCTGCGAAGTTTCTTCTATAACGGGCAGTAGAACGTGCTTTAAACATATATGGTAAGTATCTTCGGCAAAATGTAAGGCGCAGCGAACGCGCCAACGGTCCTAAAGGAGACAATTTCGCCTGCTTATTAGGCTCTGAAAAGGTAATTGCGTCCTTCAAGAAAAACACAAAAGAAATCCCAATACATGCGCTTATTATTGTTCCGAAACTTGCGTACACCATAGGTTCAGGCACGACAGATGTACGAAGCGCAACGTGTGGGAAAAAGATATCGTAAATATTTTATACACCGTTTCAGATGTAAGGGAAGCTGAAACACTTTTCAACAAGTCTTAGTTTGGTGCGGACGCCCTTAGCTTTCGTCCCGTGAACCGAGTTATCGTACTTATCTTGGGCAAAAGCAAAACGTAAACCGCATTTATTAACAAAAAGTGCAGCGATTGCCGCCAGGCACGGGGCGATCCTTTCTGCCGCTCCTGTTATATTGTCCAGAGCTTCGTGACGTCATCGACGGCATCCCTGAGCCAGCTCAGCGAGGATCGAGGGTCATGTGACCCCTCTGATGACATCACCTTTTGCTAGTTTTTATCTCCGCTCTCGCGCTTCCCTCAGCTTCCCTACCATCGGCGCGGCCCAGCGGGCGGGTCCACGTCGAAATTTTAATTGGCCATTACGACGCTCCCTCCTTTTAAGATCGAAATAAATCTTAAGACACGTAGTTTTGAAAGGTGTCTACATTACAAGTTTTACTGTTTGTTCGAACCCTGCTGCGCGTTTTAGGAAACCGTTCGTCCACATCCGATACGGTACGAAAGGAGCCTCCGGTACGAAGTGCGCATGCGCTAGCAAACAAAACTTAGGCATGCGCAGTTCGTACCGGAGAGCCCATCGTGCGTATCGGACGGGCAAAAACGGTACTCTGAAACTCTCTTATGACCTCTGCAGCTTCCCTGTCCGACGGCGGCCGTCGATCCGATCCGACGGAGAGACGTCAAGCCGCGTCAAAAGTGCAAAGTCACGGCTCTCGTCACCTTTGTGAGTCCTCTGCTATGCGGAGAGCATGTCGCCTCCTTCTTGCGCAGGGATTGGGGTGACGTCAAGAAGACACAGGCTCTGATTGGCTCTGATTGAAGAATAACGGGTAGACATCAAAGAAGGCTACCTTAAGGTCTACCCACTATCCTTCATTCAGAACCAATCAGAGCTCGGCGTTCTGTTGTCACCACAACCCCATGCAAGATAATCAGACGAACTTGCGTACGCATAACCAGCAAAACCATACACGCAAAGGGAAAACGCCGTGATCCTGCGCGTTGTTTTTTGTTTGTTAGGTACGTAATTGGTTTTTGTAAGTGTTTGCAAACACACAAAGACAACGAGCGCCATGGCGATGCACTTTTGGCGCTGCTGGATTGCTTCCATTAATTCGTAGTGAAACGGGATATTGAACGTATGTTTAAGTTTCACCAGCTTTGCCTTCCTCGAAATTGTATAACTAAAACTTCAAATCTGCTCCCTTTTTTTTTTTTTTTTTTTTTTTTAGTTTTAGGTTTTAGTTGGTTTTTTCCTGAAGAAATACTGCAACAATACTTAAAGACAAGCTAGCTGGTGGTGACTCATGTTAATAAAACCCGAAACTCTGGAACACAGAAAAAAAACGAACAGAGTAGTTTTTTTTGTTTTTTTTTGCTGAACCACGCTTAGGGTAGAAATGTTTGAAAGTCTTGGCTAAAACACCCGGTATGTCTAGAAAGTATCGCCTTACATTTTGTCTTACGTTTCCTCAACCGTTGCGAAAACGACGAGTCAGTAAAATGCACGTCTAGACTAAAGTGAGCACGGGAACGACTAGAAAAGAGAAGGCCGACGATCGCTGGCGTGCTCTGTGTAATGGAAGCCGCGGACGGAGAGGATCTGTGAGTGCTTTCGTGTGCTCGCTGGTTCGTGCTAGGATGAAATGCCATCTGCTCTTCTTGCCGCCTCAGTCTACTCACTGTTATAAAAAAGACGAACATAAAACGAACTGTGAGGTCAAGTAAGGCTTTCTTGGAGTTCCAGTATATAGATGTATATTGGGACTTTTGTTCAAGTATATGCATTTATACTAAAAGTTCCAAGTCGCGGCGGACACTTTTATTAGCTCGGTGCTTCTCGAGGAAAGCCAACGGCTCGCCGCCCTTATTCGCCGGCCCTATATTGTTGCGTGAGAGTTATGAACTTCTTGCTTCATCTTCTTTGTTTCTTGCTTTCGTAAAGAGTACCTTGTTGAGAAAAGTGCTGAACATATAGAGTCCCGAACTCGTAGGAATGGGGAATGCCGACAAGAAATAGTGGAAAAAATATCGATTGAAGTAAATCGTTTTACTTCTTTTGCAGTGGCCTACCGAATTTTTCAAAGCGCCTCCAAGAAAACAAAGTAAAAAAATTTTATTTTTAATTCTGCAATGTTCAGCGTTGACTAGTCGTTTATCTTTCACGGGTAGTGTTTAGATTTATGTTCATCTTTTTCCTCTTTAACAGCGAAAGCGCTAAAGCAAGATTCTAGACTTTCCATGTAAAACATCGATCACGTAGGCCTGCAGCCAGCCGGTAACAGCCAGGCGGCGCCAGCAGAGCGAGAGTCCACGTTTATACCCTGTCTCGTAACTTGGCAAAGAGAAACGATAAGTCCCACATTGCTTGCCGACCGCTTCGATATGCGCCACGTATACGAGCGACACGCAAACATATTGGAGCATGACTCAGCAATAAGCCTGATACTTCTTCGCAGTAAAAGCGCACTCCGGTGGCACGTAGTCACGTTCCGATTGGCCCGCCAATGCCGTAGCTTCCGCCGTACTGGCATGATATGCGATCACGGCTTCCTGGCCTACCCAGTATTTTTTGCTTCAGACACTACGCTGAGCGGCGCCAGCAGCTCGCGTTTGAACGATGCAGCCGCCGATTCCAGGCATACCCAATGTTTCTTGCTTCTGTCGCTAGACATCGCCAAACCAAACAGCATTGCAGGTTACCTATTGTGCCAAGCTTCGCGTCAGACCCCGCATCGGTGTTATCCCGGTAGCAGATGCTGGTAAGTCTAACCAGATATCTTAAATAAAGGGGCCCGTTCGATACCCGTTATTTGCTTTTTATCGGCCGAGTCGCGGCATCGCTCATTCATTTCGTCACGTGTATTAGCGAGGTTATTTATGTGTTCTCGCATATATCTACTTTTTACAATAATCTGTTTTCTTTTTGTTTATTGCTTTTCCTTGCAGCTTGGCTCTGGGTGAGTGGCAACATAGGTTACACGCCGTCTAGAAAGAAGCAGCTTTTAAAACACCAGGCGGAGGCGCTGCGTTAGCGCCGAAAGCTAATTCGCGTGAAGTAAAGCGTTCGCCAGTGCGCCGCTCTATCCTAATGGCGTGACGTCAGCACTATATGCTGGTGCATGCGGAGAAGTCGTTGAGACTAGTGGCACTAAATAAGCTACGCTTCAGAGTAACGACACTTGGCTATATTGTGGCTTAAAATCATGGTTGCCAGCTACCTGAAGATATATCTGAAATCAGAGGAAACGCTGTTCCGCCCTCCACGAATGCTTAAACAGTTCACTGCGAGGCAAAGCAATATTACACGAGCTTTTTAACACCAAATCTAATGCTGGGGAGGTCACACTTTTGAATCATGACGATCGGTAGTTGCGTCTGCTCTGCACAAGCACCAAAATGGCGGCGCCCACAACTGTGTCGGGAAAGGGAGTGCCGATACTCTAAGCGCAGCTCATTTAGTGGCTCCAGTTGAGACCAATGGTGCCACCGCGCTGAAACATCTGCTCCATAGCATTTGTCTGCACTGTAACCGCGTAGTGAGTCATGAGCTAATGAATTCCGTGAAAAAAAGAGAGAAAACATTGCGCGACGATCCCACGACGTGACGGGTTCAGAGAGCGGCAGGTGTGCTGCTTGTTCGACGATATGACGATGACGATCCCTTGACATTGCGCAATCATGCGTCATACGGTGATCCGATGTTGAAATGACGTTGCGTTTATTTTAGCGGTGATACGTTGCTGATGAATAAATGACCTTAAAGACCGACGACCAGACTCGAGATTCTGTAAGATCCTCCTCACCATGGGGGAGGAAGGAACAGGCAATGGTGGAAAGGGTAAAAAGAGGGAGAGGAGGGAGGGACGGAAAGGTGGAAAGCGCGAACTGGTCGCCGGCCTTTAAGGCCGTGGTGTGTTTTCCCGCCAAATTTAACGCGGCAACTAAACTGATGCATAGTTCACGTGACATCGATTTTTTTTCACGTGGCGCTCTCCGTGGCAGTTTGCCAACGCTACTCGATCAACTCGAGTACCGTTGGCAAACTGCCACGGAGAGCGTGATCCCTTCTCGTATCCTTCAGCCGGGCTAAAGCTGTTCGAAGCGTCAATCTTCTGGCTCGCTGCGGTCCGTCTTACAACAGCCGTTTAAAACACGGCCGCAACGGGCGAGACGGATGACGCTTCAAACAGCATTTCCGAATCTAGGGGTTAACAGCGGAAACTGACGTGTGTCAGCGCGTGTCTCAGAAGGGATCACGCCCTCCATGGGAGTTTGCCAACTGAGTTGATCGTGTAGCGTTGGCTTAAGCTTCGCCTTTAAGAGCGGAACGCGATAGCGTTATCGAGCCCCGTTCGCAAAGCCTTCTCATTCGCTTCTCATGCTCTTCCAGCCAATGAGCAGGAAGTGCGACGGACATGGCCCAGTCAGCAGCGTGTCTGGCTTGCAACCGATCGGTCGTGGGTTGTAATCCGGTCTAGAATTCTTCTGTTTTTTCTCGAAGGCAAGTGAATTACTTTATAAAGTGAAATCATTTTAGACATGCCTCGACCTTTAATTTGCACTGCATTATATGCTTTTGATCACTTTCATTCCACGCGTGACGACACATTTCACATGAGCGTTGTGGGTTGTTCGAAATTCCCGCGCGATGTCAAGTGGCCGTGATGTCATGACCCTATCGACCAATCAGGATTTACCCGTCACGACGCCACCAACGCCTGTTTTTCTGGTGCACGAGCTCGTTAATGAACGCTATCGTGTTAATATAATAATCTAGGGGGAAAAGCACCATGCACTTCGGCCGCTTAAAACCGGAGAGGCATAGACGCGGTTGTGTCGGTGGTCCCGATGTAACCAAATCGCTGGCGAAGCTACGAGCTGCACAAAGAAACATGAAAACATCAATTTCAAGGCCTGCATCTTATCTATCTTTTCTAGCTTTAATTTGCGCGAAAACGCCAGCATCAAGCACTATATAACAATATATAAATTTTACAAGCACTCGAACAACTTCAACTCGTCGCGGCAAAACGAACACGCCTGACCGCCTGCTTTCTTTCGTCAGTTTCCTTCTCTCCTTCTTTCTTTTGGGACCACCCATGTCATCGCTTAAGGATGAACTCCATGCGGTGAATTATGCGATGAATAACTGAGGTACAGTACTTCGCTCAACGTCACGCTCGCTTTTTGCGCGACCTAGCAGCCACTGTGCCACGTTAAGAGCAAAAGCGCCCCGGGAAAAATCCGTCGACTTTTCGCAGCACACTCGCTTCATAGAGTACAGCATTTAAAAATTGCCCGAGTTATGTTCTCATTTTTCACCCTTCGGTTACATTTCATTGCACCATAGGTCCGAGAGCAGTCCTGGCTATACACCATATACGAGTACAAACACATATGCATTAAACGGGGAACGTCACGGTACAGTTATTGCTGTTCATTGGTTAAAACAATGATTGCACAGACACACACACACAGGATGATGAAGAATGTCGTGACGTTGGACTCTTGTTGCCTGAACCGTCCATTGTTCGCTGCGTCGGCTGTGCTCGTAGTTGTAACAAAATATGCGCCATAGACGCATTTCGCTCGGGCGGAAAATGTCGAGTCACTGAGCTATGAATTCATACAAAACGTCTGATATACCACAAACACAGAGCTACTGCACATGCCCAGAAGGCGTTCCACAGCGTAGCAGACAAAAATGGCAACGCGCAGAAGTCCATCTTTGGAAAGGTCTATACGGCGAGCAAGTTCGTCTGCTCCTTGCGTGCCTCGAGCATTTGTTGACCCCTCCGAATTCGTCAACGTGCTCTTGTTTCACACCAACCTCAACCATTCATGGTGCGTGCCTTGCTTGCCTCGCCATCGCGCTTTTCCTTTGCGTTCTCTACGTTGTACCTAGATTGGCGTGCCCATCCTTGCTTTCCGATGCGCCCGAGACGCATTTTGGAGTACTTGCTCGCCTATAGACGTCTGCAAGTACGGCCCCTGGCCGCCGCCATCTTGCTGCTGGTGCGTGTAGATATGGAGGCACGAATTAGAGGAGGTGACGTACCGGCTCAAACCGGCCAAACTAGAAGATCACACGTGAAGATGGGAGGAGAGGTCGGGGTCGGTGGAAACGACACCAAGGGTGCCCAAACCCGTCCAATAATGTCCGAGGGTGCCCAAGTCCGTTCAATAAAGTCCTTTGGTTTTGGTCATCGTTGGGAGTGTTTCCCTCCAAACCGGAATTCCCCCTTCCTTTCGGTTTCACCTCTGGTGGCGTCATGTCGCCTTCAGAAGCTTCCTCCCTTTGTGCTGTGAACCGTCTGATAGTCGACCATTGCTGAGTAGTACCCACGGTGTCCAGACTGGCGTCCTAACAAAGCGTCTTCCATCCATCATGGCCAGACTAGCTCTCGAAGCGCGGCTTTTTGCTAACGTCCATAGCAGGGGTCGTGCGGCCCGCGACTCGCTGGGACGTGGCCCGCAGGCAACCGGCTAGGAATCCCGGTTTCCATGTCTCAAGTGCTATAAGTGACATGCGCCATACATCTCAACTCGCCGATTCACTTTTGCTGGCAAAAGTAGCTCTGCTCTTTTAACGTATTCACAAAGTTTTTACTTATATGTGTTCATTTGCTCCTGGTTCGCTTTATTTTTTGCTTCCCAGCTTTTTGTAATGTGTCATTCTGCTGCTAGGTTGCAAGTGCGAGCTATTCGTTCAAGCATGCATCTCGGCTGCGTGAACTCTCGATCAGCAGAAGCAACTGCCAAAGATAAAACCACAAGCTCGGAATTCTCGCTTAAGGGGGGACATGGCCTCGGAATTAAAAATTTTCAGAAAAGATGTTTTTTTCAAAAAGATGTTTTTTTTTTCAAAAAGTATATCTTTATGTTTATTAACTTCCAAAGAATGGTGTCAGAAAATTTCACTTATAAACATGCAGGATTTATCTCACAATAAATTATTTTCGACATGTCGGCAGCCCTCCGAGTCAGCAGAGAGCGAGCTTTTTTTTTGTGTCTTTTATTTAGTGCTGCTTCATACTCGTTTAACATAGCCAGAACATCTCACCTCTTTGGATGCGCCATGTACTCTGGATTTAGCCCGTAAAGGCTTTCAAAGTTTAAAAGTATCAATGGCCAGGAGAACACTTTACATTCAAACAGAAAAAAATCTTGAAAATTTGGTAGGAGCAATTTTATTGGTTGAGATCCGAAACAAGGTTTACGAGTGGTCCTGCCCGGTGACGTGATATTGTGCAATCTTCAGTAACATACTTTCACAGTATCTTCCACTTCAGATCATATTCCTTCTCTGCTTCTCTTCCTTAGTATGATTTTCCTCTTTGTTCTTGCCAGTTTATCTGTCAAGGAATGTCTGCTACAAAAGTTAGCTTGCCTACAAATGACACAAGCTGGTAGCTATTGCCAGGCGAACAACGAAGTCTCAAAGAGGAAGGTGCTGACAATGCCCCAAGTAAATTTTGCCTATCTCAGGCTCATGTAAAAAAAAAAAAAGAAACCTAAAGTTGAAACTTCAAATTCATTTTTCTCAGTTCCGCTTTTGGCAGGAAATGTGGTATGAGGAAATGTATCACCGGACATATTGAAAGTGTGAAGATTTCATTCAGTGGTGTCCTGGACTGAAATTTTCTGAGGAACAAGCTAAGGTACTCATAATCTGAAAAAGCTAACTTCTTCATGACAAAAACTGAGTATTTTAAAACACAGAAATTTGTTAAAATCTTTCGCACTTATTGGGTGTTTTTGTTTTTCTTTGGAATTGCATTTTCTACAGTTAAATTTTACCTAAACTTTCACTATGGGTATTCTACTTCACATTAAAACAAACGTTTTGTTGATTGCAATTATTACATTTCTTAAATACATTTCCTTCTGAAGTCCCTTTTTTCTGGAGCTTTTTAAGCATTGTGTGTTGTAGAATTGGCCTACAAGACTGAAACTTTAGATGTCACAAATCCTAATGGGGTCCAATTCACCCTGAAAGTTTAAATCTATATAAGGGAACAGTTCAAAAGTTGACGCTCCCAGGCCATGTCCCCCCTTAAACAACAACAACAACAAAAAAAAATCACCATTAAAAGGCAAATATTTGTTCAAGGTGTCGGAATGAAAATCGCCAGTAAAGCAAGAACTGTCAAAATAACTGATTGTATTTTAGAAACATATTGAGCTTGGGTAATTCCTCAGTGAATTGAGCAACAGGCAACTACACTGTACTTGCTCTCTTGTTTTATTACAAACGCCAACACGTATGCGGTGTGGTGTCATTTTAATTCTTGCTATCAGATCAAAGCATGGCCCAAAGTAGTCGTACAAACAAAGCAAATCTAAAGATGTCACTGGCAAAACTGAGTTCACCAAAAGCATAGTGCACGCGGCTTCTTCTCTCTTAAATATTTACCCTCCCCCCCCCTTTAACGTTGGCCCTTGGCCTTTCAAGCGTGGGATATTTTGCCCCCCCCCCCCCCCCACACACACACTCAAATAAGTTTCAGACCACTGCTCTATAGCAAGGGATCGCGAAGGCAAAAGTTGATAAAAAATGAAAAACCACGTGGTAGGCAAGAACGGGAGGCGAATGGAGAGAGATTGCGAGGTGAGTTCGCCTGGGTCATGTCACAAATTTCATTGCCACGTCCGTGGTTCGCAGCTAGGTCAGGCCATTAGGTCGTATGCCACCGATATTGGCGTCGTTAAGAGGGCGTAGCGTCTTTTGATATTTGTCACTCGTGTGCTACGTCTGGAAAGCGATACGGATCGCTAGATTCTTTTTTTTCAATTTGGAACATTTTAATATCGCCGTCCGGCGAGCCTGTAATCAGGGAAGGGGTCTTATTAATTTCGCGTCAATTATGAGTTGTGATTGGAGGTTGAGGAAGGTGGATGATTTAGTTATCGACGGGATAAAAACCGACCATCGGAGCGTCTCTTTCCAACTTCTGGTCTCTAGCACACGCTGGTTGCCTTCCGACTCGGAGATCTAACTACGGCTATTTTATGTTTGTTACACTATGTTTCACCTTAAGTTCAACCATAGCCAACGCTTAGCTCCGACGGAGCCAATCATGAAACACTAAAACGACTTGTATCTTTTAATTATTTTTTTTTTGCGTTTGCTATTGTTGGCTAAACTAATCACAAATAGAAACAAAATAATGCGCAGGATTACAGTGCAATGACTGCGCGCGAACGGTTTAGCCGGCGATACCAAACGCACAGATACGACGAAGAGCCGTGATGATAGAATTTGGGCGCTGCGTGATTTGCTCCATCGGAATGTAGCGCTGGTTGCGATAGGACGAAATGCGAAATGAGCTATATATAATCCTCCTTATCCTACGATCAACTAGAGCACAATGCTATAGTAGACCGTCAGGTCCATTCACGGGACTTAAAAACCACGTGGGATATTTGCTCCGTCATTACGTATCAGTGCCCCAACAGGCGTCGTACGGAGGCGAGTTTTTCGTCTGCTTATTGAGCTTTCGCGGCGGCAGCGTCCGCTTGCTACAACTCCAGACTACCGAAGGGATCAATTACCGCCTGAATGCGATGTTGGCGAAGAGAACCCGGGATCAGAACCAGTGGCCATTAAGAAATGAAGGTGAGGCCGATCGAGTGTTCGACACAGGAGCGTATATGCGGAGCGCGTGTGGAAGGGAGATTGGATTGGATTGTTATGGCTAAGGCGAAACGGCTTTATGCACGTGTTGCCTGCGCGCCCTCCAACTTCTCCAAACAGTTGACATGTTTACGAAATATGACATGAATGTTTAGGAAATACCGTAAACCTTTACTTCACCAATACAAAATAGCGCGCTATCACAACAGAGAACCATATCCGTAAGATTAGCGTTCTTCATGCTCTGAAAATCTGAATTTTTACTCGCGCACTTTTTCACAATGCGGATGCAACATTTTTTAAGGTAGCGGTCAGCCCGCCCGCCTAAAGGGCGCCAGTCCATCGTAGGGGGGCGAAGTATAGCTAGCTAACCACGAATTGCGAGCGCTAAATAACAAAAAAGCAGGAAGAACATAAAAAAAACAACTTAAAATGCCTTCTGTAACACCCGCATACCTCGGTATGAATGGCAATGTTTAAAGGTAATTGACCTTTGAATTTTGCTTTAAATTGTTTCTTTATTGGCAGACTTACATTAGAAATACAAACTAGAGATTGAGTAATGCGGATTCTTGGGCACGTTGGTACTGAAACTTGGACAACATAATAGCGCTTCACGACAGGGACGAAGAGTAGGAACGAGACAACAATGCGCTATTGTGTTGTCTCGTTCCTACTCTTCGTCCCTGTCGTGAAGCGCTATTATGTTCTCCAAGCTAGAGAGTCGGTCGCGCGACCTTACAGTAAGAGAGCTAGAGGGTGCGAATATACCAGGTGTTTGAATAAAGGCTTTCAAGAGTCTCTAAAAATAGCGCTGGTGAAAAGAAAATTCGAAAAAATTATACACTTTCCGGGAACTAATTGCCAGCCATGGCGGACGTCAGGATTTGCAAAAATGACACAAAAAATACACAGATTAGCTAAAGAACAAACTATGCTTTATGAATTAACTTTTTCTTAATTTCTGAAAATAACCTAATTATTCCAATGACAAACTTGTCAAACATAATCTAAAACCCCTAAATTAACAAATTTTTATAAAGATATTGACAAACGCAGCATACTGCGGCGTTAAAAAAATACAGTTTAATTTTGGAAGCGTTTTTTTTTTTTTGGTTTGTTTGTTTCTGTTTTTTACCGGAGCTCATCTTTGAGCCAGTGGCCCTGCCCCCAAGTGGCCAAGACGCGCAACACAGGTGCCGCATACTTCCTTCCGTCCTACAAGCAAAATACTACAAGTTTTCTGAGAATAAACTCCAGTTGCAAGTAGCGCTCTGTATTGTTCGCTTCTTTTACACGTCCGTTGTTTTTAGCGCTTTTACCCTCACAAGCATGGATCACCAACTAGCCCAAGTGCATACCCTTCTATACTATAAGGTAGGCGATGTGGTGGCATTTGCGCCTCGGATACCGGGAAGAAAGGACCGCTAGCGCAAAGATGCGATTCAATAAGAAATCTGAAAAAAAAAAAAAAAATTCCCAAAAAAGTTTTTTTTTTTTTTTTTTAATGTCATAACCTTGTTTTATATCTGTCTAAAACGAATTAATTTAGTGGTGTTCGAAGATGCTTGGGACTTTTCTAATTTGAGCCCTATGCTTAGTTTCAATCATTAAAATTTAATTAGAAAATGTGTATATTATGATTTAAGTATTGTATGTAACTTTTTTATTGTTTTTTTTGTTGCAATTTTTGACGTCTCGTGTGAATAGCAGCTCGTTTCCGGAAATAGCCTTTTTTTTTTTCGTCAGCCACTCTATTTTAGGGATTTCCACAAAAGCTTCTCTAAAACACCTTCTCTAAACACGATAGTAACCGAGAGCTTAGGATGCGCACTGCATGGCGAACTTTTATCTTCCTAAAGCTTCGCAGGCAATCAGGATGCGGCATCAGCCAATCAGAAGGCCAGGGGACCAATCACGAGATGGGAAGCGTGAACAAAATGATCCATGCCCGTTTATTTTCTAAAGCTTGGGTCACAGCCGAACTACACTTATACATCATAAAAAAAGACAGTCTGCACAAAGATCCAAACGCGACTGACCACGAGATCCGTGCTTCGAATGCCGCATGCAAATGAGTTCAACGAGGAGACTTGGGCACACGGCATTCGAACCACGGATATTCCGGTGACTCGTGTTTGTAGGCTGTCCTTTGGTATGATAGAGGAGCAAAGCCACCCCGGCTAACGGTGTCAGTGACTATGAAATGAAACACACCGCATGCAGAGAAGGCGACGAGAATGACACCTGGTTTGTGCTAGCAAATAAGGTCCTGCTGATAAATCAGTGCTCTTGACAAAGTTTATTTTATATTGCAAACATTGTTTTTAGAAATGTTAGCAAAGTTATACAAAAAAGATAGGAAATAACTCGATCGACGTTTCTTTAAATGAGGGACTGCTCATTTTTGAGGGATGATGAAGACGGGCTCTCTGAAGTCTGGTATTTAAAATTGTTTTGCGATCTGTTAACTCGACTGCTCTTCTTAGTTACCGTCTTAAAATTCTCTATGCATCGTTTCGGGGGAAGTAAAATCGGAACTCGATCGGAAAGACGATTACTGAATAGAAACAAAAGGAAGAAAAGTGGAAAGGAAAAATGCAGGCATATGCGCCCTGTTTCATGTTTGTTACACAGAGAGCTTTCCGTAATTAAAAATGTACTTTCCTTTTAAACAAAATGACTAAGTTTGCGCGCAAAAAAGTTTCTTATGCTCATTAGTGTTTCTAAGGGCGGTACATGGAAAAAATTTGACGTGAAACTAAAAAATAATTTTGTCTATTTTTTTTTTATTCTGAAATCACGCATCGCGTTCATACCGCGCTCGGCTAATCTGTTGACGCCCTCTTCAACTTCGTGATAAAAGATGATATAAGTTTCAGTTATAAATTGAAAGTGTCAGTCGCAGTGCGTAAGTGACTTTTGTGTGGCAGGAAGGGAGTGAAAAATAAAATGAACCGTTTCGCCGCTTGGACGTCTTTCGTGTCCGTTTGAGTCTTTTGTTGGGAAAACAAAAATGACAGTATCGCAGAGTCGACTGTTTCCTTGTTCAGGAACAGTTCCAAGTGTCACACTGGCGATCGTCTTCCTTGTCACGTCTTTTGCAGTTCATTTTGTTTCTTACCAAAATGACTCTGAAGTTTATCTCCGCGACCCTTCGTAAGCGACAAGACGTCTCATATCCGTCCTCGTCCCTGTGTTTAGTTTTTATATTTTTAGTTGTTACGTTAAGACGCCCGTCGAAATGTTCAGATGAGAAGAAATCCGATCGAAACGTTTTTCGCTAGAGGATTCAATGATGCGCTTCATCCGAGCTTGAGAGTGCTGTCCCCAGAACAGACTACCTTTGAAATCAGCCTCAATTAATTTCGTTCTCTTCACTCAGGAATAATTTTCCCCCATTATTCTTCCTCGTCGTAATAGAAAAGCAGTAATACTTCGTCCGGCAGCAAGTGGCCGTCGAAAGTACTCTACAAATTTTTCCCACTGCTTATCAATATATATATATATATATAATTACGTTCAGAGTAAAATTATTTGATATAAAGCATTCGACTCATAATGCATACATTTCAATTTTTGTCGTTACTGTGAATGCATTTTTGTTGGATTTGTGAACTAAATGTTCAGCAATGCAGTTCATATTAATTCGTGACTTCGTTTCACAAGCCTGCAAGCGGAGGAAATTAAGTATATCATTTTTATTTAATTTTGTTACCTGCAAAACGTTTAGGCCACCTGAAACATCAGCTTTGTTTTTTTCTGTTTATTCTTTTTACAGTGAACGCATACAGCTTACATGTACGGGCAGAAGAGTGACGACACAAGCATTCCAAACGTACTTAACCTTGCCATCCAACAACGCTCTAAATCATGCGGCTTAGATGCAACCTAGACAGCATGCAATTGTTACGAAACAAAAACAGCAGAGAAGCATGCGACGAAGTACGGGAAAGATACCGGAATAACGGCTCCATTACTGCCGCTCCGCCACAAGGGGTGTCGCTTTCATTCATGAGAGAGCTCTACATGACATAATTTCTAGATGTGCGCAACATAACAACACAATTATTGGTACATGCGGTTATGGTTTGACGCCATCGCCGAAATAAAGTTTGCACAGAAAGAGGTTTTCAGTTGATAGGTTGTGCCTTCCCCGCAGTGTACTCCAAAAACCCAAGCGAGTCCGGTAGTTCTTGCCTTTAGTTACGCCGTTCTGGTCAAATACGCTAAATAACACTGGTTAATTTTTTTGTATAATTAGCATGACTCGGGTCACACGCAGATTAAGAAATGAAGGGAGTGACTTAATGTGTTCACGATTCTTGCTTCCCAATACGTTCTTCGCAATCTCATTAGGTGCACAGCGATCATAAAATGCACTAGACGCACCGCTCCCTGCGTTTTTTATGTTGTCTGCGACCATGAGTACAGGGTATTCTCCCCAAAACTGTACAAGGTTTTTTTTTTATCTCAATATTAAAATACACATCACCGAACGCTCATTCTCCGTTCAAATATAGCGCCAGTGGTGCGAAGGGAGATGCCAAAGTTTCAAGAACGATCCGTTATTTTAAAGTTATAAATGATTTTGTAAAAGTTTCAATGGGGAAAAGGACGACGACGAAGCTCTCAAATACACAGAGCTTAATGGCGCTGCAGTGAGCAAACAACGGGCGAAAACGAGTCCCAGTTTTTCATTAAAGTTTTCAGAAAATCATTTATCTTTTCAATGAGATAATGGTTAGTTTTTTAACTTTCTCATCTGGTTCGAACCGCTACACTACATGTTGGCGGAGACGGAGCGTTCAATGATGCGCAATTCATTGTTCCGGAAAAAGATATATATATATATATATATATATATATATATACAGGGTGTTTCAGAAAACGCAGGCCAAATCGCTCCTGCGAAAACTAAGCATCGCAGAGAAAAAAGGTTGATGCCGTGTTTGTGTCTGCCCAAGAATCTATTTAGAAAAAATAATAACGTTTGGAAAAAACAGTTTTTGTTCTGTTTTTTGTTTTTTCAAGCTAACTTTTTATTTGTTCATTTTAAGGCCATAGTTTCAATTGGAAGCTTACTGGGCATCATCAATAACCCCTATATCAACCCTTTTTAGATAAGTATAAAGCATGCCGGGCATTTTACCATGTTTTGAAAAACCCTTCAATTCTGACGCGTACTTTGGTATCGGATTCTTAAATATTAGGTCAAAATAATTTTTTTTTCACGAAGTTATTGAATTTACAATTTTGGTCCTGTTCGTGTTTTTCAAACTGAAAGTCTCTACTGGCAACAACGAAAAAGTGACGTTAGTGGAAGTGCAGGGGTTCACTCTTTGGACTGTAGGATTTGTTTCCAACTGATTCGAAGCAGTTTCATGGTATCAAATGAATGCTTTGGAAGCTCGCTCCCGTCCCCGCGCTTCAGCACGGAACAAATGATTGGCATATTCTATTATTTAGGCTGCTCGCCCGACTGACAAGTTTGCATTCCACTGACGTCACGGCACTGAAAAGGGCGGGTATATTTGAATGTTGGTTTTTGCATCATTTTCATTTGCCGATTTCGCAATAACTATTATGAATTTCACGATACTAAATAGCGTACCAGAAAGGGAGTCAGAAAATATAGTTAGTTGAGGTAGCTCAAAAATCGCCGGAGTACCCCTTTAAGCGCATCTTGGCGGCAGCTGTCCTGCCCTCCGACGGCTGAAACGCGGAACCAAGGCCAAGGCAAGAGTCAAAGCTCAATCTTGCAATATCATGCTCTTTTTCTTTCGAACAGCGAGGCGTTCCTTATCGCCTGGCCACACGGCCAATCAGACAGCGCAAAAAGCGCAACGTCTTGGCGTGCTCTCTGCGCTTGATAGGACAAGCCGGCTGATGAGCACGCACAGAGAGACGGCGAATACCGGTTGGTCCTATCAACTGCAAAGAGCACGCCATGACGTTGTCCTCTTTGGCAGTTCGATTGGCCCTCCGGCTCTTAATATCGGCCGCGCTCGAACCTGAGCTGAAACGAAGTATAGCTAATTGTCAGGCCTTGGTTCCGCGCTTCAGCCGTCGGAGGGCAGGACAGCTGCCGCCAAGATGCGCTTGGATAAGAATCCGAAACCAATGTACGCGTCAGAATTGAAGGGCTCCGGCATTTGTACTTGCAGATGCAAATAAATGATTTGATTTGATTTGATATATGTAGTTTTCAAACAAGTAGAACAAGAGAAGCGTGCATTTAGGCCCCCCACATTGAGTCAATAAGAAGGCATATCGGAGTTATTGCTGGGACGCAGGGAAGTGCCGTGTGTCGATAGACAATGACGTCTTCTGGAATGTTCACGTGACCTTCTTTATGTAAGCTATTTCTGATGTCGCGACAGCGAGCAGATGCATGTAAAGGAGGCTATGGACCACTCTCGAAAGTCACGTGCCGATTATTAGAAGGTCGGAACCCTTGCACAATGGCGGAACAGCTGCTTCGAGGAACGTGCAAGTCATTCCATAAGATAGCGAACGTCAGAACGTGGCCACCACTACGAGCAAATGAACCAATCAAACAGCAGCGAAATTGCAACGTCACCGCGCTCATCAACTTTTTCTCTGGGTGCGTTTTTTTCCAGTGTGCCGTGACATCGAAATATTATTCCGCCACTGTCCAGGGACTCCACAGTTTCCAACAGACGGCAGTATTTTGAAAAGGGTCTATTGACACTAAGTGTGACGTCATGGGTCCAAACAAACCGTTGCTAGGGTCGTTGCTATGGGCAAATACATGCAGCTAGGTTTCGCTAAGAAAACCCGACCGCTCAAAAGTCAGAACTGGGATTTAGATTTCTAGAAATCACAGATATAGAAAGCTTGTATGTCAGATATGTTTCGACAGAAGTGTGCCGGTAATCGCTTGTTTTTTTAAATATTTACGACTGCAACTTCCGGTCCTCAAGATGCCTGCAGCAGACGACGAATGCAAGAAGTATGCCGTCTGCCACACGCCGGCCGACAAAGCCGGTGCTGTCGTTTGAATCGTGGGAATAAAGACGATATTCTGATATTGTATTTGTTTGAAATAGAATGAGTTTCAGACACATATAAGAATTCATAGTGGGGTGCGATGCAAAATATGGTTTTTCTAAAGTCCGGGCGTCGATCGAGATGATCGTCTGCTAAAAGATTGCATTGCATTCGTGAGAAAAGCACTTCAGGCGATCGGTTGAGATCCCAAATTTTGTTCGCGGACTCGCGCTACGGGAGGGTGCTTCGTGCCTGGTTGTAACCATCGCGTGGAGAAAGATTCTTGCAGTTTCTTCAGATTTCCGAAAGACCCCACAGCGTGAAAAAACTGGTTAAAAAAAACATAAGGATAGTTTATTACGCATTGTTCAAGCATCGCAGGTTCGATGGAGATCTTAACCAAAAGAGGACATTTAGGAAATTTGATGTATACCAAGGAAAAACAGCAAAATACAGCGAAATCGTGAGACATGAAAATCTTTAATAACCTGACAACCTCAATAATAATAATAAACGACCTACCTCGACGGCGTACGATTTGTTTCTCATGCTGGCCTGCACTACGCCGGTAATGCACTTCAGGTCCTCGTCGTAACTGATCTGCATGACGTCGTTTGATTTTACGGCATTTTCACCCCTCTGAACTAAGTTGGGTTCTTCACAGAAAAAAAGAAAAAAAGAAACGCACATTGCGGAGGCCTCCACGGCCATGGCGATGCACTTGTTTTGGTCGCTGGTTAACAGACGCAATTCAATGAAGACGCCCGCTGCAATAGAGGCCAGCATATCTATCGTGCCGTCTGCCACCTAAGCAAAGCGGAGTGTAATACTTCAGAATTGGCTTTCATCGTTGCAATACGACACTGAGATGACAAGAACATCTTCATAATTAGATATCAAGAAGTTAGGTGGCTTACAAAAAATTATTTACTTACTTGTAAGCAAAGATCTTGCCTCAAGTCTCCATGTATTAGCCCATAGCAACGTCCCTAGCAACGGTTTGCTTGGATCCAGACGTCATGTTGTGACGTAGTAACTTATAGGGTCAATTGGCAATAGGGTGCCACCATGAATACTTCTAACAGGTTCGTTCTTTTATTCATTGCTGTGCTCGCACTCGAAACGGGCCGTTCACGCTGCAAGAGTGAGCCATGGACCCACCTATTGAGTTGGAAAGATAGGAAGGCTGGAGTGGCCGATGCTGGTTCTCGATCCGCTGGGAACGGCTTGCTGAGTGGAATTTTTTGATGGGGGAATACTTTTAGAGTTGCCGCAGTGAGGCGCATTGAGCCTCGTGGCGCTGACGGATGGTTAAAGGCCCCACTATATTACTGTTCTCGATGACGTTCTAGATCGCCTATCCTCGCTTCAAACCCAGTGCGCGATTGCGGCAACCTGTCGGCCATCTTACGTCACCCGCAGAAGCATTGTCTATGCTGTGGTCACGTGACCTTTGCGTTTGGGGTAACGTGACCTACATAAGGTAACCATGAAGACTCTATAGGCAAGGCAGCGCTAGAGCGGGTGAGGAAAGATGGCCGACCGGTGGCGGCATTTGCAGGGGGGCGATCAGCGATCCAGCAAATGGTCATGGCGATCAGTGGACTATGTCCAAACATAACGGTATGTTTTGTAGAATGCCGCCTGCTATTTTGAAGCGACACAGAT
Organism: Ixodes scapularis; assembly: GCF_016920785.2. Classification (NCBI taxonomy): domain Eukaryota; kingdom Metazoa; phylum Arthropoda; class Arachnida; order Ixodida; family Ixodidae; genus Ixodes; species Ixodes scapularis. Next base: position 61,279,028 of record NW_024609836.1, read on the forward strand.
GGTGCTGCCATCGACGTACGAGTGCGAAAGTGAAAAAAAAAAAATATAAAATGTCTGCGCGAGGGACGAGGAGAGAAGAGGAATACTTATGCTCTCAGAACATGGTGCACGCTTGAAGCGCAAGTCGCTAATCAAGTAACGCCGCAAGCGCAACGTAACGGATTTTGTGCACTTTCTTTAAGCATATTCTATGCGACTCATCCAATCAAACGCAGAATGTACAGAGTGAGAGCAAACTTTTATTGAGTATTGGTGATCGCGTTTCTTTGAGCCTCCAACTGCTCTCTGACTAAATGGAAACCAAGTACAGTAAGGCCGCCTGATGTCTCAGAGCGGAGCGGGCGGCACTATCGTCGACTCGTGAGTGAAAGAGCAAGAAACAAAGATAAACAATGTGCGGGTCAGAAGGGAAGGAGAAAAAATGCCGGCACCTTTCTCTTTCAGGAAGTTTAGCCACAATAGCTGGCAGCGAACAAGATGGGGCGACGCGAGGCTTGAGCAAGGCGAAAACATTTCATCGTGTACGTCATGCCTCTAGCGACGAAGTCGGAAAAATCAGCATGATTACTTTCTTTGCGTCTTTTGGTGAAGCGGCAGGCTGTTGCGAAGCGTCAGTGACCAAGCCGCAGTGGCTAAAAATGCAATCTTGCAAAAACAAAAAAAGAGGTGGAGGCCTATTTTGTGGATTCTGAGGGAATACGTTAGCACGACTTTGGAAAACGCGCCCCCCTTTGGGAAACAATAGCGCCGACCAATACACTTTTTTGTTTTGACATTTTTTGTTGATTCTATCATTTTTGTGCTTCCTCTTTTTGTCTTCGGTCAGTGTAACCGTTTCCTAAAGGGGGACGTGTGTTGCGCTTCGCAAGGGTTTCCTAACCTAACCTGATAATCCACCAAAGAAACTTCGTTTATTTTTATTTTTTTTTTTTGCCGCCTACTTGGACCAGCGCTATACCCGTTTTTCACTCCATTTTGCAGCTAACCGAGACGTACGCGTTCTGCACACCTGCAAGCTCAGACTCGCCCCAGGATCTGCGCGCTCATTGGCTTCCGCCTCATGACGTCACCTCCCTTTTGCCTTTGTCCTTCACTAGTCTCTTCCTCTCTACGCGGTGCGCTTTCCTTTCCACTCTTTTCTCCAGAGACAGACGCCGTCGACGTTTTCCTGTTATATGGGTACTAATGCTACCGCATTAACGACGCATTAATAACGCATTAATAAGCTGAAACGACTAAGCGACTTCCAAAATAAACCAGTGGCACAGCCTCGAAGCAGGAACCTTACCTAGATTTCGTTTCGGCTGAAGTTAAGACGCAGCAGGCGCTATGAGCTAATGAGACCGATCAAGCGCTGTCAAAAGTGCAAGTCACTGGGCCTTTTTTGTTTGTGATGGTTTCAGCGATAATCGAACATGTACAAGCGCATGACGAACACCACGATGATGCGCTTTAGACACAGACTGATTGGTTTTAATCAGCTAGTAGAGTCGGTTGCGTCTGGACTTAAGGGGAAACGAAGTAGTATAGCAATTATAGCAATAAGAGAGCATGCGCGCCAAAGTGCGGTGGTTCCTGCTAGCTAACTCAGCCTCTTGCTTTCTCCCGTTTTAAGAGCCGTTCGATTTGATTCGGCTTTGCATTTTGCTACCGCCTACACACACTTGTCGCCATTTTCATTATTTGGGCAGACGGTCTCTGCGCCAGTCAAATTCTTTTCCCGATATATGGACAGGTAAAAGTGATGATAACTTGGAATGAGCCTCATTGAATCACATGCACAGCAACGTCGTGCAGGGCTCAAGTGTAATCACTCTTAAAAAAACAAAAAGGTGTAGCCATTGGAACCCTTGTCACATATACGACACCTAAAACTTCAGGGTGACGTACAGCGCACTAACGTAGAACTGACGGCCCCAACTTTTACTGGGCTTAATGACAGTGCAATATAATATATTAAACAGCTAAAGTGTGTGTCAAAGACTACAGAAAATCACACAGAGGTTTTGCACTAGGGCAAAGAAAACCCAGATAACATTTTTTTTTTTTTTTGCAGTCAATCACATTCACATTAGCTATTTTCATAAGTTGTACAACTTGGCTTTCAAGCCGCTCGTGAAATTTGGCAGTGTCGGTTCAATGTCAGTGCGCTGCACGTCCAACTGATGTTTTCGAGGGGGGGGGGGGGGTACGTATATTCGACAAGGGGTTAAATATACCCTTTCTTTCAGTTTGGGGAGGCTGAGTCAGATAACACACCATTGCAGTACCGTCCACATGTTATCTCTCGTTGTTAGTTCGAATTCTCGCGTTGAGGCAGCGACACCGATTTTTTTCAGTGGCTAATTGGTCGTTTAATCTTACATTGGCCATGCCTGTACATGTAGTTGAGGCTTAAAGTTTTTTTTTTTTCCACTGGTGATTCACGCGGCAGAAACATACAGTGGAGCTTAGAGAACAGCCTTTACTGTTCTCTAAGTAAGAATAAGACGCTGCGGGCGAGTCTCTCAGGTCCCTTAATGTTTACTAGACACAAAGTTCCTCTTCTAGAGTTAACAAACGAATGTCGTATAGATTCAATGAGGGACGTCTCTAAGCTTCGAGCGGGATACGACTGAGCTGGCTGCTTGTAAAAAAGAAATGAACTTCCCCTGGTTAAATATCTCCCGCAACTTTAGTAACTAAACATTTTTTTGTCGAAGTGTTTAAACGACGTGTTTTGTCAGGAGTTTCCGCAGAGTAGCTGATGGACAAAATTAAACATATATTTTATTAGGTGAAAATGATTACATTTTGATTTTAATGGTGCAATACTTTGTGTGATAAAAAATATCACAAAAAGACAGAAATATGCTTTCGAGACAAATATGCTTCAAGGAACATTTATTAAGCTAAATTCAAAGGACTAAAAAAGTGAGGCTGTTTAGCCCGATGCCATAGAGTCAAGTATTTTTTTTTGTAATTGTAGAGTTTTAATTAATAAATGCAATAACTGCTTAGCAAGCTTAAACTTGTGCCAAGTTTCTTTGTTTATTTAAGGTCCCCATGACAAGAAGTGATTTTTTCTGTGCGAAATATAAATGAAAACTTTGTATTGTGACTCGGCGACATGTTGGTTAGTCTCTTTGTTTAAATTGCAACAAAACAAAAAGTTTAACACCTCTTTTGTATTCACGTTACAACAATAATTCTATTTATTGTTTTCACTGTATGACTGTTTACTCTATACACGATATCATATAAAGGAACGGCACTACGTGGTGGATGCTTACAACAAAGACGTATACACCAACTCATGCATGACGCCGTCGTCACGCGAAGGTGCGGTGGCACAGGGCGCATTATCGAACATTAACATTTGCTTTGCTTTTTAAAAATACTGTTCTCTGTGCATACGTTGTGGGCACAAATAATACGCCCAAAGATATGTGTTTATAAACGGAGGGTATATATATTCCTGTCCACTGCATATGTAGCGATTATTAACAATACATGGTGGTAGAAACGCGAAGCTATTCGCAAACTTCGAGGGTAGACGACGCCATTCAGCGGACAAAACGTGAAGGAAAGAAGTCGTGAGCTACCGCCCATTCGAGTGTGCAGCTGAAACTGGCTTGGCGTAGCGGCCGAAATGTAAAAGAAAAGTTAGGGGTATAAATGCAGGAGTTTCAAATAACCAACGAAAAGAAAGACAGAAAAATAAACACGTTCGCACGAGTCAACTGTGCCCCCAGTTTTCTTGTTTTATTTTACTTGCAACCCATCAGAACATATGGATAAGGAAGTCAAAACTTTTGTTTTGGGTTCACGACGTCGCACGTGCGGTGTACTGACAATGACACGGTTTTCTGTGAACTTGTGGAAGGGCGCACGTGGATGAGTTATTTGGTTTTGTGCGTTTACAGATTTCGGCGTAAACGTAGTACTTCCTAGGTATACAAAGGATGCTCGCATGCAAGTACATCTGCCATGGAGCAGCGAACAATGTCTGCCAACTCCAAGAATACAATTCCTGAAAGCTAAAAAAGGGTAAAAACAAAATCCCCGCATGTACTGAAAAATTCCGCAGGCAGGCAGACGTTCGCACGCTCGTATTGCTTTTCCCAGCTGTTTCGATTTCATCGGTATGAGTAGTATGTGTGAAATTTTTCTCACAAAATAATTTTTTTTTTGCAGCGCCAAAAGGGCACTGTCATGCCATTCGTTTTTTTTTTTTTGCGTTTTAGTCATTTTAGTTTTTCTTGACTTTACTGTGCTAGCAAAAAAAGGCCACAAAAAAAAAACAAAAAAAAAAAACAGGAAAATATACTGTTGCTTTTTTGCGGCTCAGTCGTCTGTTTGATAGTAGATCGAGTCAGTCAGTTTAGGCAATATTCGACCTGCAATCGCTTTTAATATTAAAAGAAGAAAAACAGACGGGAAAATTGCAGAGTAAAAAGTTAGAGAAAAGACTGGATATTATTTCCAAGCCGACAAATAAACGCTTCGTGGTAAACACATTTAGTCCCCCCGTATACTTAAAATTGCTGACGGCAAAAAAAAACAAAAAGAAACTAAAAAACCCCCCATGTTTTGTCTATAGTGCGTAGACCCGGTGTTCCGGGAATTTGTAGGAAGGAGCTTCCTATTAAACTTTCGATTAACTGGGATAGTAAAACCGAAAAGCAAGTGAAAATGTCTTAATATATACAACATATGGACATTTACACTGGTTACTTCTTCGGATAATCGCTGCACAGGTTAACATAATTGTCGTGTCATGACGTTGCACAGGTTTTAGGGTGCCCTTCACAAAAAAAGGCTGCCTTCGGGCATTCAATCACACGTCCACAAGACGGTCAGTTTACCAGATGCGCTCTTCCCCAACCAACATCATCATGGACCTCTGTTGATTTTCCCTATGATATTGTGCAGTTTCCATGCACATTACATGGCGACTGACGCATTGTTGACGTGCGATGAGATTCCCGAGAAGTCAGGCGGCAACCTTCTTTGAGGAGGGCATCAAAAACTATGCACCACTTGCTAAGTTTCTAAATCTGCGGGGTTATCCCGTGGAAGAGCATCTACAGTATGCATCTAAATAGGGTAAACATATAACATATTTGTTTGGTCAATTTTACTTTCGTTACCGAGTTAATAGAATGTTAAAAACAATAGCCCTCGTAATATGCGGCAGGAGCTTTTGTCGGTTCGAATGCTTCCTCGTAGAAAAAAAATGCATGCGCATCTGGAAAATTTTTGAAACTCTTCTAAAGAGAACCGATGCCGCTTTAATGCTGCACAGAATGTTTGAGCTAACTTGTGCCAAGACTTAGCATTGCTGGTGCCCGCCATGCTCTTCAAACCAACGCAGTATTGTTCACAGTTGTATTGATCAAGCCAATATACAGGCATTTTTGCGATGTGCCAAATTTGTTACTTCACATATATTACCTACTAAATAGTTTCACTTTTTTTTTTATGCCCAACCCGCCAGTACAAAAGTTGTAGAGGGTGTTGAGAAACATTCAATCGTGCCTTTTCCTTCGAGGTAGCCTATGTGTATATATATATATATATATATATATATATATATATATATATATATATATATATATATATATATATATATATATATATATATATATATATATATATATATATATATATATATATATATATATATATATATATATATATATATATTATATATATATATATATATATATATATATACATATTATATATATATATATATATATATAGTTCCAGGAAAGGCCTTTACTGCACCACAGTTTCAAGCGGGGACCGCTTGAAACTTTGGTGCAGTAAAGGCCTTTCCAGGAGCTCCTCAACTTTCGTTTTACGTCCAACCGGCCCGTTGAACCTTCTCACCATATATATATATATATATATATATATATATATATATATATATTTACTAAAACAAAAGCGCGGGAGATTTAGAAGAAAAAAAAGTCCCACTTGACTACCCGCTAGCAAACTACGATGTTAGTAACGTGTTCTTAGTAACGTGGAAACACCCCACGTAGAAACACTATAGTGTCAAAAAGGCACAGCTCTTTCGTCCCATGACACTTTCGAGGACAAAAGCAAATTTTCGCATTTTACCATCTATAGAATCGCATCGTTTTCTCTCACAAGTTGATGACGTTAATTGCAAAGTCTGCAGCTGGCAACAATTTAAGAAACGCAGTGAATGGCGACGCCCAAACGTCGTAATTGAGCTGTGCAGCAAGTGAAATTTCAGAATTATCTGATAAGAACACCGGATAACACAGCATTACGATGCAAGAAGCGGGAAAATAGGTATTAATTCACGCATTTTATTTCTCAATTTTTAGCGACTATAGCGCTTTCTTAACGCTACAGTTTTAAGGAGCTCGTGTCGCCGGCGTCGGCGGCGTTGTGACGGGAAAATCCTGATTTGTCGATAGGTTCATGACGTCACAGCCGCATGACCTCGCGCGGGAATTTGGAACAACCCACAACGCTTACGTGAAACATGACATCAGACGTGGAAATAAAGTGATTAAAAGCGTGACATGTAATGAGAATTAAAGGTCGCCGCATGCTTCAAATGATTCTACTTCATAAAGTAATTAATTTGCAAAACACATGGAAGGATTTAAGGCAAGATTCGAACCCACCACCCTTCGGCTGCGAGCCAGACACGCTACTAACTTGGCCACTCAAGGCACGCGTGCACGGCTTGGAAAGGGTGGTAGCTGATCTGTTTATAGGTTTCGCTATCGCGTTTCACTCCTAAGTGTCCTCCTGTACTCGTTAAGGGAAGTCTGTCAATACTTGACGGTGACAGCGCAGAGAAAACCAATCTCACACTAGACACTCAGGAAGACAAGCACACGCGCTTGTCTTCCTATCCTATCAAGTCTGTCAATATTTTATATATAAGCACCGATGTTGAAACTATCCCCTAGAAATTCGTGAACTCGAGCTTTCCAATTCTATTCCGTAACCTTAAATGGTTGTATCACACTGTAAACTTTCTTGTTCGGAGCGCTGGGGCGGCGATTTCAACTGGCTCAACGGAGTTGAGACTGGAGTGGTGCAAATGGAGGTGCGTCTCATTATTAAAGTAAGTGTAGGAATAAACTGGTACTAATGCGAATGTGCGTTGGGTTCGCCAACTACCACGCCCGGTGTATTCTATGCGGCGTTTTTAACCCCATCAGCTGGTGTTCCAACGTAGCGAATTCATCCGTATTTTATTAACGACCCGGCGTGTGTCATGGAAGCGTCTACGTGACAATCGCGACTCGTGTCGATACCGCCTTTTCCGGATTGTTGTCCGCATCCGGTATACAAAAAAAATTATACTTTTGTTTGAATATAAAGATTCGCCATCTTTAATTAATTTGCGCTCCGCGCATAATCGTCACTTGGTGCGTAGACCACGTGTAAAAAGGTCTAAGAAGAGACCCGCACCTTGGAAACTTCCTGCTCCAATAATGAACATCAAGCTCATAATATACAACAACAATTGTTGAGGGTATATGTCATTTAATGGAATATCCGTCGGGTTTAATCATAAATGAACGATCTTGAAAAATAAAATTGTTACGTTGTCCGCACGTGTGGACAGTCTGTACGACGTAAAGTTTAAAATCCTAGGGTTGTTTAGACCGCCCAATAAAACCCAGAAAATGCGAGACTTATCCACGGGAAAACTGCGAAATCAATACTGAATCTGACAAGATCGTTTCATTTAAAATATAGCTTTATGTCTTCATTTCTTACCACGCAGTTTCGAAGAAAACGATCTACCGCCAGTGACGGGCAATCTTGTTTATGATTTCACATTGCGCTCAATGTGCACATAGGTCTTCGTTGACTTCACGTGGTTCTGGAAGACAAGTCACATTTGAATCCAGTTACCTTAACTGGCTTGTTAAAATGATCTCTGGGTCCTACTGGGCGAGCGCTTGCTTGGTAGGGTGGCCTTTTGCTGTACAGATGACCGAAAGTCATCGTCTGCTCTTCAACAGAGCCCTAATCTCTTCAATGATCTGACGCAGATGCTTGTGGTTCAAGCTCTCCCTTGTGCCCATCTCAAGCTGTCCCCGTCAGCCCTGGAATGTGTTACTCTCATTTCCCGCTTAATTTGAGAAAGATGACAATCGCGATCGCAATGCACGAGGCACTGGTGATGCACAGACCAATCAGAAAAGTCGGAATGTTGTAAAACGTGCTGAGGCTCGAAGATTGGGCCTCAATGGTGAGCGCCAAGACAGTCATGGTGAGTCCTCCAGAGAGAAAGAAAAGAGCTAGGGTGACGATGACCACTGGAAGACCGTCCATAAACAGAGGCTTTGGCTCTGGATGCTTTGGAAACTGAGGAAACGTCTTGTGTACACTGGCGACGTGGGCGGCATTGATGACAATCGTCGTAGAGTTGTTTGAAAGAGTACGACAGTTGAGAACGAGCTCGTCGGTGTCTTTCCTCGGCATATACCTTTCCATGACTGGTCCGGAATTGAAGTGTTCCTGGAAAAAGGAGGATATTCAGAACATGCGTTTACTGCGAGTGAAACATTTCAAACGGGCGAAGGGCGACTCAAGGACATGGTCATTAATGGCAAAATACATATTTTATTTAGAGTGTGAATAAGGTACTTAATTGGTTCGTTTGCAATCTCTACAAACTATAAGATTATAAGCAATCAAATTACGACGCAACGAAACGGTGAGCACACAGACCAACTGACATCCTCATCCCTCAACTATTGAGTGCAATAAAAATGTGCAAAACACAAACCCTTTGTACTTCATTTTTGTGCCGCTTTGTGTGCGCCAAGGTTATTTGCTCAAGTCGTGAACTGAATAGGATATTTGATACGGATCAGCAAGGTGAAAACATCCTAAATTCAAACCGATTGAAGCAATGATATGCGCTCCATTAAAATATGCAGAAAAGCAGCGAAAATATGAAGTTATAACCTTATGCGTCACAAGGTCTTGCACACAAGTCGCGAATTTATTACAATATTACAAAATCGATGTGTAAAAATAATAAAATTTTAACTAGTATTAAACATGATATGTGTTATATTGAAATCATTAAAAAAGCGAAAATAACAGAAAGTATTTTTCTTTTGTAACAAAACAAGTTGATTTTAGCAAACTAAATATTTTATTTTCTGTCAACCTCACAAGATCAAAGTATGCTAAGGCATTTCAGCGGGCACCTTTTAAGAGGTAGGCAGCTTAATGAAAGCTTCCCTTGATGTGGGTCTTCAGTGCACACGTATAACTGCAGACTAAGTCGCATCTAGCTACTATAGGGAGTATATATTAATTTCAAGTGCTGCAACCTCGAGGAAAATACCTAGACATTTTTGTGACATGCCTTTTATCCTTATTTTCTTTAGTTTCTCTTGGCACATTTATGAAGAAATGTGAAGTCATATGTTTCAACAGGTTTTTCTTTTCCTCTCAAAGAAATATTGTATCTTTTACATTTTATTTCTGAGGTTAATCATTTTCCGAAAAACAATTGACTGCCTCTTCGAAGTTGTGGTGGATGGAATTGATTTTTTTTAATCAGAAGAGTTAAACTTTATACAAGGTGTTTTTACAGATATTACATATAAAATATGCGGTGAAAGCTACCAAAGAACGGTTTGTGCAGGCAGGTGAGTTACGCGGCAAGGAGGACATAATTATAGGTAAGTAATCATCACAATGATTAAAATAATTCACTGACGTTTTTTATTAACTTTTTGAGTAGTGAAAGTAAACATGGTTATAATTACAAACTTTTTCAGCATAAACCTCTAGATAAATTGATTGTTGGAAAATTTGTAGCGTGGGGGAAGTGTGGTGCTGTGTTTGAAGTTACTACTGTTGAACCGACGCAAGATTTGCACTGCAAAAACGCGAATGATAAAATCATTCGTGTTTTCGCTCTACCAGCCTCGCGCCTGATGAGCGAGTGGTAACTTTGGGGCATCACCGCGACTTCCATCGCAATCGCAATCTTTCTCAAATCTACTCTCGCCATTATGCTCAGAAGTTTGTAATCAGAACCAAACGTTTAGTTTTACCAATTCAAAGCTTAGCATCCGACGTAAGGTGAGGATAAGCCCCCCTATTTCTGTCTTGCCCGCCTTGCCGTATAACTCACCTTTGCAGACAGCTTCGGTATAGTTTTTAAGGATTTTTAGAAACAAACATGTAAACCCTAAAAGGACACCTTGTATATTGACAAAATTAAAATGAATTATTGTTTAATTGCGTAGACATACCGAGTGCAACATCCACTCCCATTATCTCTTCCCCAAAGCCATTAAACTGAATCTACGTTCCGAAATAACATCTACAGCGGCACTTAAACAAATAAAGACCATTATAAACGATTGTAGAAGGGGATAGGTTATGGCAGCAAGCTTTATCATCCTGTAATAGAGACATACGAGAAAATTCAGGTGTTAGATAATGTAAAATTGCATCACTATAATTACCATCTCACCTAAACTTTCGTCGATTTGTAAATGCGGGTTGGGAAGCTAAGTTGTTGCATTGAAATTGTCATCCCTGTATTTGATCCAGTTATGTGACCTGCGGGAGTAACTCGTCAATTGATGGAGGAAAACACGCGGCTGGCATTCAAGCTCAACTAATTACTATACGATCTACTGCGTCAGCGTTTGGCTGGCATTCGCGTTTCCTTTTAGCGTCAGGGCGGGTGGGGGGGGGGGGGGGGGAGGGAGGGGTGTAAATGCCAAGGTTCCATCTATAAAACTATGATTAGGCTTTCCGGTTTTCCGAAAAACACCAATGGACATCAGTCTTTCTGAAAATGCAAAATCGGTTTACACAGCCGCTGGTGTGAGAAATGCAAAATGGTAAATTCGAAAAACACCGATTTCAGAAAATGTTTGCTTCATGTACTCCTTTTGTCGAACCTTTCACCTCTTATACTTGGACTTAGTTTTGATGAGAGGCTTCCATCGGTAACTGTTTCCTTTTTCCGGTAACTGCCGATGAAAACATTTGACAAGAGTCTGGCCGGAACAAATCACCGAAATACACCAATATTAAAAAAAAAAAAAACATCAAATACCCCAAACATTCGGCTATTCTTTTTTTATATAAAATAACTACAAATATTTTGTTGCCAACAAGAACGCATTTTGTTTCACAAGCTCGTCTTTATTCTAACACACGTAAGGGTGCGATATTGGGAAGATAAAATCTTCGAAATAAAATGAATTGTTAGCTTTCAATGCATCTTTCATCTCTGCGAGATCTTGTAGGCCTCACACACTTGCTGAGTGCTTTGTTTTGTCTTTTGTGTTACTCTACCGCGCTGTGTTTCCAGTACCTTCAGGCACCTCTGTGGTAAGTCGTAGCGCAATTCGTTACCAAACCAATTCACGTAATCACTTAAAAGAAGAAAAAAAAAAGACTTGAGCTACACCCAAGAATTTCTTAGAAGTTGTGAATGAAAGCATGCAAGCCGCTCGTCCGCTCCCATTGTCGTCTGCTGCGTACTAGCGCGCGCGCGCTTCAGGATCTCGGAGGCCATGACGCAGTGGCCAAAGGGAGTCCCGTCGACGAGCGCCAGCCAATGCAACCGAGGGCGAATCGCTCCTATTGGAATCGCAGAAACCAGGAGCCGTTCTCGCGCTTCAAATTGACGACGTGAGCTCGCTCCATGAGAGAGTTAACGTTTTCGCATTAAAACATTACCCAGATTTGGGATTTCGTGGTCCTGAATCGGGACCACGGAATCCCGAATCACCCAATTACAATAGTCGCCTTCTGTGAGCCGCCATCTTTGACAACGGGGTTGTGTAACGCGTCCTGAGCATGCGCAGGAACTTTCTTCTGAGTGAGATCAGACGAGTCCACGGCCCAATGACTCAGCGTTTATCACTTGGGCGATATTAGCCCTGTACACGACCAAGAGCGTCGCTGTGCTCAAAGTTTGTGATTGGCCAAACCCTACCTTCCTGCATACCTATAATGCCCGTCCAATCGCAGGTTCACGGCGAAGATGATCCTGTCAATCATGACGAAGCAAATCTTGGTCGTGACGTCACAAACGAAAACAATTAGAGGGCGCCACTGAAAACACCTCTCGCGCTAATATAGGTTCTGGTTCGTGTGTGGTTACTCCTCTTACTAAGCTCCGTTTCATTCAAAGTCCGACCGCTGTTGGCGCTACCATCCGATGGTGCCAAATAGCCAGAGTCAAAAGGTCATCGTCATGGCGTTAGCCGTCATTGTGCGTCTGTTTTCCCCGGCGTAACCGATCACGCAAAATGAATGTTTCGCAATCCCGCGCTTTCTTTTTTGATTGTGATTGGTCCAGCCGGTGATAGAAACGCGCAGAGGCGAGGATCGCTAGGATCGCCATGACGATGCTATTTTTGGCGCTTTTCGATTGCCTCTATCGCACCGCAGCGTACGTTACGTTCGGACGCAATGTGAAAAGTGGTATACCTTATCCTTCTATATTTTTTGCTTACGAATTGTTCGCTACATTTATTACTCTTTTCCACTTATTTGCACTCGGATATGCCCGGAAAAACGTCCTTGGCGTCTTCCCACGCCGCGATTACTCGCACTGTTGGAAATCGGCAAAGAATGGCCCGACAACTGTACGGCACGTGTTTCTCGCGCTTATCGACAAACTTCGCCCACGAGCAAAGTTTTCCCGGCTGAGTTTGACACGATCGTTGGAAAGCAGTATCGGCGCTGGGTCTCGCTTTTGTTTGCACCGCTTCCCGGCCCTGAAACGGTCGCAGATCGAGGACGGCGATAGCGCTGCATGATGCACGCTATCGCTGACAGTTTCCTCGGACCAAGGACAGCTGCCGTGAATCGTTCGAGGTTTCGTAGAGGTCGAAGTTCGAACGGAGTGGGGACCACTCTATTCCGTTTTACAAAAGAAAAGGGCGTGAGGTCGCGGCGAATTAACTCTGCGTGATTTGTTTAATCGGTGATTTCAAACGAAACAAAAAAAGCCATGAATGTCCATACGATGCATAATTTGCTGGGCTTGATTTTAGCAGATACCGCAATCCGATTGAAAGGGAAATGAAGTCTAAACACAATTCAAGCAGATGTAATTGAGGCCTTAAACGCTTTGTCCTTTTCGATCTAATCAGCCGTTTGCAGTATTATTACGCAATGTCTCGAAAGGCGGCTCCGACAGATATTCTGGTTCTCAAAGATTAGAAGCGATGGTGCATACTTATCGTTCAGCCAGTTTCTCTCTTATGAGAAATGACCGATAAGCGCATTTATCGCGCAGTTAAGAAAAAAATACCAATACATTCGAGTCGTTGTTAGGTTCTATCGTACATCAAGTACGCGGAAGAAGTTTACCAGACATGTAATATAAAATTCATTGCGTTCACCATGTTTCTTGGTTTCACGGAGTTTCAGAATGATATAGTAATTCTTATTACGTTTTATGACAACGATTATACTTTTTATGCAGTGGGGCATCGATTCACCTGAACTACAAAGCAGAAACACTTCTGGCAGAGACCCGATACACACTGTTAACGGATTACTTCTTGGGGCATTAAACTGGCCTTTAAAATAACGAAGAAGAAACCTCGACAATCTGCGCTCTAATAGAACAAGGTCACAAGAGCAACAAGCATCACTGCGCCCTCCAGTACCTGTTTGCCATAAAAAAGAAAGAGAACGTACATTTTTAAAGCAAGACTTAAATATTTACCATGTTAACAGATAAATATAGTCTCGCACAAGATAAATATGATATCCCTCGTTTGGTCAGAAAGATTACCATTAAGTTAGCAAACGCGGCCTTGAGTGCAACTCGTTTAGAAGTGCAAGAATTAGGAAATAACGAACACACTTCCCTCTAGACATGTTTGAAATTCAGGCGATTTCACTAGATGACACCATATATATAAAGACCCGTTATTTTTTTTACTTGTGTTTGACCCTCTACATGTGTGCAAGGTCTGTGCAAACTAGCTTTATTGTATTCCGGCCAAGATACGTCATTATTGCAAGGGAATGACGAAAACACATAAGAGAAACTCCGAGTTTTCTGGAAGCAGCGAGTACACGCGTTATTCTGCAGAACTTTACAGAGAGATCTAGGCTATATAATCGTCTGTACGTAAGCAAAATATGGCTAGCATTTAAGTTCGTTCTGGATATGTGCTGCTTTGCGGCTTCTATGCAAACTAAACACAGTCGAATGCACGGGCTAATTTTGCAGTTAAATGATCACTTCCAAGGGAACGTCAGGAGAGTTAAGTCACTATTTCCGGTCAACTTGCCCACCTATCTACCTTATTTTAATTACAGTCAAAACATTTACAAACAATTTAAGGAATGGCTGCTGCCGTACAGGTTTTTGGTTTGCAATTGCCATTATTTGGGAAAGCATTCCTTGATTTGATGGCATAATCTGGTATCAACTTATATTAATTAATATTCTCGTATTTCATTAAAGTAGCGCTTAAAATAAAAGGCCATTTTCGGAACCCTTTTTTTTTCTTTTATAAAGCATACTCATTTCTAAAAATAACGGCGCTGATAATGAATTGCTGTCCCAGAACCACGTGCGCAGTAGTGTTCCGACATTCACTGTAACTACTGGCAAGCGAATGAGGTAATACTACGGGGAAAACGAGTAAATAAATTTTTTTTTTTCAAACCAAAGTCCAGGGCCGCTTCGTTCAAAATCTAAATGCACCTGTGTTTCTAGTTATCATTAAACTGCACGTCACGCTTAGAGCTGAAAACAGGTGCTAATGTTACCCGGATTTATTACTAACTCAATACTTCCCTATTGCACCCAGACCCGGCATGTGCTGGAAGTTAGAATTGGTATTTATTGCGTGCTCAAAACACCGCGCAGTCTGATATTGGTACACATAAAAGTCACCAATTAGTTCAACGTGCAAAGACGTGAAATACAGGAGTAACACGTCAGTCATAATATAACCAATTACACACACAACTCGGTATTCAAAATAAAATAAGGCATGGAAAAGAAATCGTGCTGCACAAGGCTATTACAAAAAAAGTTTAATTATATGCATTGGTGACCCTTCAATCTGCTTGTCAGGATAAAATGTATCCCGTCAGTGAAGAATGATCCCGTCAGCGAAGGGACGATCACAGTGCACTTGCGAAACACTTCAGCGATAGCCAGAGGAAATAATCGTCAAAATCATTCCTGTGGAATCTTGACGTCATTGCATTGAGCTCGAATATGTGGGTAATTCGTGGTTTGAGCTTGAACAATCCAACTTTTGATAAATAACTCGCTCCACCTGGGGAAAAATGGGGTTCAAGGATTCCCAGAATGAAACAATATGCGCATTGCGAGGAAGAGGGAACAACCGTCTTCGAACAAACTTTTTAAAACAAAAAGGTAAGCCACAATATAGACACAGACGGAAATTTGAGGAAGCGCTACCTAGGCCACAGCAGGTTTTATCACATTTGGCCAAGGGAGTGCCCTCGCTTCCCGTGAGCACGCGTCCACATATTTTTAGGCAAGTACCTTTTGAACATGCGATTTCCGAAGATGGTTCATTGAGGCTAAATGGCGGGAAGGCCGGGGGAGGGGGGGGGGGGGGGTTATACCACTTGTTTTAGTACAAATTATGTGAAAACTAAAGCTGGACATTTTTTTTAATTTAAAAATTGTTGCATTGCTTCTTCACAGTTCCGAGTCAACATTATTTTCAGCCAAATATCCTTCGAAAACTGTCGGATACGTCAAGTGAGCATAACGGGCTGTACACGTTCATGTTACTCGCGATACTATGCACCTACTTTTATCAAAACCTGGAACACTTGATCGCTGTGTCGAAATAAAAAAAAAATACAAAGAAAACAAGCGAACGCGTCAGCCATTCTATCGCAAAGTTTCGTCGCCAGCTGTACTTTGATTTGTTGAAAGATATTGGAGTCGCATTTAATAAAACCATCTTACATTTTTTTTAGTCAGTATCACAACTTTAGTGGTTCATGGTTAGAATGGTCTATATTTTTTATTCGTCTTTTTTATGACATATAGTCATGTCTTTTGTCGGGTTTCCGCATGTGTTTGTTATGTCTCATGACTGCAATCATTTACTCAGACGCACGACCAAACTCATTTGTTCATGAAACACGCCCGTGTCGGCACGTGGATTGAAGAGCGCGCTTGAACATCAGGTTGCACATGGCAGGGAAATAACGCATGTAATTTCCGGCAAAACAGGTGCAAAAGCAGAGTGTATCAACCGTTGTATCATGGCCGACTCAAAAACCCCCACCGATCTCCCTTTAAAAAATGGGAGAATTGACACTTGGTGCACGCTTTTCTTATGCGCCCGCTTTTTCACCGATATTTTTCAACAAGTTCATACTGAGGGCCTCTCATTTTCGCGAAAGAGGTGTATTAGATAATGATAAAAATGATAGAAAACGATACCCCCCCCTCCTATCCGCAAAACCAAAAGTGAAAAATACCCTAAGGGATTTCACCAACTATACGTACCAACAGCAAATACTAAACAAAAAAAAACAAAAAAACACGCAGCGTATACATCGTATCAGCAATTTTACTTACTAATGAGCTTCTAACTAGTCTTAAAACCTTACTTATAAAAATCGCTCTATTGATCGGCTATCAAAATGGCGATTTCGTTGTGTATTCGGACACCCTATGGAATATTTTACAGTAGTCAAACTCGCGTCTAGGGGGCACCGGCGCACGAGGAATTAAGGACTTCTAAAAAAAAAAAAAAATCATACCTCTTGAGATATTTCAGAGCCCGTGGCGTTTTCTGTACACACCATGAGAATGCACTTTTTTCTGCCGAGCTATAAACGCTTGAAACGCGCGCCAAATCGAGCCGCTATTGCTGACTTTCTCTTGTCTTGCCGAGGTGCCGAGCCACTGAAGCGGGCTTTGACGAGCCCCCACAAAGGCCTATGCTGGGGAGAAGAACAGAAGTACCTAAAGTGTCAATAACCTGTCCTACTGCGGTAATGATGATGTGAAGCGAACGGAATAAGGGGAAACAAAAACTTAAGGTCGGTTATGACAGCGCTAATGCACAGCTTCCTGAAAGCGCCAATAGTTTCCGTGAAATACGCAGGTTTAAAGGTTCCGTACTATGACCGCAGAATCCAATGGTGAAGGATGCGCACGAATATCTGTTGATTCAGGATAAAATCCAGCATGCGGACACTATGGACTTTTCCATGGCTTATCACCTGGGCGAAAATTACTGAGTCACTCAGTTCTGACACACCGCACCACAGAGCTACAGCGCATGATCAGAAGTTTTTCCACACTACGTTAGATAAAACTAGCAGCGCACAGGCGGCAATTCTTAGAATAATCTATACTCGGCGCTTATACATAAAAAAACAAAACAAAAAATGTTGACGTCATTTGTTGCGCAATCTTATTGTCATGTTGGCGACGCGGGAACTTTAGCAGTGAAGCAACGAGGAAATATGACAACTCCAGAACCCGACAGTTTCCTTTTAATCGACGCCTACGTAGTGAGCGTCATTTAAACGTGCCTTTTAGTGAGGAATTCAGTTGTCAACTATAAGCTGTAACATTTACGCGAGTTTTCAATTAACTTGATTAATAATTTTGTTGTTCCGAGCAATGTTTTTGATATTTTATAAAGTCAGCTTGTTCAGTGCGTCTTTATTTTATTTTTGTATAACCACAGAGGGGTGCAAGCTATACATTTGGTGCCAGCCGTTCCAAGTTCTTTTTGAGCTTGAAAATTCGCATTTGGAGCATACACTCAATCTGAACAATCGTCCAGGGTATACGGTGACTTAAGGGCATAATGGACTGCATGATTGAGCAGTGTTTTAGCCACGTAAAAGACGATGCAATTTTCGATCCGTGTTAAAAGCCTACAAAGCTGCAGCTCGCCCGAACGATTAAATGCAGGCCATATTCCTGAAACTGTTTCGAACAGCACAGTACTAAATTTTAATGAGCATTTTGTATTTCGGAATTGGAAAGTACGGACTGTATTTCAGCGTAATGAAAACCATGATCGCGCATTTAAAAAAAATTTCTCACGTAGCGATAAAAACAATCTATAAACGTTTAGCGGTGGTGTGACTTTTGCAACGAGTGCAGTTGCCGTTCTTAATTGGCGGTGGAACAACGCAAATTCATCTTCAGGGTAAAACGTCAAGAAAGCGAGGACAAAGCAGAGGGTGACAACAGAATCCAGCGTAAATTTCAACTACAAAGATACACACAGCTACAACAGATTCACACAGAGAATCCTAATTCTAGCGGATCAGCCCTACAGGATATCTCACAAAGTTCATTACGTCGGATCTTCGCGTGAAACGCAGAGGAAGTTTTAAAAATAAGGGTGTCGCCCAGGCTGCACGAACGACTTGTCAGCCGCCAGTACCTAAGATAACTTGTTGTGTTTCGTGTATAATCTACATTCAAAGGAAACAAATCATAGTGGCCAGGTCACTAATTCGAGCTTGCTTTTTTTTATATCAAATAACGGCTGCGCTGGTGCGATCAAAGTACGAGCGGAACTAGAGCACCATGAAAAAGTGGAAAATGCACCCCGACAGACGCTTTACGGCATTCATATTCTGCCCTTCCGCGTTCCCAAACTGAGTAACTGAATGCAATAGCAGGTCTGATTGAACCCCCCGCACTCTTTTTGCGTTCGTCTGCACGCTGTAACAAACGAAGAAGTGCCGCGCATCTGTCGTATACCCACTTCATTTATGCATGCAAGCGGACATGCGTCCAACGAAGGTGATAAGATACATTACCTTTTGGGTCTCTAAATAGTTACCCAGTGTCTCATTATGTTTGTATACATGTTATGTATAAACCCCTATAGTGAGAGAGACATTCGAATTGTACATTCTGCTGCAAACCAGTCTTTGCTTGGTCGCGGGAGGCCTCTCTCGTAAAATAGACGGCTAGATAGTGTTTGAACTGGTTTTAGACGTCATAAAAGACTTCAAGAACGTGGACGAAAAATTTTCAGAAAATTTCTGTGACAGTTCCCCAGGTGGCTTTACTAAAAAAAAAAAAAAAAAAGAAACTTTCACGCAGTACACGAATGTGTCATGCTATCGCATAGCAACGACGATTCGCGCAGCCATCTCGGCAACAATTTTTATTTTTTGATCATCTAACTTCTTAGTGCGGTTAATTTTACTCCCCGTGTCATAAGGCGTTACAGAGTTCCGGCGAAATCCCGCCGGAAAAGCATTTCTGACTGCACTAGTCGAAAGAAGAAGAGACAGTATAGGTTTTTCCTCACCTGCAGCGAGCGGGTTCCGAAGCACAGTGTTGAAACGCGGGGAGAGAGACAGATGCGACGAACTCCGGGGCCTCCGATGTCTCGTTTCTTCTGTCAACTTTTGCGTCAGCTGTAGTGCGCGTGCCTGTCGCCGTCGCGAAAACGGCGCTGCGCGATCATGCGATAGTGAATGATAGCGAACGAGATACAAAAGGAGGGAGAGGCGTGGTCACACGCGCGCTTTATACTTATCTGAACGCGCGCATCAGATTGCGCGTGGTGGTTCACTTGTGAAATGTGTCATGACTCATGAACTAGAAAAAGTTCGGCACTTAATGTTTAATTGTTTTTTAGCTCGAATCAGTTCATTTAATATTCAATTTGAGGATTGTGCTCAAGTTGGGAACTGAGTTTAATTGTCTAACGCGCGCAGAGAGTTGGAAAAAAAAAAAAAAAAGCGCACGGGGGAGTCGCAAGGATTCTTAGCTATTTCGTTACGGAAATGAGACTCTAAACCAAGATTGTGGCAAACTGTGGTAAACGGTGATTAAACTGACATCTGTGTCCTGCGAAAATAGTTCTCGCATATAAACGAAGAAATAGAAATTACATCTTATATTTACTTTAAATCACGAGTTTTCGAGTGCATAAATGGAAATCCTTCAAATACACACGGTACCTCTTGGGGGAGTATGATGCGGAGTGCTGTAAATAAAAGGTTTAATTGTTGGATTTCACGTGACAATACAACAAAGAGCACCTGACACGCCTCGGCGAAGGACTAAGGGGATCATTCGACGTGCAACCAAAATGACGTCATTTGAACTCGTTTGAAAGCGCAAGCTTCAATTTTCTTTCGTGTATTTAAACTCTGATTAGTTCTTTCAGACGTTTTGTTGCCGCCCGCAGACAGATGCAGACGCAAGCTTGTACCCGACCGCGTCTCGAGCACGATTGAACGCCACGGTGCCGCTTTATGCTCGATGCCAGCATTACTTGGCCGCGTCTTGCAGATTCCACCGCGCTCCCTGGCAGGGGAAAACGGGGCTCTGGGTTATAAAAAGCAATGGAAACCGATACAACGGCACGATGCCATTGAGTTTCGACGGGCGAGGGCATGTTGGGCTGCCCTTCGATTGTGGTTCGGAAGTGACTCCCCGGACGGCGCTTGTGGCCCAAGAAAGGATTAAGGAGCCTTGGCAAGGTGACGCAAGCCACCACCCAATTAGAAGGGTTCGGTCATATTTATCCACCTAAGTGCATTGTCCTACATTCTAGGCTGCGTATTTTCGGCACCGATTTGATATCCAGGGGGCGAGGCCATGACGTCATGGACGTAAAAATAACAGCTTCTATTTTGAGGTCCTAGTTATTTTGATGTCAACAACACGTTTTCTTTGGATGCCGCTGGCTGCCTTTTGAAATGTCGGTCACTCTGCGTGTGTGCGGCCGGGTGCTCGGCGGCTCGGCGGTGCCCGCGCTGGTGCGTGTTGTCGACGTTACCGCCTGCACTCGTCGCGTTCTCAGGAACATCAAACCACGAGCTCCTCTATCAATCTATAAGCGTTCTCCATTTTAAAACTTCGCCCGGTGCCGTCCGTCACTCCTGTTGCAAATTAAGATTGCGTGTACTGGAGGCGACAGAGCCCAGCCGCAGTAATTTTGTCCGCATTTTTCTGGAGCCGTGCTTGTGTGCAATACTACGGATTATCACCCTTGCATAGAATTGCTGCAAGGCCGTGCAAGCGGCGAGCGAGTAGCCTTGACTGGCGTGACTGCACCCGCGGCAGGAGCGCTCGTGCCGCGTGATTCAAAGCAACTAGCTCGAGCTTTTAGCACGGTCGTCGACAACATTGTTTTCTTCAGTGTTAATCGTAAAAAAAAAAAAAAAAGTCGTAAATATCGCCAAACGCCCCAACAAAACACAATGTTCGAAAAAAAATGAAAAAAGGTAAGCCCCCACTGCGGAACGAACCTACGACCGCTAGCGTATGAGGCAGACATCTTAACCGCTAAGCTACGTTACGATTCGTTGCGCACAAGACTTTCGGACGGCACTTAACGCGGAGTACCGTCGGTGGAGTACCGTCGGACGGCACTTGAACGCTCTGCAAAAGTGCCGTCGGACGGTACTGTAGTCACTACAAAGCTTCTTTTGCAACAGGAGTGACCGACGGCACCGGGCGAACGAAAATGGAAAACACTGTTTCTGGATGTCGGCAATTGATACGCGACAAGCATAGGCGGCACGTCGACACACAACAACGAGTAAACCCAGCCGCCGAGCACCCACCATGTGCACACACTTGCCGACCGACCGATGTTTCAAAATGCAGTTGGCGGCATCCAAAATAAAACGTGTTTACGTCAAACAACACCAAATAAAATTGACATCCGTGACGTCACTAGCCGCGCCTCCTGAACTTCAAATCAGTGCCGAAAATACGCACCCTACATTCTACTATAGTTACTGACAGGATGAGTACAGCAGGGAGATGTTTAAGTTATTCTATATACGGCACGATTGAGCATCCCATCCTCGATAACACAGTTCAAATAAAAAAAAAGAACGAGCCAGAAAATGACGAAAAGCTAGAATAACAGGCCAACAACACAGCGCTGACACAGTAGGCAAACAAGAGACGGGAAAGATAGGAACAACAAAACAATCACCCCGATATATCCCTCCCGCATGCCGACACTTGCTTACACAAACTTGCCGCAAGTCTTGATGAAACCCAGTTTGTCACCCGCGATGTTTCCTCGGGTTGACTATTTTCTTCCTATCTGTCGCGTCTCTTGTTAACACAGAATGTCTTTATGGGTTTCCGCGAAAAGTGTCACGCTCGAGTGTGAAGAAAAAGGGTTGCACGCAGGTTAGGGTCACATGAAGCATGCATATTTTATAGCAGGTTATAGACAAATATCAAAATGCACACGTGCACAAGTACGCGGGTTATCACGACGGTGAGTAGTACTTAGTCCAGCGTACTTAGTCCGCAGGTGTGCGTCGGCGGCGAGTCATACCTGGTCCATAGTGGACTGTCCTTGGCAACTTGCAAGTAATACATAATCCAGCATATTTTGTCGGCAGGTGACCGTCGGCGGCAAGTTATACATGCTTACATTACTTAGTCTAGAGGCGACCGTCGGAGGCGAGTGATACTTAGACCAGCTTACTTAGTCCGCAGCC
This sequence comes from Ixodes scapularis, assembly GCF_016920785.2. Classification (NCBI taxonomy): domain Eukaryota; kingdom Metazoa; phylum Arthropoda; class Arachnida; order Ixodida; family Ixodidae; genus Ixodes; species Ixodes scapularis. The sequence continues at coordinate 61,301,504 of NW_024609836.1, forward strand.
GACCATTGACGGCTAGTCATCCTGGTACACAATACTTAGTGCGTATAAGTAGCCGTTGGTGGCGACTTATGCTTAGTCCAGATAACTTGTCTCCAGGCGACCGCCGTGTGCGAATCATACTTAGTCTAGCAAACTCTTTTATCTGGAGACGATCGTCGGCTGCGAGTCATACTGTGTCCAGCATAGTTAGTCTGCATTCAACCGTTTGGCGCAGCCAGCTGGTTCCAGAATGACGAAGCGCAACAGTCAAAAAGCTCCCCTCGCAATCTAATGGCGAATTCTGGTTGTCGCCTCTTTCCTCTGACCTTCATTCAACAGAGCGCCCCCTCCTCGCCGCCAGTGCCACTCGAGATTCCTTTCAGCCGATCACAACTGCTGGGCTCAGGGCGTTTTGACCTTCTCGGACTAGTCACGGAAGTAGAACTTCTTGACAGTGGCAATGGAAAAAAAAGATTTTACAGCGAACGACGGAAGACTGAGCAAAATTTATGCTCAAAACATGATTAAATAACGGCTGCAAGGGACTATACACTCTTCTACAAATTGGTATGTAAAGAAAAAAAAAAAAACACACGGCAAAATGCGGCAGTGTGCGTATTGAGTTTCGCAGAACGGAAAGGAAGTTTATGTTTGCAAACAGTTCCCAACTCATCACGCTTCTGACACTGAACGCGCTGCGATAGCAATATACGTACTGCCGAACAGACGAGTATTAAATAGTTAAGAAACCTCATTTTTGTTTTACGGGGGAATATTGTGGAAACATGACCCACAGGACTCAGCACGTATCGCCGTGTGGCACACACCACAATGTATTATAGTCGGCTCTCCCTTTATTTTACAACATAAACCTTTGGACGTGCTTTTTTAGAAACAAAGCAAATTAGTCGTTAGTTTAGGTTATTGCCATCTTAGGTTTTGTTCTGTCTTTCTCCCCAGCATTGGCTTTTGTGGAGGCTCGTCCACACCAATTTGAGTGGCTAGGTATCTCGGTAAAACAAGAGAAGGTCAGCAATGGCGGCCCTATTCTGGCGCGTGTGTAAAGGGTCTATACAGCAGGAGTTTGGTCCTCCAGAACATGGCGACATTGTTAACCATTGTAGATGAGCAATTTAGCCAGTGCGGTACAACCGCTAGCCTGGGGTCTTTAACGTGCACCACGCAGTAGTGATACACGACCGCACGCCGGTACGATGCTTTTCCAGACCGAAACGGGCAGGGGTGGGGCTCGAACCCAAGATCCCTGGGTTCTGCAGCGCGAGCTTTCGCTCCACGCGCGTCGAGCTGGGTGTGCGCTTTAGCCCACTCGGCCACCGATCCCCCCGTGCTTTTTTAAAACTTGACAGAACAGCGGGAAGCTCCCACAGTCTAAGAAGAAAAGGAGGAAAAAGGTAGCAACGACGCGCCTTCCTCCTTTCTACTGACGCGCCCCCAAGCGAACACAAAAAGATAGGAGGAGCGAGACGTTTTTGTCCTTCTTGAGGCCGACGGGAGAAAGGTTCCGCCTTCCCGCCTCATCTCCTTTCGCCATAAGAGCACTAAGTAAGAAGAGTTGCCGTTTAGAATATTTGGTCGGTCATTTCAAACAACTTACGCGCGCGCAGCAAAGACGAGGACGAAGAACGGAGAACACGCAAACGAGGCGCACACACTAGTTTTATGTGTCTCGTTTTGCCCTGCCCTCCTTTCGTCCTCGTCTTTGCTGCGCACACGGAAGTTTTATGAAAGCACTAAGTGTTCAAGTCCCTAGACGGTCCCACAAAAGAAGCAAAACCCATAAAGAGCTTCTCATTAAAGCACTCTCGTGACATGCTTTAACTCTGAATAAACTTAAACTTGCCTCGGTTCTTCTAGCATGTCATGTGTGCAGCGTTTCAGACACCCCCAGCTTCCCTAAAGTACCCAGTTCCCTAAACTTTAACAACCTGTAAATCTTTTAAAATCACGAGACATAGTTTGCCGATGCTTTGCAAGAAAGACAACAAAAAAATTTTTATTTTTTTTTTATTTTAAGAATGTTTCGTGCGTTCATTTTACGTGATTTCACAATGACAACACAGTCTTTAAAATACTTGGGGCTTGTAATGGATTTTTTACTCGTATTAATCAACTTTTGAAATGTTTTTGAAATGTTTTGGTTTCTAGTATTCCATCTGGCGTTTCGTAGCATCCGTTCAGTTCGTAGTATTTTACAGGATAATGGAAAATATAATAAATAAATCCATGTGCGGTACCTCCATCCCAGAACGAGGCCATAGACGAAAATTGATAACTTTATATTTTTGCACATTTCATATTTTTTAGTTTTTACAATATTTTTTTAGTTATGAGTTCCTGATTACATTAGAGTAGACACTCCCGAATTTGTTTTTGTTCTTGTATGGCCGTGTCTTCTCTGCGCAGGTCATTACTTATGATACACATTTAAAAAAAAAAAAAATACTAGTAAGATTTTTCGGATAACACGTTCAATGCGACGAAAGTCAAAGATAGAAATTTTTAAAAGCAATTTTATATTACCATTTTAATTTAGTAAGAACACGTAAGTAAAGGAGAATTTATTTTTATTTTCAAGGATTCGATGCATTTGTAGCACACCGTCTTACCCTACACCATACATGTACATGTTACAGAAGTAAAGTAGCTATAAGTGTTGTTACTCGCCACTCGCTAAGAAAAGTAACTGATTATTTGACTTCCTACTCTCTCAATACGAAATTAACGACGCTACTCGTTCCTGCGTTAAAAAGGAAAACGCGTTATTTGAGCTAAAAAAATGAAAGCCGCTTACAACTCCCTGTAACGCCGAATTAGAGCGCAGCTCTTAGGGGCCCGTTTCCGGCTTGAGCGGCGTCGCCGTCGCCGTCGCCGTCGCCGTCGCCGTCGCCGTCGGCGTAACCGCGCGGTGCATCATGGGAAATGTCCCATAATGCACCGCGCGAGCCCCCCCACCGGGGTCACGTGACCTCGTGGGGGGTCACGTGACCCCCCCCCCCCGAGGTCACGTGACTCCCCTGAGGTCACGTGACCCCCTCCTCAAGGTCACGTACCCCCTCCTCGAGGTCACGTGACCCCCCGAGGTCACGTGACCCCCGCCGATGTCCCGTGACCCCCCGATGACGTCATCGTCACTGATGACGTCACCGGCATCCACATCGTCATCGTCATCATCACTGATGACGTCACCAGCATCCACATCGTCATCGTCATCATCACTGATGACGTCACCGGCATCCACATCGTCATCGTCATCATCACTGATGACGTCACCGGCATCCGCATCGTCATCATTACTGATGACGTCACCGGCATCCACATCGTCATCGTCATCATCACTGATGACGTCACCGGCATTCCCATCGTCATCGTCATCATCACTGATGACGTCACCGGCATCCACATCGTCATCGTCATCATCACTGATGACGTCACCGGCATCCACATCGTCATCGTCATCATCACTGATGACGTCACCGGCATCCGCATCGTCATCGTCATCATCACTGATGACGTCACCAGCATCCCCATCGTCATCGTCATCATCACTGATGTCACCGGCATCCACATCGTCATCGTCATCATCACTGATGACGTCACCGGCATCCTCATTGTCATCGTCATCATCACTGATGACGTCACCGGCATCCACATCGTCATCGTCATCATCACTGACGACGTCACCGGCATCCGCATCGTCATCGTCATCATCACTGATGACGTCATCAGTGACGTCACTGATGTCGTCACCGGCATCCGCATCGTCATCGTCATCATCACTGATGACGTCATCAGCGACGTCACTGATGACGTCACCGACATTTGCATCGTCATCGTCATCATCACTGGTGAAGCCATCAGTGACGTCACTAATGACGTCATCGGTACCCGCATCGTCATCGTCACGGATGACGTCATCAGTGACGTCAGTCATGACATCATCGGCATTGGGGGTCACGTGACCCCCAAGGTCACGTGACCCCCCCCCTGGTTAGTTTACCCCCCCCCCGTGCAATTCCCTCCTCCTCCTCAAGAGCTGCGCTCTAATTCTAATTCGATGATGTCATCACTGACGTCACTGATGACGTCATCCGTGACGATGACGATGCGGGTACCGATGACGTCATTAGTGACGTCACTGATGGCTTCACCAGTGATGATGACGATGACGATGCGAATGTCGGTGACGTCATCAGTGACGTCGCTGATGACGTCATCAGTGATGATGACGATGACGATGCGGATGCCGGTGACGACATCAGTGACGTCACTGATGACGTCATCAGTGATGATGACGATGACGATGCGGATGCCGGTGACGTCGTCAGTGATGATGACGATGACGATGTGGATGCCGGTGACGTCATCAGTGATGATGACGATGACAATGTGGATGCCGGTGACGTCATCAGTGATGATGACGATGTGGATGCCGGTGACATCAGTGATGATGACGATGACGATGGGGATGCCGGCGACGTCATCAGTGATGATGACGATGACGATGCGGATGCCGGTGACGTCATCAGTGATGATGACGATGTGGATGCCGGTGACGTCATCAGTGATGATGACGATGACGATGTGGATGCCGGTGACGTCATCAGTGATGATGACGATGACGATGGGGATGCCGGTGACGTCATCAGTGATGATGACGATGACGATGTGGATGCCGGTGACGTCATCAGTAATGATGACGATGCGGATGCCGGTGACGTCATCAGTGATGATGACGATGACGATGTGGATGCCGGTGACGTCATCAGTGATGATGACGATGACGATGTGGATGCTGGTGACGTCATCAGTGATGATGACGATGACGATGTGGATGCCGGTGACGTCATCAGTGACGATGACGTCATCGGGGGGTCACGCGACATCGGCGGGGGTCACGTGACCTCGGGGGGTCACGTGACCTCGGGGGGTCACGTGACCTCGAGGAGGGGGTCACGTGACCTTGAGGAGGGGGGTCACGTGACCTTAGGGGAGTCACGTGACCTCGGGGGGGTCACGTGACCCCCCACGAGGTCACGTGACCCCGGTGGGGGGGCTCGCGCGGTGCATTATGGGACATTTCCCATGATGCACCGCGCGGTTACGCCGACGGCGACGCCGACGGCGACGGCGACGGCGACGGCGACGCCGCTCAAGCCGGAAACGGGCCCCTAAGAGCTGCGCTCTAAAAGTAACGCGGTATTGTTCACGTTACTCTGAATGGGTCGCTGTCATTCGGCAGTAGCCGCTTCCAATATTTCTCGTAGTTAATACTTCCCTGCGGTTTATTGCATTCACTCTGGGTATAGCTGTGGCTGTACTGACATACCTTGTGCGCATCTATTAATGGTCCATGTAGCGTTTTCTCGTCGTGCGAAATACAAGCGCACGCTGGGGTGAGAACAAGATTAAGTGTTTGTACCCGTTCACCTCCAAAAGTAACTATAAATAACGTCACTCATTAGTTAAAAAAAACAAGAATGCGTCACTCGGTTTTCTTGGAAGAAGCAACTAGGTTGTTACTTTGTTAACGATAAAAGTAACCAGGCGCCAGTAACCCGGCCGTTTCCGTGATAGTTTGCTCGAGACAGGTTATTTATCGAGAAATGTAGCTCACCTAAATGCATAGCTTTTGTTGTGTTTATTTTTACATGCAATACGCGAATTTTAAGTCAATTACTATAAGAGCAGAGAGGGAATTTCGAAGTCACCGTTAAGATAATTTCGTAGCACTTAAAGATCCGCTCCTTGCATGGCTCTGCACGCGTGCCTCTGCCAATGCCACCCATACTCGCTTCGGCCTCATGAAAAAAAAAACAAAGAAGTTTTACGCATTGTTGATACGCCGCGCAAAGTAGTTATTTCTTGCCAGATTTGACTGTCTGAGCAGGAAGCGACGCTTTGGGCGTTGAGAACGCGTGTACGTGTTGATAATATAACATATATCTAATCTAAAATGCACCTACACAGATCTCTATTATCTGCATAAAAGAGAAAACAAGTGATGTTCTGCGAGGAGCCGGGACTTTTTTTACTACTTTTCTTGAAGTAAAAACAAGAATACCAGATAAGGCCTGTATGTTACATCATCGTTAGGGAATCCCGTACACTTCCCAAGCGCGTGCAAACACGGTGGAGCTCGACCAGTGTGGGCGGTAAAGTGGCAGACGCTCTTCCGTCTTTACTTGACCGCGTTTTAGCATACCGTTTTTTGTGAGACGGTGCGAGGCACGCTCGCGGCCGCACAAAAAAAAAGTATACGGCAAACAAAGTCGTCCGCTTCTTGCGCTGAAAGTGCGGGGACGTCACAGCGACAAGCTATGATTGAATGGATGGTTGGTAGACACAAAGGGCAGCTGGCTTTGTCTCTGGCCATTGGGTCCCACTACTCAGCGTCGGGGTCAGGCGTTCGGGCTCAGGCGGGACAGCTGGAAGGCCTCCTTCGTCACTCACATCCAGTCAGTGACTGCACGCGGAGTACAAGTTCGTCCGCTTCTTTCGGGGCTGGTGGTGACGTCTGATGAACGCCGAGCTCTGATTGGCTCTGATGCAAGCATAGTGGGTAGATCTCAAAGCAACCTACCTTGAGATCCGCCCACTATCCTTCAATCAGAGCCAATCAGAGGTCGTCGTTCAGACGTCAACGGAACCCCTGTGCAAGAAGCAGACGGACTTGAGCTCCGCGTAGGTATACGGTACCTAGAACGCATTTTGGACTTGTGTGTTTTGGCGTCCTCTTCAGTGCGTGTATCGAAAGTGGTCCCGAAGTGGCAAAACATGACATCACAAAGGCCGTATTTTCAAGGTGCCCGATGTCGCAATCCCGGGCCGTGTTACAAAATTTACTCGGTTTAAATCCAGGGTAAAGGTTCTGTATCTTGTCGTTCTAAATCCTACCAGCGTCCAGCGTTTTTTTCAATCTGTGTTGTCACGTGACACGACCCGCCGGAGTAACTCGGATCCATTTGGGTAAGATTTGGAACACAGCCACGTTGGTTGGGCTTAGAAGTTCCGGCAAAAAGCACGAGCAAACGCGAGTGTCGCTGGCGTCGCAGCGTCCCAACTCCTGGCTGTAGAAGCTTCCGTGGTCTGCCAGGCTAGAGAACGACCAGCAGCAATCAGGCGTCCGCCACATCCTTCACCGCTGCTGTGACGCCACCAGGATCGCGGCCGGCGACAGCATGACACATGTGTGACATCATCTGGCGGAAATCGAGGGATCACTCTGTTGGATACGGTAAGCACAGAAGTCGCAGATGCGTTCTAGGCACCATCTAATGGGTGAGACAGCAACACGTCTGCAGGCGTGATTTCACGATGAAATCAACATTTTATTCCGGCACTACAAATGCGGGATCGTTTTACAAAACGAACGCGCAGCATAAATAAATCAGGTTAATCTCGTCTTTTATTTCATATATTTTGTTGAACGCTATAAACATTCCCCAATCGAAGCGAGTAGCGACACAAAATTAACTTGGCTGTAGATTTATCACCCACTTCACGTCCCTCTAGTTTCGTCTTTTTACTTCAAAATTCCAACATGCGGTTTAATTCAATGCTTGAAGCTAACGTTAAGTGTAGCTTCGTTACTAGGCATAAGAAAGAAGAATTTGAAAAAAAAGGCCATATATTTCATGTTTTTGATTTGATTTATATACCATTAGATTTTTTTATTATGACAACAGACACAGACAAATGTGCAGTTGTCCAGGGGCTGTCGCAAAAGGCGAAGAAAATTTCTGACAACGCGACAGCCGAAATTCCTTCCCCTCCCCCATGTAATCACTCAGCGTGGCGAACCAGACAAAACATACACAGATATAATACTCTACGCAAAAGATAGCATTATGCACACTTGCGCACGAAAAACAAAATACTTTTGATAATAAAAGAAGATACACAATCATCTTTTACATGATGATTGAAACCTGTGACTGTGGTTTGAAAAACGGAACACTCGTGAAGGGGGAAGAAAAAGCGCATGCACTGTCTTTGTCAAAATATAAAAGTCCCTTACCCTCACCAAGATGGTCTTCCTGGGTAAGTAAAAAGCTGTACTATTGAAGGACGTCATAAATAAACAATAAATTGAGAAATTGTTTTTAGTTGAGAACGCAACCATTTCTCATATATCGTGTCGTGTCTGGGACTGTGGTCCCAGACACGCCATACTGGACTTAAATCTTTGAACATGGCTTTCGCCATGCCTCTTCGCAAAATTTAAAGCATTAGATTAGGACGCGGATGTGCGGGAATGTAAATACTAATCTTGTTATGCTCTAGGTCACCTTAATCTTATATGCTTGTCTTTAGAAAAGAAGATACTGTAAGTTCGTTTTTGTTGGGAGAAACAATATCATTATGTGAAATGTTGACCTCGTTGCCTTTTCTTTAAAGAACAATCTTTAAGGGTATCTGCGTGATAACGACAAAGCAGTCTAGGGCGTCAAGGTCGTACATGGAGACGATTTTCTGATAGAGTTAAACTTTTTGCGTAGTGGTTCTGAGGGGTGTACTATAAGTTTGAACACTTTCCGCGTGGAATTCTACGGGGAGGGTTGTGGGGACTGGAGGGGGGAGGCTAGGGGTATTGAACTAAACCTGGAGGTATAGTAATAGAGCGTGATTTGGGGGTTATGTATTATACCTATAAATCACTTTCACTTTCCGCGTTCCTTCTGTCGTCGTTATTGGTCGACCGCTACTAGAGGAACGTGGTAGAGTGAAGTAAAGCACGCCGTCTTATAAGAAGGCAATACGGGCATACGTCCAGGGAACACCTGAATGTAAGTTGCAAGAGAAATATAAGTTTTCTCAAGGGTGTTTCATGCACCACTGGTCGTTCCCCAAGTGGAACGATATTCGCAATCAAACTACAAGATCACTTGCGTTGTTCTTTTCAACAAAAATACCTTTCCAACTTATGCGTGAAAGTGCTTTTGAAAGCAATTTGCTAGCGTTCTCTCTCAATAAGAAATTTACACCGTGCTGAAAATGCAGGGGTTTACACCGTGCTGAAAATGAAAGGCACCCAGGTATCACGGTACCAAAATTCACATGGAATTGAATATAGGTGGGCATTCGTTCGACACTCTAAACGTGACAGAATGATAGGGCCTTGCCACTGTGAAATCTGCTTGAAGTTACCCGTTTCCGATTCACTTTGATTTTTCCAAAACTACGTGACCAACAGTGAGCTTCTTTTACTTCGAAAAGCGATGTGGTAGCTTCCCAATTCACACTTATTAGAATTATTTCGAACATTGCCTACGAGGTTACTTGCCCGGAAACGTACAAGGTTTTCTAGAATTATTATTGGTTGGGTTAAAAATGGGAGACCTTATATCGCTCATTTTATGAAATTTCTGCACGTCGTTGGAAAATGCATTTTTATTGTTAACCGGTTCCTGGGAGCAAAACGAGTGATGTATTCCCCAAATCATGGTAGACACTACTCTGCCCCATTCTTTGAGCTTCAATTGGGTATAGCTAGTATACAACATTCTACCCCTCCGGGGTCCGATCGAATCCCCGGTTCAAAGCTTGTACCATTGGTCCAAAGCAATCAACCAGAGGCACCTCGTTCGGCTGCATATCAGCACGGCTAGTGGACAAAAAACAGTAACTCGGAGAGGGCTCAGCCACCGAATGATGGGATACGAGCGCTGCGTAACACTTCGGCAGGCCACTCGCACATTCGAGTGCGAGATCGAGTACAACGACGCCAGTGGCTAAAAGCAAAGTTGTGCTGAGATACTCTAAAATGTATTCGGAAACACAAATGCTTGGTTACATGTCAAAAACATCTAAAAATACTGACACTGAAATACATCTTTACAAAGGTCCCGCGATACGTATCAGAAATACATATGATGAAGAAAAGGTATTCGGAAATACAAATACAAAAATATACTTTGCCGGGCAAACAAACTAAATCACATTTTTTCTTAAGAACAATTTTCGATGTCAACATTCTTATTACCAGCAAGAAGTTACTATTCATAACACAGTGTATGTTGTTTGCTTCTATTTGCATGTTATCTGCTGCGGGTAAGGCACCTTTTTGAGTTATGATTGTGAAAGCCATTAAGTGTATCTTGGCGTCAAGTATCTTTTGTATTAGCTCGTCCCCAATATAATGCCCTCAAACAAACAAATAAATAAATAAATAAATAAATGAGCATTAAAATACCTTTTTGCTATATATATTAACTTTAATATAATAGCAATACAAAATAAACAAAAACACACGACACTGGTGCTATATGCAGTTACATTTGAAGAGCAGCTTTTAAAATAACTCGTCGGTCCGACGCAGCCAATTTCAGCAGAGCGTCATGTTAGCAATTGAGATTAATCTTTCCGTTGGTGCTGACGAACACAAGCTCCTATTAAAACGAACAAAAACCACCTTTACACTGGGAATGTTTTTATGCATGCAAATGTCATTGCTTTAGAGTTCTAGGTATATACATTTTTTTTGGCTCGGAGGTCGGAACGGATAGCTTCGTGGACGGGGTTTTCACTTCAAATGTGAAAAAAAAAAAATCCTCAAGTGGAAAAAACACGCACACATACACACACAAAAAGAAACGCGTACAAATTGTAAGATGTAGTTTGAAATTCAGCATGGCCGTTCTCAAGCCTGAAATAATTGCAGCATAGAATTAACATTTTACTTGCGCATTGAGATGTGGGAACCAACCGGGTCTCCACTGGGTTGAACTTTTTGACCAGAGTGGAGAGCAGTCCTTCTTTACGCATATTGCACCCGAACAAATCATTATCTTTTAGTCCAAACCCGGCACCTTTTTTCTGTAGTCATATCAAAGCGTTGCCTTGGAATAAACTGGTGTTTCTATCTGATGATCTGAACGTAGAATGTTTGCCCTAATCAAAGTAAAGGTCAGAGGGAGTGCAAGGTTCGCTTGTGAAGCTCGTGCCCACAATGCCTTTAGCGTTTTGAACCAAAGCCTCAAGGTTCCATTGACTGTTCCCGCCAGCCCCTTAAAGCGAATAAAAGAGGGAGCGGTTGCTTGAATTCTCGCGTGAATGTCATTGATTCTTCAAAAATTGGAACGAGAAACATTAGGCCCATGGTTTCTTTCGGTACAAAGAATACAGGAAAAATGTGTTCGGATACTGAAATACAGATACTGATTAAGAATAAGTATACCGCATTACAGAAATATCAATACACGAACTACTTAGGAAATACTAACATTTTTAATGTGGTAGTGCCAAAGACTGCGGCTACGGGCTGTATTGCAGTTCCAAAAATTCAACAAAAGGTGGCACTACATGTTGAACCGTAAGTGAATGTCTGCTCGGAATGGGGTGCAGCTTGCACGACGTCTCGATACGTTAATTGTATGATATGGATGCATGTATTACTTTTACTTGCTTCAAAATGTAGATGACAATGAAGTGCGTTTTTGTATGTTTCGTTTAATCCGCCTGAAAAAAACACTTGGTTAGACTTAGAAAGTAGTAATTGAATATGTTATGAATGGTATGATGTTTCTTAAGTTTGCCTGGCCACACAGGCAAGTAGTCTTGGCTTTTGTCGTGACAGCACCTCTTTTTGCAATACAATTCATGAGTGATATCACCCTTCTTCTCATTATTAGTATACCTCTGTGAGGTGGGGGGATGGGCGACCACTGATGAATCGAAAAACCAACGGGTGACTGATTGGAGCAATTATTTTTTATTTCCAACCTTTTTCAGTGTAATATCGTGTACAGCTGCAACGGAAAAAGAGTAGCACAAGAGACCAACGACCGGAGCGGCAAAACCGCGACACGCGGCGCTATTGTTCCCGAGCTCGCCGATAGCGAGAGTGCAAGTCATGTTGCATTTTTCAATGTGGGGGTGGCCGGCAGAAAGTTGAGGGATAAGATAGCTTTTAAATAGTAGGCTTTAAAATAAGCTGCTTGCTGCCGGCCGCCCCCGCGTTCAGATATGGAACGTGACTGTCACTCTCGCTATCGGCGCGCTCGAGAACAAGAGCGCCGCGTGTCGCGATTTTGCCGCTCCCGTCGTCGGTCACTTGTGCTACTCTTTTTCCGTTGCAGCTGTACGTTCAGCAGACAATCGAGCGCAACAGTATTTCGCCAAAACGCAGTTCGACAGACACTTTCCGACCCGGTCAAATTGCGCGTTCTCTATTGTATGAAGGAACCGCCTAATGAATTCACACGGTACAATATTACTTATGATCTCGCAGTTGCGATAACGATCGTGCGGCAGAAGCACCGCGGTGCTAGCTGCAGGATCCTTTTCGTCGCAACTGAAACTTCCTGCCCGCTCTTGCGTCTTCGCGCTTTGTCACCATCGCTCCGCTGACTCCCTAGCCACGTATAGACTGCCAATGAAATGGAAAGTTAGAACCTACTTTTTTCTCCCGGCCGCACATTTTCTTCTACTTTAGGATTACACACTTCAATAAAACCACGTGATCCCTGAACCAGCCTAATATAGTGTACCCCTTGTGCCCGTTTAAACGTCACGTTTATGGTTGCCATGGCGATCATACGCCGGACAATGTCAGGAAATATTTGCAGTTTTTTGGTGCAATGGGCCTTTTTCGAGTAACGATGTAAGACTCGAAGGTTGCCTGCGATCTACAAATGCAGAGCAGTCCGAGGTACCTCTGCACTTCAGAACACATAGCCCTCAAGCCGTTGTATCCGTTTTCGTAGCTTTTTACGTCCCATACTGCCAATACTAAAAAATAACCTCAAAAGAAAACAGGACGTGCACAGAAAGGAGCTGAATGTGTTGGTTGTGGGGGCTGGTACCATTCAACGATTGTAGAAGGGGGAAGTAGTTGCCGGGAGAGAAGGTATACGGATGCGCTGAAGTTAACTGGAAAAAGGTCTATTGCGAGGTGTTCCAGTAAAAAGTTTTTTTGCGCACTTGCGACGAGGTAAACAGTAAAAAAGAAAGTAACGTGCTGCTTATTCTTTCAAATTTCGAATTTGTACATGGGTCCTAGGGGTCCTAGGCTACAGGCTGTCGCCCTCACCTGAAGATTTCCTTGCGCTTGTAGTAAAATTAAACAAACATGAATTTTTCCATTTTGCGGAGCATTCATTGGTCACCGGGGACATTTATTTCTTCACGCGCCGGCTTCTCCCCGTAATGTCTCCATACGGAGATAATCGAGAGAGGGAGAGAGAGGTATACAACGACCCGGTTTTGAGGTAAACAGAGCAGCAGCTCCGCGTGCTGTGCTCGGACATGCAGCGCCATCTAGATTTAAAGAAATTAAGCACTTTTTTTTTAGCTTTCACGACTTCCTCCAGATTCCGCTGCCATCGCTGACACTGGCCTAACACTGGCTACCGGAAAACCATTTGATTGATTTGGGCGAAAAAAGAGTTTTTTCCTCTTTTTGTTTTGAGTACGTACACCCTGTATACTGAACGGATTCAACTTTCGATACACTGATTTTGGTCGATGAAATGAAACTCCACCACGAATTATACGCTCGCGGTGGGGATATCACGCGAAAGTAAAACATAAGGTTACCCGGATCACAACATAAAAGGCGACGACGAAACGTTTTCTATAAGCCGACGCCCAGCTAAGCCTGATTTCGAGAAAACATGAAATGAGTGTGAGGCCGCCTGTTGCATCTACAGTATTTCAGTGTATTAAGCTTGTAAGAAAGAAAACTAGTTTACGTACTTGCAAGATGGTTTTATTAAAATAAGTGCCACGTGCGCCCACACAAGTAGGACTGGGTTGCTGTCGACTCAAAGAGAAATATCGTCTTTTTTTTTTTGTCACGATACAGTTAACGTTACGTTCTCAAACTTTCGTTGAGTGAGCCATTGTCCGGAACACCGTTTGCTAAATTACCTATGCACCAGGTGACATGCAGCGAGTGAAGTTTGGAGCATTGCACGTAGACACGTCAATCTGTTGTTTTAGTCATTTATTTCAGAAACCATACGAAAATCAGGTGAGTACGTACATCATATATACTTATGTTGAAAGCATTCTCTTTGTTACTTAGGTTATTTAAGTACTTTGAATAAAGGTTTTTCGCCGAAGATTGACGGAGGCAGCGGCGTAGACTTTCCATTTTCCCGGGGGGAGGCACGCTGGTATTCAATTTCTCAGGTATTTTGGCAATAAAGGCAAAGTGAGCGTTCTTTTGTTTACATGCCACTAAGCTCGTTACATGGCACGTAAACAGCGTCTCGGTAAGGATCATGGCCCAGGCCTGAAGGGGGGGGGGGGGGGGGCTCTGCTTTCCTCCCCCCCTTCGGGCACGGGCCATGATCCTTACCTTTGGGCCCGGGCTCGTGTCCCCCCTGGTACAATCCAAGGGGGGGGGGCTCTGGCCCCCCCCCCCCTCTTTTGGATTGTACCAGGGCGGACACGAGCCCCGATGCCCCCCGTAGTCTACGCCTATGGACGGAGGACTGATGACCGAGTGTGTTTACCGCCCAGCAGCTCGCCGAACATGACGAGCGAAAGCTCGCACTTCAAGACCCAGTTGTCCTTGGTTCAATCACCACCTCAACGCTTCTGATCCGGATGAGCACCGTGTATTGCTAAAGCGTCATGCACAGGTTAGCTGTGGTGCCAACCTAGTGAATGTTCTCAACTATGTCGGAGACACTAGAATCCCCATTGAAGCTTACAAACGACCTGCAGAGCAAACGCTCGAGAAATGGCCAGTCGACTCGCCTCCTCTCTCACCTTCTCTCCAGCACTACCTCTAAAGTGGAAATAGTGGGGAACCTTGCGGAATGGAGCTTGTCTTGTTTTTCTTAACTCTAAGAGACTATACTTCGTTCACCCTTAAGCTGAGACTGTAGCCAATGCCACATGCATGAGAGCTCGAGGTCGCTGCCTTGGAGCGTTCTTCCGCAGAACGAGCACTCGCGCTAGAAATGCACTTAACGAAGCCCGAAGAGCGGGCTACTGCGCGCTTGTAGCTTTGGCTGTAGACCGGACTTAGGAAGTAATCCGTTACATGTAACGGATTACTTGTGATCCGTTACTTTTTCAAGTAATTTTGTAATTACCGCGTTACTTTGTTGCGGCAGTAATTTGTAAAGTAATTTCGTCAGGAAATATGGGTAACGGATTACTTTAATTACTGGTTACTCTTTTAAAAAAAAAGGAACATAATAAAGAATCTAGAGCAATATGAGCAGGCGATTCAGAGGCATAGAGTGAGCAAGTTCAACAAATATAAATAGAAACCATCGTGGAAAGAAGTACCGAAAAAAAGAAACGATTTTTCGTCTGCCCGGCTATTAGAACTACTAGAAAGACGCGAAAATACTATGTGAAAAACAAAGACCAAGAAGACAATGGCGAGCCGACTTATCTTCTTTCCATCGCCTTCCATCGCATTTTTATACTGAAAAACCTCTTCATGTTTAATTGTTTTTTACTTTTACACCACTTGAAAGGCCCGTTTCCAATGGGAGTTTTCGTAAATCGTTTCATTACCTCCTCACCTTCTAGAGGAGATAGATACCGCTATTGAGCATGCGCACCGCTAGCTTTGTCTGAACAATTCCAGGGATCATTTCTGGTCGCTGTAAGCTAGCGGGATGGCGGTTATGGTTGCAGCTTTAGCTGCCTTGTCAGCTTACAGGTGGACCTTGCACGTACAATCTTTCTCTGAAGTGAAATATTTCATTTTTACAAGGACAACGATAATGCGGGTATATGAAAAATGGAAAGTAGTGTTGCAAAAGATTTTTGAAAACATCAAAATTATTTCTATTTTTTTCTTGATAAGCGTACTAAGAAAGTAACGTGAAAGTAATTTGTAACGTGACGAGTAAAGGAATCCGTTACTTTTCAGCGAAAGTAAAAGTGTAACGCTCATTCATTACATTTGAGGCTCGATAATTTGTAATTGTAATCCATTACATTTTTGAAGTAACGGGCTGTAGACTTGCTGTAGATCCACAAGCCATTGGGCCAATATTGGGAATACCTTAAAAAAACAAGGGTCATCATCGGCCCATTTGTGTCGTATTTGTAACCAATATTGGAAATGTCTTAGAAAAATATGGTCATGATTGGCTCCTTTCACCCTGAAAAACAGGGCGACTGGGACGAGGGCAAAACGACGAAGAGAACAACACAAGACAAACGCTGTTCTCTTAGTTTTTTTTGTCCTCGTCCCTGTCACGCTGTTTTTCAACATAAACATTGTTTTATCCTCTCTATCACCAATATTACGAATACATTAGAATCTCATTGGATAAATTGTGGAACCCCCTCTAATGGGGTGCCAACAAGCTTCCAATGTTGCATATTGGACGGTCATTGGCATCCCAATAGATAAATTGAACACCACTTTCAATGAACTTCCAATGGGATTCCAATTTTGTTTTATACTGGGCAATCATTGCGCAGTCACTGAATAAACTGGATACAACTTCCAATGAAGTGCTAATGGGCTTCCAATGCTTTCAAATATGGTACATACATTGGCACACCACTGGATAAATTGAACACCGTTTCCAGTAAAGTGCCAACGGGCATCTAATGTTGTCAAATTTTGGGCGGTCATTGGCACCCCATTTGATCAATTGGATACCACTTCTAATAAAGTGCCAATAGGCTTCTAATGTTTTTCAATATTGTGCTGTCATTGGCACCCCATTTAATAAATTGAACGCCATTTAAAATAAAGTGCCAATGGGCGTCCACTGTTGTGAAGTATGGGGCAGTCACTGGCACCCCATTGGATAATTTGGATATTATTTTCAACAAAGTGCCAGTTGGCTTCCAAGGTTGTTCAATATTACTTAGTCATTGGCACATCAAATGATAAATTGGAAACGAGTAAAAGTTAAGTGCCAATGGGCTTCCAATGTTCTCCAATTTTGGGCAGTCATTGGCTCCCTACTGGACAAATTCAAAACCATTGCCAGTAGAGTGCCAACAAGCTTCCAATGTTTTAAAAAATTGGGTAGTCATTGGCACCTAAGTGACAAAACGGTTTAATGTGTGGAGAGGACGAATACTCGTGTTTGTCACATTGGCTTCGCTCGCATTGATGTTGAAGTGGGGTTTAGATACATCTACATGCTCGTGTCCGCATCCGCGATTGCGTTGCAAGCTCTGAACTTTGTGCGAAACAAAGCACGATACGCGAGCACGTACGCCACAGTTGATGAGCCAGCTGACTCCGTAATTCGCACGCACCCGTAGTGGGGTATCCCAAGGAAGTTAGAAGTACTAGGAGGGGGCACGCTGCAATATTGGTGAAGCCTAGTCATAAAAAGTATAAACGATATTGTGCCCAGCGTGATCGTAGATCTGTCTGGCGATTGGTGCGCGTGACATGTCACGTGCGAGATGGATGGTTGATTGTAGGAGGATTCCTTGCAGGCTTGCGCGCGCTACGTCCGGTAGCTTTTATCAAATCGAAGGCTAGACGAAAGCTAGATACGGTCACGTGATGTGGTCGCGTTGGCCTGATAAGTGAGGAGGGTAAGGAGGAAAATGAGAAAGAGGTGAGGCGTCAAGGGAGCATGGCTTGTGGAGGCTACACGGCTGACGTCATGCCCTCTCCAACCCTTCTATTCTCCATGAGGTATCCACACCTAGGAGAAATACGCCACTTCCCTCCGCGGAGGGCGCATCACGTGAGACATACGTCATCCCTTTTTGACGCCTCGCGGCTCCGTTCTCCTCCGTGGCGGAATCGCAGAGGCTTCGTGCTGTCAGCACCGAAGTTCCGCAGGTGGGCGGCGGAGCCGGGGACGGAGTTTTCCGGGTTGTTGACATCACGACATCCGTCCACGGAGTTCTCTTTCGTGTGGATACGTCACAACATCCGTCCGCGGAGTTTTCCTTTGTGTGGATATCCCTTATGGGGTATCCACACGAAGGAGAAATCCGCTCCTTTCCTCCGCGGAGCGCGCATCACGTGAGACAAACGTCATCCCTTTCTGACGCCTCGCGGCGCCGTTCTCCTCCGTAGCGGAGGCGCGGAGGCTTCGTGCTGTCAGCACGAGAGCTCCGCAGGTGCGCGGCGGAGCCGAGGACGAAGTTTCCCGGGTTGTTGACGTCACGACATTCGTCCGCGGAGTTCTCCTTCGTGTGGATACCCCTTTAGGGGTATCCACATGAAGGAGAACTCCGTGCTAACAGTACAAAGTCTCCTTCGTGTGGATACCACTTTAGGGTTATCCACCCGAAGGAGAACTCCGCGGACGGATGTCGTGACGTCAACCGCCCGGGCAACTTCGTCCTGAGCTCCGCCGTCCACCTGCGGAGTTTTCGTGCTGACAGTACGAAGCCTCCACGCCTCCGCCACGGAGGAGAACGTCGCCGCGAGTCGCCAAAAAGCGATGACGTTTGTCTCACGTGATGGGCGCTCCGCGGAGGAAAGTGGCGGATTTCTCTTCGTGTGGATACCCCATTGAGTGGGAGCGACACCGATGCTCCAAGCACGAGCAGGAGCAGGTCATTTTGAACGACGCTTACTTCCACGGCACGGGCGTCCATGCATGCCAAGTCGACAGTGTTGTGCTCGCTATTAGCGGCGAGATGTTTTAGTGGCGCCCTCCTACGGTTTCCCCTTGTGACGTCATTACCTTGCAAACAACAAATTCGATGGTGTTTGTAAATAGCATGGTGGAAGCTTGAAATCATTGCCCTCTCAAAGGAACACTGCCAACACCGCCAAAATTAAAGTTCTTTCATTCCTCTTATTTCCGTCGATGATAAACCCTTTCCGACGCCATAGTCAGCGCTCGGCCAGTCGTGTAAGGCCGACCACAGCGACGCTTTCGGTCGCGCACGTCGCCGATAACATCGCTCGCGCTTGCGGTGGAATGGGGTGCATAACTCGCCCTAAACAGCTGTCTTTTTGCATTCTGCTGAGCTTTATATAGAGAACCTACATCACATAACTTTGCGGCTCCCGTCGGGTTGAAATCTTGACCGATTCGGTGAAGCCAGATCTTCCTCCGAGGTTCATCTTTCGTTCCAGAGGGAACACTGAAAAACTCTCAGGTCAAATTTCCCACAGGCGTGGCAGCACGTTAGCCGCGGCGTAGCAACAGCTTGGGAAAGCAATGGCGACCGGAAGTCCAAAGCCGAAAGCAATATGTCGCGTGACGACTGGCCAATTCTGTGTGCGGCGGCTTGTTCAAGAAATGGCGCCACTTTTCCCAACATAGAGGTGCTTTATTCATATAACGTGCCACTAAAGCGGTACCAGTAATTTATTTTACTATTTTATTCGTTTATGATATAGATTCTATTTCAGTGTGCTGTCTTTCAAATGGCGTATTCTTAAACGACTCAAACATGAAAGTTCCGTCCTTTTCTAAAGCGTGAAATTCTGAATTGTCCAAATTCATTAGATTCCACCGATATTGTTTGTGTTGAGGTCATCTGTGGTCTGGAAGTTTTTATGAATATAGCGATTGATTTCAATCATCACTTAACTACAATTACGAATGCCTCCTTTATAGGTCTGTGAACCAGTACGCGAATAACATGCAGTTTTCAAAACAACTTTTTTTACGCTTCTTTTCTTAAGTGATGCGTAGTCGTGTTGAATATGCCTCAATTCTAAGTAACTGTATTGCAGTAATTAATTCAAGTGTAATTGAGCGGGTTCCACAGAAATTCATTCGTGTTTTGTGTTTCCTCCTTTTCAACCCAAGAATTTCTACAGTTAGGAAAATCTTTGGGACCTAGTGAAATTGGACGCGTTGCACAACAGGAGGATGATCCGTAGAATGATGTTTTTTGTGTATAAGGTCGTAAATGGTACAGTTGATTGAGCAGTTCTAATCAGGTCTATTAGGGCGTTCCTCCTAGGTCTATTAGGCATGAATATTTGTTTTATCCTTCTGATTTATATTATGCAGCACCCATGACACGCCTTCAATTGAAGTAAAATAATTTTAACATATTTAGGGAATGTTAGCCTGAATATTTTGGATGTAGAACATAAATTTAGGTAGTGTATTGCTATCATTGTTTCGTTTTAACTTTCCATGCTTCAATCGTGTCCGAACAACTTGACTACTGTCTGGCATTGATGTGTGCACCACTATGGAAACGTCAAGCTGTTTGTGGGTCACTCAAAAGAAATAAAGAAACTATAAATAAATAAATAAATAAATGTTGGTTTCACTTTCGACCCAAGTTGCACTTTAAGAAACGCGGAGAGAAGGTTATTATGCTCAGGTTATTAATTTTATTTTTTGCATTGCCAGAGTTTTTGCTAGAATGATCACGTCAGGTCGCGGAAGCCAAAACCAACGTTTTGTCTTCACGGGGATTGCGCTTCCGGAAATTTGATTCGGCAATAGTCGACGGACCTGCTTGGCCAAAGCTCGTCGAGGTCGGCCATTGTAATGTCGGTGCCGATACGACTTTCATTTTGTCTTTCTTGCTTGAATGCGTGCGAAACGTTCAAATTGTCGTTTCTTTGCTCTAAAAAGAAAAACGAACTTAATTTTATTTTGGCTTAAGCGTTTACAATTAATGAAAAGTGAGCATATAATTCCTGTGCATCGATATTTAAAAAAAATTATAATGCCATCAGGTTTGGTTTTGTTTCGGTTTCAAGTGCGTCTGTTAACCCTCATGTAAACTGGAATTGTTAGACCTATGCACCGTGTAACACCAGACAGCTTAGTTGAGCTAAGTGACAGTTGGGAGATGTCAACGATAGTTGGTTTCATGATAGTTAAAATGGCCTGTGTAATTAGTACATAATTCAATGTTATGCAAGGCATTCGTTCTCAACTTGTTCCTTTGTTTAATTTTTTTATGAATGTGCACCTTATATTATTACAGAACAAACAAATAGGTTGGTTGCTTTTGTGGAAATTTATTCCTATTGTGACCTATTACAGTTATTTTCGTAGGTAGTTTCAGCTTCTTTTGGTCTACACGGAGTGGAAAGCACAATAATATGCGAAGAGTACCAAACAATTCGTGACTATTCGGAATATCGTGCAGTGTAAGACGAAAACAACGACGCAAGCTACATTTATTAAAAACATTTTAGAATGGAAACATTATAAAACATAAGAATTCTCCCACACTGTAGGCGCGGTGCAATTGGCTTTGACTATCTATATTTTGACACGCTTTGTGTTTACTTTAGGTTTCTATATAAAATAAAAAAATAATTACTCTCGCTGGAGCACCAGACTGTCTGGTGTTCTAGCGAGGGCCGGGAGCTATCCATTTTAAAACTAAAGAACTTAAAAAAAATCAAAGCTCGACAGAGGAAGGAGTTTGGCAATGCACAGAATAAGGCGCTCGCGTTTGACGACTAAGATCGCTAATGAGAGGCAGGAGTTGTGTCGCGCGTAAGGCGTCCCCGGTTACAAGATGACTACTACGGGGAGACGTCACTCGCGTGGGTGGAGTTGAAGTTGGAACGAGGAGACTAGATGGCAAAACAATTCTTCTCCTGTGGTTTTTGTTACCTCGAATATTCCCTGCTCAAATCAACCCACCCCTAAAAAAAGAAAAAAATTTACTTTTACTATATAGCAAAGGTAATTCAAGTTTGGAAATCAACTTAAAATTAAGGTCGAAACCGACGCCAGAGAGCCATCATCATTCTGTTGGGTTGACATCAAACTTTTCTTCAGGATTGGCTGTGCACCCACGAAGTTAGGTGCACAGGGCTGGGAAAGAAAAGTCATTGGTACAAATAACTATTGTGCCCTCTTCGGTCGTCGTGGCAGATAATCATTTCTCTGATCTTGAGCATAGAGCTCGGTTATCATTGATACGAAACAAAATATATACGAGACTCCAGAGTTTCATGTGCGATTTGAATCGCTGTTTTTTTTTTTTTCAGAAGGCCAATGCCTCTGTGATTGGCTGGCATGGCTACAGGGTTACCAGACCTGTTTCCAACGAAGTTAGATCGCAGCCGAGGCTACAATTTGATGGATTCAATCAAAGTCATTTAAATCCTCCAAAAGTGCATGGTTACGGCGCTTTATTAAAAAAAAAATGGCTAGTTGTAAAACTTTGGTGTCTTGGTCCGGACCACTAATGCTACATTTGTGTTGCAACAGAGCGTTCCGCGATGCGTAATTTATCTTCGCTGTAAAAAAAGCAATGTAAAATTGTCTTTTTTTTTTTTTGGGGGGGGGGGGGGGGGGGGGGAGACACGTTGTACTTAGAAACTACTTGGTGTAACCTCTGTTGTTCCCTGTTATCGCCAAGATACTTCGGTGGCGCCCTCTTAACCCGGCGTCACACTGCTGATACGTTATGCAAAAAGACAGCCTGCAAACACGAGTCACCGCAATATCGGTGGTTCGAATGCCGCGTCTCGAGTTTTCTCTTTGAACTCATTGCCCTGCGGCATTCGAAGCACGGATCTCGTGGTGACTTGCGTTTGAATCTGTACGGAGACTGTTTCTTGTAGGATGTATGACCAGTGCGACCCGGCTTTATGGTTGTGACTTCGTGACCAGAATTTGCGTCACCGTGACGTCAAGAGTTTTAATCCTGACTACTTATCGCCGTTTGCGAACTACAAGTTGGATGATGTGCGTAAAAATAACAATGGAAGCTTCGAGTCATCGCATTTTGAAACCAACATCCTCACAGTTGACACTTCGACATGGCGCTAATTTTAGTAGATGAAAAAAAAAAAAGTTAATCTAAATGAAGACGTCAAAGTGAGCGTTTGGTCAATCGCGAATCGCGGCCACAGCGACGCTATTGTTTGCGTACGACGCTGATTACACCAATCTCCTCCAAAATTTATATGACATTGAACATAAATGAATAAATCGGACACCCTCGTAAGTACTGCTTTCATTTAATTTGTTGGTATTTTCCAGTTGATGTCGACGAAATGCTGCTAGTACTTATAAGAACTTCCGTGGGAGGCAGCACATTTCCTAGAATGACCATCCGATCACTGGTACTTATTCGCGCCCATAAACGGTGTTCTTTCAGCCGGGGGGACGAACAACAACAACAAAAACAACGAGAACAACAACGTGAACAAACAACGACAAAGGCAACAACAAACAATGACAACAAAAACAAACAAGAACAACAACACCAACAGAAACAACAACATAAAAAAACAGTGACAACAACAACAACAACAACAAAAGCAACTTCATGTGAATAAATTTTTATTCGCAGCTTTTTCTTTGTGTATCGACGCGGTACGCAGCTACCATTAAGGCTAGCCCACATGGCGCGTTTTTTAGTGCGTCTAGACGCGCGTCTCGGCTTGGCGCGCGCGCTAAGCAGGACGCATGCGCCCAGTCAAACCACACGCAGCGCTACCGTGCAGCGCTTCGCGTCTGCGTTTCCGAAGCGTCTGCCCAACGTAGCCAGACGCGCTTAAGAAACAAAAGCAAATATTAAATAGAAATCGCGCGGTAAATGATGGCTACATGCCGTAATATTTAATTTCAGTTATAGTAAGCACTCATTTTTATTACAGCAATCGCAATGAAGCTCAATTTAACTAATTTTTATCCTTTTTAGTGCGTACGCCTCATCCACGTTTCGATACGCTATTGGCATCACCATCGCCCGCGCCAAAACATTTACAGCTGGCCGCTGGCCGCTATATAGGTTAAGTTGTTCCGGTTGTTGCCGGTAGTATTAATTTTGTACCTTTGTCTCTCGGTGTCCTTGTATTCTTTACATTTGGCCTGCCAGAGTGCAGGACGCTTTTGTACTTCGCTAGGTCCTCTCTGTTCCGCTGAAGCAGCGTCAGCCTCTCCCGCGGAGCAGAGAGGATTCCCTGGACTTGTGTAAAAGGTATGATAAACTGATATCTTCGGGGGGAAGGACGTAACTACCCATGTTCGCCCTGCTGCTAGCGTTGGCGGGGCCTAAAAGCCGTTTTTATTTAAGGCCGCGAGCGTGCAAATTTCGTAAACTCCGCGCGCGCGGGTGTGTGTGTGTGCGTGCATTCTGCCTTGGAATGGCACAGGGCTGCTACCCGTTTTTGTGTGTATCTTTTTGATTTGAGTGTTTTTATTTATTTTCCTTTCCCGTATCCCTTTCCCTATTTGGCGGCGGGCTAGCAGGCCCACCTGCGTAAGGGTCTGAACCTTTTTGCCTAGCCTCGCGCGCTGCCGAGTGGGTACCGCAATATGTACAAATAAAATGTATTATTATTGTTAATAATAATAATAATAATAATAATATTATTATTATTATTATTATTATCGCCTTTGCCGCGAGGTCCGTGGCGAAAACTACAGTCCTACAGTGGCGAAAACAGTGGAGAAAATTCAAACGCTCCTTGCAACTAGTGAACACGGCGGTTCATTGGTTGTTGCCTTCTGGACGCAGCGCGAGACGCGACGCGTGGACGCAAAATATCTGGCTCCTCCAGATACGCCGGAATGCGCCAAAAAACGCTGCGTTTCGTCCCGGCGCCGGAAGTGACGTCAAAGCGCAGGCGCAGACGCGACGCAGACGCGGAGAAAAGCGCACCATGTGGGCTAGCCTTTATACTGCCCTTGATGTTGCTTCTTTTTTCTGAAACAACACACCCTTTCTCTCTTGGTTTTTCTAGTGATGACACGACAGTTCTCACTCGCGTGCCCCGCGGCAACGCGTCCATGCTATACTTCGTTTCAGCTTCGGTCCGAGCGCGGCCGATGTTATGAGCCGAAGGGCCAATCAAACAGCTCAAAAAGAGCAGCGCCATGGTGTGCTGTCTGCGCTTGATAGGACTAGCCGGCAGAGGAGCGCGCACAGAGAGACGGCGAATACCGACTGGTCCTATCATCTGCAGAGAGCACACCATGATGTTTCGCTTTTTGAGCTGTTTGATTGGCCCTTCTACTCATAACATCGGCCGCGCTCGGACCGAAGCTAAAACGAAGTATAGTGCGAATGCTCGGGGTTATCTTTAGTTCCAGAGGAGTGATAAAAAAAGTGAAAGCCGCTTACAACTCCCTGTAACGCCGAATTAGAGCGCAGCTCTTGAGGAGGAGGAGGGAAGGGCGCTGGGGGGGGGGGGGGGGGGGTTAGACTAACCAGGAGGGGGTCACGTGACCCCCAATGCCGATGATGTCATCACTGACGTGACTGATGATGTCATCAGTGACGATGACGATGCGGGTACCGATGACGTCATTAGTGACGTCACTGATTACTTCACCAGTGATGATGACAATGACGATGCGAATGTCGGTGACGTCATCAGTGACGTCGCTGACGTCATCAGTGATGATGACGATGACGATGCGGATGCCGGTGACGACATCAGTGACGTCACTGATGACGTCATCAGTGATGATGACGATGACGATGCGGATGTCGGTAACGTCACCGGCATCCACATCGTCATCGTCATCATCACTGATGACGTCACCGGCATCCACATTGCCATCGTCATCATCACTGATAACGTCACCGGCATCCGCATCGCCATCGTCATCATCACTGATGACGTCACCGGCATCCACATCGTCATCATCACTGATGACGTCACCGGCATCCACATCGTCATCGTCATCATCACTGATGACGTCACCGGCATCCACATCCTCATCGTCATCATCACTGATGACGTCACCGGCATCCACATCGTCATCGTCACTGATGACGTCATCATCATTGATGACGTCATCATCACTGATGACGTCACCGGCATCCACATCGTCATCGTCATCATCACTGATGACGTCACCGGCATCCACATCGTCATCGTCATCATCACTGATGATGTCACCGGCATCCGCATCGTCATCGTCATCATCACTGATGATGACGTCATCAGTGATGATGACGATGACGATGTGGATGCCGGTGACGTCATCAGTGTCGATGACGTCATCGGGGGGTCACGCGACATCGGCGGGGGTCACGTGACCTCGGGGGTCACGTGACCTCGAGGAGGGGTCACGTGACCTCAGGGGAGTCACGTGACCTCGAGGAGGGGGTCACGTGACCTCAGGGGAGTCACGTGACTTCGGGGGGTCACGTGACCTTGGGGGGGTCACGTGCCCCCCCCACGAAGTTACGTGACCCCGGTGGGGGGCTCGCGCGGTGCATTATGGGACATTTCCCATGATGCACCGCGCGGTTACGCCGACGCCGACGCCGACGCCGACGCCGCTCAAGCCGGAAACGGGCCCCTAAGAGCTGCGCTCTAAAACGCTTGGGTTCCGGACTCCGGTGTGGCTGATCGCTCCTTCCCCGCGAGACATGGTGTCAGAAGTGGGATCCGTCCCGAAGGAGCGACGCAGCGAGTGAGCCGTCGGCGTGGCGCATCCTGCAACGCAACCGCCATGGCGGACGAACACGCTAAGCCTACGCAGTTCTGCACCGCCGGTATCCAGCCGCCTCCAAAGTTCGACTTTTCGAACCCCGGTGAATGGAAGGAATGGGTTTTCCTGTTCGACGACTACTGCTACGCTTCTGGGCTCTACCAGGCGCCGGGCGAAGTGCAAGTCAGGACACTGCTGTACGCCATGGGCTCCCGTGAGGCTCGTCGACTCCTGGACACGTTGGCCTTGACAAGCGACGACTGGTGCTCTCTTCAAGCGGTAAAGACGAAGCTCACCGACCACTTCATACACCCGGTCAACGAAGTCTATGAAAGCGTGCGCTTCCACCGTCGCGTCCAGGCTGAAGGCGAGTCGGTAGACGACTTTTACACTGCCCTACGTACGCTCGTCAAAAAGTGCAATTACGCCTCCGCGGAAGTCGAAGAACGCCTCGTCAGCGATAGATTCGTCGTCGGTCTTCGGGACTCTAAGCTGGTAGACAAGCTATGTCGCACGCCAAGGCTCACGCTCGAAGACGCGAGACTTCAGGCCCGTATTCACGAAGACGCCGTGGAGGCCCGGTCTGAAGATTTCCAGAAGGAACCAAATCGTGCCATTGTGGTCTCCGAAGCAAAAGTCCGAAAACGCCTTCCGAAGTCACGACGGCGTTCCGACTTGTCGGTGGAAGGCGCAACGAGGACTCCCAAGCCTTTCTCAAGAGATGGACGCTGCAGGTTCTGCGGCAGGTCATCTCACCCCCGCTCCGACTGTCCGGCAAAAGAGGCAAGATGCAGGTGGTACAAGAAAGTGGGACACTTCGAAACCGTCTGCGAAAAAAAAGCCATGTGCTCTGTCGAGCTGCACACAGTTGCGGCAGGCGCCCGTACCAGAGCCAAGTTCGCAACCGTGGCTGTCAACGGACACAACGTGAACTTAAAGTGGACTCTGGAGCGGAGGTGACCGTGGTGTCGAGTTCATTCCCTGGAGTACCGAAAAAGCTTCGTGCACCAGAAGGTGAGCTCACGGGCCCCGGAAACCACCCCCTGAAAGTACTGGCCACGTTCCCCGCAACGCTGCAATGGAGGGACAAGTCGACCGTGCAGGACATTTACGTCATGCCTTCACAACACCCCCCTCTTCTCGGCTTCCCAGCAATACAAGCGCTGGGCGTCATTCAGTTTGTCGACAATGTGGCGACACCAGTGGTGCTGCGGAGAGACAGGCTTTTTGACGGTCTGGGGGAGCTAAAGGAGGAGTACGTCCTCCGGCTACGACATGGTGCCAAGCCCTTCGCTCTAAGCGTGACGAGGAGGGTCCCGGTCCTGCTGCACGACGTCGTTCGTGGTGAGCTCAAGGAGCTAGAGTCTGAAGGAGTCATCCGCAAGGTTGACCACCCCACAGACTGGTCCGCGGGCATGGTCGTCGTTCCGAAGACAGGAGGAGGCTACCGCATCTGCGTAGACCTCACGCGCCTCAACGAAGTCGTACTGAGGGAGCGTCACATTTTACCTTCGGTTGAGAACATCCTCGGACGTCTCGGGCAAGCGAAGGTTTTCTCGAAGCTGGACGCCACTGCAAGCTTCCACCAAGTGAGGCTTTCTGAAGAAAGTCAGGAGCTGACGGCGTTCATAACGCCGATGGGAAGGTTCTGTTTCCGCAGGCTGCCTTCTGGCATCTGTTCTGCGCCAGAGCACTTCGAGCGACAGATGGGTCGCATTCTAGAGGGACTGGAAGGAGTTGTAAGCATGATCGACGACATTCTCGTCTTCGGCGCATCAAAGGGCGAGCACGTTCGTCGACTCCAGCAAGCGCTGCAATGGCTCGACGAGGCGGGTGTCAAGCTGAACAAGAAGTGCAGTTTCGCTGCCTCAGAAGTCAAGTTTCTCGGCGTGTTGGTCAGCGCGAGAGGAATCAGCGTGGATCCCGAAAAGATCGAGGCCCTGCAGAAGTTGCCGATACCCCCGAACGTCGGCGGGGTACGAAGACTGCTGGGAATGGCGAACCATGTGGGGCGCTTCATCCCACACCTCTCGGACGTCACGGCGCCGATCAGAGAACTGCTGCAACAGCGCAACTCGTGGTACTGGGGACCAAGCCAGCAAGCTGCTTTTGAGAAGCTAAAGAGCATGCTTAGCTCTCATATTTGCTTGGCGAAGTACGACCCGTCCTACCCAACAGTAGTTTCAGCTGATGCAAGCTCTTACGGACTTGGGGCCGTCATGCTTCAAGATCAGCCCTGCGGCGAGAGGCGGGCAGTGGCCTATGTATCAAGGGCTCTCACGACCACCGAAACTCGCTACAGCCAGACCGAAAAAGAAGCGCTGGCCGTAACTTGGGCGGTGAAGCGCCTCGATCAGTTTTTGAGAGGCATTGACTTCCAAGTCGAAACGGATCTCCGTTCCCTCGTCACGCTCTTGTGATCTGCGGAGTTGGATCTGATGCCACCTCGAATTCAGCGACTACGCATCCGCCTCATGCGCTACCAGTTCACCGTTCTTTATGTCCCCGGCAAACTTTTAGCTACGGCGGACAACCTGTCAAGGGCCCCGGTGCAGGAACTGGATCAGCACTGCCAACGTCGGGTGGACTCCATAGAACTCTTTATCGGCAAAGTGGTTTCAGCAGCCGCTGATCTCGTGTCATCCCGCCTGGAAGCCCTACGAAAGCACCAAGCGGAAGACGGCATCTGCTCGGGCTTGCAACGCTTCTGTGAAAAGGGATGGCCAGAACATGTGTGCAGAGTTCCTGTTCATCTACGAGAGTACTGGAAGGAACGTGGGAACATCACCGTGTGCGATGGCTTATTACTCAAAAACCGCCGCATCTTCATTCCGCGCTCGCTGCGACACGAGATACTGCAGCTGATACATGAAGGCCATCAGGGCATCGGACGCTGCAAGGCAAGAGCAAGGGACGCAGTTTGGTGGCCTACTCTAAACAGCGAAATAGAGCAACCTGTGACAGCCTGCGAGCGGTGCGCCCAAACAAGAGTACAGCGCTCCGAGCCACTCATCAGCACACCGACTCCCAGTCGTCCGTGGCAGAGAGTCGGTGCGGATCTGTTCGAGCTCGAGGGGGGACACTACGTGCTCGTCGTGGACTATTACTCCCGTTTCCCAGAGGTCATCAGCTTGACGTCGACGACGTCAACGTCCGTCGTCGCAGCAGTCAAGAGCACATTCGCCCGGTTTGGGATCCCCGATGTGCTGGTATCGGACAATGGGCCGCAGTTCTCTTCGAGAGAGTACGCCGAGTTCGCCCAGAGCTATGGTTTCCAGCACGTCACGAGCAGCCCACGCTACCCACAAGCGAATGGGGAAGCGGAGCGAATGGTGCGGACCATGAAAGAGCTGCTCTACAAGTCAAGGGACCAGCACATGGCCCTCCTGGTGTATCGAGACACCCCTGGAGTGACCGGTTACAGCCCGTCCCAACTGCTAATGGGCCGCCGGTTGCAGACAAAGGTACTGAAGATGCGGAGACGTTGCAGCCGGGGTGGCCATCACGTCGGGACTTCATAAGGAAAGACGGGGAAGCCCGAAGACGCCAGCGAAAGGACTTCAATCGCCGTCACGCCGCTCGCCAACTACGCCCGCTGTCCGTAGGAGAGGACGTGTGGGTACAAGACGTGCGGTGCCGAGCAACAGTCCTCAGTCCAGCGAAGTGGCCGCGCTCCTATGTAGTCGAGACCGGGACAGGAGTCCTGCAACTCAACCGCCGGCACCTGGTACCATTCGGTGCGTCTCCGGCGGGCTTCGACGCTCCGGATCCCGGCGGTTCGACCAATGAGGCTACGGCCACTACGGCTCCAGCCAGTTCGGCGGTCTCAACGGCAAGAGCAATTCCGGGTGCAAGGAGCCAACAACAGCCGACCGCAGTTGAGCCTGCACCAACAGCAGCGCCGACGAACTTGACGAACTCCCCTTCAACATCAACGTCGACGGACACGTCGACGGCGGACAATACGCCGATAAGAGTGACTCGGTCGGGCCGCCAAGTTAGGCGACCCGTACGTTTGGACTTGTAAAACTTAGAAGGGGGGATGTAGTGATGACACGACAGTTCTCACTCGCGTGCCCCGCGGCAACGCGTCCATGCTAGTGCGCATGCTCGGGGTTATCTTTAGTTCGAGAGGAGTGATAATAAAACACTTGGGTTCCAGACTCCGGTGTGGCTGGTCGCTCCTTCCCCGCGAGACAGTTTTCATATTGGTAAGGGGACGTTTTCTAAGTATTCGGGTCGAACATATATTCTCTGGAAGTTAGGAAATGGCACGTACTACGTGTCCTATATTTTCTTCAAGATGAGCCCCGATAAGCACCATTTGATTTTTCGCCCACCACCAATAGTTGACACCGAAAAACACCGAAATCGCGGGAAAATAAAAATTCTGGAAAAATACAAAACAAAACACTTTGAACACGTATAAATATAAATTCCGAAAACATGGAGGTCTAATTACAATGTACTACGATGATGACAATGTAACACACGATTTCAAGGGGCCCAGTAACAATTAGGGCACCTCGAAACGCTTTTAGACAGGATTTTTAGCTGTCAAGTGAGTAGTTCTACACGTCGGAGACGAGAAACTAACAACACCATGTCGGATAATATAGGATTTTTTTTTCTTTTTGCACACCTTCACGCTGAGAATAAACGCGGAATGTCACTAAGGCAAAGTGCGGTTTCGTGGCGCCATCTGTATTTGTCGGCGCAAATCACAGGCAGGACAGGGCAGCGCGGTTAACTGGCGTCATCTGTTGCTAGGGGTTAAAGACACGCCATTGAAAAACACCTGTAGCCGTGGTAATGCGGTGCTGGCTCTTTTCATATTCGCTTATCGTCTCAACTCGCACTCAGACTTATTGAACGACGAGATCGACAATTTCCGCATTTCGACGACTTCAGCAAAGCCACCGACTTTCATTTCGTCTTTTAATATAGCTCGCAGTAGATCTGCCAAGTGTTGGCCACGTTGATATTCCGGAGTAACAGACGCACTATAAAAGCGGCTCCATCTTGTTGTTTTGTTTCGTGTTGTCGGTGCCTCCTCCTCTCCGCCTTCGTGACGGATTCCTGCATTTTTTTTAGTTGCATGTACGCTCATTTTAGTGACGATAATATTCGCAACTCGAACGGCGTGGATTTAATATTTTTTTTCTCTATTTCACAATTCTGCCGCCAGGTAGATCCTGTTTCGATGTAGATTTAAATAAGCGGTTCACCGCTTTTCTTCTTCGCGTATTTTCAGCTAGGAGGTTTCGCTTCTCCTCGAGTTGCAAATGGTAATAGAGGGCTCACATATATGGGCTTGTGCAAGCTGAATCGGAAAGGTACCCGAGAATAACAAGGGTCAAGATACTTTTGAGCAAACATGCTGTACAGAGAGAGAAAGTGAGGGAGAGGAGGAGATGAGTGCGCAGGAACGTCGGAGCGCCATGCTCCGATTTGAGATATTTTGAAGGTTTGGTGTACCGTACGCAAAAGGTTTGCGTACGCAAGAAAATTGCGGGTCTGGAGTGCGCACACGCGTAACGCAATAAAAGAACTAGCGTATTGCGTACGCACGCAACGCTGCGGATTTTTCGTTGCAGACTAGCGGGCTTTGCGGGAAACTCTTGAGAGGTATCGGGCCCAGCGAGTGCAGCGTCTCAATATGGCGGTCACCTCGACTGGCGCAGCATGGGCGACGAGGTATTCGGGAAGTTTGGTGTTACGTGAGACCACGTGCTGGGCAATTCTTTTCGGAACCTGTCGCAGTCGAGTCAGATGGCCGTGCAGCTGAAGGAGTGCGTAGTGAAAATGCTCACCGCTTGCGATGTGCGTGAATGCTGCGAACTGCTTAACCCTAAGCCTCTTCGCGCAGTTCATCACCGACGGACAAACGACTCCGGGAAATATCACCGAAGTTATCGGTATCTTATTAAAAGGTGTCTTTTTCACGGGTCTCGGGCTAAACAGGTAGTTTTTAGCGTACGCTATACTATCGTTTACGTAGGAGCCAGCAACGTTACACTAAAACTGGCTATTAGTCATTTATAGTATAGCGTTACTGGCTCTATATGTACGCAATACGCAATAAAAATAGCTGAAGCTGTACTATTGCGTATTGCGTATTGCGTTCTGGGCATGTACACCCCAGGCCCGCAATTTCTTTGCGTACGCCAATTTGTTGCGTACTGTCGACTAAAACTAACTATTACAAAGTTTTAGAATAGCGTACGGACTTTTAGCTCACGCCAGCGCTAAATTTAGCGCTTGAATTAGCGCAAGCTACGCAGGAGACCTTTAGAACAGCGTTTCTCCGCAGCGTCGCAAAAACCAAACCATCTCGCGCTTGCAGCGCCACCAAGATACAGTAACAATTTTTATTTCACACAAAAAATGCTGCAACTTCTCCTCTTCGCCCTCCGTTTATCTCAATATACATTAAGGTGAACGCCTTGCGAATAATGTAAATCTAGGAAATAATTAAATGAAGCGACACTACAGAGAACAACACAGCTTAACTTTTAATAATTTTGAACCGCGCCTTTGCTTGTCTGTGTAATATAGGAAATAAACGCCTTCAAATAATAACGCCAGGTCGATACACTTATCACGAACGGCAATGTTTGAAGCTTTATTGAGGACATGGTGCTATCATCACTACTATTTTATAAACAGGGTACGAATTTAAGGACTAACACATTTGGCACGAATTGCAAAAATTTTAATTCAAAACGTTCAAACCTGAAATTGGGCACGCGAATGTAGTTTCGCTAGAAGTGTCATGTCAATTCCTCTGACACCTCAAGTCATAGAGGTCCAAATATTAAAAACAAATGCAGCAAAAACGGCGGCCGAGCGTTTCCCTTGCCCTCTACCGGAAGTTCGTCGTCTGTACATGGTTAGTGAGCCTGATCCCAGGCGGACATTTCCGTATATTTTGATAAAAGTATGAATTATCGCGCTCATCTTGCTCATCGCCAGCCTCTGCCATTGGTTTTTACTGTAGGGCCGGGCGTTGATGTAACATTTTAACCCGAAAAGCGCCACCGTTTAATCAATTAATTAATCGATTAATTTGTCACGTTCATTTTCATGCAACATGTTTAAAACGTAAAATGTACTTTTTTCTTCGTTTTTCGCTTTTGCTGCATATGTGATAAACGGCGCAGTACAGTTTCAATTATAAACAGGCCTCTGTGTGTCGTTGAGAACAGTTAAAAAAACGCTCACACTCACAGATGCACGAGGCGAAGAGTTTCGCAGATATTTTCCGGCAAGAGTTACCTCCTTTGGTTTTAGTTTTATCTGTGTATTTTAGTAGTCTCTGCTAAACGAGCGCTCGCACTTCTTTGAAGCGACGAGGACACGCGCAACCTTCTGCACCTCTTTGGACTGCAAATCTCGACGCTACGATTTATTTTCAGTTCATATCTTGCTATCTGGATTTTCTAAAGTTTTTGAACGGGCTATGTATTCCCGGATTCTTTTTTTTTATTTTCGGCATAAGTTTGTAGAGTGTCAGCATGGTTTTTTGAAGGGACGTTCGGTTGAAACAAATCTTTGTTCTTTTTTAAATTACTCTGTGCCCCTCTTGTTACAAACAGAGGACAAGTTGATTGTATCTCTTTTTACATGTCTGAAGCCTTCGATAAAGTAAACCATGAATTGCTGTTACCCAAATTATCGTCATATGGTTGTTGCCCAGAGCTATGTAACTGGTTCCGTAGTTATTTGTCATCTCGACGGAACTCAGTTCGTGTAGATAACAGTCGTTCCGACCACTTCTTTTCCACATCTGGTGTCCCTCAAGGCTCCATCCTTGGCCCGTTGTTGTTTTTGATATTCATCAACGACTTGCCGTCATATGTTGATAACGCTAAAATTTTGTTGTTTGCCGATGACATCAAGCTTTTTATGAAAATTCACTCTTCTATCGACTGCAGATATCTACAGCATGATGTTTCACAGATTGCTATTTGGTGTACAGCAAATAACTTATCTCTGCATCCATTGAAAACAAAAGTCGTATCTTTCTCAAGGCGTCACACCATAATAGACTGCGATTATGTTTTAGAGGGAATGCCTATCAAACGTCTTTCTGTTATAAAAGACCTTGGCGTATACCTTGATAATGTTCTAACGTTTACTGCCCATGTGTCACTTGTCGCTGGCAGTGCAACAAGAATGCTTGGTGTTATATCTGGTATTACGAAGCACTTTAATAACCCGGCTTCCTTGGTTCGGTTATTTTGTGCCCTAGTCAGGTCTAGACTTCAATTTGCTTCAGTAGCTTGGAATACGTTAAATAAAACTCAGACATTGAACATTGAAAATGTACAGAAGAGGTTAATACGCATTGTGTATGATCGATACTCTCATCGACGCTTCTATTTTGATTGTGAATTTCTTCTTAAAAAAGTTTCGTTGACAAACTTGTCCGATAGAAGAGCGGAACGTGACTTAGTCTTTTTTCATAAGCTAGTAAACGGTGTATCTGATTGTGGCTCGCTTTTAAGTGATGTTAATTTACATGTTCCCTTCCGACCCACTAGAAATCATTGTACTTTTTACATTAATACTGTCTGTGATCTCTCGCCTTTATCACGCTGCCAACTGATTTTTAACCGCATCAACAATGCTGAAGTGGATATATTTAGCGGCTGTCGGGTGTTCGCGATGAAAATGAAAGTGCTTGTTGCCAATTTGTAACGTTTGTATATTTTTGCCATGTCTCTGTTATTTTAATTCCTCATTTATTATGTGTACCAAAGAAAAGACATGTTGGTTGTTTTTGGGCACTTGAAAATAAATATTTATTATTTATTAATATTATTAAAGTATACCTAAAGTTTGCCAGTCATACAGTTAAGCCCGCCAACATCTTTGTGGTAAAAGCGTTTAATTTTAATCATTTTTAGAACGACAAATGTTTACAGATTAAGCTGTTAAAAATAAATCGCCACGAAAGCATTAATCGATTAAGGGGTTGGTTAATCGATTAATTTCCAGCACTAATTTTTATCGCTTATGCGTTCAATAAGGCCATCCTGGCCTTATTGTACAAACATACTTTTTTTAAGCACTTGCACATTTGGGGGTTAGAACGTCAAGAAAACAGTGTACTGCTTTGTGGTCACTTAGCCCTTCTAGGAAGGAGATTGAACGAGCCAATGCAGTGTTATCAGAAATAATTAAATCCAGGGGGTTGGAACGATCGCCTACAGTTCTAGTCGCAAAATGTACCAGCTGAGTGAGGTTAAACATCGAGCACACATCTAGAAATGCACGGGGGCCTGCCTCTCCAAAAGCACTTGGCGCAGTACCGCTCCAATTTATACTGGGGAAGTTAAAATCCCCGAAGATAAACGTGGGGCAATTAGGATAGGAGCATCACAAGGCAGAGATGTTATCTTCTAGGCAATCAGTAAAAAACGACATTGCGTCAGGGGGGCGATAGTAAACAGCTATCAATATTCTTTTAAAATGAAAATTTAAACACACCCAAAGTGATTCCAGCCCTGTTGATACTGAGATATGCTGGCTTGGAATGTCTTTCTTAATACTGATAAGGACACCACCAATACACCGGCCTATTTTGTCGCAACGACAAATGTTAAAGTCATGATTGTCGTCTATAATTTCACAGTCATCTATATCAGGAGAAAGCCATGATTCCGATATCAAAACAATGCTTGCTTCACATGAGCTGATTAAAGAACACAGATCATCTTGCTTAGGCAGAATACTTCTAGCATTTGTATAAAGGACGCTGATGGTCGTGGATTTCGCTGTTACAGAGCAAGGGACGCGAGTATTTGCAGTATTTTTTGAAAAACACTAATTGCCGTGGTGTTCGCTGTCACAGAGTTATCCGAAAAAGCACTACCCGCGCAATCCTATCAAGTAAGGTCTTTAACAGATGTAGTTACGGGGTTGTAAAATAAAGTCAGCAATGTGCAGCTTATCATAGCATAATTTGTACGATTGCGATTGGGATTTTGCAAACGCAAGGAGCCGGCTACGGGCTGCTTATACTAACATTTCAGCCAATAGATGGCTCTAAATTCCTGAAAAGGTCTATTACTGCTCCACAACAAATAAATACGCATCCTTCAATGGCACTTCAACAAAATCCGCGCTAAGTTTCGCTTTGGCACATTCTGAATAACACTCACGAAAATGAATAGAAAAAAATTTACTCTCCTGT
Source organism: Ixodes scapularis (assembly GCF_016920785.2). Lineage (NCBI taxonomy): Eukaryota > Metazoa > Arthropoda > Arachnida > Ixodida > Ixodidae > Ixodes > Ixodes scapularis. Next base: position 61,337,954 of record NW_024609836.1, read on the forward strand.
TAATCAAAAAGGTTAAAGTGTTTTCATTCTGCTGAAAAAATCTTAATGTCATAATAGTTTCGATTCGAACGGGAAATAAACTTTGGACCTGAGTATTTCTCAGACCACACAGCCAACATACCTTGGGGTACCACCACCAGGGTTGCGTTATCTTGAGAACTGGCACTTACTTTGTAATTTTGTTCATTTGTATAACCAATGACAGACAAGAACCATACAAAGATATAGTAATAGCATTTTGGCGATCATTGTATTTATCGAGGGAAACCACCTATTTTGCCTGACATTCAAGAAAAACTGAAAATCGGGTCAATTTTGAGGCATTTCCTGTGTCATAAACTCAATACTGCCCTTTATTAAAAATTCTGAAGCATTAATTTGGTTACTATTTATACCTGTGACACTGTGTTACATATTTTAGTGATATACAGCTGAAAGATATGAGTATCTATTATAGCTTTATATTATACACATCTGTCGTTTTTTTTTATTTCGGGAACTTTCCGTTCGTTTGATGATTTTGTCATGAATTTTTAGCTAGAAGCACGTCAATTAAGAACATGTTGGCATAGCGGCTCATTTGGTCCAATGAAAATAGCAATATATTATCTTCGAAACTGTAAGCTTGTATTCTTTGTCAGAGTAGGTCGCCTGAAATAATAACTCATGTTATTAGGCAACAACGGGTCTGAAAATTGTACAACAAACAAGAATGTCTCGTGCTGCTTCCACCCTTTGTATTGTCTAGAAAATGTTTCAACAAATAAATGCCGGTAAACTTCTACTGTTTTACATGCAAAAAATAATGTAACAAAGGAAACGGTCCCACCATCTGAGTGTATTTTATTTTTATTTAAAATAACGCTTCCCGCGGGTATGTAGGAAGGCTTGGAAGAGTGTATCCCATGCCTTGCCTCATTGTTCGCTTCAAGTTGATTCCAGAGGCGGTGGCGGGGTCGCGCCGCCAGCTCCTTCCTCTATACCTTTTCCGACATTGTGGTCTTAGAACCACCCATCCCTCTTTCTGCCATTCTGTTCTCGGAGTCAACCCCATCTTCTTCCATCGACGGCGTCGTCATCGTATCGCTTGATTCCATGCCCTCTGATAACGGCAAACACAGCTGGAAACAAAGTTGCGAAATTGACGTGTGACGACCATTTCATGGTGGGATCTGGAAATGTTTATAGCCCCTGTTTGTGCAAAAGCGATATCATATCGGTATATTCTTCTATGATCCACGCAATTCTTGTGTAGAGTCTGGTATCTCAAGAAAAGCAGGACATGGCATATTATGACCATGATGATTCTTGGATTGTGATTCGTTTTTTGACTTTCTTATCAGCTGATGGAGCAATGCGATTGGCTGCGGAGAGATCACAAGACGCCCGGGACACGCAACGCCTTTCGTCTCGCACGTTCTCGGCGACCATAAGGTATAAAGGCTGCAAGGTTGAAATTAAATTGAGTTCAAGGACCCGTTCAGCCTTGCTCTATACTTGTTTTCCGATCAAGCGTTAAAAAAAGGCCTGGTTCCTCGCGAAGTGTAACTAGTTTCACCTCTTATTTGGTAAATTATTGTACTTGTATGCGTATTTTAGAGTAGCTTTCTTTTATTATCAAAACGTGAACGTCGTTTATGAGCATAAAAATGTGTTTTTCCTCTGATAACGATCTCTCCTAAGAACTACTATGTGAAGGGCATGAAAGAACGCGAAAACATTGGCTTCTCTCGATTTAAAATCGAACTGTGTCTTGTGTGTTTAAACGGACAAGGCCCATACATGCATTTGCCAGGGCTCTGGAATTCTAGAATAAGCTTAGACAAAACATTGACCCTAATTGCTACATTTCCCTCGGTAAGCGTCTTTTTTTTTTCAAATGCGTCTATTGTGTCTAATGACGTGAATGACATTTCGCCATTTCGTCTTGTGAACATGATTTGCCCGAAGAAAGAAACATATGTATGCAAGATAAGAGAGATGGATGTCTCAAGGTAAGAGTTGCCGCCGGACACAGTATTCACGTCAACCCTTGGTCGTGTATTAAATTGATTTTAGTCGCCACGCGTATGATGTCTTAAACAGTTTTGCGATGTTTTCAATTGCCAGACATAATGTTTTGAGTGTATTAACTAGACGCATCACTATCTGTTGACTGGGCGAGTGGTTGGATACTAAGTTGGTTACTAAACGGCATGAGAAACTAGGTTCCTAAATTTTTTAATGAAAAGTTCCTACCAATACGCCGCGTTCGTAGATTGCAGGATCAGACTCAGCGTTTATATATAAGTTAGATTATAATTGGTAATACATATATTTGCAATATTAAGTGCTTGTGTTTTTTAATAACGTGCGTGATGATTTCTATAGTTTTAGAATAACATACGAGCACTGCTTCATCTTTAGTATGCGCACAATTCCTAGCTCTTCAAAAAGTAAGCTGTTCGATTGGAGTTGTTTTTTCGGTGTACGTCTCCGACGCTTGTTTTGAGAACTTAAAGAAGTCATGGTTTTTTTAAAGCAAAGTGTAAATATTTACGCATTTGTTCAACTGTAAATTAAATGTCAACATAGTTTTGCGATCATACCTGTAGAAGGTATTCTTGTAATAAGGAGATTGTATATACTATGTAACAAGGTATTTGAACCTGGCCTTAAAATAATATTCGCCGAAGAAACGGTTAACCTCGTGTTAGAAAGTTATGGGTTTCAAGGAAAGTATCATGTAGCAATATGATATTAGTTCCTAGCACAAACCCTATAACTTTCTTGGGCCAAACTCGCTGAATGTTATGATATGCTGTACAGTGAGTGCCGATCTTCTTTTACAGATCTTAAGTATGACCTGGTCGGAATCTGTAATGTTTAAAGATATATCCCGAATGGAATATAAAAAAAAACGTTAAGAAACATTTTCTCAGATAATAATTTCAGAATCACCTTGATTGTGACGAAATTTGCGCAAATATAAATATGAGTAACTTAAGCCAACCATGTGTAGTTAGCATTTAAATACTTAATTGAACAGCATATAAGTATCTTTCTAGAGCAGGATGTTTCTTCTTACGGGTCAGAAGAAAGGTGCATTTTCCCGGGGGTATCATTTTGGTTATATCTGTACTCAGGACGACCTCAGTAGTATCAGCAAAAGATAAAAGTATTACGGATCAAACATGTATTTTAGCTTGTAAAACTCTACTGAACGATCGCCGAATAGTGTTAAGATTTATACATAAACCTTGAATAAACCAAAAATTAAAACCCTTATTGTTGATAGCCTTTTTACCAGTTGAGTGTAAAGCCTGCTGAAACTCGTTTTGTCAAATGTTGCCAGTTTAGAAATTTATATTTATGTTGGGAAGGTTGCTTTATATAAAGCTCAGTGTAGTTACGTTAATGATATAGCTTTCCAAAGACAAACGAATATCAAGCAAAAGGTAACTAAGCTAGTAAGTGCCATTGTTTCAAGAAAAAAAAGTTTGGAAGTGTATGAAGAAGGCTTAAATCTTCATTTTCTATAAAAAACGACCTGGTCGTTTTACTATCTGTTATCCCCAGTGTTGAAAGTGGAGAGGAGGGACCTTTTGTTGATGCAGCGTGTTTGATAAACATTTTGAACGAAAAAATCGTATTTCTTGCCACAGTGTGCGAAGAAACGGAAGCGATAGCTGTTGCACTGTCGCGCAATGCGGATGAATGGTGCCGTCACGTAACCGAGGAATGACGTGCGACGCGGTGGAAGTTTCTACAACCATCCAACATTACGCGTAGCAACTGTTTGCTGCGTAAATGGGATTTCGCCTAACACGAGCAACGTTGGAAAAAAAGTCTTTCAAACAGACGATACAATGAATCTCCTTTCGTTGCGTAATTCTTGGCGGGAGGCCAGGGCTGCCCTCTTTGCTCTCTACGAGTGGCACGCAATGGCTTTCCTATCCTCGTGGCAAGAATGAAGATAATAAAGGTGTTTCTTCCCCCTATTTCCTCCGCACGAGCTGCGACGACAAGCGACGAGGTCGAAATTTCTGCAATCTGTCGCCTATAAAGCTATCGCTTCAAAACAACGTTTTAAGCATTTAGTGTGCATTTGTAAAACAGGAGCAGCCTTCCTTAGTCGAACTTAAATAGTACACCGAATGTAAAATAATAAAGATATCTAAGCACTTGATGTTGACGCAAAAGACACTGTAGCCTCCGTCGCTCAACTCATTGCACATTATAAAATACACGAATAACAACTTTTAAGCAGGTGGTGTTTTTCAAGGAAAACGAACAGTGGTGCAATTTAGACAGCGCACTTCGAATCCTGAAGAACGTTCATGAAATTCTCTTACTTCCCTGTCCCGCATGCGTGTTAAAATAAAAATAGGGATAATTTATGTGCTGATAAAGTGAAGCACGCGGCATAAAATCCAGGATGTTCGGATTGTATTTTTGGAAATATGCCCCAGTTTCCATGTAAGTTCGTACGTCAGTGTCTTTCCAAGTTGAAAAACAATACGCACTCGTCATAAACGAATTTCATAAAGTTTACAATTGTTCGCTATTTTCCTACTGTATTTTTGTTTCTTGTGAGTACTGTCATAGGTGAAAATACAGCACAGGTTGGACTGCCTCTTGCTGGAATTTTCCGGTTGAAAACTTTGTGAAGTATAATATTGTTTCTCCTGTCTGAACAATTTCTTTGCAAGTACCGACACGTCTCTACTTCTTGCTGAAATTTTTTGCCTAACATATACTTTTGCGTAAACGGCAGTTTTAAAAACATTTACTGCAATGTACAGGGTGTCACAAAAGAAAATTTACACGGTCTTTTTTACCGCAAAAATAACCTAGGCATCGCCGAACGCTCATTCTCCGCCCAAAGGTAGAACTAAAGGTCACAACCAGATGCCAAATTTTCAGCCCGATTCGATAACTTAATCAAAAGTTATAAGTGATTTTCTGACATTTTCAATAATAAAATGGAGCCCATTTTTGCCCGTTTTAGGTTTCTGGTGCCATAGAGCCCCATGTGTTTGAAAACTCCGTCGGCCGCCATATTCCCATTGAAATTTTCAGAAAATCACTTATAACTTTTGACTAAGAGATCGGATCGGACTGAAACTTTGGCATCTGGTTGTGACCTCTAGCGCTATACCTTTGGGCGGAGAATGAGCGTTCGGCGATGCCTAGTTAATTTTTGCGGTAAAAAAGACCGTGTAAATTTTCTTTTGTGACACCCTGTAGATATCAACGTTCACTGGGTTTGTTTCTTCTTAAATACACCAAGTACACGCGTGAACCATCCCGTTTTGAAGGTGTCCTGTTCTCGTAAGCGCCTTGCCAACCTCGCTTTGCGACTGCACAGCTGCGCGCTGCGGCCAAGCGAGGTTTGCGAAATAGCGGTGTCATCTTCGCGGATATTCCCTGTCTCCGCAGTGCACCCGTGCTCGGCAAGAAGCGCACTCAACGGGGCTAATTTGCCGTGATCAACACTTTGAAAAGTATGAATGTCGCAGTTCATCTCGAATAGATATCGAATAGCGTATTTGAAACCACCGTGAGGGCCGAAGGGATCTAACCCACCTTAAATGAACCGCAAAATCGGTTTTCTAACGTAGCACGCTTAGATTTACTACAGGGGAGCGATCAGTTGGCGGAAGTATGGAGACAAACTGCCCACGAATAAACACAACTCATTGAAAAACGAAAAAAGAAGAACCTGTTAGTTTATTTAAAAAGAAAAATATCTCAGATTGAAAAATAGTACATAAGAGGTACTTGCGCCATGCTGAAAAAAAGCGTGGTCAATACTTTCGGAAGATCGTCTGCTAAACTCGGTGCCGGCGCGCCCTCGACGCTTCCGGCATCTGTCGGCAGCAGTTCGCAGACAGCTTGCAATCCCCACGAAATGCAGCCGTAGATTGCTAAAACAGGTTGTTATTTTTTGATGAGCTAAGTATATTCGACGACATTTCGGCTCCATTCTTTCACGACCTAATCGCACCTCTAGAGTAAAAAGCAGTGCGATACGTTAAGAAAACGATTTTTGAGGTCCATTTAAAGTGGATTAGGTCTCTTCGGCCCTCGCGGTACTTTGGAAATATTCGTACAACAGTACTATCTACTCATGTACGGTCAGCGACATTATTATAGTTGGCGCATTTAGTGTTAGTCACACATAACTTTAGGACAAGTAAGGAATTCCATATGATTCCTAGCTTCGACACTAACAAGAGCATTCCTTTGGGTTTTCTCTTTTACTGTAAAGGATGCAAATGACGTAGCGCTATTCAATTGAGACTACTAGTCGCACACCCCTACCTAATAAAATCCTTTGAATGGCGAGTTTTTTTGTTCTGTTTCTGTTTATCCCCAATATAAATATCGGTCCGATTCCAAGATTAGTGTGTAGAAAGTTGTACCTCCATTCCAGGGGGTTGCTGTTTATAACGTCCTTGAGGGTAGCAAGGGCATGTCATAATTTTTTATCATCGTTCTGACTGTCTTTCGAGTTTACAAAAGCCAATTTTAGTTATGACAGATACTATACTTTATGACAGTATCTAACATAAATCATAAGGTTGAACTGTATAGCATCGTCGTTTTGGAACTTAAGTAGCCAGAAAGTAAAATGCAAAAGTCACGTAAATAATATTGCGCAGGTCTTCAGAAGTGATCATCAAGTCACGAAAATGTTTTAATGGCTCCACATGACGAACTCTTCCAGTTAGAGTTGGCCGAACACGTCCTAAATACAAATACCATAGTGCTGTTTTTTTTGTCCCCTATCATATTCCAGCGCAGGGTACAGAGTGGAAAGAGTTAAGTGCTATGTTAGCTTTTGCCCAGAGCTCGTGTTCAGTTGGTGAGAACACATGCTCCAGCTGAATTCTAATTGATCACTGTTTCCAGTCTGTGCCTTGCGCTGAGCTTTTAGGTGACCAAATCCAGTACCACTAAGGCCTTGCTACCTAGAATGTGTTGAACTAAGAGTTTGAGGGGTCTGATTATTGAGTTGTTTTTTTTAATATTGATTTTAGTCATCTAGTCTCCTCTTCTCTTGAGTGTTACCAGAAAAAGGCTTGTAATGTAGAAAAAATATCGACTGCAGGTAGAGCCCACGCAATTTAAAAGTGCTGGTTTATAAACAGAAAGTTAGGGCGCAAACGAGCTAATGGAAGTTGAGACTTCTATGTTTGTCCGTCTTTTCTTTTTAACAGACTCTGGGTGTTTTGACTATATTCAAGATTGATTTACTCTGTCCATTTTAATTTTCGGCAGCTGGAAGCACGCTCTCCAACGACTAAAGATTGACATAGCATAGCCGGCTACATGGAAGCAATGAGAATATAAATTAAGAAAACGGCTACGATTATGAGGATTGTGAAGGATACCATGGAAAATACTGTTTTGGCAAGGAGAGTCTACATACCACGAGCTCCAGAATCTCCGACCTCCCTAAAGCTCACAGACCAGGTAATATGTTTATAGCTATTAGTATTTATGTTCACATTATTTACATATCAAGTACAGATGATTGTCCGACCTTCGCAAACCTAGCCGCTCAAGCTTGCTCGCGAGCTTACTCTCTGTCGTCCTCATCTTTCTTACGCATTTTGTTCTTAGCCCGAGACTGAGGCAGGAAAAGAGGAAAGTTTCAAAGTAGAAGAAAAATGAACAGTCGAAAAAAAAAAACAGAAAAATGAACCGTCAGTTTTTCTTCTACTTCAAAACTTTCCTCTTTTCCTGGCTCAGTCTCGGGCTAAGAACATAATGGTTGACATCCACTAGCTCGCCTGCGCAATCACTACATTATCATCTTTCTTGCCGTTCAAGAGTTGGCGCGATTACTGCTAGTCAATTTGACAGTTTAAGGTAGAAAAATTAACTTTGCGGTGCGCTGGTTTGGACACTTTAGTCTCTGGGGAATCCTGACGTGACGGTTGGATATGCGCGGGCTTAAGCCTGTCTATGGATAGATTCCATGTTTTTCCGTTTAACAGTATGCCGAAGTATTTCGGTGTTCTCTTTCAAACCGGAAATGGGCCATCGTAGGGTGCTTTGAGGCAGCGGCGTACAGTGTCTTTTCTGACGAAAACATGTATAGTTGTTCACAGCTCGCGGCTGAAGAAAATATGGGCATGTCGATGATGGCCCTGTAGGTGTGGGGCGGCGTTGTGACATAGCATTCCTGAGACTGTGAACGTAGTCGGATGGACCGGGGGTGACGAGTATGTCAGGCGGGATGAAACAGTCCTGTGGTAATCTAAGCGCTATTCCATAGACAAGTTTCGCAACTGAGTATGAAAATTGGTCTCTGAAGACCGTTAGAATGCCGAAGAGCACTACAGGTAGCGATTCGGTCCAGTGGGTGTGAGACTCCCGGGCGATGAGTGCGGTCTTCAGCTGATCATGAAACCTCTCAACCATTCCGTTGGCTTCGGGGTGGTAAGCTGTGGTTCTCAGCCTGCTGGTACCGAGGAGGGATGTGAATTCCTTCAAGAGCGCAGATTCGAATTGTCTGCCTCTATCCGTGGTCACAATTGCAGTAACTCCGAATCGCGAAATCCACAAGTGTAAGAATGCTTGTGCGACTGTCTGAGCCGTGATGTCAGAAATCGGATGAACTTCAGGCCATTTGGTGAAGCGATCAATGGCCGTGAGAATATATCTGTAGCCTTGTTATTCCGGCATGGGCCCGACAATGTCCAGATGTACTTTCTGAAACGAGTTTCAGGAAGCTGGAAAGAGCCTGTCAGGCTTTGTGTGTGGCGCTGAATCTTCGCTATTTGACATGCCAGGCAATTTTTGGCCCAGCTTCTCACATCAATTTTTATGTTTGACCAGACATATAGAGAGGTTATTAGCTTCTGTGTTGCTCATATGCCTAGATGCGATAATCTATGTAGGGAGTCAAAAAGTTGCCTCCTTAACGAGAAGAGAACAAATGGGCGGGGAGAACTGGCAGAGATGTCACAGGTCAGGGTCTTTTCCAGCCCAGGGAGACTGATGTCTTTCAGGTGTAGTGCTCCGGGTGTACCCCGAAGTCTATGAAGTTCTGAGTCCATATGCTGGGCATCCACCAGTGCGGCCGGGGTCAGAGGCGCGGCATCACCACCAGTGACTGGGGCTATGCTTGGTCGGGTCAGTCTGTCCGCCCCTACATTCTCCGTGCCCTTTATGTGTCGTATGCCAGTAGTGAATTCCGAGATAAAAGACATTTGACGTAGTTTTCTCGGTGAATGATGTCCGCTGTCTGGCGTTAGGGATTGTATGGCGCCCGCCAAATGTTTATGATCAGCGAGTATGTGAAATAATCGAGCTTACAAAAATGGCGAAAGTCGCGGATTGCTGAATAGACAGCGAGGAGCTCGCGACCGAAAGTGCTATATGGGCGCTCAGTACTTGTAAGTTTGCTCGAAAAGAATGAAATCGGTTGTTATTTTGCCGGTGCCGAACTACTGGAGTGAAGCACCTACTGTGATATCTCAGGCACCAGTAAGCAGGCATGTTGGTGCGTCAGCTTTTCAATGCTGAAGCAAGGTGGCACGCGCGATGTGTGTCTTGATGCTGGTGAAGGCTTGTTTAGCTGCATCAGTCCATTTTGGAATGCCTACTTTTGAAGGTGGCAGAATATTTTTAAGAGGCTGAAGGCAACGTAGCACACTAAGGAACCAATTGTCGATCATAATTAACCAAGCCTATTAAAGCTCTAAGGGCGCGCGCAGACTGAGGTTGCGGATACTCTTGTATGGCGTCCACTTTGCTGGGAAGTGGTCTTGGACCGTGACGGTTAACTTGGTGGCCGAGGAAAGGAACGCTCGCACCAAAATGACATTTAGAATTATTTATCATGAGGCCATTTTCGTTGAGTCGTTGGAAGAGGTTGCGGAGGTGGTGCTTGTGTTCGTCTTCAGACCTGCTCGCAAAAAGGATGTCGTCTAGATAAGCGTGCGCGAAAGGTAATCTTCGAAGGACCTCATCTAAAATCTTTGAAAAGTCTGGGCAGCATTGCGTAGTCCGAGAGGCATCCGAAGGAATTCAAAGAGACCGAATGATGTGGTGATAGCCGTTTTTTGGTACATCTTCGGGTGCGACCGGTATCTGATGGTACGCGCGAACAAGATATACTTTGGAAAATATGATTGCACCATCGAGAATTGACGCAGCATCGTGGATATGGTGCACCAGATAGTGATCAGGGGTGGTCGCTTGATTTAGGGCGTGACAGTTCCCGCAGGGGCGCCAGTCGCCAGGTATCAATTTCAGAACCGTATGTGGCGGTAAAGCCCACGAGCTGGAGGAGGGACGTATTGTGCCCAACTCGAGCATATGGTTAAACGCGTCTTTGGCGGTCCGGTATTTTTCAGGAGGACGCCTTCGAGGTCGTGAATAAACGGGTGTCTGTCGTCTCGATGTGATGTTTTACGGTGTGAATGACTTGACTTGTGAAAGTGCAGGGACGTACTGGGGAAGGAAACTCTTGCATGATATCGATGCAGAGAGAATTTGGTGGGACGAGCAGTGGAGCCTGTCCAATTGATTGCAGCTTGGTGCGGGTCCCCCATACCGAAAGTGGCATCAATGAGACGACCGCTGCGGATGTCCAGAAGGAGATTGTAGTGTTGCACAAAATTTGCTTCGCGGATTGGATGTTGGATATCTGCGATAGGGGGATGATACAGCGCATAACTCGACGCAATCCTATAGGTTTATTGTGAGAGTGCGGACTCCGTAGGTGGGAATGACAGTGCCGTTAGCTGCCTTAAGTTGCGAGGGTCGCTGGTTACGACGATCTTGAGCTATTGGGGGCAATTCTGACACCTCGGTGCCGTGGTGTTAATTAGGAAACGAATTTTCGCGTCTTTATTCGAGAGAAAAAACAGGCAAGGAAGACACTGCAACCAGCCAGGCGTACTTGTCGCCGCTAGTAGCTGGAGTTGGTGTTTCCAGGCGCCGTACAAGTGCAATTACGGGCGCGGGTGCCGAACGTTCGATGATACCAACATTTCTTGGTTGGCAGGACAGTTGGACCTGCTGCGTCTGCGGAATGGCGAGTTGCTTTGACGTTGTGATGGCGATCGTGATGGGCGAATAGAAGCCACCATTTCTGTTAACTGATCCATGCGTCGCTCCATGGCGGTGCAGAAGTCTGAGGGCTGTCGTGGAGATCGAGTTGTTTAGTAAACTTACGGGCGGTGTGTCGTTGATAAGTTGACGATTCGATTCGCCACTTTTGCGGGGTCATCTAGGGTTGCGCTGTCTGCTGACGCGAGCATCAGACGGACTTTGTTTGGCAGACGATGCAGAAACAATTGTCACAGAAGTGAGTCCTCAATGGTGTCGTTTCCCAACAAGTGCCTCACCCGACGAAGAAACTGAGAGGGTGTTTCGTATCCCAGCTCTTCTGTAGTCAGGAGTTGTTATAGCCGTCACTGTTCGGATACGCTGGTGCGTCGAACTAGTTCTGCCTTGAGGGTGCCGTAAGGTGTTGGTGTGGGTGGAGCTAGGATAATATCGCTCACCTCCGCTCCATCTGCTGACGACAACGCGCTTACGACGTGATGGAACCGCGTCTGCTGGTCCGTGATGCGCCGTAAGGCGAATTGTGACTCTATTTGCGCAAACCGGCACTGCGGATCCGTGGGCCAGAATGGTGGAAGGCGAACGGTGAGGGCCGCGACTTGGGGCTGTTGTGCTGCAGAAAAGCCATCCGTTGCCATTGCTGCTCAGCTTGGTGTTCTGTCGACCACGTCCGGGTCACCACTTAAAGCAATCAGTATTTATATATACATTAGTTACTTATTAAGTACAGATCAGTGTCCGACCTTATAAAACCTAGCCGCTCAAGCTTGCTCGTGAACTAACTCTGTCGTCCTCTTCTTTCTTGGCATTCAAGAGCTGGCGCGATTACCGCTTAATGTTGCTTACTGCACTTAAAACTCCACCTGCATGCAGTGAATTTGCTCATGCTTTTACGAGCAGCACACTCTAAAACAAAGGGTATACTCTTAAGCCCCTTGTAACATATACCACACCCCAAAACTTCAGTTCGACGTACTGCACGTTGACATCGAACTGACTGCCCCAACCTTTGCGAGAGGGTTCATGACGGTGCGATATAACACATTAAACAGCTAAATTACGTATCATAGTCTACAAAAAAAAAAAAACGAAAAACACACTGAGGTTTTGCAGTTGAGCCTAGAAAAGCCCGATAACTTTTTTGCAGCCAGTCACTCTTACATTAGCTATTTTAGTAAGTTGTACAACTCGGCTAACAAGCTGCTCGTGAAATTTGGTAGCGTCAGTACAGCGTCAGAGCGCCGTACGTCCAACCGAAGTTTTGGGGTGTCGTATATATGACAAGGGGTGTAAGAGTATACCCCTTTTTTAAGAGTGTAACTGCCCTAAGAAGACAACCTCCACCTCCATCATAGCGAATTCACACTGCTAGCGAATGGGACCTCCCTGCGGGAGCTCCCTCTGGCTAACGACAACGTGTTTGGGAAAAATGTGCCCATCCCCCAACGCGCGGATCTGCTTTGCGGCTGAGGCTCCACTCCTGGTGTGAACGCGCCATTAGTCCTGTTATTGTGAAGCCAGGCACCATGATGGGTCTCCTTTTTTATATATCAATCATAATTTTGTTTAAACTATTAAATTACGATTTTTTACAAATCGTTTAAAGTAAATTCAACATGTGAAAATAATTTTTATTACATATTTTTTTAATTTTTTTGGGAATTACTGGAAAAGGAGCCATTCGGCAAAGGAGCCATTCGTCAATTTTGCCTAAGAAAACCTGCCAACTGTTTTCATAGTTACAGAAGGAAAACCAAAACAACCAAGACCGACCCTGTACGGCGAGAACATCGATAGGCTACATGATGCATAAGACGTCCAAACAAAGGTGCATTTGCCTTGCAGTTTCTCCCGTGTCTTAAGCTTACGGGTACGTAGAAACTATGGGATCTCTGGACCAGTCTTTTATTACCTAACCCTGCTATCATGCAGATGACTATGTGAGAGCAGACTTGGGAAGTAATCTGTTATAAGTAACGAATTACTTGTAATTCTTTTACTTTTTCAAGTAATTTTGTAATTGCCACGTTGCCTTTTTTTCGGAAGGAATTTGTAATGTAATTCCGTTACAAACTACTGGTAACGAACTACTTTAATTACTCGTTACTTTTTAAAAATGTGAGCATAATACAGTAACGTGGGTAACACGAGCAAAACATTGAGTAGCATAAAGAGCGCAAGTTCAGCAAAATAGAAAACATCAGGAAGGGGAGAAAAGCCGAAAACACACTTCTCTGTATGATCGGTCACTAGAACTACTAGAAAAACGGGCAAGGCATGTACAAAATATACGAAAGACAAAGGTCAAGTAAGACAACACCGAGTAGGCTCTCCGTCGCCTTCCATTGTGTTCTTCTTCTTCTTGCGGGCAGAAGAACGCTCTCCTTGTTTATTTGTTTTTGTCTTTTACACCGTTTCACCCTTTCTAACTTCTTCGACGTCTCCCGCCACCTGCACAGACATCAAACGCGGGTCCATACTCCCTCGATTTGCGGATACACCATTCGCTTAACTTACGATGTAGCCTCACGTGTGGGTGTCAAATTCTCTGTCTTTGATGTGCGCTACATGGTATTCTAGCACACTATTTTTCTTGAAACACCCGAGTCAAAAGGGAGCTTTCGTAGATCGCTTCTTTAGCTGCGAACCTCGTAGCGCAGGTAGACGCTGCTACTGAGAATGTGCACCACTACCTTTGTCTGCACAATTCCAGGGATCATTTCCGGAAGCCGCAAGCTAGCGGGATGGCGGATGTGAATGCAGCTTTGGGTGCCCTGTCAACTTGCACGTGAATAGTGTGCACCTACAGTCTTTCTATCAAATACAAGATTTATTTTTACAAGGACTACCAAAATACGCGCGTATGATAAATTAAAAGTTGTGTTGCGGAACATTTTTGAAAGATATCAATTTTTTATTGCTTTTTGGATAAGTGTACGGAAAAAGTAACGTGAAAGTAATTTGTAACGTAACGAGTAAAGTAATCCGTTACTTTTCAGCGAAAGTTATTCGTAACGGTAATTCCTTAAATTTGAGGCTCGGTAATTTCTAATTGTAATCCATTACATTTTTTCTCAATTAATGATCACAAGTCTGGTGCAGAGCACATGGTTACCGATTTTATGACCGACGACTGACTGGATCTAAGAGCGGATAGCTTCTGACACCTCGTGAGCTTAGCGATGAATGGAGTATAAAACCGTTGTACTGCATTCCAATGCATTTGAGGGCCTCCAATAATCTTATAAAATGTTTTTACCTTTCATGGGTTTTGAAGCTTTTTTTAAATCAAACGCATGCTAACAGTGTAGCGACAGTGGAAATTAGGTGGTGTGTTGCTTGAAATTTGGCCAAGCATGGTTATCGTTCAATTTATATTCGTTTTGTTACAAAAACACTTTTCTTTAGCAAAAGTGTATGATACTGCAGCGCGATTTTCATAAGCACTTTTATTATGCCGTTGTAATTTTTATTTTCACAAATAAAGTTTGTAATGGCCTTGTAGCATTTTTTAATATATCAGATAGAAAAGTGCAGTAACATAAAAAATGGGTTATCCTAGTGGCTTAACTCTTGCCAAGTATTTAACCTGTTTTATTTTAATTTTATTTTGAGCGAAACATTTTTTTTTTAATTTATGGTGTAATGGAAGCATTACGCGGCAGTTGCTGTCGCGTAATGTTTGCACACGTCCTGTTTTATTGTCATATTAGTTTTCTTTTTGTTTTCATTCTCACGGTGTAGAATGCCATCGGAGAATTATTTTTTTAAATGTCGGAGACACAAAGAAGAAGTGTAGTGGCATTCAAATTGTGTATTCTAGTCACTTTATTTTTTGTCCAGCATTCCTATTGAATTTAAAACATGCTAGCAATTTTAGGTTTATCATTTGTTTATGCGAATGGTTTATGGTGCAGCAGTTGTAGTTTTGTATGCACTCTTAAATGTTTCATTGTTTTTACATGTACCAATTTCTACACCTGCGGTTTTGGTGCCAGAAATAATATAATGACACAAAGCATGTGGTATGTTTTTCAGCTCATAATTGTTAGTAACCTTCTCGTAAAATGGCGATGTTAGCCATCGAAGTATGACTGAACTTTCCCGTTGTACGTTCTAAAAATAAGCCTCTTTCCGTACTGCGAAGATGTAGTCTGCATTTGTATTAGCGGGAGCATCCTCATGTGTATTCGTGGCATACCAAACTTGCCTTCCAAAACACACAGTGCGACTTTTTCCGGAAAGACAACCCTACCAAAAGGTTGGCGCGCATCTTTTTGAAACGAGACGTGCAAAGGACACTTTAAAACCTTCGTCTCTCAAAGTCAAAAGTTGTCCCGGGAGGGTAAATGTTATACCCTCTTTACTGTTAATTTCATCCCCTCAATTTGCCATAATCACTTCCCAAAGAAAGAGAAGCTGCTCCCGTGCTACTATAAATTTTATTCCTCTTAAGTGACAACTTTGATTCCAAAAGAGATGAGAGTTGCACACATGCTAATGCAACGTTTATTCCTATTGAGTGGAAACATTAATTCACAAAGGGGAAAACGTGATACCTTTGCTACTATTCATTTTATTTATCTAAATGGCAACATTTATTCGAAAAAGGGAGTGAAGTTATTCCCCAAATAATTCATTTAAATCCCCAAATATGGTATTGTTGATCCGCGAACGGAGGAAAAGTTACCCTCTTTTAATGAAACTAACGGCACTTGGGGAACATTACTAATTCCTCAGAAGTGTAAAGTTTGTTCCCCTACATCAGTGTTATAGGGTGCAAAAGGTTCAATTGGGTTGCAAAAGTGTTAGTCCCAATAAGGACCAAAGTAAGGGAGTAAAAAGCAAAATGGAGTAAGTTCGGCTGTTAAACCCGCTTGAAGATCATTCTCAGAGACAAACACTCCCTTCTTAGTCGCTCCCCTCAAAGCACAAAGTAGTACTCCTTTTTTGTAAAGGGTGTACGTGCGATGGCTAAAAAGTGCCTTGAAAAGCACTTTCTCAAAGACTTGTTCAGCGACCGCCTGTTTCCAGTCAAACATGATCCCTTCACGGGACTGCTTTTAGTGGTGTTTCCCGACATACCGGTGGAGGGTTCATGGTGTGCGTCACCAGAAAGACGAGCCTTAACGTAGGTAAGTCCTCTTCCGCAGTAACGTTGTAGAAGACGGTGAAAGATGCTATCGCAATTCAAATATAATCTACGTAGCGATTTCAGCAACAATTTTTATGTATTAATATGTGTAAAAGTAACATGACACAATATTATCGAAAAAACGTTTTTTAAGTGTTTTATTAACCACCACCTATTCTCTTTGGCAACGCCAATATGATTATATGCGATACATACAAGAAAGACAAGCACAGAAAGCAATATAGGTTCAGACGCAACTGTAAGCGTAATAGTAGTGTCTATTCGGGGAAATTCATGTCACGTTTCTAGATGACACCTCTATTGCTGGTTCCTTTGCTCCCAGCAGCCTCGAGACACCATACCAGCAGCATCGTCTTAAAGTGGGGAAGATGTAGGATCCTCCGTCGTTTCGTCAGACGAGCCGCCATTTCCACCGCCTCCGCCTCCTGGCGGCCCTCCACCGTTCGGAGGTGGCCCACCGTTCCCGGGCCACCCTCCGAACATCGGTGACACTCCGGGTCCTCCGCCTCCGCCACCGGATGGTGGACCACCGCCCGGTCCACCACCGCCACCCTGTCCTGGTCCCCCGCCCATTCCGCCACCCCCATATGGCGGATTACCCCCGGGTGGACCTTGACCACCGCCACCCCAGTGCGACGGTCTGCATCCGGGTGGACAACGTGGAGGTGGTGGTGGTGGTGGAGGTGGACCGCCCGGCGGTGGGGTTGGAGGTGAACCGCCTGGCGGTGGCCTGGACGAATCATTCATTCCTCCGCCGGATGGCAGGGTGACGGGTTCAATTCCTCCACCTTCGGGCGGCGTGTTTGAATCTGTAGCATCCTGCGCGAAGGCCTGCAGAAGAGCAATGGCGACTAGAAAGAAAGCAAAAGAAGGCAATGCCAATGAAGCAACCAGCGATGATTCGTTACCAGTAGCAGAATTAGTACGTCGAGTATTTAGGCAGGAAAATCGCATAGGCAAGAGCATTGAAACAGTTAGTTTTACACAGCAATTAAATTATTTGGGATCCACCAGACTTGTACCGCACGCATTACAAGTAATCAAATTACTTGTAATCGATTACTTTTTGGAGTAATTTTGTAATCAGTTGATCACTTTTATTAGGCAGTGATCACAAGAGTAATCTGATTACTTTTTGAAGTAATAAAATTACTTGTAACCGTTACAATTCGTCCGTGGGACCCCCCCCCCCCCCCCCCCCCCCCGGCACACGCCTTTTTTTATGAAATGACAAAAATAAATTTTTTTTTGTTTTTTTGAACGGAAAAAAAAAAATGTTTGTGGAGCTGTCGGAAACAAGGTCAATCTCTTTCTATGTACAGTTTCTGAAAAATGTCAGTTTTCTTGTTTTCCAGCTGGGACCGGGAGTGGGAAGCCTCAGGAAAGCCACAGTGTGTGAAAAAAGCCATTCAGGGCGAAGTTTGAGGAGCAGAATGTAGCTTTGTGAGTCCTTCGTTCAAACTAGCCCCCTCACGCACACACACACAGACATAAAGAAAAAAAAAATCCTGCTTAGGGTGCCTACTCTCAGCCCGTAGGAGAACCAGAACCGAAGAATGCTTAAAGCGGATGCAAAATATAACAAAGGCAGTTGAAATGTTTCCCCATTTCCCCTACGTGGTCTTTGTGACAAGCAATGTTTCGAGTTGAGAAGTGGTCGGGGCGATCTCTTCCGCTAATGGATACTACAGATGATCCGTTTCAAATCCTGGAGCTGCTGCTCTTTTGTATAACATGCGAGCTCATCTACATGTGAATAATAAAATGAGCGACGCAAACTTTGAGCGACAACCCTTGCTCAAGATTAACAAGATCTAGAGCCCCCTCTGCTCCCCCCCCCCCCCCCCCACACACACACACACTGGCGAACGCCCAAATCATTAAACGTCTTCAAACAAATTCCATGCTTGTGTCCGCATTGTGAAGGTGCAACGACCACGAAGAGGGAGCCAGTTTTTCTTCTTCAATACTTGTGCAAATGTGAAATATAGGTTGGAAGTAGTTCATTGTTATGAGCGCTAAAGATGTGTCTTCACACAATAAAGTCATCGGGAAAGTAACGATTACTTCTTTAAGTAATGTCCAATTACGTTTGCCGTCGAGTAATCAAGTAATCGAATCGAATACTTTTTAGCCAAGAGTAATAGTAATTGTAATCGATTACTTTTTTAGTAACGTGTACAAGACTGGATCCTACTTAACTCAATTTCACTTTCAGTCAGAACGCGGCCAACTCTATAATCTGATGCCGCCAATCAAGGAACCCGACAAGTACATCGTGAGGGCGCCCGTCGCCTTTGGGCCCCATTGCCGTCACAGACTAAACAAATTCCTTGACCGTGAACGCAGCGCATTCGTGCGAATTGTCTTTTGTGTACGGGATTCGTTTAACCAGTGATACTGAACCCACTAAGAGAACGAGCTTTATGACGGTACACTTTTTGCATCTCTTGATAGTATCCATTGAAAAGTAACGGCGGCTGCAGTAGGGCTTATATGAAACGAAGTATAGTCATGCGTTCTTACTGTTTATTAACGCGATAGCATTAAAGAGCTCGTGCCGCAGAAACTCCGGCGTCGGTGGCGTGACAGGAAAATCCATATTGGTTGATAGGGTCATGACGACACATCTGTATGACCTCCCGCGGGTATTTCGAACAACCCACAACTCTCACGAGAAACGTGACGTCACTCGTGGAACGAAAGTGGTTAAAAACATGACATATAATGCGAATTGAAGGTCACTGCATGCTTCAAATAGTTTCACTTTATAAAGTAATTACTTTACCTTAAGAAAACGTTTGAAGAATTTTAGGCGGGATTCGAAACAATGACCCTTCGGTTGCGAGCCAGACACGCTGCTAACTGGGCCACGCAAGGCACGCTTGCACGGCGAATGAGAAGGTGATGCGAACGTGGCCCCGATAACGCCATTGCGTTCCACTCTGAAGTGGTTCTGTATTTGAGGAAAAACACCTAAATCGTCTTCACTTGGCCTCCAGGATCACAAATATTGAGATCATTATATATGTATATATCAGTGTGTCGAACCGAAAAAAATACAGGTTCGGTTACGGTTCAGGTTCAGGTAAATTTATTTTGTTCCGGTTCAGTTCCGGTTCGATTAATTCGATCCGCGAACCGGTTCGCGAATCGGTTCGGGGCGCTGAACCGGTTCGCGAACCGGTTCGGAAATTATAAATGACAAATTGCAACATCAAAATAAATTACAAATAAACCATCTGAAATCAGCACATACGAAACGGGATACATCGTAGTGTAAGGCTCAGGGATTTCTACCAGGAATGGTTTCTTTATGTGCACTCAAAGGTTACCTCACCGACGTTTACGCATTCGGACTTTATCTAATTGGGTCCGACGCAGTAGCTGTAAAATCCGCGACCTCCTTACAAACCCACTTACAAGTAGAACTCGCTAACTATCCCGCCACCTCGGCGTGTAAGCAAGTGAAGGAACAGTGGGGAGAAAATACAGCTTTCTTTATTTGAACTAGCCTTCGGCAACTCTAATTACGCCCTTAAAGAAGTTTTCATTAAACAAGATACGGAATTTGAAAAACACTTCACCGAACGCAACGCCGGAAGGACGTAATAGGATAAATATTAAAATAGAAGAGTTCGCTGTCTCACAAATATGTTAGCTTCTAAGTGCCTATACGAAACCGGATGCATTATTATCAAACTCCACAGCCTTTTCTTTTCTCATTCCGATGGAAGCAAGCTTCAAGAACTCGCGCGTTCTAGAAACGTGTTATGAAATGAGCACACAGCAGCATTTAGGATTTACGAGATTGTAGGAAAATAAAATCCCGTGACGCGATTTTTTTTTTTTTTTTGCACAGCCTTTTAATTTTTTTTTCTTCCGTGCAAGCCGCGACCACCGCAATACTGGTTCCTATGTCAAGATTCATGGATGCAGCGTTTATATTCCTAAGACTGAGTGGAGAAGACAAATATGAAAGCGAGGTGTGTGTCAGTTGACGGCACTTAAAAAACAAATGGCATTGATAGCACATTCATTGTCAACAGAGCGTGGCCGAACCGTTTTGATATGAGCCGATAACCGTTATTTTTTTCCGGTTCAGTTCCGGTTCGGGTTCATCGCGATAACAATATAACGGTTCGGGTTCGGGTTCAGTTCCGGAAAAAAATACCGGTTCGGTTCCGGTTTTCGGTTCGGTTCCGGTTCGACACCCTGGTATATACACATATTTGTTTTTTTCTATTTGGTGCACGGAGGCTGCAGAATTTCATTTTTAAAGTACCGCTGAAGCCGATCCTTCCCGGAGCGTGACGTCGCAACAGGTGTTTTCGGAATCTCCACTCTTGCGTATCTTCAATGCCTATAAAAGCTATGCACGTGTTCTTGTTACATTTTCAAAAAGGTAAAAAAAAAGATAAAGGCCACATGACCGGTGTTAGAGCAAGGGAATATAGCTTTCACCTTTTCAACTGCCTGCGCTGCCCACACGAGCGACGCGCGCTTCGCGGTCAAAATATCCTAGTATGACGTAACGGCTGGTCGGTATTTTTTGCGTGTTTTACCGCGTTTGGTTACCTCTGCGGGGAAAAAGATCGTGATACTCAGATTCACGGGATAAAAATACGTCAGAATAAACCTCTAACTCGTCTTGTTTCAAGAAGTGTTTCAGCTTTTCTTTAAGGGGAAGCTTGAATGAATTTGCGTATTTTCACTAGTCCTCACATGAGTGCGGATTAGTGAACATGTAGTGAATACATTTTCATTTTCGCCCGCTAATCGCTCTCTCTGAATACGTGTATAATATGAAGTCTTATAAGAAATACTCGCATACGCGTTTCGATTTTATGTGAGTTTTTTGAGTCGAACTCAATTTTTGTTTTGCGGATGAAATAAAATAAAAGATGTTGAGATAAAAAAATGGTGACAGGGATTACACTCATATCTTTTGCCTCGCTCTCAATTGACAGTAAGACATTGCTCCTCAATAGCCGTCGCCATAACGTTAACACATCATACGAAAAAGAGCCCGCAGATGCTGTATTTTGGTCATACGAAAGTATTGTATATGACCAATAATACATCGGTCATGCAAAGACGGTTTTTATACGTGTTCTAAGCATACATGTGCGTGTGAAGCAAACATGCTATTAGAGTACTTGAGGCTAGTACAGATATTATTTTGTCGTCATGTCTTTTCTGTGATGTTTAAGGAACGTTGCTTAAGAGTTGACACGTAATCTGGGTCCGTTCTTAATCATGACTTTCCCGACCGTAGCGGGGGTGCGAAGAATATCCAAGGCAGTCATCATGCTTTACTGAAGGCCATATTGCACCGTCCGACTGCTTTGCATTTTCGTTTCTCCAAAATCTGGGCGCAAAAAATAAAAAAAAGGGAAGGCACGCTCGTCTATGATTGAGGCTTCCACGGAGAAGCCGGCAACATTAAATGTTTATAATCACATTTGGTTGCAAATAATAGTATAATCAAAGATAAATATAGAGAGACAGAGGAATAAAAAGGCGCGTAGGCGTGATCTGAGTAAACATGAAGCTTAAGTCATCAAGAATAAAATTCCATAGTCAGCGTGTGAAAAATAAAAGTTTGGCTTACCCAGGCCAAAGAAGAATTGCCGCCCAGGGCTGATCATGATCAACAATTTCCTTGTTGCAGTTCCAGTACAATGTGAACGTTTGGTGGGATCCGAGTTGAAGACAAATGACTGTAAAAAACAACATATATTATATATTATTATAACAATACCTGGATATCAAATATGATTTGTTAATACAGGACATTTAGGTGATGACTGGTTAATATGTTTATATTTGTGGCTGGTGTTTCAGCATACTATCTGGAACCTATCTAAATCTACAGAATTTATTGCGCGACTCATTTGCCGGATTCACCGTGTGCATAATCTGCAGAATTTACCGCGAAAAAGGGGCAAGGGGTGTAATGTGAAGCACGATCTGCTATTTGATGAGGTGCCTTATATTTTGATCAATCTAAAACATTGAACTCAGGCCACCAATGTGCATAATAGTATAACTTCACAAATGTATATTTCCTATTTGGAAAATAACAGTTTCTTAAAAAGGACAGAGGAAGGCAACACTGCCTGTCAAAAACACGGTAAGCACCATTTTCTTTGATAACAAGAAACAATATTTCGAAAAGGCATTGGCGGACGCGAAGTCATGTTTTACTCACCTCGACTGGTTACGGAAACAATATATCGAATTTCGAACGTGTAATATCCACTACGTGCCTTGCCTTTTTATTTTGAAAGAGCAAACAGGAAGTGTATTGTATCTAAAAAAAGAGAGAGAGAAAAAAAAAAAGTACGCTGCGTAGTTTACACACGCCACTCCGGACAAGATAGCGGAACGACACCCACGTTGCTGTTTTCACGTGTTCTTCTTTGTTTCTGCGAAAAGTGAGCCATGTAAGCATTTGAGTTTCCGCATTGCGAAGTAGGAAGCAACCAGCTGCCCCGGTTTAATATATATATATATTTTTTTTACAGATTTCAATACAAAAAAGGCCTGACTTGTGAACGTCGCATGCGTCACCAACTGTCGTTTGCAGCTTTAAAATATATCTGCGTCATCTGGATGCTGTTGCTATAGGAGGGTACGCAGTATTAACAAAACAATTATTCCTACGACGCATTTTATTTACCACGACGTATTTCGTAATGATTGAAGACCGCGTCATACGGTGGCAATCGTATGTCATGAGGTATGGCGGATAAGCGTGCGTGAAAATAGTTTAAACAAAGAATATTGCTTTTGTGACTATGATTGAACCGTTGCGGATTTCAAAATAGATGACAGTCGATGCTAAGGTACTGGTTTGTTGCGTCTAGGATCGAGGGGATTGCGAAGAGATGTGACATAAAACGTGAGCGAAAGATCAATGTACATACGCACACACAGACACAAACATTGAGAACGCATTATAATAAAGAGAAAATCGAAGGAGAGCATGAAAGTGTGCGTTTGATCAGTTCAGAGCTCTTCTCATAATATATCCCTCTTTTTCCTTAAACATTACAAAACAAACAAACAAACGGAAGAACCGCAACTCGACGATATTCTTCACCTGCTGTCGCCTTGGTGTGGTATTTAAAGATGTACACAAAGAAATTTACAGGAATCGGCCCACTCGCTACAATTTCACTCGTCCCCCGAAAACTGGTGATAGGACAACTGGTCACACCGGCCTTCTGGATGTAGGTCACTTCGTCGTAGGAACTCTCGTCACAGGGGGCCGCTCGTCAATCGAAACACCACACAAAATGCAGTTCTGGCATTCATTCGTTATGTAGGGATCTCAACTACTGTAAGGCAATCAATAACAATTCACGCGCCTGTCAATGCTGTGACGGTTTGAGGCATCTATACATCTCTTGGGGTCAAATAGATGATTCATCTGAACTACATAAAAGTATAAAAAAGGAAAATATTTCTTTTATTCTGAAAAATGAAAATGTATACTTCGTTTACTCTTCGTTTTCCAAATTGTTTCCATGGCTATTTTTGCTTTGCCTTTTTTAACGAAAAGCAATATTAAAGCGATCTTTTGCATCTAATACTAGCTACTTGCGGATGTTTCTTAATATTAAATATCATTTACGCATGGACTACTTTGACAAATTGCAAGAAACGTCCAATTATCTATATGCGATATTTGTATTGTCTGCGTAAGTTCAATAAAGACAGGTTTTGTTCCGTGATTTCTTAGCCTTTGAACAAGTCATACGTAACAAACTCAGAATTTGGCATTACAAATTTAAAGACTGCTAATAAAATAATACATTTGTAAAAAAATAACCAAACGCTCTTCCGCGTCCTATCAAAGTCAGTGGCTCGAGCAAAGAGCTTAGAACACGCTTGTTGCAACTGGGCTTATAAGACAAGATAACATATTGTGTGATAAAGATACGTGCATATATTGTCTGCTTTAGTTCAAGTCTATATGTACTATTCCCTGGAATGTATGTCGTAATTATTTTGTATTTATCAATGGTAACTCATGGTTTTAGATACTGACCGATCCTGTTACGAAACCAAAGCAAATAGATTTTTTTTTCTGAAAAAAAAAATGTTACTCACCAGATAAAAAAAGATATAAAGTCCTAATACGAGTGCTCCGTGTGACGAGTATTCCGGCATGACGAGAATTCCTCGTACGAGATAAACTCTGGTGAGTTGGCCTACCGGACAAGTTTACCTATAACCAGTTGGCCTGGGACGACTGGTCTTGACACGAGTTCTCGTAGACCCAACTTTACATATGTGAACTATACGGAAACTAAAGGCAGATGAAAGAGCAACGAAATACATTATATCTGGTATTTTGACGCAATCGATCTCACAACAATAGGACTAAGGGCAACTAGGAATGCGTTAAACAATATTGTTGAATACTATTAAAAATGCTACAATTTTACGAACGTTTGTTTCTGTACTTGGATCAAGTTTTGTGTCAGACTTGCTGACATTACTGATGTTTTCGCGATTGAAAATAAGCTAAACTTCATTTAAACAGATCTTTAAAATGAATAAATCTAGCTCAATTATTTCTCAGAACTTCATTAAAGTTATTGTTTTTGACACAGTTTAAGGATTTTCGGACTTCGACCAAATACTTTTGTGAGTTGGTCCTGTTAATTCTAGAATCGAAAAGTGGAAATAACTTTTGCTTGCGTGTGCTAGATTTCGTCTAACATGTGACCTGAGGGGTCACGTGACCTCGGGGAGGGGGATCACGTGACCTCGCGGGGAGGGGGGTCACGTGACCTCGGGGAGAGGGTGGCCACGTCACCTCCAGGGGAGGGGGTCACGTGACCTCGGGGAGGGGGGGGGGGGGCGGGGCTCGCGCGGTGCATTATGGGACATTTCCCATAATGCACCGCGCGGTTGCGTCGAATAATAATAATAATAATAATAGTCTTTTATTCCTTTGAAAAAACACTTACAACAACTGGCCCACAAAAGCAAAGAAGATTGCTTGTCCGTGGGACCAGGCAGACCAAAATCTTTACAAAATAAAAGAAATAGAACTCAGTATTGCAAGTATCACCATAAATAAAGAAATTAAACATAATTGTAAAACACAGCAATATTTGCGCCATGTAAATGAAACTACTCTCCATATGAAAATCAAACAAATCGGCGAACACTGAAATACTAACAAATTGTAAACATCGTACAACTCATGTGAAACATACCAAAATAGACAACAATTGAACATCAACATCGCATAACACAGAAATGACTCAGGAAAACACACACTGAACAACAGGGAAATCAGAAATGACTCAGGAATGACTCAGGAAAAAACACACTAAGCAACAGGGAAATCAGGTTTTACACTCTAGACACCACTTTTGAAGAGCTTTCTTAGCCGTTCGCATGGATGATATACTAATCAAATTATCGGGTAATTTATTAAAAAGGGAAGGAATATAATGCTTTTTTATTCTCTTTCCGTAGTTCGTAAATATTCTGGGTATTACATAGCTTTCAGTGCACCTCAGATTTCTCTTTTTGACCTCAATTTTCGAGCTCTTATCGTAGTAATGCCGTGTTAATATTACATATTCATACAGTTTAGAAAAAGACATTATATTTAGTTCATTCATTTTCACATCTATTACTAGGTTATTATATCTGGTTCCGTACGCGACGTTACTCGCAATTTGTTTAAGTAGTCTATCTATTCCTAGTTTTTTATTTCCTGCACATTGTCCGAAAACAGTAATACCATATCGTAAGATCGACTCTCCTAAGGCCATAAAAACAGTTTTACGAACTTTTACAGGCGACGACGACGACGACGCCGCTCAAGCCGGAAACAGGCCCCTAAGAGCTGCGCTCTAAAGGAAAAGAAACTAGTGGGTGGACCTCAAGGCATCTAATATTGAGGTCTACCCACTATGCTTTCATTCGAAGCCAATCGGAGCTCGGTGTTGTTCTGACGTCACCGGAACACCGGCTCATGAAGTAGACGACTTGCTTTCCGCATAGGTTCCCTACGGGTATGGTGCCTAAAGCGCATCTTGGACTGGTGTGTTTAGCGTCCTACGCACCCCATACACGAAAAGTGGCCCCCAAGTGGCAACAAATGACGTCACAGAAGCCGAAATGTCATGCTGTCGGATATCGCGATCCTGGTGGTTAGTCGTAGAAATTCTGGCGAAAAGCACGAGCGAACGCCAGAGTCGCTTTCGTCACCGCGTCTCAACTTTTGGCTGTGTAAGCTGCAGTCTACTACCACAATAGAGAGCGACTCGCAGCAGAACAGGAGTCAGCCGTGTCCAGCACCGCTGCTGGGACACCGCCCGGATCGCGGTGGGCGACAGCATGACACTTATATGACGTCACCAGGCGGAAATCTAGGGACGTTAAATACACCAGTCGGATACGCTTTCCAGGCACCATACTACAGGAGCCAATGTTGCGCGTCTATTTTCCACGTGTCGCCGCGCCGCTATTTGCCGAGATCGATCGCGTGAGGAGCGAAGAATCCCGCGTCGTGCAGGAAAGTCGCTTCGCCGACGTTTCACACGCCCCGGCGTATGTTCCCCTGCTTTTACCTCCTGCTCCTTTCCTGTTATGCGTGGGCGGAGTGGCTTTTCGCCGATTTCTGTCAAGGGACTGGCCGCAATCGACAGAGCATAGCTCCTACACGCGCGAGGAGCGGCTTTCCCGCAGAACTTATGATTTTAAGATGGCTGAAAGCGCAACTATGGCTCCCGTAGTGAGCCTGCGCAGGTACTCCAATCACAAGGGTGCGTTTTAAACCCCCCTTCAGGCTGCTTCGCGGTGACAGTCTTCGACTGCCCATTTACGCGTCCCAGTTGAAAGTTGGAGGGGGGGTAGGTTAATAGGGTTAAATTGCACCCAGTGATACACGCGCAACGCCTGACGGCCGGTACAGCAACCGCGCGTTGCTATGTGTGACCACGCAGCGTTCTCTTCGAGGAGCCGCCAATACGGCGCGATCGACGTTGGCATATACCGCGGATAGTATCATACCACGGCGCTGCCATAGAGTGGATAGCGTCTGAATGCCATCCCACCGGCCCAGGTGCCACGCTGGTTCGTTACAGGACATAAACAGAAAGAAACACGAGAAAGACGCCGTCGTCTTTCTCGTGTTTTTTTTCCCCCCTTTTTTTATAGCGTGTAACGCTCCCAGCGTGTCGCTCGTTCATGACGGCTTGATAGAAAACGACCCGTGAGACACGTCGTGTGTTAAAACTGAAACACACTGAAGTTTCTGGTCACGCTCAACTTTTACTCTGTTTTCCGAATCACGTGCACAGTGACGTATCTCGGGGAAACGTCAAGGTTTCGATTGGGTGATGTGTTCAGTGGTTCCCGCGCTCCCTTTGCAATGTGCCGACTTTTCAAGATCCGGTTCTGGCAGAACAGATCCCCCCAAAAGGCTAACATTGCCGAAGGTGCAGTTTGAAGTTTTAAGTCGAGTAAAAGAAAAAAAAAAGACACAAAAGAACAGAAAGTTAGGGTGCGAACGAGCGGGGGCGGAGATTACTAGACTTAACTCTACCCCGAGACTGATTGTGCAAGTAGAAAGAAACGATCGCAAACATCTGATTAAGCAGTCACTGCGATACTAGGCAATGGTAATGTCGTCGCAAATCCGCTTATTTCGAACCTAAAATTGCCAAAATTGCTTGAAGTTTGAGAGGTTATCGTGCTTAGAAAAAAATGTTCATAAACAGTTGAGCTAGGTAACGTTTCACATGATTCTAACAGGGAAGGACAAATAACGATGAGACAAGGGAAAAACACACACGTCTCAAAACATGTGTGTTTGTCCCCCATGCCCATTGTTGTCCGCCGTCTGCGCTTTGAATCATGTGTTATTGCTCTTGTTGGTCGGGGCCTTTATTTTGTTCTTGGTGTTTGGCCTCAACAAGCTTCCGCTTCGTTATCCCTCTTTATTGCTTGCATATTTGTGTTTGTCCTTTGTCCATCTTGTTTGCCCCCTTCATGGAATAGTATTTTTATTCTTGTCCTGCTCGCAGTACCTTTTGTATTATTTGCCTTTACATCATACAAGCTCAAAATGTTTTTAAGGATAAATGTATTGCAATGCCTCCTTAACTGTTTCTATGGCGAGCGCGGTATTGCTCAAAATGGATGAGCTTAAATTTACATAGCAAGTCCCGTTTGTGTATTGTTAATGGCGTGTATTGGAGACATTAGACTCCGTCTCTGGCTGCTGCAAGTTTCCCGCCAATAAAAAAAATACCAAAAATAAAGAAAATACTTGGGCGGTCAGGTGGAAAGGTATGGTTATGAACCGGTTTGATCATGTTCAAACTTAGTATCTTATAATCTAAAAGAATTATCGTTTAGGTAAGCTAGTTGATATTTTTATGACTGCCTAAACCCAAACCAAACCGAAGCGAAACACACGACTACTGACCCGAACTTCAATCGACCCGAAAATGTGACAGGTCTGACACAGTGAAAACAATTTCATAATGCAAAACGACCATGCTAGCTTGATTAACGAAAAGGTTTCTCAAAACTAGAATAATACCATTCAGCCTACCAGAAGGAGAGTCTGGCTGTACTTTTATTGACGAATTATTTGAGCAAAGGAAAATATAGTCCGGAAAATAATGGTGCCAAAGATTCCTTTATGATCTTATTTTGGTGAAATATGTTTTCCCTGTCCTCCAAATTAGCTTCTAATGTGTTTCGTACAGATGCACCGCTTTAAATTGTATAGATGTCACATGCTCTTTCAGGAAGCTATCAATTTCACACCTCCCCTCTTTTCCGGAAATACTGTTAGTAATAACCTATTTCCTGCTTGTCCTCCATCTGCTGTAGGCTCCATGTCACCTCATTTGCAGGCTACACCTGGCGTGAGCTACAAGTCACTTTCGTCCTGGGCCTTTATCTGCTGTTGGCTCCAAGTTATTACCTTTATGGGCTCCATATGCTGAGGACTCAAAGTCCTTATTCTCCAATGCTCTATCTGATGTCGGCTCCGAGTCACTTTCTTCCCGGGCTCCATCCACTATCGAGTCCAAGTCAGTTTATTCCCTGTATCTATCTACTGTAGGCTACAGTTTACTTTCTTCCCATGCTCCATCTATTGTGCGCTCCTGGTCACTTTCTTCTTGTGCTCAATCTGGTGTGGGCTTTAAGTCAGTTTATTCCAAGGCTGCAGCTGTCGTGGGCTACAAGTGGTTTTCTTCCCGGGCTCCATCTGCTTTGGGCTGCAGGTCACTTGGAGCATATCCTCCATATGTGGTGGTCTCCCCTTCACGTCGTGCACTGCTTGATAGTGCATTAGTTTCTGGCACTTTTCGTTCTGTAAATTGGCCAAACGCATTTACCAAAGAAGTGGTAAAAACTGCAAGAATACAGTACTGAACGTATTTTTAGGATCTATATTTCATTTCAGAACTATTTGCGGTTAGTTGTGTTCCAGAAAAAACATAATATCTTGTAATTCAAACTTTAAAAAAATATCCGGAATCGAGTGTTACATTGGTTTTTGAATCATCACAGTGAAATGCAAAATATAACAATTTAGAAATCTATGTTTTTTTGCTCATCAAATCTTGTAATACATACGTTAAAAAAATTAAAGGCTTTGGGATCCGTAGAAGCATTTCTATTAACCATTGTTGCGTAAGCGGTACAAAATACAAAGCCGAGTTACACAGGCATTTGTACAATATCCAAATTCTCGTTAATGTTCAATTTATATAAAGCTTGCTGCAATTGTTTTTCGCCTATGTCTTGCGTTAACTATATTTCGTAACGTCCTCACTAAATACGTTATAGGGTGAGCATGAACGTCGTCAGGGATATATTTGTATGTACCCACTAGAGAGAGAGAGCAGCCTGCGATGCCACCCATCTTGAGGGTTGTTTGTGGAGCACACACAAAAATATGGTCTGCAAATAAAATTTCCTTACTTTGTAATAATTAAAAAATGGCTATATATATATAGCCATTTTTTAATTATTAAAAAGTAATGAAATTTTATTTGCAGACCATATTTTTGGTCTGCAAATAAACCCCCACCTCCAGAATTATATATATATATATATAATTCTGGAGGTGTTTTTGCAAGCACTACCGGTTTATTAGGAAACCCATGAAAGAAGCTGGTCCATGAAATGGCGTGAAACGGTGTCAGTCAATATCAAGTAATATCTTAAATGAGCTAGAACTCCTTAAAACTTAGGGTTATAACGCGTGAAATGAAAAGATTTAGACAAACACGGGAATATATCTGGGTGGTTTCATTTGAATTCGACCAAGCTTGTCGGGGTCGGTCCTCAGAATTATCTGTAAAAAATAAATGTGAAATCCCAATCCCTGCGATGAACAAAACTGCCTTTCTAAAAAATTAGAAATATGTAGTTCGAGCGAAAAAGAATATGGAACGCTGCCGGGTGAAATGCGTGGAAATTGCGATTCCATTTCTGTTCAAGTTTGGACGATCTTCACAAAATATTGAGTTATCACTTACTCCTAATACTTTTTATACTATAAGTATGCAATATGTGCTATTTTTAAAAGTAAATTATATTTTTGTACCATTTTTAGTTATTTTTACATAAAATCGCAAACATGCCACCCAGAGCAATTTTGACTAACATTGGGATAGCTATATCAAATGAACGGTATGGAGCTATGTCATGAGACATATATCAATACGTAGCTATTTAAATAACCTATCGATTGGTGTGTGTTTCTTGTTTAGCGATTTTATTGAACACTATTGGTTTCATCCAAAATATGTACAAAAATTGAAAATATACAAATTTCGAAATAATTTAAAAAAAAAAAAAACATTTTTTTATTTTCTTTTAACTTCTTTACTTCATAGCCAATAAGGTGTAGAAATAGCGTATATAAGTCTTGGGTGTAATATTTTTGTTGTATTTTGGTGACAACCAGTTAAATAAGCCAATTTTAAGCCTGTCACTCAATCCTTGGTTCAACTATTCTGGCCTCACCACAATGGTACTGGCGGCCTCAATAATCTCCTGAACGCGCGGAACTTTGTTCACGCAGGGGTCACAAAGCATCTGAGTTATGATCGCTGTGATTATTGATGTTTCGTTTTACGTTCTTTGACAAAGGGCACACATAGACAACCTTTCGTGCCGGAGTCAGGCTGAAGACTGACGTCTCGTTTATTAAATATAAAACGAAATAAAAGGAAGGCGCCTCTGGTACGGGGCGCTCAGGTTACGCGCGAGGCGGCGGGTCGGATGTTTGGCTCCGCGCGCGAACGGTTGCTCTGGCTCGGTCGCTTTGGACTTTGGAGCTCGCTAGCGTCGGCGCGTCGGCGACCTCCATAACATACCCGAAACGGATACAGCGCGCTCTTTCTCAGTGATGGTTTTCAGCGATTATATTCACACAGTCGTCGGTACTAAAACAATAAGAAGATAAAAGCAGAAAGAGAGAAATAATAAACAAGCAAAAGATCACGGCAAGAAATAACACACGGGTTTGAACTTGAAATTAGGTGGCCAGTCGTATTTCTCACGTCCACGTTTCAGTCATGGCTGCAGTTTACAGCGTCAAAAGGAAGTCCTGTGCCGACTACTTTGAGAGACATAAGCGAGTGATATACCGCAACCGACATTTTCGACCCGTAACCGACCTCAACGTAGAAGCATTGAAAAGAATCCGGTCTCCAACCAAAGCTGCTACTGTTCTGTCGACGGATATGCTCTGCCAGGGGAGGCACTCACTTGATCGAATGACGTTTTAGCGAACGCCCACGTTTCATCGAATGACACTTTAGCGAATAGTCGGACGCCGCGAAGCGGCGTTTTCGGGTTGGCCAAGTGAGTTCATATTTTTGTAATGAGTTGCCGCAGACTGTCGCCGCGAAGCGGCGTAAAGCGCAGCGCGACGGATGGGTTAACGCGCGCCCCCGTTATTCGCTAAAACGATCATTCGCTCAAATGTCGCCGTTCGCTAAAATGTCATTCGCTCTTGTGATATGGACCCCTCTGCCAGAACTGTTTTCGACGCACCGGTGGGCAACTTTCAGCCTGTGCGGTGAGTGACCCATCTTCAAGCTCTCCGGCAAGCTTCATTGAAGACCATGAAGTAGTAGATGACATTAACGAAGAAATATCTGCTAAAGGGCTTGAGACAACTCCCTTGCGGATGCCGTCTGTCGTAAACCCGAAGAGCCGCCACTTCTATGCGGCAAGAAAACAGCGGGAAATGGAAGTGTCGTACAGCAGACAAGTACGTAAAAAGTTGGCTACAGCATATAGCCTGGAAACGAGTGACTCAAACTCTGGGACTGAATCCTCCTGCCTTAACTGTGACGAGTGGTGGGCAAACCTCAGAGAAGCCTTTGTCAAGACGCCGTCTTACCAGGAGAGATGCCAGCTGCTCACGCTTGTGCCTGCAAGCGTAACTGTTAACGAGGTCGCACGTACGTTTAATCCCGGAGGCATCGAGCTACATACTAAAAAAGTCAAGCGACTTCGTGAACGTTTTGGCGTATGGGATCGTCTCGAGCCATACCAAGGCGCTAAGATAGGCGAGGACATCGTGCAGTCAGCTACGCGGTTTTACACCGACGATGATTTCGACTGTTCCCGGCAGAGCCCCAACAAAAAGGACGTTGTAAACATTATGAAGGATGGGGAACAACAAGCCGTTGTCAAGCGCTACATCACCAGGTCCATAAAAGAAGCCTACAAGCTGTTTAAGAAAGCTAATCCGGACTCCAAATTAGGATTGACGAAATTTTATTCGCTGCGACCAAAATGGGTTAAGCTGAACCCTGACCAAACCGTGTGTGCATGCGTGTGCTGCACAAATTTTGATTCGTGCTTATCCGCCCTCAACAGCGTACGGGAACAAAAAATAACGGCTGAGGATATTGTCGCTCTGTGCCTTTGCCCAGACTCAACGCCCAATTGTTTACGGGCCGAATGCAAGAAATGCCCTAGCATTGATCGACTCTAATTACAAGAATTACAATTGGTTCCAGATGAGGAGATTAGATTTTGCACGTGGGAGAACTGCAATTTGGTGAATAAGACTGCGGACTCGAACGCCTTTTTGAAAAAGATGCAAAAATGGGCCACAAGGTTTTCTACTCACGACTTCGTCCGTAGAAATGAACGTGAAGCTGTTCGGATTGAGAAGAGCAAGGTGACCACAAGGCATATCGTCATGAACTTTGATTTTGCGGAAAACTGGACGGTGACCCTGGCCACACGAAATACAAGAGCATCACTGGCACAAGCGTCAAATCTCCGTGTTCACACGTGTTGCGTCGACATCGCAATGTCCCAAATGTTTCGGTGTCGTGTGTGAAGACCTGTGCCATGACACTGCCCACGCGGTACTCGCTCTAAGGTGCATTGAGGACTGGCTGGAGAACAACATTCCAGTCTATACGTCATTAACGTATACTGCCGCGCCCAGGGCTAAGAAAGCAACGCTCGGTCACGGACCTCCAGAAAGTTCTCGTTTATTCATGTACCGCACGTAGCTTCTATCATTTATTCCTGATTTTGTTTTCTAGAAAGTGCGTGTTCATTCTCGCCCGATCACGCGACGCTCGAGCCGCTTTCGCCGAATCTTCGAGATAGCGACGCACTCTAGATAAGAGGCCGCCCGCGACCTTGTCGAGTCAGTTTCGCCCCAGCGCTCGACTCTGCTGTCTCGCCGACCTCGACGCTCGCGACGCTTTGTTATTATTTTCTATTCTCTTTTTGTTTTGGCACAAGTTCGCCACATTAAACGTTTAGTTCTTCCTGTTTATTTATTGTTATTCTGGTCACCACCCGTGACATTTTGGTGGAGGTGCTGGGTAATCCCGACCGACCTTCGAGAGGAGATCTTCCAAGCCTGCCACGACGACCCGACGTCCGGACACCTTGGTTACAGCCGGACACTGGCCCGTATTCGTGAAAAGTATTACTGGCCCAAGCTCCCCAAAACCGTCCACCTATACACACGATCATGCCATGAATGCCAGCGACGAAAGAAACCTCCAACGAGGCCGGCCGGACTCTTGCAGTGAATTCCTCCGCCAACGGTACCCTTCCAGCAGATCGGAATGGATCTACTTGGCCCTTTTCCGCCGTCGACGTCAGGAAATCGCTGGATCATCGTCGCCACAGATTATCTCACGCGATACGCCGAAACGAAAGCCCTTCCTTTCGGAACTGCTGTGGAAGTTGCCAAGTTTTTCATTGAATCCATTGTCCTCCGGCACGGCGCTCCCGAGGTCCTGATCTCAGACCGTGGATCCTCGTTCATGGCCCAGCTGACACAAGATGTCCTTCGTCTCAGCCACACCAGCCATCGTCGCACCACGGCGTACCACCCTCAGACCAACGGGCTGACAGAAAGACTCAACAAGACCATCGCCGACATGATTTCCATGTACGTCGACGTGGAGCACAAGACATGGGACGAGGTGTTGCCGTATGTCACCTTTGCCTACAACACGGCCGTACAAGAGACCACCGGAGTGACACCCTTTCAACTGGTG
The DNA here is from genome assembly GCF_016920785.2 of Ixodes scapularis. NCBI lineage: Eukaryota > Metazoa > Arthropoda > Arachnida > Ixodida > Ixodidae > Ixodes > Ixodes scapularis. Next base: position 61,372,739 of record NW_024609836.1, read on the forward strand.
CATGGGCGCAAGGTAACGACAATGCTGGACGCTATGTTACCCCACGAACCGGCTGTCGACGCAAGCGACGACGCCCAGGTGGTTGCCCAAAGGGCAGAAGAAGTCCGTCAGCTCGCCAGACTCCGGATTCAAGCCCAACAACGTATCGACACTGGCCGCTACAATCTTCGTCGTCGGGACGTCCACTTCCAGCCCGGAGACAGGGTTTGGGTGTGGACGCCGATTCGTCGTCGCGGTCTCAGCGAAAAACTCCTGAAGCGCTACTTTGGGCCCTACAAGATCATCCGACGCCTCGGCGATCTGAACTACGAAGTTCTACCCGACGGAACGCGCCCATCTGCAAGACGTCAGCCGCGACCCGAGGTGGTGCATGTCGTCCGGCTGAAGCCGTATTACGAACGATAGGACTCTCCACTCTCGTCGATGAGTGAACTGTGGACTGTGAACTCCGGCTAGCAATTCTGCTGTCCTTTTGTTTTTTTGTTTTCCGTTTTTGTGCTGCATCGGGACGATGCACTTTTAAAGGGGGGGATAATGCCGCGCCCAGGGCTAAGAAAGCAACGCTCGGTCACGGACCTCCAGAAAGTTCTCGTTTATTCATGTACCGCACGTAGCTTCTATCATTTATTCCTGATTTTGTTTTCTAGAAAGTGCGTGTTCATTCTCGCCCGATCACGCGACGCTCGAGCCGCTTTCGCCGAATCTTCGAGATAGCGACGCACTCTAGATAAGAGGCCGCCCGCGACCTTGTCGAGTCAGTTTCGCCCCAGCGCTCGACTCTGCTGTCTCGCCGACCTCGACGCTCGCGACGCTTTGTTATTATTTTCTATTCTCTTTTTGTTTTGGCACAAGTTCGCCACATTAAACGTTTAGTTCTTCCTGTTTATTTATTGTTATTCTGGTCACCACCCGTGACAATATATATATGACGGTGCACCTGAAGTGGGCTTTTTCTGCCTCAGGGCACGGCAAGAGCGCCTGTGATGGAGTAGGGGGGCTACTGAAGCATCAGGCGACGGTGCACAACCTCCGTTCGTCCGTGGATGAGGCCATACAGAAATCAGCGGACTTTGCGCACAAGGTGGGAAAGTGTGTAAAAAATTTGACTCTCCTAAATTTAAAGAAAGACGACGTGGGTGATTTCCGCAAAACCAAGAGAGCCGAATGGGGATCCATACCGGTTCAAAAAGGCATCCGCCTATCACACGTGTGGCGACTTGAAAAAGGTGAAGTGCGTCTTCATCGAACTGCATAATCGGTATTTCAGTGCCTACATGGTGTTTCAAAATGTGTGAGTTTGTTAACTATGTAGGAAAATTGCAGACGTTTTGTAAAAGCCTCTGGATGAATAGACGGGGGAGTGTTGTGCACCATGATCAATGTCTATGTATGTGTATTTTATTAACGTGAATACATTAGTAGTTAAATCGAGTGTCTTTTTGTGTCGTGATACCAGCGTTTTAGTTTTTCATTTTGTCAGCTGAATTTTGTATTACGTGTGTAAGCTTATAAGCAAAATAAAATTATCTACATAGCTCAAACAGTTCAAGTTTGTGCAAAAAACAATATCCGTGCGTTCATCAGTGGAAAACATAATTTCTATGATCACAGAAGATAGGTACTGAGCTGCTTCATGAGTGATTATTTGGTGTTTATATTTAAATTACACTTATTTATGTCACATTGTGCGTGAGCAATTTTTAAGTAGAGAACGTTCACCTGCCAGAGCTTTGGACATGTCGGCTCGTCTCACAAATAGACTGAAGATGGCATTACTGTTAACGTGAATGGTTAGTTTTGCCCTCCGTAATGTGTGTCAGATGTTCTAGGAGTTGTCATGAGCATATATAATGGCAAACTGATCATGATGAACTGGCTTCTAAAACCGATTGTTATTATTGAGGCCGCCAGTACCATTGCGGTGAAGCCAGAATAGTTGAACCAAGGATTGAGTGACAGGCTTAAAATTGGCTTATTTAACTGGTTGTCACCAAAATACAACAAAAATATTACACCCAAGACTTGTATACACTATTTCTACACCTTATGGGCTATGAAGTAAAGAAGTTAGAAGAAAATAAAAAATGGCCTTTTTGAAGAAAATTATTTCGAAATTTGTATATCTTCAATTTTTGTACATATTTGGGGTGAAATCAATAGTGCTCAATAAAATCGATAAACAAGAAACACATACCAATCGATAGGCTATTTAAATAGCTACGTATTGATATATGTCTCATGACATAGCTCCATACGGTTCGTTTGATATAGCTATCCCTATGTTAATCGAAATTTGCTCTGGGTGGCATGTTAGCGATTTTATGCAAAAATAACTAAAACTGGGACAAAAATATAATTTCTTCTAAAAATAGCACACATTGCATACTTATAGTATAAAAGTATTAGGAGTAAGTGATAACTCAATATTTTGTGAAGACCGTCCAAACTTGAGCAGAAATGGAATCGCGATTTCCACGCATTTCACCCAGCAGCGTTCCATTATTTTTTTCTCTCGAACTACATATTTTTAATTTTTTGGAAAGGCAGTTTTGTTCATCGCAGGGATTGGGATTTCACATATATTTTTTCCAGATAATTCTGAGGACCGACCCCGACAAGCTTGGTCGAATTCAAATGAAACCACCCATCTGTAAAGTTTCGGTATGAGTTTTAGCCATTATACCTACCCTTCCAAAGAACGTAGTATAAAATTCCGCTACCTTGATTATTATGGAACCAGAAATGTATCTGGATTCTATTTTTGGCTTTCACTGTTTGCATAATTATTTCTTTGTCTATAATCCGGATTTCTCAATTCCAGAAACTATTCCAGTTAAATTTCCAATTCCATAATCTATGTAGTGAAAAATTAAACTGGGTTTTTGGTAGGGTTAGCTACGTTCCTCTGATCTTAGAGACCATCTTTACGTTTTGGGGCATTCAGTACATACAGCTGTGCATAAGATCACTTATTACTAAATCTGAACACTTAAAACAAGCACATAAACCAGGCGATATACTAACTACCTAGATGACGTGTGGTCGTTTTGGCGTACCCATGCCTTCAGATTATCATTTAAGTACGTTTGTTTATGCAAAGGCGTGGTTTACGCCAACGGAGGTTTAATATCAAATCAGCGAACCACTTTGGTTCTTAAGGTTACAATATATAATGCACGCACAATTTTTGGTTAAAGAATTACGCCCAGCTCTATCGACAATACATAAAACGATAAAAGTTCGTGCACCGGCGTTTTGAAGTCATCACAGTGAGATGGGGAGCAGATACATACTGGATACGAGTACAGCGTCAGAGTTTTGACTGGAGCTCATGCGGATCAAAGCGTCTAAGAACGGTCTTCATCTGACTCAGGCCGAGTTGCCGATATGGTGTCATCCTAATCTGGTAATCTTACGTAGACCTGGAGGAGGGTGTCCCGAGGATTTGATTCATCCAGGTGGCGTTGGCTGTAACAAAGTTGTCAGCAGTATTCTTTTTTGGGGAATCGCGATCACGCGCTAATAAAACTCCAAGAGACGCCTCATTGTAAAAATACATCATATTGATGCTTTTAGCATTACAAGGCTAACACCAGGGTACTAAAATAGGTTATATAGGTAGAAATATTGTCACTTCACAAAACTGTGTTCTCCGCAATAATGGGACCCACAGTGTCGCGGTTACATCGTACTTTTTATCCTTAAACCTCAGGTTTCCGACGAAGAAGACAATTGCATTAATGTCCAAGGTAGTGCACCAGAGAAACGCCTAGCTAGGCACGAGCATGGCCAGCTTAGGTGCTTAACTTGGGCCTTATACAATTTTGCTCCAAAGCGTCAGTTAGTGCCAGAGTAATTCTTTTTTTCCGTTGCTATGGCTCTAATCTGGTTCTCCACATAAAATCCCGAATGTCAGACTTCTGTCCAACATGTCACGTAAAACCGAAGAACGAGCAGTGAAATTTACTTGTTCTTCGGTTTATGCAGCTCGGAGCAAGTGGAGAGAAAGCTCGTGCTGCAGAACGCAGGGATCCCCTGCTCAATCCCCACCCTTGCCCGTTTCGATGTGAATAAGCATCGTGCCGGCGTGACAGTCGTGTACCACTGCGGCGCGGTGCACGTTAAAGACCCCAGGCTAGCGGTTGTAGTGCCCTGGCTAAATTGTTCATCTACAGCCGGGAGACAAGCCGCCCCTTGAGGCAGACTAACCCCACACTTTATGAGCATACACACAACAGAATTGACGAAGGCTGACTCGGAAATACACTCCGGTGCCAATTTCTTGTTCCTGCAAGGAGAAAAAAAATACTATAGATAACCCTATTGCATAGTTCTCAAATAATATATATATATATATATATATATATATATATATATATATTCCGTGAAAAAGCCATTTTGTATGATAAATATCTTGTGTCCAATAAACACATATGAATCATACAAGATAAATAAGAACTTTAAAAGAACTATATAATATATATAGCTCTTATATACCACTGGCGGACCTGAGAAAAGCCCAACTTTGCCATGTCCGAAATACCCAAATTAGGCGTTGCTCTGGCAGTTATGGCTCAAGTGTGGCACCACTTCGGCACTCCTGTGGCGGATTAGAGAAGAGCCATACTTTGGCCTGTCCGAAATACCCAAATTAGACGTTGTTCCGGCAGTTATGACTCAAGTACCGCACCACTTCGGCACTTCTGTGGCGGACAAGACAAGAGCCAAACTTTGGCCTGCCCTAGTATCGCCCAACTAGGGCTATAGTTAGGCAACGTGCTTTGGCACTAATGAACGCCATGGTGCAAAACCTAACTGGGCCAATTTGGGCCCTTAAGTATGTCAGAGCTTTGTCCAAGTTAGGCATTTCTCCCGCGTGCTACTAGGGCGTGTGTCAGCCCCCGGTCTCATGCAACCATTCACGAGCCAAAGCCCTTTGGCAGACTTGCTGCTGGAATGTGATGTGCCCCTCCCCACGTAGTCCCCACGGCAAGCAGTACTTGTCCGTGGTAACCGACCACTTTACGAAGTGGGTTGAGTTATTTCATTTGCGAAAGCTAGATTCGAAAGAATCTGGGAATGCTTGCTTAAAATATTCGCTAGGTTCGGCTTTCCAGCTCAGCTTGTAAGCAATAATGACTCCTACCTAACGAGTAAGGTGTTCGTGGACGCGTGCGCGATTCTGGGAATCAGACCCAAATAAACTTCCCCATACCACCTGTAATCGATGGTTGTTTCAAATAAAATAACTTATTGATAATAAACGAGGTCTTGACAAATGGGTTTTTGGAATTAAAGAAACACTGGATTTAATATTTTCGATACAATTTTAGTTTACAAGACGGACACTATTGGTGGTCGCGTACCACCCTCACACACACACTCTCGCTTTGAGTGCCGCTGTTAGACTACCGCATAGTTTTCTTGAGCAGCTTGGTCTCGGCCAAGGCTGTAACCCGATCCGAATCCTGCCTGACGCCAGCCAGTCGCACCCTGATGGCACGGGCATCCACGTGCGAGATTCCTGGCGCCGAGGAGTTCGAATAAATCACAATCTTCCGAGAACTCAACCTTGCGCCTAGCGAAATAAAAGAAAAAGGCGAAACACAATGGTGCTCGCTTGGAATGCGCTTGGAAAAATAAAATAAAAGGGGCCAGTACAGAATGGCGCTCGCTTACACACCCACAACCAAACATCACAAAATGTTCAATCGGAACCTTAAGATGACGTTAGTGGCGTACACCGTGCGCCACAAGGACTGGGACGCAAAACCACCGGAGTTGGCATTCGCCACCCGTACGCCCTGTAATCGGTCAACTGGTCTCACTCCTGCCCAAATGAATTTCGGCAAGGAGCTCGCGTTTCCACTTTTTAACAGCTTCTTTTTATAGGGTCTGGGGGAAGGCTTCCTCCCTACATGAAGTTCCCAAAGGACCTGCGAAAACGCTTCTCCGGCAAGCTTCGAGAGGCCCGAGAAAATCTCGACGTCGCCCGAGTGCGGCAGTCGAAACAGTACAACCAGGGGTTACGTGACCGGCAGTTCGAGGTGGGAGATTTTGTACTCTGGCGCACTAGCCAACCGAGTGACGCCTCTCGAGGCCTCGCAGCCTCCCTCGCAACAAGGTGGGAAGGTCCGTTTCGCGCGCATGAGAAGTGCTCACCACTCACTTACAAACTAGTTTACTATGAGTATAGTGAAGAAACCGTACATGTTCATGTCACTGACCTTTAGCGATTTTTTTAGCAAAAGACAACGTTTTCCCGCAGGACCGGAACGACACTAACAGCAGTCCCGTCCTGGAAACCCCCTTGTCTCCACCAAGGCGGCGGTAGAACCTGCGACGTCGATGACACCAAGGACAGAGGAACCCTTTTCTTGTCTCCTCGGCTTCGCCTCTTTCGCATTTTGGGGGTAGTGTTCTACTTCCAAAGATCTACGCCCTTTTCAAGAGAGGGGTGAGAAGATTGTGTGCACACCTCAGACCCGTTATTTCGACCTTTCTGGAAAGGGGTGGTAAATAGAGTCAGGATCAACCCTCAACTTAGTCTCCATGTCGTCTACTTCCTTGTTTCTCCACGAAGATGACTAGTGGACAACGCAGTCATCACACCCGCCATCTGAACGAAATGGCGGCCGGGCTCGTGGCGGACCGGGCCACCAAGGTTGTCGGCGCGTCAGGGGCGGCCCGGGGAACCACGGGCAACGGCCACCCCCTCCAGGAATGTCTTTGTAGAAAGCTGTTTCGGCAGATAAAGAACAATTAGTTCGGCAGTTCCTCCACAATAAGCTCTACTTCTCTCCCCAAGAACCCTCCGCTCCCCCCCCCCCCTCCCCACCTATTACCCATTTCGGCAGAGCTGGAAGCTGCAGAAAACATTACAGACCGCGGAGCCCGGGCCAAAGCAAGCAGGAGCCTGACGACGCGACTAACACCACCTACCCGCGATGCCTGCGGCGCTGGTGGCTCGTCGCTCTGTGATGACTAGGAGCACGTCCCCACCTCGCGGCGAGCAACGGACTTAGAGCAACTGCAATCGTACTGCTGGGGAGCGAGGCGAATAAGACGCTCAGGGAAGCCTTCACGCACGCCCGCTTCGGGACCTCGGAGGCCATGCAATAAGTTGAATGGTTGGCGCGGCAGATCATAGATGGCTCCACCTCCTGCCGTTCCAGGGTGCAGAGTCTGGATTTAAGAGAGGGAGCAACTGAAACCATGGTTAGCATTTGCCATCTAATGGCGGAAGCTTACTGCGGAGATTAGTGGCAACTTCGCATCACTGCGTTGTCGCGTAGCAGAAAAGCAGGGGAGAAGGCGGAGACGCTTGCGAACGATCAAAGCATTCGGCACCTCTTCGCAGCTCGCGTTGCGAATGCGGCTTATAAACCACGCGACTCCAATCGAGCAGTTTTAAATTCCCCGTAAGCAAGGGTCGAAATCCCTGAAGTGGAGCAGACGCCGATTGTGTCAATGGCTTCGTGGGCTACCAGAGTTAAGTAGTTAGTGAGCGACCTTTCGTAGACATAATTTTACTGGCTGACTATGAGTACAGGAGTAAAGCCGTTTTTTTTTTTTATAAATATCGCACGATATGCAGCTACTTCAGACGGCTTGGGTAATAAATACAATATCACTTTTATTACCTACAACAGTGGTTCTCAGCCACTGATGTTTCGGGGTACCACTTATGGATCTGCAGTAGTGATGGGGGATCCCACCCACTGGGGAGGAAGAAGGGTATTTAGTAATTTCAATAACTAAAAGGTAAATGAAAAAAAAAATAGGCTTGCAAACCAAGTTTGAAGCTCTGAAACGGAGAATAATCAATCCTACTCACGCGGCGCACATGGTTTGGTCTATTTGGCTTTTATCTACTGCTCCTCGCCCAAAGGCGAGAAGCAGGAGATAAAACGCGATGCCCAAGTTTGGCAGCGTGCTGAACCTGCTTCTCAATTTTTCGCCTTTTTTTTACATCTAGCAGGTGCAGAAATCACTACAGCTTACGGCTTTAGGTGTTCTGAATTTCGACTTTAAATTTTAAGTTACATTTTGTAGTGACGGGGTGAAAGTGAAGACCCTTGATATGTTTGTCCATAGCCTCCTCTACACTGATCAAGCCTGGCAGATCATCACGAGAAGCGGACGCTGAAATCGAAAAGGTAGGGCGGCAGACAAGGGAGGAAAGGAGAGTCACGTGACGGGCGCCCCGCTGCGGCGAGACGCCGAAACACACTTCTCCCCAGCGATGAAATATCCGCTCGTGCTCCTCGCATTCCTCGCGCTACCCCTTTGATCGTGGGGTTTGAAAACCACGTTTCGGGTCCTCGCCGCTGCAAAAGCTGTGCGCAGACGTCCGGGTTGCCCGAGAAATGCTCTGTGCTACCAGATCCTTGCGCTCCAAATCTACGACTTGGCACCCTATGGCTCCGTCGTCGAACTTCTCCCAGGCTTTGTGAGTATAGAGCAGGCTATGGTTTCTCTTACAAGTAGCGTCCAATCCGTCAGTGCACGAGGCCCGTGCCTCGAGCGGCCTTTGCAAGCGAATGGCGACGCATCACTGAAAGGAACGGCCCTCGAAAGCGAATGGCGGTGGAGCCCTTGGCTCGTGGCACGTGTTCTGTTTCTTCTCACAATGATTGGTGGTATTCGGAAGAAAGGTGAATGTAAATTTTATCAAGGGGACGGAAAACGTATAGGGACTGGATGTCGATAGTGATGAAGATATTTTTCTTGAGCACCACCACCTTTAATTTTGAGCAATGTGAGAATCGTGCTCCCTAGTGCCTGGATGATCCACTTCACAATAAAGGTGGTTGCCTACACCTTCCTGGCGTGACAAATTAAAGTAAGGCTCTAATACCGCTCGTACATAGCAAAACTAGAATTATTTACGCGTCGCACACCCAGCTTGGTACTGCTGTTCTACGACATCATCCAGATGACGGCCATTTCCATAGACAGCAGTGTGCCCCCTATAGGTCATGAAGGTTCCGAATTATCGAAAGCACCCAAGCGCCAGTCGAGACATCCGTTTCTCCCATGTCGTTGAATCAAGTATCTCGGTGCGCCGGTGCTAGTCTCTGCCTCCTTGCTGCGCAACGGGGCGACAGTTTGGGTAACCTGATGCCCATGCCTTCTCTCAGACGCAATGGTTCGATAGATGTTAATGCTGTGGTCTTTATAACGGACGGTGACTTGTGCCACCTACCTCTTTGATTATTTATCTTGTACTATATAAGTCCTTTGTCGGACGGGCCGACTGTGGGCTACAAAAGAAAAAAAGCTTAGAGAGCAGAGCACGACTCGGTCTGCTCTGCTGACCGCATCTGATCCCTGGTGAGTCACTTTTAGACAACATGGAGATAAAAGCCAGCATAAGTGGTAAACCATTCTTCGATGCAATGACCGCTTGTGGAGCTGGCGGCTTCTCTCGAAGGGGTCAAACGGTGAAACATGATTCGTTGTGGCAACAACAATCTTCTCTAATAAGCACAGCGTTGTCCTCGTTATTCACTTTATTAAAATATAATTTGTGCCACACCACTTGATTTTTTTTTAATGTAGCAACTCAGATAACTTACTCGTAAAGTTTTGCAATAGTTTTCATTCAGGAATTATTCAGAAATTAGCTGTTCAAATCTTCAAACATTGATGTAACTTAGTACTTTATTTTCACTGCCTAAAACAGGACCGCATGCGTTGTACAAAAAGTCAACAAATATAAATTAATTACCTTTTTTGAACGAAAATTAATGATACTCAACAACTTGCGATTTTTCCCATGAGGACAATATATGTCAATGTAAATAGTTACAACTCCGATTTAACATGAGCGAGCTAAGGGTGACGAAACGATATTTTGTTTGTTCGCTTTTTACACGCAATTTACTCATAAAAAGCGAAGCAGCTTTAAGACGCGGTTGACGCTTACGAGGCCAAATATAAACTAAATTTTACTCTGCACCAAAAAACAAAATCCCAATCACCGCCCCCACCTTTACCATCAATGATGAACTCGGCTCGCTCTGCTTCCAGGCCCTAAGGAAGTTTGAATTCGCTTGGCACTGTGGCATCTCTTTTGGTTTCGTAGAAATATATCTCGCTTGGCGGGCATTCATTCCGACTACGTAATTAAACACGATGGCGAAAACTGAAAAAAAAGAGAAGATGCACGTAAAGGAATAGAAATAGGTGAACTAGTTCTAATCACAATCTTCAGAATTTCATATTTTCTGAAACGTTTGACTTAACTAACACAAACAAACAAACAAAAAAAACACAAAGTAAGAAAATGCACTACAACGTAGGATCAGACATTGCCCGCAAGTGATCCTTTAGTAGCTGGCGTTTTATTTTTCAGTCACATTTTTTCACCTTCCTTAGAGGGAAGTTGGAGAGGTTTGAGAAAATAAAACGAGTCAGAGATGAATTCTAGAGTATTTTTATCCCGTGAATTTTTCTATCACGTTCGTTTTCTTCGAAGATTTAACTAAACGCGAGAAAACACGGAAAACCTCCAACAAGTACATACGCCATAAAAAGATGTTGCGGCCGCCAAACGCGTGTCCCTCTAGTGGACAACTCGTGCAAATGTAAGCTTGCCAGGTATATTCCCCCGCACTGACATCAGTCGTGACGTCTTTTAGTCACCTTATTGAAAATAGCAAGAGTGCGCGTGCATAGCTTCGATATTTGCCGAAGATGCGCGAGAACAAATATTCCTGAAACTCCTTTTATGATGTAACGTTCCGGTAAAAAGGGGCTTCAGCGGGACATTAAAAATGATTTACTGCAGCCCCCGTGCTCCAAATTAAAAACAAAAAAGAAGTATACTCTTTATAATCGTAATCCTGGAGACCAAATGAACTCTATTAAAGTGTTTTTACTCAAATACGAAACCGCTTTTGTTTCCCTTTAAACAATTCAACGCGTTCACAATGGGCGGACACGAATCCGTGTACAACCCGCGCGTAAACACCAGAAAGCTATTTATAGAAGATGGTCTCACAATTTAAAGCAAAGTGTCACACCAGCGGAACATATATATATATATATATAAATTTCAACATCTGAGTAGCTGTATAGCCGGCATAGAAGAAGCTACAATAACAAACTGCTGGCCTTCTCTAGGAAGGCAATGAATATATTCCGACGCGACCACAACAAAGCGAGTTTTAGCCTAATTCATGTTTTTTTTTTTGTACATATTTTTAAAGTTGTACATATTAAGAACCCTATACCAAGTCCTTATCTGCCGTCTATTTCAAAGGTGGGACGAGTTACTCGCTGTTCGTGAGCAATTTACGAACTGCAGTACAACCGCTAGCCTGGAGCCTTTTAACGTGCGCTAGGCAGTAGTGATACACGACCGCACGCCGGTACGATGCTCATCCAGATCGAAACGGGCAGGGATGGGTTTTGAACCCAGTAACCTGGGGTCCTGCAGCGCGACCTTTCGCTCCACGTGCTCCGATCTGGTGTGCGCCAGCCCATCCGACCACTCGGCTGGCGTTCCATGCTTTGGTGTTATTTTGTTTTAGAGCGCAACTCTTAGGCGCGCCCGTTTCCGGGTTGAACGGCGTCGGCGTCACCGTTGGCGTAACAGTGCGTGTTGCATTATGGGACGTTTTTCACTAAAGTTAGCGTGACATTTTCCCGCTAAATTTAGCGGTGAAATTTTTCCGCTAAATTTAGCGGGTTAAGTTTCCCCACTAAATTTAGCGGGGAAATTGACGTCACGTGACCTAAGGAACAATTCAGTTTCCCCGCTAAATTTAGCGGAGAAATTGATGTCACGACTTCCTGTCACGTCACCCATGATAAAATTCAGCGGCAGGAGGAGAGGAGGGGGAAAGGAGGAAGAGGAGAGAAGGAGGAGGAGGAGAAGGGGCATACCCTCCACTTCGTATCCTCCCCTCCTCCTCCTCAAACATTGCGCTCTAGTTTCGGGTTACAGAGATTTGCAAACGTCTTTCATTGCTTTTTTTGAATAAGTAATTTTTTTTGAGTAAGCTGAACTGCGCAATTGAAACGTCAGCCTAAATTTTAGTGTGATAAATAGGGTGGCTAAATATAAGGGGCTAGTTAAATTGCAAAGAACCGTCAAAAGGTGTGCCGTCGCTCATACTAATACCTAATGTCCCGTCAGCTTGCCTTAGTGATGGCCACTGAATTATTGTCTAAACATTAGTTTAAGCACTGTGATGCTTTAGTGGGAAATTCCTTGTTTTAAATCTTATATGTAAAAGCGAACCACCCTAAAAATGCTGAAGCGCCTAGTGTTGGGAAGAGCAGAATTTATCTTGGAGCACGTTTGCATAAAAATATAGACAGAAACGAGCATGAACGCTCAGAAAAAGCGCTCATTTTCAGACCTTAAAGTAGCCTCCTGGCTCTGCTTGTGTCTTCCGTACTTTTAGAAGTAAAAACATAGTTTTAATAGTAGACCCAGTAGACGCGTAGCAACCCACTTGTTGCCACGTGCCACCCAGTTGGCACGTGGCCAATGCCGCCAACCCGGAACGCAAGGGCCTAAAGTTAGACACGAGGCATTTTATCCAGTCTCATGGTTGGAATAAAACACACACACACAACTGCCATGGACTTTTGAAAATACCATTAATTTTCCGGTCGCAAAAATGACGTCCCCGTGGTTTTAGTCATTTCCTGTTGTTTATGAGCAGATGCTTGTTTCGCAATAAAACAAAACAAAATATTACAACTGTAGGCCCATGGTTAGATCATAGAAATCTACGCAGAAAAACGGGCGCAGAACCAACCATCGGTACTGCTCTTAAAAATGTGCCGCAAGATGCACCACAATTAATTTTCTTTTTCTGGAGCAATTTATTTAAAATTTTGTTATCTTTGACATCCCGACAGAAAAAGAAATATTTCCAAAACCACGTTGATATATTTATTTGCCGGAAACGCGATCAAGTCATGCGTCAGGTACCGACTGTAGGCGAAATGTGTCAACATAAATTACGTTTGTTATAGTTTCTTTTAATATGAGAAGGACACACTTTTCCATCCAACAGCGGAGAAGGAAAAACTGCTCGCTTTACATTCAAGTTTGAAAAGATATCTGCGTTTATCAGGCGGTGCTAGCCATTATAGTGGGAGCTGTTTCTTTTAAAAATTCACAAACACAAAACATGTACCGTTTAAATGTAGGCATTGCAGCTGCTTAGAACTGTTCGATTTGACGCAGGTGGTGTCAAGCTCATCCTGTATCTTCTCTGTCAGAGTTCACCTTTAGCTTCCACCAGGCAGTTCACCTGACGGTCACTCAGGTAAGTCGATGGGATATGTTTATGGTCTTATTTAGTTCATTTCTATAGGTTCCTTGCATGCAGTTACTACTACGTTTTTGCAGGTATGAAGTTCCTCATTCGAGTATTCGTTTTGTATTCTAGAACCTCCCCATGTTAGCTGCTATTATTTAAATATACATCGTGATTTCTTGTTACGCTATATGAATAAAACTAATGTTACTGTGTAATGTTCAAAATTATCTGTCAGCCATGAGTTATGTATTTTTGCTAGAGATTTCTATCTCCACAGTTATATTTTATAGCTAATATGTACTCTGAGCTTCGTTTACCTGTATACCAACTCATCTAGCCATTCGGTCTATATTATTTATGATTCCCAGTTCCTTTTGTGTTTCAGATAGTACAAAACAATATTGCTTTTATAGTAAAAACTCGACTAGTTTACACCTTGTCTGATCAATATTAGTGTTAGTAAATACTGTGATCTCCCGAAGTAACATGTTATAAAAATATGACTTGGAGCACTTCTGATCAAGATTTGCTTTAGTGCGCCCCACAAATGAAAGTGATTGAATATCGCAAAGCTTCCGCTCTAAGTTAAACAGATATTTCAACCCACAAATCATGAGCAGCACAAGAATTGTTTTCAAATAGTACAGAACCTTAATTTATCGCACATATATAGTTCCATGTTTTTATTATCTTGTAAACATACACATACAGGTCTCTTCTCAATTGCACACTATAAAGCCAATAATCATTTATCATTGTACGAAAAGTATTTTATACGTAACAAAAAGCTTAGAGCTCGTTCAACGTCAGAAGTATTGATAACCATCCCCTATATATCTCACCTTTGTCGTTCAGTTACATAGTTAAGGCGATAAAGTAGCCGTAGCATAAGGTTGTATGAATTCGGCTGTTTTCTTTTGAATGTAAGTAGAGGAAGAACATCAAACGTTTCATCCAAGTCAGACAAATAAGCCGTCATTTGCTTTCCGGCAACTTTTTCGTTCCTTCGAGGAACGATTTTCAATATAATTGATAATTGTATTATTTAATATGTAATTATTAATTTGGGTTACGCACCACAGCTCACGTTAACGCAATACCAATAATTAATTGACTATTAGAGAAGTCAGTTTTTATTAGGCATATATGCTCCTACTAACCAAAATAGTTTGTCGGTACAGGTCTGGTCCCTCGCGTAGGTAATACGGCCACGAAGTTAACGATAGTACGTGCTCACACTTATTATGAATAACTCAGCAAATCACAGTCTGTCGGCCGCTAACATAGCAGCGTTATAACACCCTTGATTTATAAATCGACTATATACTCGTTTTCATTAAAACAAATTCGAGTCTTGCGAATTGTTCACACGCCGCTCGAAGTATTTCTTGCAAGTTTAGGATCTCGGAGGAAGAAACGATGCTTATGGCGTTTGAAGCTTGCACCTCTTAATAAGATAAATAAAGATAAAAAAAAATAAAACCTCGGGGTTCCTACGATCCTTGTACTTTGCTTCAGCATATATATCTACTCCAAAATGTACCTACACATATAATAAAATAATTAATGCTCCGCGAGGAATCGGACTTTTTTTTTACCCCTGTTCTTGAGGTGGAAACGAGTTTAGATAATGATGTAACTTGCCTAATTGATACATCTCCTGCGGTTCAAAGCTTTGTCTCGACTTCAGTCTTTTTTCTTTCAGGTTGTCAATCTTGAAGCAGACGATGAACAGCGCTGCGAAGATCCTGGTCATTCTGTTTGGTATGCTCGAACATTGTACTGTGACATTCACCTACCACAACCTTGTAGACGAGCTTAAGCCTAAGGCATAGCCTTTCGGTTGCCTCGTTTGTTTACCTGGCAGTACACAAAATGTCGCTCGCAGAAGTGCGAGACTTGAGCGGGCGCTCGATATTTAAACATTCTTATTAAAAAAAAAATTGTAATATACACAATACACGTACAATATGTCAGAACGTTTTATTAACTAATACTTTAATAAACACACAAACGTGTGAGTTATATTAATTTTTGACAGACTTGAAGGGTCCGCGAAATAGGGTTCGTACCGAGGAAGCCGAAAATGCCGCAATTTGGGCATTAAATATTCAATGAATGGACTCAGCAGAGGAAACAGTAAAACATTACTAGGTATCGGTCTCTACGGCGTCCGTCTGTTAACAAAAGGCCTCTGATTCGCACAATAGCGGACAGATGGAGGCACGTTAGGTCGAGAGCGCAGACACTGGTGTCGAATAACATACAACGTATTTGATTCAACTGCAGAGGCTTTTCTGGTGTAGTGCATAAGCGTCCTACGTGTACCAATCAAACAAACTAAACAATCCCGAAACCAATAAACAAGTTATATCCGTCTATTTTGGCTTTATGTCATAAGTTGCCACCTTTTTTCGAATGCAACGTCACCCAGACGTGTTCCATTTGCAGACAACCGCCAGAGATAGCGAATTCACGAGCTAAAGGTTTAGCTCTTCACTCGAATATAGCCATTTATTTGTTTTAAATATTGAGACACAGGATGCACCGTCATGCCCAGGAATTTCCCGTGCGTGCGAATCTCGTTTATGCCGAGGGCAAGTTTGTCTGCTTATTGCGAACGGGTTGCAGTGACGCAAGAACGCGAGCTCTGATTAGATGGCATTGGAAGGATACTGGGGAGATTTCAAGGCAGCTTACATTGAGGTCAGGTTCTCCAGCACGAGGCATGTTTAAAGACACACTTATATACCCCTCTGGTATACACCAGTGGTTCAGGTTCTGTAACTTTTTTTGAGTTAAAAATGAGTTGTGATACGAGAAGACGTCGCATTCAATAAGGAGGTAGTTACCCTGCCCGGGTGTACCTCATAATAACTAAAAAACGCCAACTACCCGTTTTAGACCCATATTAGAAGGAATCACTAACCCTGTTGATATTCTTAATTTTTTTTTTCAGTTGTCGTCATTATTGTTAATGACGTGTCCGGATATGGAAAGCCCGTTTCCAGAAGATTCATCAAAGGAGAAGCTGTTGCATCAGGAAGATCTGAGATGGCGTTAAACGGGCAAGCCGCCCGAGCTGTGTCCGTCGAGGATACGGACGTTGAAATTTTTGACACGGTTTAAGTAGAAATTACAGTGCGTCCTATCTTAGTTTCTCATGATCAATAATACTATAACTACTGACGTTACCTCGTTACAACGCTCATTTTGTTTGAAGGCGAAGGTAATACGCCTTGTTTTAGTTTATGCCAGTTTGATAGGTTGAAGATAAAAGTGCATGGTTTATCGACTTGAAGATGACACATTCTCACCTTCATCATAGTGTTGAATGCAACGTGAACGTGCAACAACCGAGGTGATGGATTTTTTATTATGTATTTACGCAGTATTATGTGGCCCGTTATTATCAATAAATTAAATTTGATCAAATCGTGTTGTTTAAACTTTGATGCCAGTTTAGTATAATTCTTATGCCTGGAGAGTGTATTTAAGCCCCTTCCCAAGAAATTGAGGAAAAGATGTTCTTATCGGTGAAGATGTCTGATGAATACCTTCCAAATATTTAAATCAAGTCAATGAAGTAATGACTAGGACGGACATGACAATCTATATAGAGGCAACTATAACGTGACAACTAGAATCTTATACATCATCACAGAGCACAAACGAGACGCATTGGATTTAACAATATAGCCGAATTGACCAAGCATTTTGATCATATAGTAAAATAGCGGCATGTATTACAGTCCATATAAACCACTCTTGGCTCATTGAACGACTCATCGGTGTGCTTTATGAGTGCTGTATCGCTTTTCGAACATTAAAAGCAATTTGCTGGCCGACATGCTTTTCCAAGCTTCCAGAGGTGGAACAGCGTGTCAACCAGAATTTATTCAGGACTCTCATATCTGAATCTCAACCAAGTGAACATTCAATAAGAACGATGTTCGCCGACAGCAAGTTTGAGTTACAAACAAGAGAATCGTACTAGGCGAAGTACTCGTTGCCGCCGAGGATCACTTATTAGATATAAGAACGATCAGAAGAATAGGGTTGGTTAGAGTTAAGAGCAGATAATTTCCGATTTATGAAATGTGTGAATTTTGTTTGATTCATGCGTCTTATCTACTCTTTGTAAAGCTACTAATTCAATAAGTCATTTGACTACGATTAGCTACGTTTTTCTTTCTACACAAAGCCTTTCTGATTTTGATCATGCTTACTTGGAAGCAGTAGGGCGCCAATATATAAAACAGATAGCGTAATGACTATTTTTCGGCAAATACATAATGAATCGTGCAGATGAGAGTAGTCAACATTCTATATCGTTGACGCATGCAGCGCTCTCGACGTGGCACTGACGGAAGAACTAGGGAAGTTAACGGAGACGTTTATGCTCAATGCTGCCTGCGTTTTTGTGGGACAGAATTGCCAAGATGGCAAGGGTGGGACGGGATCAGTGTATGTGGATCTTGAAGATTACAAATATTCAAAAATAAGTTTGTTGTTTAAAGTGCCAGAGGAAAGACAGTTTATTTATAGAAATATGGTGAATGTTTGAGCAATTTGTGCAAACTGTGTAATAAACCAAGCCAAACGTAAACGAATTTCTAAACATAATTCAGGCAAATTCAAAGGGTTCATATACAAAAAAACAATCTTCGAAACGCGATTAGTGCTCGTATGTGAGTTCGCAGTTTGTAACTAAACATGTCCACGTAGGTTCAATGCTTGAAGCAAGCACACAAGATGAGAGAAAAGGTGTTTAAAAATTAACCTCATCGAGTTATTAGATGGATATTTACTTTAAGCCTGATTTGGCCAGGATCACAATCTACTTTCGAACGTCATAAATAAACGTTTTCATAGCAAAAAAAAAATGTCACACACCAAAAACTTTTCGACTTATTTGTTCCCATTTTAAAATCTTCAATCTAATAACATTATATTAAGCGTAATAAATTAAAAAGAAGGAGGGTGTCTTTTTATATCTATATCTCTCGTTCCTTCTCTCTTGTACTCGCTATATATAATTTTGTTTTCAGAAAGGATATACCGCATCAGTAAAAACGCGGTGAAGAAACGTTTTCGTGATTATCTGACTTTCTTAAGAAAGCTTCAGTAATCTGGAACCAAAGCAACTTTCACAGTCCGCTTGGTGAGCTCGCTGACTACGATTATACTTTAAACATTAATGAATTGAGCTTTATATTTTCTGCGGCTTCCACTTTAGTGATCAGAGCTATAACTCTCATAATAGAAGCTGCTCCCTCTAGACCTTCCGAGTGCATTTATTTGTAGCTGCTTTCCAATTATTACGTGTTTCCATGGAACCATTACAACCAACACCATGCTTGTTTAAAATCTATAGACTCGCCTTTTTGTTATACCGTTTAATCAAGATGAAATGCGCGAACGCACACCCCTGCCGTGCCGACTGACATATGCATTTTGAGTGAGGCAAGTCTGCAGAAACTCTCCTGAGGAATGGCACTCACACGGTAGCAATTGATAAAGCTTTGAACCACGTTGTGAAGGTTCAAAGTGTCCGAAAATAGAAAATCATAAAACGGCATGTGATCAAACTAAGGCCACCGAATAATACACACGGTTAATCATGCGCGTTCAAGAAAAAAAATATATGGTAAACTTAAATTTTTTGAGGAACAAAATCGCCCAAGAAATTATGCTGTCCGCTTTCTGCCACAAGGGGCGTGCTAAATCAATCAGTTTCAACATTGCGTTGACTTTCTGCTGAAGATTCGCAGATAGAAGGTCAATAACAAATGCTTGAGATTCAAAATGTTGCATTGTTTCTGCCTTATCGAGGCATCTTAGGTTAAACATCTTATACCTGAATATTTTGTTTCTGTTGCTGGGCTCATAATAGCAGAACATTGAGGTTTCTGGTACATTGAATTGAAGGTCGGAATAAAGGTGCTGTTTTCTAAAGCCTTTAAAACGCCGCATTTGTCGATCACAAAGTCGTTAAAAGTGTCATAATCTTCGTTAAAATTATATATATATATATACGGATATAGCTTAAAAGAAACTTTGACAAATAATGTAGTTTTCTGTTCTGAAAACGCATCGCATCCATCGGTATTGCACAATAATTATACTCGATGAAAACGTATAGGTTAACGGATATGATGTCGGGCTCGAAAGGAAACCATGTTCATGGATATTTATTTTTTGACTTTGAAATGTTTAATGTCATGCCGGTATTATTATTGCAGCTGTACGACACAAAAAACAAGAATAGATAAAACCATGACATTATTGGGCTCTTGGATTAAGTTATACTTCCAAAATTTCGTGTACAGATTATGCAGATGTGGGCGTTTCATGCCGAAACTAGAAAGAGTTTCTTTTTTGGGGTTGAGGACCGGTGAAATAGAGGTCGTGGTGAAGATGTTATTGAAGAATATTATCCCGTTGGTTTTAATTTATCGTAAAGCACGGAAACGACGCGCTAAGAGTCAAGGGTCTGCATGGAAACGTGACCCGCAAACGGGAACAATAGCAGGTAATAAAAAAACTTCTGCGTGAAGAAAAAAGTTCTGGTCATCATTTGGGAAAAAGAAAATAACATGTTTTCGACATTAACACACATGTCTAAAGTAAAACAAAAATTTCGAGTTAAATATGCATATTTTATATCACTCGTTGTCCAAGTTGCGCTCAGGGTGAGATTATGAGAAGCTTGTAGGGGTTGCCGCACTCCACAATCATTGCCCGTTTGATGCCCACGTGGGCTTCACATCTCGTGTTACCTGGGGTGCACGCATCATTAGTATAGTTGATTTTAATGATATCATTAGTATCTCGGGTTCTTAGTACGGCGGGTAATGGGTGGCACCGCTTCACACTTCGCCATGTAGCAGGAAGTGTCCGACCAAAAATTAAAGCTGATGCTCCAATTTTAAACTAGCGCATCTGCTCTAAAGCAAAAATGAGAAGCTTTGGATGAAGCCACGTAAAGCTCTTTTTTTGCTGTAAGTGATAGTACCTATCAGGTTCTTTCGAGAATGATGATTTTGGCACTTTCAATTGATAAGAAGCGCTGTTTCCAAACGCCTATCACGGAGGAGATGTACACACAGGTATGATTAAAAATATATCATTTGTTTGCTTTGAGAATTCCATATTTAACCGTACAAATGGTTCTTCCTTTACTTAAAAAAAATATTTTCATATTACCTAACCTTTTGATTGAAGCAGGCTGTTTTCGGCGACCTATTCTTAACTCCTGTAAAAAATTGGCATGATTTCTGTTCCATTCTTTTAAAGGAAGAATTAATAAATGTCCGTCTCTCTTTCTCTCTCTCTCTCTATATATATATATATAGGAATAATGAAAAGTAAAACTGCACCAAAACACGGAGGACAAGACGAAGTGAACAAACAGTAAACTGACTCTCAACTGATTCATTTGAAGAAAACACAAATGGACAAGTATCACGGATCACAAAAAAAAAAACAAAAAAAACAACATCAGAGGTTAAGAGAGCATGCTCTATCGGTTGCAATCGCATTATTTGAAAAAGAGTTGGGATTCTTGAGCAGGTTTGAGACGTGTCGGGGAGGGGGGGGGGTGACTTGTTTTGTTTTGATGATCCGTGATGCTTACCGATTTGTGTTTTCTTTAAATAAATTAGTTGAGAGTAAGCGTTCTGTTTGTGCACTTTGTATTCCTGTCCTCCGTTTCCTTGGCGCTGTTTTACTTTACGTTAATCACTTATTCTGACTGAGGTTTGTAGTGTCAAGTGCGGACAAATGGTGCATACCAGCAAAAAAAAAAAGAAGACCCATGAAAAAATACACTACATTGTTGTAGGCCATGTAATAAATGCAGATATATGGCGGTATGACTCAGTTAGTGAGGAACATACCTAGGGGAACATGAAGTAAAATATCCGTAGAAAATGAAAAAAAAAAGTCCTCCTCTTATGAATCTCAAGGCAGTGGAATAGCAGTCTTCAAGGGGTCACGGCATATGAAAGACGTGTTTTGTGCTTCGACTAACTTCTCGCAATAGGGTTTTGTGCTTGAGGTCGAAAATTCAATCGAGATTGAGAATTTTACAAGGTAGCGTGGGCATATCCGTACTGGGAGTGTATGGGAACGCAATAAATGTGGGAGTACGGGGTTGATGATCTCGTCGTCCGTTGAAAGGACAGTCGTCATTATTAAAGAAAATACAGTGCTCAGGCGAGCAGGTGTAAGTTTAGCATAATGTTTTTTTTTACTCAAAACTAGGGTAGCAAAGAAAAAAGCGTTATAGTGATAGAAAACAAAATTGGGACAGACTAACGTCTCAGGAGCTACATTGTCTGCCCCTGTTTCTGGCTTTACCAATGTCAAATTGTTTCCTCCTTCTGCCCCAGTCTCGGATTAAATACGTCACGAAAATTATTGAACAGAAACATAAATAAAGGTTAAAATAAATGTAGGATATGGGCTGGGCAGGGAAGGTATACAAGCGAGTATGCCCCCCCCCCCCAAAAAAAAAAAAAATATTAAGGAACCGAACCCGACAATTGACGTGTAAATAACTACACTTTAGTCATTGGGCCGAGAGAACTAGTTCGGTATGAAAAAGGGTAAAAGAAGCAGGAAAGAAAACAGAGAGAAACAAATGCATGAAAAATCTACCTTAGCAATATACACGCTACAAAAACAGACACGAAGAAGGAACGTGGGATTGATAATTGACAGGGATTCTTGTTAGCCTTTGACGCATGTGGGTTTTAAAATATAGGGTTGCATTTCAAAAATATGCCGCATGCCATAGTGTAAGCGAGATTCTAGAATAGGTTGTTTGGATCTGCTTGGGGCTTCGCCCTGCCTTCCCTAAAGGGGTATCGGATTTAGCGAGAGCCCTGCGTTTTCTTGGTGAGAAAGAAAGAACAGAATAACAAAGGATTAAAATCGCAAAAACGTGGCTAGGAGTTTGGTGGAGTGTAGGTTATAGATTGGTTTAGCGAAGTGTTGTAATAACCACAATTAATTAATAGGACTTAAAAAGGAAAGTAATGTATAGCAAAATTTAGAAGGAATTTGTGTAAATGTGTATGGGCTAGCTAGCGCGCGTGCTAGCGCTTGATAGAAAGGGTACTGTAAGGCTCTGGATGGATGGATGGGTTTAATACAATGAATGAAGTTTGATTAAGATGGTGCGTCCACGGTGACCGTTCGATGCAGATCCGAGAGAGCTCAGCACGCGTACTGCCATCTCAGCCCCGCTTCTTCTTTCTTCCTGACAGTATACGTCCCTCGGGGGAAAAGGCCGGTCCACCGGCCGCAGGTGTTATGGGACTTGACGGTAGTAGGGTTTGAGTCTCGCAATGTGGACGATATCGGTTGATTTAGAGTGGTGGTGGTGCAGTGGATGCACAGGTGTGATTTCGTAGTTTGTGGAGGACAGGTTACGAGAGATTCGAAATGGGCCCTTGAAGCGTTTCTCAAGTTTTTCGCACCTTCCAGTCTGACGAGAAGGTGTCCAGACAAGAACCTCGTCGCCAACATTGTAGGAGACGGGAGGGTGGTGCTCGTCGTGACGAATGATCTGTTGTTGAGATTGCAGGGTGCGAATGCGTGAGAGCTGTCGAACTTCTTCAGCATGAGAAAGGACATCTTGGAGGTATGTGTCGAGAGAAGTGTCATCAATGTACGGTAAGAGCGTGTCAATGGTGGACATCGGTTCCCGTGCATATAAAAGATAGTAGGGCGAATATCCTGTAGTAGCCTGCCGGCTGGTGTTATAGGCATATGTTACGTATGGCAGAATATCGTCCCAATTATCCTGGTCATCTGTAAGGTACATCGAAATCATATCGACTAGGGTGTGATTCAGTCGTTCTGCCAAGCCATTCGTTTGTGGATGGTAGGCAGTGGTTATATGATGAATCGTGCTTGCGAGGCGGCAGACTTCTTGAAAAAGGGTCGCCATGAAAGGTGTTCCTCGGTCCGTGATAATGGATTGAGGAGCGCCGTGTCTTAGAAGAATGTTGTATAGAAAGAAATCTGCTACATGAAGGGCTGTCGCTGCCGGGAGCACCTTTGTTTCGGCGTATCGTGTCAGGTAGTCAACTGCTACAATTATCCAGCGATTTCTTCCTTTTGTTTGAGGAAAAGGGCCAAGGAAGTCAATTCCAATCTGTTGAAACGGTTGGCGGGGTGGAGAAATTGGCCGGAGAGGTCCGGGAGGCGGTTGTGTGGGTCTTTTTTTGGTTTGGCATAAGTGGCAGGTTCGCACATATTTGTTAATTGTTCGCTGCATGCCGGTCCAGAAGAATTTGTCACGAATTCGAAAGTACGTTTTAGAAAATTCGAGGTGCCCGGCTGTGGGATCGTCATGGTGAGCTTGAATTATGTTTGTTTGTAGGTGACGGGGTACTACGAGAAGCCATTGCCGTCCTTGGGGTTCGTAGTTGCGTCTGTAGAGAACGTTATTTCGAAGAGAAAAGAGGCGGGCACGTCGGTGAACATACTGAGGGCAAGATGTTGTGGAACCTTGCAAGTAATGGATCAGTGGCCTGAGAGAATTGTCAGTGAGCTGCGCTGATGTCATGTCGAGATTATGAAGGGTTGCCATACTGTCTGCTGTGTGATGCTCATAAGAAAGGGGCGCGTTGTTGGGGAGAGGACACCGAGATAGACTGTCGGCGTCGAGGTGTCGCTTGCCTGATTTATATACAACGGTAAAGCGGTATTCTTGGAGTTTCAAGGACCAGCGGCCAAGGCGTCCTGATGGGTCTTTTAGGCTGGCAAGCCAGCTTAGCGCATGATGGTCGGTGACAATACGAAAGGATGATCCATATAAGTAAGGACGAAATTTGGAAATTGCCCAGATAACTGCTAGGCATTCCTTTTCTGTTGTTGAAAAATTGCGTTCGGCTTTGGTGAGGGTTCGGCTAGCATATGCGATGACACGCTGCTGGTTGTTGTGATGTTGAGCAAGAACAGCACCTATTCCCTCTCCACTCGCGTCGGTTCGAATTTCGGTGTCCTGACGTTCGACGAAGTGACCAAGAACAGGGGCTGTGGTGAACGCATTTTTTAAGTGTTCGAATGACGTATGTTGATCTGGGCCCCATCAAAAAGAGATGCCATTGCGTAGCAGTTGATTTAGAGGTTTAGCAATGTGAGAAAATCGATAAATAAATTTTCGAAAGTAGGTGCATAAGCCTAGAAATGTCCGCACATTTTTGACGTTTTGTGGAACAGGAAATTCTGATACGGCCCGTACCTTCTCAGGATCTGGGCGTACTCCATCGGCACTGACTATATGGCCGAGCACTTTAATTTCCTGGGCGCCGAAAGTGCACTTTTTGCTGTTCAATTGGAGTCCAGCAGTACGAATGCATTCAAGAACTGTGCGAAGTCGTGAGATGTGTTCCTCAAATGTTGGAGAAAAGTCCACAATATCGTCGAGATAACAGATACAAATATTCCAAGATAAGCCACGAAGTAGAGCATCCATCATGCGCTCGAATGTGGCAGGCGCATTGCAAAGACCGAAAGGCATGACGTTAAAATGGTAAAGGCCATTATACGTTAAAAAGGCGGTCTTCGGTTTATCACTAGGGGCAAGAGGAACTTGCCAGTAACCGCTTCAAAGGTCCATTGATGAGAAGTAGGACGAGCCTTGTAGCGTGTCGAGTGTATCGTCAATTCGTGGCAGGGGGTAGACGTCTTTTTCCGTGACTTTGTTCAGGCGGCGATAGTCCACACAGAAGCGCCAGGTGCCATCTTTCTTTCGAACAAGGACGACGGGGGACGACCAAGGACTGGACGAAGGCTCGATCACTCCTTTTTCTAGCATGTCATCAATTTGTTGTTTAATTATTCGACGCTCTGCGGCAGAGGTTCGGTACGGTCGGCTTCGAAGTGGGTGTGAGTTACCGGTATCAATGTTATGTTCGACAAGCATCGTTCGGGCTAATGTTTGGGCGCTGAAGTCGAAAATATCTTCGTAAGAGTGGAGTAGAGAGTCCAATTTCTGAAGTTGGTCTGGGAGGAGAGCTCCGTCTATCATCTTATGTCTGTGTTCGGTGAAGTTATTGTCGGTGAGGGACTTGGTATTTGCAGCAGTAGGGACAAGTGTAGCGAAACTTTCCTCAATATGCATCGGGAGTGTGGCGATGCGACTGCCTCGAGGAAGTACCTGCGACTGGACTGAAGTGTTGGTGATCCAGATGTTACATTTATCTCCTGCGATGGAGGCAAGAGAATAAGGTATGACGATTCCTTTCTTTGTGAACGTAGCATGAATAGGTTCGACGAGTCCGAAGGTTTCATTGGCTGAATTCGGAAGAATGAGAGTGGCAGCAACGGCCGAGTGAGGTGGCAGCAACAGGTCATAGTCTATATGAAGGACGGTAAATGGGGTCTCAATATGTTCCCGGATGTCGACTGAAGAATTCAGATGAATTTCACGATTTTCACAATCGATGAAGGCGGCGGTTGAAGAAAGAAAATCCCAACCAAGAATGACGTCAGCGATGCAGGTGGTAAGTACAGTGAACATGACAATGTATCGGTTGTCACCAATCCTTAAGTGCGCTGTACAGTATCCGAGAGGGCGCACCAAATCACCATTGCCCATGCGGAGCAGGTGGCCCTCAGATGGGGGCGTGAGGACTTTTCGCAAGTGTCGACGGACGTTCTCGGGAATGCACGACTTTGCTGCGCCAGTGTCGACTAAAGCAAGAAAGTTTTGATGTCCAATTTCCACATTCAAATTCGTTGGTCCCGCAGAAGGAGGGTTTTTCGAATATTGTTGAGATGCAGCCTGACCTCCATTGTCGATGCAGGCTGCGGTTTTTAGTTTGACTGTTGAGACGTCGGAGGGATGGGATCAGTGAATGGGGAAATAGAGCGGTGACGACGAGGGTAGGGCGACGGTGAGCGACCACGCCGGGGTGAAGGTTGCGCGGCGGGGCTGGTTGAGCGGTCATGAGAAACGATTCCAGTGTTAGTGTTGTCGGCGTAGGGTCGTGAGAAGCGGCGAAAAGACGAGTTATCGACTTGCCGGTAATCATAAGAAGGATGGTGGTCTTCGAAGGTGTTGCGGTCTCAAGAAGGGAGCATGGATGGGGGGCTTGTATCATTTAATCGGCGCCGACAGTAGCGGAGGACGTGGCCGGGAACGTGGCAATAAAAACATATTGGTCGGTTGTCATGTGTCCTCGAGACTTCGGCTTGACGGCGTGTTTGAGGAGATTGTCGCGGTCGTGGTGCATAAGAAAGGGGAAGTTGCTGGTATGCGTACAGGGGTGTTGGCGGGTGTGCGGCGGGGGCATAGGGGGGAGTGCTGTGCGTCAGGGGCTCTAAAGCAGAGCAAAGTTCATCTCGGATAGCTGATTTGATGTCGTGGCGCTCATTGGATGGCTGGGATGCAGGCAAAGGTGTGCGCTGCTGCCCAAGAAAATATCTTAGTTCTTCGCGGATGATTGTACGTATCAGGTTCGAGAGGTTTGTGTCGGTGTGCGAAGCAAGAGACACCTCAGGAAGGCGTTCGAACGGCCTCTTGAGTATTCGCGCGTTGTCGAGCTCTTCGTACTTCCGACATTCAGACACCAGTTGAGCTACGGTCGGCGGAGACTTGGGGGCTACGATGGAAAATAATTCCTGTGAGAGCCCTTTGAATAGGTGGCGGATCTTGTCATCTTCGCTCATCTCGGGGTCGACTCGGCGACACAGGCGGAGGACATCTTCGATGTAGGCGGTTGACGATTCTGCTGTGGACTGGTACCTGTGTTGTAGTTGGTCTCGAGCCTTCTCTTTGCGGTGTTCGGGTTGACCAAAAGCGTCCGCAAACGCGGTTTTGAAGCCGTCCCAAGAATCGATGGTTTCTTCGTGGTTGTCAAACCATCGGAGCGATGTGTCTTTGAGAAAGAAGACCACATTGGCGAGCTTGAAGGAGTCGTCCCATCCGTTGTGTTGACTGACGCGCTCGTAGTTCTTCAGCCAGTCATCCACGTCTGAGTCAGGAGAGCCCGTGAATATCTGAGGGTCTCGCTGTCGATGTTTTATAGTCACAGCGGGTGTAGAGCGGGTTACGTTTGTGTTACCTTCTTGGTTAGCCATGGGCGGGCGTTGGGTGGTCTGTCCACTGCGTAGCTCCAGGATCGGGGGTGGCGAGGTGTGGCGAGGGGTAGGAAACCGCTGACGTCCACCAACCTGTAAGGCTCTGGATGGATGGATGGGTTTAATACAATGAATGAAGTTTGATTAAGATGGTGCGTCCACGGTGACCGTTCGATGCAGATCCGAGAGAGCTCAGCACGCGCACTGCCATCTCAGCCCCGCTTCTTCTTTCTTCCTGACAGTACACACAATACCACCCATAAGTTCATTCACCCTATTATAGAAGGCATATACTTGCCGGAAGAGTTCTGGACGACTTCGCAAAGCGTCTCGAGAAGGTAGTATACAGAACGCCTCGCAAAAGAACGACGTTCGAAAAGGGACAAAGAAGCAATGTGTGCTCGTTTCACAAAACCAGGGGCTAAGGGAGAAAATGAAGTTCGTCTCCATCCAATCAGCAGAATATGACCTTCACCGCAGAAACAGCCCAGTTATTTTATACTGTTCTTGACGCACTTTCCTTCAAAGAAATATTACTGCCTCCAACATTTAAAAATTAGGTTAGCGGCAGGCGACCGGTGTAATTCACACTAGCTATAGCCCCATGGAGCCTTAAATACAAAACATGAATACATATTATTCTTACTCCCGCGGAAGCAAGTATACTAATACGGCTGGGGCAAAATAAGAAACAGGGAAACCCGCCACCGATATTTTATTAATTCAAGTAGCATTCGACCGAATACAACGCTTCGAACGTATCATTTGCGAGTGAATGGTATGTGCACATGTCATTTTCAACTTTATATAAAGAGGGCCGATGTGCGGCGTTGTCTGCGCTTGCCAACATAGCCAACGGTATTGAAAAATCAAAGAACAGGTAGTAATAGTAATCTTTCAGGGCTATGAATGGTAAAGGGAGACCGGGAAACACCAAGGCCCATCTTTAAACCAGGCTATTGTACTGAGCGTCCACGCCCGGATGGTCAACGGAGCGCGTCTCTTCACCCCTGGCAACCGCTTCGGATCTTTGCGACGCAGCGGCGCCTGCCTTGGCGAATCTTCCGGGAAGAAATTGTCCTTGTCCGACATCCAGGCAGACAACGATTGTGACGACTGCAACGAAAATGCGAAGTAACAACAAGGGCACGTTATTAGGGAGTTGTAGAGAACTGTTTTTGCACATACCATAAGGTACGATGGGCCCTCCGGTACGCACTACGCATGCGCAGTTCGTACCTGAGAGCCCACCGTACTGTATCGGGTCTGCAAAAACGTTTACCTAAAACTCCCTATTCTTGGATTGCGAAACGACCACGGGTTGCGTACATCCTGTTGTAGACGTTATTAGTCGGGTTGCGTGCATTTGTGAAATAACGGGACTGCCCGAAAACTAACCCCCGAACCCAGCTCTTCAAAATCGGAGAAAAAAAATGTTATATCTATATGTTTCACGGAGAGAAGTATTTAGTCAGAATTTATTCTGTCCCGATCCGGGGCAACAACTCAACTGAACTGTCCTCGTGGCTGCATCATTCTTCGGGAAGCACGCTCATGTCCCGTTTCCTTTTCTCATATGTGTCGGAGTAGTATTTGAGAACTCGGGTCAGGCCCATGTTTTAAGCAGGACGCGGAATCCCATGGCAGTGTCCTGCTTTTTTAAAGACCATATAAACACTGAAATGCTTAATTGAGGCCAAATGTTCACACCCAAAAACACCGAACATGTGAAAGAAAATACCCCCTTCCCCACACCGGCACAAAAAAAAAGCGTAGTTGGAGGATAATTATTAACAATAATAATCTTTATTTCCCATTGTCAATGCGGAGACCGAGAAAAAAAGTATCACGAATCGGCTTCACAAAATCTCGGCCTTCAATCGCATTCTACAGAAGCGAATACACAAGATACAGAACCAAAAACATTTTCAGAACAGAAAAAAAATATACATAAAATCACGCAACTTATTCGCCGTTATCTTATTTGAAATAACATCATTTGAGTGAGAGGTATTAAGCAGTTTCGGTAATCTATACGATCATATTTTTTTCTGTTTCAAGATTTAGGCGACAGCTGGCAACATTTCAGTATTTAGGCTTACGAAATTTATATTCGGAAACAGGTTGGGTTTCAAGAGGCACTGACACCCCAAAGGTCGTATTTTTTTTGTTGTTGTTGTTGTCTAGAACGATGCAATTTGTAGTCGCAGACACGTAAAAAAATATCCCAACGCGAAAAAAAAAACATTTATCTTTTTATTTTTGGTGCTGTTCTCTTCTGCCTTTCACCTCGCCGCTTCTTTTGATTTGTAAATTGTGACGCCAATTATTATGAAATTCAGAAGTTTTATAAGCGATATTTTTATAACATTTAATAATGATATTCGTAACACATGTTTTTTTAACGCGATTGCGAACGCACTACGGCCCTTGTTTTTGAAATACCGAAACTCGGAGTCCGATATGATGTCGCCTCCTTGCTTTTTATCCTTGCTCATAAAACATGGCGGCGCTCGACGCATGTAGCAGACGATGACCGGTGAGTTGAGGAATCGGACGAAGTTGTCTTTGTTAGATTCCCGACGACCTCTCAGACTTCGACATGAAAATCGTAAAACGGTCCAAAGAACCAGGTTTGGAGCCTGTGTACCGTAGTTTCGGTTGTGACTCCGGCGGGGGCAGCCTTTCACGCAGAACCGGCGCGACGTGAGGCCTCACGTCGCTCACAGATGTCCACTGCGCGTTCTCTTCGACCTCACATCGTTTCAAAGAATTGGAAACTGTTGAAAGGGCCCGAAAAGAACTTCAAACTCGAAAGTCAAGCGTCGTCTGCTTGCAGCGATTGGCGGCACGCCCGGAGAAGGGCGGTTGGTCGCGGGGGGCGGGAGAACGCGACACTTCCTTCGGTGTTTCGGCGGAGGCGTCAGAGAAACTTGACTTGCAGGACGGCTCAATATTTGGCGTCACTGGACTAGCGCGGATCGCGCGGAAAAATCAAATTTATCGTTAAAGAATTTTTTTTTTTACTTTACAAATATTGATTTTTTTAAGTTTCTAATTTTGAGTGTAATATCCGGGCATGGTTTTCATTCGATTCGTTATGATAAAAACAACAACAACATTATTTTGTCCTGACAGTGCCCCTTTAAACCAGCCGATTCTGCCAAGTGGTATTATTCTTGAGCATTTTATTCTTATATCTTATAAAAAGCCTATAATTATACATGTTATAGATGCTTCATATGAACCCCGAGACCATGGAACCGCAATTAATGTGGAGCGCGAGTTCGTCTGCTTCACCGGTGTTGCAATGATGTCAGAAGGCCAAACTCTATATGGCCGACTGAAAAAAAAAAAAAAAAAATACTGGCTAGACCTCGAGGCATGTAGCATTGACGTAAAGACACTATTCGTTCAATCAAATCCAATTGGAGTTCGGCGTCGTTCTGACGTCACCGCAACTGTTCGGCGTCGTTCTGACGTCACCGCAACTCCTGCGCACGAAGCAGACGACTTGCTCTCCGCATACACTCGGAGGATGCCGAGCAGAGCGCTGGGGACGTTCCGCGACAGAACCTTATTTTCAATTGGCGCGTAATTGCCAGAACGCCCTAGTTGGTTTGGCACGTAAGAACAACCAAATGCGACTTTCATAGTCATTTTTTTCTCAATACGAAGCGCAAATATTGCTCTTGAGCAGGGGTTGCGGTGACTTCAGTACGCTGAGCTCCGATTGGCTCCGATTGGAAGGACAGTGGGAAGAGTTCGAGGCTGCTAGCCATGCAGCTAGAGCTGTGCTATGTCCACTATTCTTTCCAGCAAAGCCAATCAGAGTTTGGCTTTGTTCTGACGTTACCGCGACCCCTGCCCAAGGAGTGGACAAACTTGCGTGCCGCATAGTCAACTGGGAGCTGGAAAAACGCTGGGCGCAACTCAATATACGTTAGCGAATCTTGCGTTTTAATTGGCTCTTCAGGCTCTTAGCTCGGAATGCCGCCACTTGATTGGCTTCGGATGGTGAGTAAAAATGCGCGGGACTCACCACGTCCCGCGATTCGCAAACTGTCCACGGCTATAGTAGTACCGACCACTGAGTGCATTCAATATCACTCGGAAGATAAGGCCTGCGCATGACGTCATTGCTAGTGGATCCCCGACTCGCCCCAAGTGCGAACACGCGAAAGATCGATCGCCTAGAAACGGCAGACGCGTTCGTCTTGGCGACGGCGACTTCTAATAGCCTCTGCAAGATGCGCTGGGGGCGATTCTGACGGAAGGAAGACAGCGCTTCTTAGATCCACGAGTGATGACGTATCGGTGGGACCGGATGTAGGCCTGGACTTCAAGAAGGTGTTGGTGTGATGCTAAGTGCCCAGAAGACAATTGTGTCAACGCAGCTTAATAATATTTCTGTTGGAAGCGATCTCCCAGAGCGAACTATGCAACGGAATAACTACGCTGTGGGTGTGACCCTCAACTACTAGGATCGGGGAGTGAATCTTGCCAACACGGCGTTAGGGCTTACCGAATAAAATGGCGAGGACCTTTACAGGGCTGTACATTGTCGGTTTTCGGATAGGTCACCTAAAATTGAGAGACCGTACGCAAGGGGAATCGTCAGTCAAAAGCCAATGATTTATTGACACAGATTCTAATATTATGTTTAAAGACTACAAAAGTGCTGTCATCAGGTAGTATTAGTGACAATTCCGCCTATTTTTTCTAGCTAATGATACAACCTGGCTTAGAGCAATCACCGTACGATGAGTGATATTATTCAGTTCGCGGCATTAATACTCTCGTGCAGGACGACATTTTGTTTTGTAATACAGCAGACCTGCCGAATTAAACCTGACAGGCCTAATTTTAAATAGAAGTAGTGGTATGAACAGGCGTGCTGTACACGTACAAATGTGCTGTCAAAAAGAAATGATTGCACATTTCTGAGCGGGCGGTGATTAAACTGATGTTCCTGTTGTGCTTTTCAACAACAAAAAAAATTATTAGTCCTGTTTAGATCCACAGTACAGTCACTGCGATACCTGCGAAAGCCTATCTGGCGTGCATCTCGAACGTGAATATGTCTTGCACTTATGTGTCTCGCATCTTGCCTGGAGGAACAATGCCCAATGTCTGCCAAAAAAAGACCATGACGTAACGCGATGTAAAGACGTCATTTGACTGTGACGTCAAGGCGACACGTGGAACCTCAAACGACGCAGGATATAACTTCGAGGACTATAGGACGAGTATGACTGAGACTGGTATTTCCACAAAAAAAAATTGCCAGCCTCAGTGGTACTGCGGTCTATATCGACTCGACATTACTTACATTACATTACGACTCGACTCTAATAAAAAAAAAGTAACCCAAGCGATAAACATAAGCACTGAAACTAAATGTTTCTCACTTACATTGGATCCAACTAACTAGAAAACAATGTGCCCCTCAAATAGATACAAATTTGGAAAAAAACTGAGGAACATCAAGCATAATCATAACTGAATGGAGAGTAACAATATAGCCGTTGAGTTTTCCCGAGATACTCCCAAAGGTGTACTTGCAGTTGGAAATTGGACACGGCAAACAGACCTTAGTTGCTTGATGCATCAAAACAAATAGATATTGATTTCGAATAATGGTATAATAATTTCCAGCTGGCTTACCACAGTGATGAACATAAAATATTTCTTTAGGAGTTCGAGGTGAGCTCTGGATGACAGGGACGCAGAAGTGCCTACATATATCCCTGCGAAAAACGCCCAAAGGTCTAGACAGATGCGTTTTGTGCTAGAACATTATTTTTAATGACTGGCGTGCGTCACTGATGACCTCCAGGCGAAAACAAAACTGTTTTCAACATATTAACGTTCTTCGTTTTCCTCATTTCTTGATGTAAAAAAAAAAAAATTGTAGATAGAATATTAAAAAAAGAATATATTTATACATATATGAAATGTAGGTCATGCCTGCACCTGGAAACTCCATTGACAAACTGGCCTTGAGTTTGAATTTCACGTAATACTTGGCCGTAGTAACAAAAATGTTGAAAGCTTATTTTTTTTTAAATTGCCAGTCCATACTTTGACGGACAGGTGTTAACAGTAACTTCTGTTTGTTTCCTCACAAGTGAATTAAATTAGAGGCCTTTCTTCGCATACAACAGCTGGGCGAATACGCGTGCATGTCGTAACACAATATATATTTTAGCTTAATGTGCAGTTAATGGTAGCTCAGTAACTGCACAAGTTGGCATTGATTTACATTAATTACCTAAGGGACTCAAAAAGTTTTTCCTTCAGTTTATTTCACTGGAAGGGTGTAGAAGTATATCTTAATGCTGCCATAAACAAGAAAAGACGTACCTAACTGCCCAACCCACAAGATTACTCAATCATGTGACAGAAACTCAGTCTAAAGGTAAGGACAAAATAATTCAAATTTCCACTGATATTAGACCCCGCCTGTACTACCACGTGTTACACCGATGAGACAGAACATTTAGTATTGAATCTTCGGAGTTAGTGATGCGACGGTAAATTACGCAATCATCCGCGAAAAGCCTAATAGATGATGTTATAGGGTGAGGGAGATCGTTAATATACATAAGAAATAAAAGCGGGCCGAGAACGCTGCCCTGGGGGACGCCCGACAGCACAGGGAGGCCTGTTGATCTGGCATGCATAAGGTGAAGAGCTTGCTTACGGTTAGTTGAAAATTCAGCTATCCAGAGTATAATAAATGGATGGATGTTAAGTTCAGAAAGTTTGTATAGAAGTCGCTGGTGAGGAGCCGTGTTAAATGCTTTAGAGAAATCGATGAAGATGGCATCAGTTCGTTTAGAGGTATGAAAGTTGTCATGGAAATCGGTTACAAACTCAAAAAGCTGGGTTCCGCATGAATATCCCGACCTGAAACCATGTTAATTTTTGCATATTAATTCATTTTTAGACAAATAGTTCATGATGTGGTAGTTGACGACATGTTCAAAATTTTGCATGGCACACATGTCAGCGATATAGGTCTATAATTCGAGTAGTCCTGCTTGTTTCCGGATTTAAAAATAGGTAGAACTCTCCCGAATCTCCAGTCCTCCGGGAGGGTAGCCGAGTCAAGTGATTGTTGAAATAGTCCGCAGAGAAAATAAGATGATATGTTCTTTGTTATTTTTAGAAGATTAGGGCAAATATTATCGTCGCCAGGGGCTGAGCTGCGGAGAGTTTTTCGATTGCATTCGGGATACCATTTTGGTCAAAAACAATAGGTTCGCACGAAATGTTAAGTAGACTTCAAATTGGATCACAGGGTATTGGTAAGTCTTCTACGGTGAACACAGACGAAAAATAGTTGTTAAAAACGGTAGCTGATTCAAGGTTTGTTAATACTTCGTTGAGATCGTTGCTCATCTTAGGAAGAGAGTCATGTTTCTTGAACATATTGTTTTCCGAAATTTCCGAGGGTTGGTTAAGAATAATTTTAGCAGTTCTTGCTTGAAGTGTTTGTTCTTCGCATTTTTATGCTATTTCTGAATTTCTTAAAGCAGTTCAAGTACTTTGACATAGCAGATATACAAGGTTTTTTTTTTTTTTTTTAGCTTTGGCAAAGAGACGCTTTTTTATTATTTAATTTTCTGAGTGTATTCGTAAACCAGGGTTGACCAGCATTCGTCTTTTAACACAATTTGAGGCACAAATCGAGAGTTCAACTCGATTTGTGCCTCAAATTAAACTCGACTTTTAGTAATTTCCGATTCGACTCCACAGATCTTTCACAAAAAATGGTGTTCGTATTCTGAAGCAAACTGATCAAAAGCCTCGTTTAGAGCACATTCGTTAACCTTGCTGTATACAGTGATCAGTTTAGGATCGACTTATCTGTCTAGTTACTAATGGCAGAGACCTTTCAACTAAAACCGTGTTATGATCGTTGATTCTGTCAAGAATACGAACTGACCGCACATTATCCGCACTCGAGGTGAAAACAAGGTCCAAAACAGAATTTAATTATGTAGGTTCGTTTACAATTTGAGCGAGACCAAAGCTATGCATCAGGTTAATAAAATGTGAAACTTCTGCACCAACCGCACAAGATGTGACACCAATGCCCTCCTTCCAATTTACACTTTGCTTTGAGAGAGGGCTTTGTGAGAGGAGCTGACTTTGTTATTTTTCCCTTTAACCTTTTTTAAACCTATTTTTTTATTAATGTCGGTGACTGGGATGTATTATATTGCAGGGCGGGTTAATTTTATAAATTACGAACCAACTTGCATCGTAGAGATGTTTTTATCATTTATAGGATACATGAAAAGCCAGAGAGGCAAATCGCGAGGGGCACTTGCTCTGCTCAATTCCCCTATTTTCTCACTACAAAAAACACTCTTACTTGACGAGGCCAAGGATACGCCCGACATGTTCTGGGGCCTTGACAAGGCATTTGGCATAAACTATTTATTCAGGTCGATGGCTGTTCACGATGGCCGAAGCTTACGGTTTGACCTTGCTCGACGAAAGAGCAAGAAGGCTGGGGATCTGCTTGTCCGGCCGACTCGGTTTTTAATTTGTGTTGACGTCACTGGTGATGTGCCCCTCACCCCGTAGCCTATAAGCCTTTCACCCCTAAGCTGACAGTGCGGTAGAAGCTACTTCCTCGTTGGAACAGTAACGCGGCTTTATCTGACCACGTAACCGCGCTCTCGTCTTTACCCATGCGCAGAGAAGAGGTCGGGTGATGAAATGAAGGTGGTATACTTGTCCTCGTAAACACGCAGGCACGCTGAATAAACCTATCGCCAAATTTACCAAGCATCAAGAAGTATGCAGGGATTGGTGTTCCACGCGCCGCACGTGCTTCTCTCAGCAGTAGTAACTTTTCAAATACAAATTTCGTATTTCACGCGCTTTCGCCAACGCTTTCTCTGCGTTATTTTCTTCAAATCTTTTATGCGGAAAAGGCGTGTTCGTGGGGCGAGCGGAAAACCAATCCTTGCAATCTGCTTGGTGCATGGGTAATTAAGCAATATGTATATTCTTCGAAGGTTCTTGTGTGTTCACAAAATCAGAAAGCACAGGCACGCGGATCCAAAGCACTGTGGAAGCCAGGAGGCTCGTGGTGAAGGCGGAGATTCTTGTCGCAAGACTGCACTCGTAAACCGCGATAGAACGCGCCACGCCAGCGTCCGGCGTTTAGCTTGCGCATTCCAACGCATTCGACGAGTGCAGTGGAGACAAAGGCAGCTAACTTTGGGTCTACCCACTAATCATTCTAACCAGAGCTCGACGTACTGACGTCCCTGCGAGGCCTCGTCTCCTCGTTTACCTCGGTTTCTCCTCGTATCTTTTATAACTCGGGTGGTGGCCAAAAAAAACAATAAATAAACAAGAAGGAATAAAAGTTTGATGTAGCGAACTTGTGCCAAAAATAAAAGGGTACAAAAGATGACAACAGAGCGTCGCGGGCGTCGAAGTCGGCGTAGCAGCAGAGTCGAACGCTGGGGCGAAACTGACTCCGTTCGCCTTGCGGAATCCCTTATGTACCCTCGTGGGTTTCTGGATCGTTCGCCGTAGAAGGTTCGGCGCGTAAAACATTCGAACCTCGAATCAGCAAGACGGTTCTCGAATTCACCAGAACATCACAATACAGTATCAACAAAAATGTGTAGCCGCGGCCAGGAATCGAACCCTGGCCTTCTGCATGGAAGGCAAGCGCGATAACCGTTAGGCCACGCGCGCGCTGCCTACTTGGCCAGCTGCGCGCGCGGCATTACTCCCCCCTTTAAAAAGTGCATCGTCCCGATGCAACCCAAAAACAAAACAAAGCAAATAAAAAGAACGGTAAACTAAGGAGTCATTTGGAACACATGAGGTGCACAGTCCTATCGAGCGTAGTACGGCTTCAGTCGCACGACGTGGACGACTTCCGGCCGTGGAAGGCGGCGTGACGAAGTCCGTGTTCCGTCGGGCATCACCTCGTAGTTCAAATCCCCGAGTCGACGAAGCACTTTGTAGGGCCCAAAGTAACGTTTCAGGAGTGTCTCGCTAAGACCGCGGCGGCGAATCGGTGTTCACACCCACACCCTGTCTCCGGGCTGGAAGTGGACGTCCCGACGACGAAGGTTGTAGCGGCCAGTGTCGACTCGTTTAATTTAATTGCATTATAATCGACTCGTTGTTGAGCCTTAATCCGGAGTCTGGCGAGCTGACGGACTTCTTCTGCCTTTTGGGCAACCACCTGGGCGTCGTCGCTTGTGTCGACAGCCGGTTCGTGGGGTAACATAGCGTCCAGCATTGTCGTTACCTTGCGCCCATGCACCAGTTGAAAGGGTGTCACTCCGGTGGTCTCTTGTACGGCCGTGTTGTAGGCAAATGTGACGTAGGGCAACACCTCGTCCCATGTCTTGTGCTCCACGTCGACTTACATGGAGATCATATCGGCGATGGTCTTGTTGAGTCTCTCCGTTAACCCGTTGGTCTGCGGGTGGTACGCCGTGGTGCGACGATGGCTGGTGTGGCACCGACCGTGGCGCCGCTCGAGGAACGTGGAAGCGAACTCCGTTGACTCCTTTCCACGCAGACGACTCGCGAAGCCAACGTAACAGCCGCATTTTCTCCCCAGATGCAGTGAACGTTCGCTTCGCGTCCATTCAGCTCCCACGTGGAGAGCGAGTCCCTGCTAGGCCTACACGCTCGGGAAAACATCGTCGCAGCGCTCATGGCTCGTCGCGGCCTGCCCAACATCCTGATCACCGGCACGCCGGGGACGGGCAAGTCGACGCTCGCCTCCGTAGTCGCCCGGCGATCGGGCCTCGACTGGCTCAACGTCGGTCAAGTCGCCAAGAAAAACGATCTCTTCGACGGCTACGACAAAAAATACGACTGCGCTGTCCTCGACGAAGACAGGGTGGTCGACGAGCTTGACGACAAGCTGTCCCAACCGTCCGGCGGCAACCTGGGCGACTACCACGGCTGCGACTTCTTCCCCAAGCGTTGGTTCGACGTGGTGTTCGTTCTGCGGACGGACAACGCCTCGCTGTACGACAGACTGCGGGCGCGCGGTTACACCGGCAAGAAGCTTGAGGAGAACGTGCAGTGCGAAATCTTCCAGACGATCCTCGACGAGGCCCGCGAGTCGTACGACCCCAGCATCGTGTTCGAGCTACCCAGCACCTCCACCAAAATGTCACGGGTGGTGGCCAAAAAAACAATAAATAAACAAGAAGAAATAAACGTTTAATGTGGCAAACTTGTGCCAAAAATAAAAGGGTACAAATGATTATAACAGAGCGTCGTGGGCGTCGAAGTCGGCGTAGCAGCAGAGTCGAACGCTGGGGCGAAACTGACTCCGCTCGCCTTGCGGAATCCCTTATGTACCCTCGTGGGTTTCTGGATTGTTCGGCGTAGAAGGTTCGGCGCGTAGAACATTCTAACCTCGAATCAGCAAGACGGTTCTCGACTTCACCAAAACATCACAATACAGTGTCAAAAAAAATGTGTAGCCGCGGCCAGGATTCGAACCCTGGCCTCCTGCGTGGAAGGCAAGCGCGATAACCGTTAGGCTTTTTTTTTTTTTCGCGATAACCGTTAAGTTACGCGCGCGCTGCCTACTTGGCCAGCTACGCGCGCGGCAATAGGCCGTTAATATTGGCATGGACTCGAAATATTGTGTTACGCTGTTACACGCGGCTATGGTGCGTAGACCGGATCTGGCAAATACAAAAATACCTTTATTCTTGTTCAGGAACGGGAACGCCAAAGTGTCGTGAGCAAGCGGAGCCACCTCTTTCCGACTCCACGCAGCTCGTTCCAGTCAAACGCAAGGAGTTATAACTGAGTTGGTGAACCTCGGGTGCAAGTATTGAAACCAGCCCCTGTGGAATAGCGTCTTTGGTATGGCGCACTCCATACGGAATAAAAGAGGATGGAACACACTATGACTTTACGGTCTCCTTAAGGTGTTCTCATTAAAGCAGAGTGAGCCTATTCGAGAAAAGTATACTCAGCTCCACGTTAAGTCCAGGAGCTGCCGACGTTACGAACCGATGGAAACAATCAAGCCGTGCCAAATCTGCATTACTCCTTTGCGTATTTCCCGTCAACCGACCATACTCGTTTTCACCTCAAGAACCGCAGTAAAAAAGTAGGGTTTCTCTCGGAGCATTACTAATTTTCCTCTTTACGCTGAGAATTGAGATATATGTTGGTGCATTTTATATTAGATACAAGTTACCTTATCAAGACGTACACGTTTCAAACGCCAAAAGCATCGCTTCTACATCCGACAACCAAGTATTGTAAGAAGTACTTCGTGCGGCGTATGAACATGGAGCAAAACGTCCTTTTTTCTTGAGGTGAAAACGGGTATAAACCAATGCCGTGCCATGAACGCGCCGAAATGCCGTATACTTTGAAAGCAGAAATGCATTTTAACATTTCCCCCCCCCCCCCCCCCACCCCGGTCCCACAATTTTGTCCGACCGTCCGCGCATTTCCTTCCAAATTTACCGGGAGAAATTGAAGTCATCTGTGACCTATTCAACAATGCAGTTTCGATGATGCCGGGTGAGCTGACGTCATGGGACCTATGTGCCAATTCAGTTTCCACGCTAAGTTTAAAGGAAAGGTTAATGTCGTGTAACGTATCGACCTTCAGTTTCCCCGCAACATTCGTTGGGAAAATTGATGTCACGTGACCCCTACACCTTTTGAGTCTCCCGCTAGATTGGATGAGCGGGCTGACCCAGACATGAATTCAGTTTTCCCACTAAATTTTGCGGGAAAATGATGTCACTTAATCTGACTTCACGCGAACTATACACGAATGTACTTCCCCGCTACATTTAGCGGGAAAATTCAAAAAATAAAATGGTCTATATGCCTAATATAGGGCCAGTTTAACGTAGGAAAATAGAATATAGAGTGAAAAGGGGAAAGACGTACTGCTGGTCTGTCTGTCCTCTCTATTTTCTATTTCCTCTTGCCTCTCAACATTCTATTTTCTTACGTTCAGCTGGCCCTATTATAGTATTTTGCAACAAGCCCAAACACAGCCAGTTACTTACTATAATCCATTTTATTCATTATAGAATTTTAAAGGTAAAGGTCGCTGCCATTTTTTTGTGTGATAGGTTTTAAACAATGAGTGCAAACACATTAGAGCGACAAGCGCCATGAAAATGCACTTTTCGCTCTGGTTGATTTGCTTTATGTAGATGTTGCGTTGGCTATGGTAAGATATAAAGTGGAATAAAGTTTAGCATAGGACGGCTCTATAGCGATTGAAAACTTTACATATTATAAAAAAGTTAAAGAACAGTTCAAACGTCATTTGTGAGCTAATTGAAACTGAGTCTTGAGGAGAGAGGTGAGATGTGCTTCGGCAGTTTGAAATACAGAGTGTGAGGAATGCTACGTTTACATTCTTAATAAAAATACAAAACAAAGTCCCGCTGTTTCGGGCAATGGTACTTTTGGGTTTAACTGTAACGCTTGCAGAGAATGTCATTACTATCGTGTTCAAAAAAGACTGTTCATCATCGCTTGAAGTCTCTAATTTTGGATTCTGGTAGGTAACAGACATTTGAAAAGGAGCATACAAAAATCACTATTTGAAAAGATAAATTATCAGAACTTGTGGATC
Source organism: Ixodes scapularis (assembly GCF_016920785.2). Lineage (NCBI taxonomy): Eukaryota > Metazoa > Arthropoda > Arachnida > Ixodida > Ixodidae > Ixodes > Ixodes scapularis. Next base: position 61,413,767 of record NW_024609836.1, read on the forward strand.
TTGAACTATGCGCTAAACAAAAAACAATGGTTCTTCTGGAAGCAAGGTGAGTGCGCAGGCAAGCTGGTGAAATGTTGGCATAACTGAACCTATGAAAGGGCCTCGATGTGTGTCATCCTTTCCTCATAGGTTTTGTTTTTCTCCTTCCTCGGGTTGTTATGTTCTTTATTGGCCTATGTGCACCATTTTGTAGGATATGAATAAGCACGTAGGATAATAGTAAAATGAATTCGGCTAAAAATATATTTTTCTTTGATGGTTAATTTAACTGTCATCAGCAAAACATTTGAGAAGGTTTAATGAGAGCAAAATAACAAAAGTAAGGCTTTATTTTACTGCGCGTTGCGATGACTCCAACTCAATATGTTTTTGCTTATCCGTCGCTTTGTAATTAGTGCTGACGAAGCTTATTTTTAACGATGCCGGGACGAAACGAAAACAAGTTAAGGATACATATGGTTTGCTTTGTAACATCTGCTGTCATTACGGTATTATTCATGCAGCTGTGATAGAACTCCTGCTATATATTCTCGAAAATACGTTTGTGGCGACGGAAAGCTTTTTATTTAGTGATATCCCTCCAGTTCGCGGTTTATACAATTACAAACGGGAAACCAAAATATGTTCCAGGCGAACTAAGCTATTTTAGCCTTGAAAGCGCCCGCACCGACTGCAACAAACTATCTTGTAATTAGAGTTTCATCCAAGAACCTATGATAGGAAACATAACTCAAATTGCACAAATTGGAGGTGCAATTCATCTGAGGTTTTTTTAATACTAACAGATATGATTCGAAAAGCCTACGTTTTCAAAATGACGTATATAAAATGGTAAACTTGATGTTTGATATTATCATAGTTGAAAAGCAGGGACTCTAACTTGTACTTCACCGAGCGGGTTTCTTTAGACATCTTGACTAGAATGTTAAAGGCGTGTGCAATAAATGTTCTGCAGTAATGGGTATTAGGGCGTCGTCAGTTTGCCTTAATATGGCGCTTCTTGCCGTTTTAAGTAAGATATACAAAGTGTTTTATCTAAATTCGGCCACGAAAAAAAGTAAGCATGTGCGTGCTAAGCTTGTCCAACCTACAACCCACACACCCCGATTGAGCGACTCAAGATGCTTTTGGGTATATGCAGAAAAGGATAAATGCCAAATTATTTAGTTAACTTCTAAAATATTGTTTGTGTGCGAAATTTCCAATATAAGTGTTGGTACAACTCTTATATTGAAGATGCTGAAAGACATCTCATTCCATCATTTTAATCATGATAGCCGCATTGTGTCTACTGATTTTAGGCTCTAGAAAAACGCTGTGAAAACTTTAAAAAGGTCCATATAACTGTCCGCTAGCGAATTGAAAGTATAGTAACATTAGTCGCAAGTTTTGTTGTTTTGTTAATTGGTCAGTTTGGTAGATCGGAAAAATTCTTCACATGCTCAATATAAATGTGAAAATACTGCACCGGTCTAACAGGCGTAGCGTGCACCAGCTTTTTGTCTTGGCAAAAATATGTTGAAGCCCCCTGCTTAGGCGGAAGATAGTAGGAAAAAGTGTAGCCGACATGAGAACCGCGAACTACGGTGCGAACCCTAGTTCATTTATTTAGCATGATCGAGAAGAGATTGTAGCACTTGAAGATCAGAACAACCATCCCTGGCCTCCTGCAATGAAAGGATCGAGGCCGTCTGTCACCAAGTACGGCTTGTCTCGAGATTTAGTCGGCGATGAAGCTCTCCCGTCTATGTAACCGCCATACGTGCTCCGGAAAGGCAATGTCCAATAATACTTGACCATTTCTTCTATTTTTATCCCGTTTATCCCCGAGTCGTGTTTTCTTGTACTAGTGCTTTTAATTGATTTTGTTTTATCACTTCGTTAATATTTTTATTTCTCTTAATGAACAATCCTACATATGTTGCATTGACTTGCGTATCTTCTCTAACTCCCTCGTAGTTACATGGCCTGGTCTAATTTCTGAGCGGTATGAAAACATTTGACAGTGGTGCCCGTGTGATAATTCAATGTTACTAACCTCAACTATATGATAGTGATTGCATCACAGCTTGACTTTAGGCGGTCCGTCCAGCTAAGGTCTCGCGTGAGTGAAACTTTTCTTGTTTGGTTCCCGTTATTAAAGCGCGAGTTTGTTAGTCACATGATTGAGAACCTCTTGTGAATTCGCCGTTAGGTACCTTTTTTCGGGTATATGGCAAAGTTTAAATAAACTTCTACATCATTGCTCTTTGATAATCTGATTGAAGAACATTTTGAATACATTAGAGATAGTGTGAATCATTTCCAACTTGTGCATGCGGAGATTTCAATAACTGGACATTTAGGCTAACTTTTATATTGTGTCGATATTCCATGGAGATATAACGAGAGATAGACTCGTATTCGCCCACGTCTGTTGTTCGGACATAACCCCAGATTTTTTTTTAAGGAAAGAAACTGGCGTTATTCTTAACTTTTTCTACCAGAGTGAGCAAATGACGAATTAAAAAATTGGAAACCTTCCTTTACTTTTAGTCATTACTAGCAGGTATTACCTCACATTCACTCTGAAGGATGGTTTGTCACGTGGGAGCTCACGTGCCTAACGTGGCCTACATTTTTTTATATATTTATTTTTTAATAATCAAACAGAATTTTTTCAACAGAGTATAATCGCAAAAAAAAAATCTTTTCTGTGTTTAAAACCGTTCTGTTATTTGCCGGGAATTCTGCAATGGCGCACGCCTTTTGTTTAAAAAAAATGCAGCTGTCAGAACATGTGCCGCTTTTTGCAGGGGGTATAAATAAGAATGCGATTCTGCACCTTTCATATCAAAGCTTACTTTTTACACATAAAGAATACGTATCTGATCATCACTGCGGTAAGTCATGCGGCAATAATTATAATAGTCATTCTGAAGTTATCTCTGCTTGTTACATGCATAAAGGGACCAGGGTTTCCTTTACCCTGCCCTTTTTTCTAGTTACATGCAATATGGGGGTACTATAGTGCTGGGACAAACTCAGCGGCTATATTGTTGTTTTCTGCGAAAATGTGGTTATAGTAGATGTTGCTCTGTCGTGGTCGAAATTCGTATTTGTGGAGGGACCACTTTGTTTTCTCTAATATATAAATTGCTATTCCTTTGAGTGAACTTTTGCCAGAAAATAAAATGTTTCTGAGAGACGATAACGAATATATTACTTACAGGATAGATCAATGTTGCCATGATCCTAAAGAAATTTACATAACTTACATTATTACTAAAACATAAAATCAATTTCAAATGCAGTTGTAAATATCTCACTTGGAGCTTCCATACAGATTGCGTGAAGTACGCTGCACAAAAAGAGAACATGTAAAACACTATTCATAGCTATTAATTGACTATATAGAAGTGGCACACAAACGTTTTTTTCCCAGGTAGAGCATTTAGGTATTCCGAACAGGGGCGGCTTGTTATGTAAGATATAAATCAAGACCCTGCCTCGATCGCACGTAGATTCTTTCGTATCGAACGTTAAGGTGCCACGTGTCGCCGTGACGTCACAGTCACATGATGTCCAAGTATATGGCTGAACATGGTTAAAATTGCGCAATTTTAACCATGTTCCATCATTACCAACTCGCCCAACTAACCACTTTACTAGAAGTATATGGCGTCATGGTGTTCTAAGCTTTGAGCAGACATTGGGGAAGGTCTCTCTATGTGAGGTGCAATATACATAAATACGAGATACATTCACGTTCAATATAAACAATATATTCATTCGAATACCATAAGCTATCGATGCTATTGCCATGACTGCCCTGAGCATTTACAGGAAACTGCTCATGTTAAACGAAATTCAATGACAATATTATTTCAATCACTGCCCTCACAGAAATATCCAATCGTTCTTTGTTAAGAAGTCATTGGTACTGGTTCTAAATAAAACACCATGTCACTTCTTTTATTTTGAGTTAGTCCTGTCAGGTTCAGTTAGGCAAGTTTCCTATAGCAGAATCCATATTATAGTCTTGCACCAGAGTATTAACGCCACGAACTTAAAAAGATCACTCGAACGCTCGCTTATGTTACGGTGATCCGAGGATCTCAGGTTGCACTGACAACTGATAGAAATACTCGGAATTTATACTTAAACCACGTGATTAAAGTTCATTTTGTAAATCTTTATAGATAATCTTTGAATTTGTGTCAAAGCATCAGCAATTGACAACGAATTCCCTTTGCACCCAGTCTGTCTTTCTCATTTTAGGTTGCCGACCTTAAAGCCGACAATGAACAGCGCTGCAAAGGCCCTCGCCATCTTATTCGGTGAGCCGGAACGCAGCTTCTCGGACATTCTCTTCCAAGCGCCTTGTATAATTTGGAGCTCAAACTAAAAGTGTGAATGTTCCGTCGCTTAGTTTGTTGTAGATGCTCGATTGCAAAATCACTCTTATTAGACCGCATTGAAAATAATTGTTTCGGGTATTTAGCATCACACCGATACCACGCTGAAGTCAAGGCATACATCATTTCCCCTTAAGGCGTCATCACTCGTAAATCCAATCAGCGCTTGCCTTCGTTCCAGCAGCATCGCCGCCAGAGCGTACTGCTAGGTCTCACAACGAGTGGCGATTCTTGTCGAGGCTTCACCTTATTCGCTACTTCTGGCGGGTAGGGTGCCACTAGCAATGTCTTCATGCGCTGGCCTGGTGTTTTAGGTTGTATTCATTACACCCAGTGATTAGCACTCCTATACAGTCGCGGACAGCTTGCGAAACGCACGACGTGGTGAGCCCCGCTTACTTTTTTATATTATTGATTCGCACGTAATCAGGTGGCGGCATTCACTGCTAAGAACTCCTAAGAATCAACGATCACACAAGAACCGCGAACATATACCAAGCCACTCCCTTCGTTTTCCAAAACAACCAAAGTCAAATATCTATATCTAAAGGGGTTTTACGTGTCGAACCGAAGAAGGACGTCTGGCAAGCCACAGCGATTGCGCCATGCACCAATTCAAAACTTATGGTGTGGGCTCGAAGTCTGCCCATGCACTTAGCAGGGAATCCTCCTAGTCTAATAATTGCTTCTTCGTATTTACTGTGTTTTGTTTTTCCCAGGATTAGGCGTATTTTTTATATGTGTGTGTGCGCGCGTTTTCTTTTAGATTCGGTGTTTTTCGTTATCAATTTTTGATCTCTTAAAAATGTCGGTGTTTATAGGTGCTTATGTCGAAAAAAATCAGAACACGGACACTGAATTCCTCTTCCTCCGTAAAACGTGTGCGTGAACCGAGTGCTTGAATAATGTTCCCACACTGACGCGAAAAGGAAACGGAACGATGGGCGTGGTTTCCGAAGAAAGAAGCAGCCTCGGGATGGTTCACTAGAACCCGTGTACCGGATCGACAAACAATAAAGCAATGACTAAATGTTTCTTTCCGTGAAACATGATCCTTTTCCCTTATTCTGGGACAACACCAATTAAAGTATGTTTGATTTTCTTCAATATTGAAATAATGGGCTCAGTGATTAGTTTTCGGTGTGTCCCGTTAGATACCGAAAGCACAGAACCATACTGATAATATATAAAACAAAGCATGAGTATCCCGTTTCGCTCCGCATTACAACAATAACGAATTCTTTTGACACTTCGCATTTTCGTTGCAGTTGTCGCCATCGTTGTTACCAATGTGGCCGGAGGAGTAGCACATGCTGGGAGATCTGTCCGCGGGGCAGTCGCTGCTTCAAGCCGCAAAACTCTTGCCCAAGGACCAGCGGCGCGATCCGTAGACCATCTCGCTCAGCATAATGCTCCTGCTGAATATAAGGTCCCGAGTTAAAGAAGGCCGTAGTGTCCACCGGTCTCGCTTTCCTCATTATAACATTTAACGCTTACTATTACTACCTGATTCTGGGTTGGTCATTCTGGCTGGCTATGTTGGAAAGCGCACACAATGCCGCGGATTTTCCTGCTTCATGGGGAGTTGAAACTGTCAAGTGCATATCTCATTCACTCGAAAACAACACCTTCAAAGCTTTGTATTAGTATCAATGCTTATTGAATTGATAATAAAATCGGTGACGGGCTCTTCTTCTCGTGATTTAATGCAGTGTACTTTAGTGCTTGTTTCTGTAGAAATGAATATATTTGAGCGTGTTTTGTATTTTAGAATCTAAGGGTTCACTAGTGTGAATATTACACCGGCCGTATGTCACTAAAATTATTTCTAATTGTTGGAGGTAGTAATATTTATATCGCTGAACGTGCGTCAAGAACACGAGAAAATGCGGGGCTGCTTCTGTGGTGGTTCTCTGCAGGCTTTTATAAGTTTTTTTTTTTTTATGAGTGTTATATTTTGCTCATTTAATAAAAAATTGAAAAGTATGAAGCCTTTCTGAATTGCTTCCAAAATGGAAAACCTTGTTTTATTTGAAGTTTTGAGTGTGTGTGACTCATCGTAGCTATACGGCTGACCTGGTAAATTAATTGAAGCTCGAGCCGGTGCCAGGAGGCCAGGATGTTGTTAGAGTTTGGCAAATATATGTTAGCCCTTTGCATAAATAGTGGAGTCAGAACTGGATTATGTGGCAATGCGTTGTAGCCGAGTGCAAGCCAAGTGATCACGCACTCATCGCGTCCAATCCTCGTGTGGAATATAACTGTAGTATCCTGACGTCAAAGTTCAACTGATGGGCTCAGTGAAGTTAACCTAGTAACATTAGACGCAGCAGGAAGGAATTAGGGTATGCTTCGTAAAACAAGTGACAACACTTCTAATATGATATAGGTAGCGTAGTAAAATATTATATTTCAGCTCTAGCAATAAAGGTTATTTTTTTTGCTCACCATATATTAATTAAAATGTCGGACGCAGTATAGACTTGTGGTTACGTTAAGCTGCAAGGTGAATAAGCCGCACATTTGAATGGCGCAGAGGCAATGTATTTGGAAAATAATAAAATAATTTGGTGACATCTTGATGATAATTGAAGATACACGTTTCACATATGAATAAATCATATAGAAAAATATATTACGTTTGAACAATTTGAGCCATGAGCAAAACAATGGTGTGGTTACGTAGTGAGACGTTTTATAGCAGTTTTAAGTACGCTACATGTATATTGAACATAGTTACAGTTGGGGACACAGGGACAAGGACAGAGAAGAAAAACACGTAGACGACAGACAGGCTTGTCTGTCGTCGACGTGTTTCTCTTCTCTGTCCTTGTCCCTGTGTGCACAACTGTAACTATGTTCAATAACTACCAACTCGCCCAACTGTCTACTCTACTACATATATATGTATTTCCCAGACAAAAAACCCCTCAGTTCACACACAACTCGCAAGTCCAATGCCCTACTAATGGCGGGGTGGTAGGTCTAAGATAACAAAAGAAACCAGGATACATTTTGCAAGATTTCCCGTGCGCTTGCTCGCTGACGCCGGTCAGTGCACTAACAATAATTTATTTGTCTAGAAATTCGAAGCGGTCAGGGGACGAGCACATTGCAGGCGACGGAGATGTTGATGAGTGTTAGGAAAGCAAACATGTTGATATTTAAAAGTTGCGAAAACCTTAACATTAGAAGCTTTGTGGACGGCAAGGGCGTTTTGGGCACCGGCCACGTCAGTGATTATGGCAAAATATTTTTGAAGGTGATGAAGATATCGCGATGTTTACGTTTTGCATGACCCTTAGTGCTCTAAAACGTGAGCCGGGCACGGTGACCGTGAAGATGTAATAGAGCAGTGTTCTCAGTAATAATGTCGTGTCACGGGCTTGCTGCTCACCGTCGGGGTTTTAGCGTATTGCAACACGTAATCAAACTGTGTTAAGGTAATTGATAGGAAGTTTCTGGATATCGTGATTGCAGGATACGGTACGGTGTAGCATTGCGACCGGAAGTTCCCGATGCGCGTCTGAAGCGCGATTTCAACGCGCGCTAGAAGCGTTGCCGTGCTCACGGTAGCCTGTTGTAACGCTATGCTAAAACTGACCCTAGCAGCACACTTCCCCGGCTCAAACTTGGGCCAGTTTCGCGCAAGCTAAGACCAGGCTTGAGCCGAGTCGGCTCTAACTCGCGCCAGTCTGGCCCAAACCTGGGCCGAGTAAGTATGCTACTTGGGTGCCTATTAACGTCATTGGCGTGTTTAAGAGTTTGATTTATTGTTTTATGAAAATAAAATATCTTGAATAAAATATCTTAACATACCGTACATTTGTGTGCCGTGTTATTTGCAACGTTGCGACCCTCCTCGCCAAAACTGCTGTTCTAAGCACAGTCACGAAAGGCTGGCCAACACAGACGCGCTTAAAATGCTTGAAGCATTTCTTTATTTGCCTTTGTAATTACCTGAAAACAAGTATGCGTACTTCTTTTATTTATTTATTTTTTTTGAAAGTGCGTTGAGCAATTGATCATGTCCCTTGTAACGGCCTTAAAACGAAAACCCATTCCCCATGCCTGTAGTTCGACATACCGCTGAGCGACCAGTTTTCTGCTACTTGGGCAAAGAATAGACTCTTCGTAGACCGTATGTTAGAGCTCTACACAACTAGCTGGAGCATTTGTTGTCACGTTGAGCAAAGGTTGAGCTGGCGACCACAAAAGCAGAAATACGCAGTGTATGTGACATGAAATCTCACTAAAGAAATTAGTCATCCCAGCCTCTTTCTTCAAGGCTGTTGTGACGCGGAACACAAAACTCCTTATTTTAGTGCGCTCAATTTTTCGTTACAACTGCTTCACGCACGAACGCTCCGACCAGAACCAGGCGGTAACAGCAGCACGGAAGCACCAAGGCCGACAGTTCCTGCCACCGACTCTGCGCCGCGGCTGCCGTCCCTGAACCTCAGGTTTTTCGTTTGTCCGCGAGAGGGTGAGCGGCAGGCTGGAGTCGCGAATAGATAATATGGACTATCAGAGAAGACATGTAATAAAGCAAACTTTTAAAGCGTATTGATATATTATTAGTCATAGTATAATGCGCAAGTAACGAAAAACTAACTCTTTAATGTTACAGTAGAAAACATAAATAATAACCAACAAGGAATGTGCGAAAAGAAAGGTGTGGATACATTTTTCTTCTAAATATGTTTTTATGAGATATTAAAACTTATATTTAATGAATGTATAAATTGTCATGAACCAATATGCTTTTCTTCATCAAAGAGCGCTTTGTAACTACATTACAAATTTAATTATAATGTGCGGAACATGCATGCCTGCGTTTCATGGCCTGTTTAATAAGATCATAATTAGAAAAAAAGAGTCTAGTGGACAACTACGAATTTTGCTGTGATTCTGTTTTTCTTTTTTTTACTTCTGGAGCTATCAGAATAGTCAGTATAAAATTTGGAACATCCACTTTCTCGCATAGTATTTAAGAGATAAAATCACTGCAGTCTACAAAGTAAGCTCAGCCAATGAGGAGGGCAATAATACGTTTAGACAAAAAAAAATTAAAAAGACTGCGTAGTGGCGCTGGGCATAAATGTTGCACGCTGCACAGGGACACACCACTTGCTCTATGTTTAGGTTCAGACATATTATCAGCCTCGTCGTTCCTCCAGCTTTCTCAGTAGATTACAGAAATTTGCTCTCCAGTGTGCTCTCCGGGAAAGTACACAGGAGAACTCAAACCATCTGGCATGGCTTCATGTCATAGTCACTCTTAAAGAGCCCCTGAAAAGAAAAAAAAAGTTTTTTTTAAACAGTCTGGTTGGAACACGCGTGTCAAAAAATGAATTTTACGCGAAAAAAAATAATTTTTAGAGCAATATTGACGGCGAGAGATTTATTTGAAGTTTTGCGCGCAAATTCCATGGTCATTCAGCTCGGCTTCTCATTGGTAGCGATGGTCATTCAACTCAGCTTCTCATTGGCCAATAGAATGAGTGACAGCTTAGATGTTGGTTTTAAAATCTTCGTGATTTTTTTAAATCGCCTTTTGAATTACATATTTTTAGGTTTAAGAAACAATCCATCGAATGAATGTCGCAATTGTTTACAAACGTTTTACAAAATCGTAACTTCCGTTCGGATACCACAACAAAACAACAAACAAAAGCTTCGCCATTTTGTTTTCTGTCGTGGTCGCCGTCTTCGCGTTTCGCGTTCTGAAGAGGGCTTGTTGCTTGTGTTAGTTAGTCAGTCATAGTAAGTACTTAGGAAGTGGCGCGGGGTGACAGGTTTCTGTTTTTCTGCTCTTCTTTGCGCGATTCGTGTGTCCCGTTTACCTCATCTTTTGTTTGTTTTCTGGCGCGCGCCAGTGCCAATGTTTGTTTAGATGTCGGTTCCCGTGGTTCCCGTAAAGAGTTTAGTGAGGCACGCGGCACCGCACTCAACGTTTAATAAAAAAAAAAAAAAAAATCAGTTACCACTGCGTGTCCTCGCGGCGGCTTGAAGGATCGTGCGGCTCGAACGAACTCGTCGAGGCACCCGCTTCGCCGCGGCGAAGCGGGTGCCTCGCGGCGATCGGAGCGGACGCCTTCCGGCTGGCGAGGCGTGTCCTCGTACGGACGAAGGCCCAGCTGCTGGCAGCGTTGAAGCAACCGACGCTTCAGGTCGGGGTCCACCGCGACGACTATGTACTGTGTGTACGACCACGGTGACCACGGTACGTGCACGATACGACGCGCGTTCGACCGGCAGACAGCCGGCCAGGGGCTGTGTTCCAAATCTCCAAATGGATCAGAGTTTCTCCGGCGGATCGTATCACGTGACAGCACAGATTGAAAAACGCTGTACGCGGGTAGGTTTTAGAACGCCAAGAGTACAAAACCCTCACCCTGGGGTAAGATCGAGTCAATTTTGGAACACGGCCAGGAAGTAGCAATAGCTCTCGTGCGGGGCGCAGCCAAGCCAGGAAAGCAGCCAAGCCGATCCATTACGAAGAGGCGGGGACTACCTCTCCTCCACGCGCCCGAGATGCCGAGAGAGAGAAAAGTGGAAAGGAGGTGACTGCCGACTAAATTGCGTCTGGCGCAATCAATATTGCTCGAAAAATTTTTTTTTTTCGCGTAAAATTTATTTTTTGACACGCGTGTCTCAACCAGACTGTTTTTGAAAAACTTTTTTCTTCTTTTCAGGGGCCCTTTAAGGAACGGAGGGTGCGCCCAATTTTGATTCCGCTTCTGGTTTCGAGATTTGTCCTCCGCTAACCTTATTCGCTAATGGCTGAATGTTATTGTCTCTGCAGCGATATTAAAGGGCCTCGGGACTCGCCGCGGCCTAGATTTCTCGAAGCCTATACACAGCGGTCACATATAAAATACACTTGTGTCGGCTGACTACACGGTGAAAGAATTGTCTGTCTGAAGCGCGTTTTCTTCCTACATATGATGCTTCTGAAATGTACGCAGACTGATTTCGTATGCTAAAAGTGATAGGACCGTAATACAGGGGACAAACACTCCTCAGTCAGTGTCTGCAGACTTCGATTTTTTTATTATGTATTAACGAATGTGGGCGCGACCTGAAGGTCTCGTTGAAAATGCACGAAGTACGTGTCCTCGCTCAAACTTCGCATTTTCGTTGAAGTTGTGGCCATCGTTGTTTATGACGTGGCCGGAAATTCAATGCGCGTATGGTCAGACGGCCCTTCAAGCGAGTTGCTTCAAGTTGCAAACAAGACGATCGTCACCACGTTTGCCCTCCATCGATCACGTATTAAGTATAACAACGATTAGAAGAATGCGGTTTGTTGGTGTTAAACGAAAATTACTTCCAATTTATGCACTGTGCATTTTTGGCTTGATTAATGCGTTTCATCAACTTTTTGTAGGGCTACTCATTAAAGCAGCTTGTGACTACGGTCATCTACTTCGCCTTTTTTACGTCAGAGATTTTATTATTTTGACTGTGATGACTTGTAAGCTGTGTGGTTGGGGGGGAGGGGGGGGCCAATATAATGAACATTAAAGGTTTCTAAAATCCTCTAAAAAGTTTAAACATGCAATGTTTCGGTAAATACATATCACATTGTGCAGACACCAGTATTGCGTTTTGTGTCGTTGACAAACGAAGTGCTCTCGACATATCACTAAAGGAATATGTATAGAACTTAACCGCGAAGTGCTGACGCAATAGAACCTCGATTTCTGTGGGGCTGAATCGCCAAGATGGCAACAGTCGGACGGGATCAAGGTATGTGCAAGCTTCAAGTGCCCAAAAAGAATCTTACTATGCAAAATGCAAAAAGATATATAGTTTGCTCTTTCGTAACCTTTTGAGTGTTCAAGCGATTCATGCAATCTGTCTAATGAATCAAAAGGAACGAAAACAAATCCTTGAAAGCAGTTCGAGAAAGGGAGTTAGAGAAGGAGTTTGAATACATTAGAACATCATCGAGCCAGCAGGAGCAAAACGATTACTTTGAGCCAGGCACGTAGCCAGGGCGGGCGGGGGGGGGGGGGGGGGGGGGGGGGGCATGATGCCCGGTTCTCCCCCTCCGAAATCTTCCATTTTGCTGGGACATCCTCTACCCCCTCCCCTTCATACAGCACTTTTGTCATAGGTGCCCCCCCCCCCCCCCCCCCCCCCCCCGAAACTAAATCCTGGCTACGTGCCTGCTTTGAGCCTATTTTTCACCAAGAGCTTCATTATTCGTTCGAGTGAGAATGATGCGGTACAGAAGTCGAGGGGAGCATCACATCAGATTTGCAGAGGGCATCGGGAATAATGAAGACGGTTTTCCCTTGATCGATCAGCTTCATGAACATGTATCATCCTCGCCACTCCACCAAGGGAAGGGTGGTCATATATTAGGTAAATGAAACGATAACGAAAATATTAGAAAATTAAATAAGTAAAACAGATACACCAAAACTTTACTTCTTCTTTCTTCTGTCATTCCTCTCCCTCATCTGCTTCATCTTCATTATAATACTTTTATTAATACGAGATATAAACAATAAAAATACCGGGTGCCTCCCGTTTTCTCTATACGCCCTTACAAAAAAGACCAATGAGTTTCAATTTAGTTTGTAATGTATTCTTATAAAGTCCATTAAAACACGATTGAAAGTCAGCTGATAGATTTTCTGTGGCAACTCTGCTTTCAACAAAGATAGAGCACATTTTTTTCAAGATGTTAATATGCAAGGTGTTCGGGGTTCGTGTGATTATATGACTTCGTGTTAACTAGGCTTCAGTCACCTTGAAACAAAGTATATTCTACAGTCTGTGTTGTGTGCCCACAGACTACGAATATATTTTAAAATTAATGAATTGGCACACCCTTTTATTATTTTCTGTTTCTTTTTTATGGAAAAAGACAGCTCTCATGACCTTATTCATTTCTTACGATTTTCAGAAGAACTGTTCGAAAGAACCTTGTCCAGTCTTTTTTAAGGTCTATAGACCCGCAATTCCATTATTACGTTCAATCAAGATTAAATACCCACACGTCAAGCCTTCCCATTCCAACAGGGCTGGTAGTTTTGAGTTTGCTAATTCTGCAGAAACTCTGCGGAGGAATCGTGCTAACACGGTAGCAATTTATAAAATTTTGAACCACAGATGTTGATAATCTGATAATCTGAGAAAACAGGAAAGCATAGAAAGGGCGTGTTGTGTAAGTAAAGCCACAGAGTATTTCAGGTTGCTATAAGTGCACATCCAGGAAATAAATCTATGGTTCACCAGATTTTCAATAGAAAATACAAAGCTACAGAAAACCTGTTCTCCGCGTTCCGCCACAATGTGCGGGCTAAATAAAAACAATTCTGCATTTCGTTGTCATTCTGTTGAAGGGACAGAGATGAAAGTCACTATCGAATACTTGAGATTTAAAATTGTGCATGGTGCCTGAAAGTCAAGCCTTTAATCTCCGAATACGCTGTTGCTGTTGCTCTACACAAAAATAAAGAACACGTAGGTATCTGGTACATTGAATTGAAGGTCTTACTACATGTGCTATTTTCCAAAGCTCTCAAAACGTCGCAGTTGTCGACAACAGTCGTTAAAAGTATGCGGTAAATCTCATTAAAAATAAAAGGAAAAATATCCAGCGGCGTATAATTGCAAAAAAATTGCGACAGATAACGCAATTTTTTTTTTGTTTTTTTTAAGTAGACCACATTGCTTCTTGTACTAAAATTCTACTTGCTCAAAAAAAAAATACAAAAAAAAGCTGAAAAGCAGACAGGTCGAAACGTTTCAATAATGTTACAAAACGAAGTACTAATAAAGTTATATTTGTGGTTATGCTTCTTTCGGAGCGGTTATTCTTATTATACCTCCTTCACAGGTGTCTTGAGTAGTTTTTCATGACATTTGTTGATTGTTTAGTATATATATATATATCAATCTAATTATACTGCTGCTCAGCCTTGCAGACACTATCGAAAAAAACTAAAAACGTGCCATTCGTTCGCTGCCAGAATACGAAAACACATTTTATACGCCCATTTACGCGATTGCGGCTGATCACTGTTATACGACTCAGCTGGTGATACCGGAGTCTGACCCCTCAACGTTGCTAGAGTGTGGCGATTTCTGAAGCGAGCCGAGCCGAGTGATGATGCAATGCTCGTGGCCACTCCGCGAGCTGTATGAAGTCATAGTGCCCTGACGTGAAAGATGAATGCGCGGGCTCAAATACACTAGACATTTAGCCACACTAAAATAAGACCAGAAATGACAAAAATACTTTCAAAAAGTAATTAAATTACAGTGCTAATTAGTATTCTCGAGACTGAAAAACTGAAAACCGGCTGAAGCTTCGCCTCCAGCGCGAGCTTTCTGCCCTTGCTAACAAAAATGTGAACGCGCAGGCACGCGCAACCAAAGCACCGTGGAAGCTAGCGAGCTCGCGCTGAAGGCGGAGCTTCTGGAGGTAGGTTACCCACTGTACATGAGCAAGTTAACCAGTGCAGTACGATCGCTAGCCTGGGGTCTTTAACGTGCATCACGCAGTAGTGATACACGACCGCACGCCGGTACATTGCTCATGCAAATCGAAACGGGCAGGGGAGGGGATTGAACCCAGGATTCTTGGCGAGCGTTCACTCCACGTGCTGTGAGCTGGTCTGCGCCAGAGCCGTATGTGCTATACTCCGTCCATCCTTAAGCAGAGACTAGAAGCTCCGCGTTCAGCGCGAGCTCGCTGGCTTCTGCAGTGCTTTGGTTGCGCGTGCCTGCGCGTTCGCACTTGTGTTAGCAAGGGCGGAAAGTCCCGTTGAAGGTAGAGCTTCTAGTCTCAGCTTTAAAGAAATTCTTCAACCAAATATGAATTATTCCCGCCATGTACAATATAGGCTGAATACGATCCACAATATTCGTAAATGAAAATCGCCCGTTTTGTATTTTGAGCCTGCTGACAGTATTTTTCATCATAAACGGCCCACTTTGGCGAGCGCTCGGAGAGCAGCCAGCGGAGAGCACGTCATATCCGGCGCAATCGTGACGTAAATTGCCTCGGGATGAGCAAAACTGCAGCGACGCTGACGTCATCAGGATTCCCTACCCGTTCTAGCCACCGAAGTGGTCGAAGCACTCCACTGATCGGGTCACTGCGACTAACCTCAAAACTGCTTTTGTGTGAATTTTGAGTGACGGGCTAATCTCCTATAAAATTGTAGAAGGAGAACAGCGACGTCTGCGACACACAAAAGAAAGTCCCGCTGAATGGGGAGTTCCTCCCCCCCTCTTCTTTTGTCGTGGCCGTAGAGCTGTCGGAATGATGTCAAGTTCAAAGCATATACAGCTCTAGGCGAGACAGTTGTCGTCACTACCTGTCAAGGTTCCTAGACGGGCATTACAAACGAGGCTATAGAGACATCCACCACGTGCTTTTTGTTAATCGTTTAATTCCTTCAAAAAATTTCTTTTCGTGTCTTTTTTTTAGCAATACATTGGTGTCTCCGACGAGATCTGGTTCTTTTGAACACGCATAGGCCAAAAAATAAGCGCCGAAATTTCGCCGTAGAATCCGTTTAAGGTGTTCTCATTAAAGCAGAGGGAACCTATTTGGGAAAACTATACTCAGCTCCACATTAAGTTCACCCGTAGCCGACGTTACGAACCGATGAAAACAATCAAGCCGTGCCAAATCTGCATCGTCACGGCGTTTATCTCCTTTGCGCATTTCCCGTCACCGACTAAACCGAAGGCTCCGTGAACGCGCCGAGATGCCGCGCTTTAAAAGCATGAATGCATTTTAATTTTACCCCCCCCCCCCCCATCTCATTATTTTTGTCCGTCCGTCCGCGCATTTCCCGCTAACTTTAGCGGGAGAGATCGCAGTCATGTGCGACCTACACACAAATGCAGTTCCGTTGATGTCGGACGACCTGACGTCACGGCACCTATGCGCCAATGGAATTTCCCCGCTAAATTTGGTGGGAAAATCGATGTGAAGTGGCCGATACACCTCCACTGTTTCCCGGCTAAATTTTAAGGAAAGACTAATGTCACGTGATGTGTTGGCCTTCAGTTTCTCCGCAACATCTTTTGGGAACATTGATGTCACGTACCCCATACATCAATTGAGTTTCCCGCTAAATGTGATCAGCAAACTGCCGTCGCCTGACCTAGACCTGAATTCGGTTTCTCCACTAGGTTTGGCGGGGAAAGTGAAGTCACTTAACCAGACGTCACGTGAACAATACACCATTGTACTTCCCCGCTATATTCAGTGACAAAATTTAAAAAAGATATAACTTCCTAAAATAGTATATTAGGGTCAGCTTAACGTAGAAAAATAGATTATAGAGAAAAGAAGGGACTCGTGTGTCTGTCCTCTCTATATTCTATTTCCTGTGGCCTCTCTATATTTTTTTTCTTACGTTCAGCTGGCCCTATTATAGCATTATCCACCAGTAAGCCCAAATAGAGCCCGTACTTCCTATATACCATTTTATGTATTATAGAATTTTGAAAATAAAGGTCGCTGGCCTTTTTTTTTCTTCTTTTTTTTCTTTTGCTTGATAGGCTTAAGAGCTGAGTGCAAATACATGAGGGCGATAAGCGCCATGGCAACGCATTTTTCGCTATGCTTGATTTGCTTCATTGGACTATTGCGTTGTGTGCGTTAAGTCATAAAGTGGAATCGAGTATAGATTGGGACCGCTCTGTTGCGATTAAACTCTTAATATATGATAAATAGTCAAATGAGAGTTAAAAAGTCATTTATGAGCTTCTTTAAACTCAGCTATCAGGGGAGAGGTGAGATGTGCTTCGGCAGTTTTATATACAGCGTGTAGTTGGTCAGCCATTTCAAAGTTGCGATGAATCCCTCGCGGTAGATGAGCAATTTAGTCAGTGCGGTAAAACCGCTAGCCTTTTTACAACCGCTAGCCTTCGAGGGTTTTCTCGGCCCTACTACAAAAACTGAGTGTTTCTTTAGGTGGCCTTTGATACGCACTTTAGCTATTTAAAAAGTTATATCGGACCGTTATGAAGCCCCTCGTAAAAGGTGGGGCCGTCTGTTCGACTATAGGGCTCAGTACGTCGAAATGAAGTTTTGGGGTGTATTATATGGGACAAAGGGTGTAACGATACACCCTTTTACACCTTTTTTTTAGAGTGTATAGGGCATGAATCAGCACGTAGAAAAATGGTAAAATAAATTAGGCTACAACCTTTTTTTTTTTTTAGTTGAAGCCAATTTAACAGTCATCAGAAAAACATTTGAGAGCGTTCAATGAGAACATGGGAACACTACATAGCAGGGATTTATTTTACTGCGCGTTGGGATGAGTCCCACATATTACGTTTTTGCTTCTCCGTCGCACTTGTGATTAGTGCTGACGTAGCCTATTTTAACGATGCCGGGACGGAAGGAAAACAAGTTCCAAGGTTACATATTGTTTGCTTTGAAACATCTGCTGTCGTGACGGCGTTATCCATGCACCTATGGTAGAAATCCTGCTATATATTTTCTAAATCATGTTTAGGGCTACGGAAAGGTTTTTGTTTACTGATATCCCTCTGTTCCCGGTTTATGTGATAAAAAAAACGGAAAATAAAAATGTGCTCAAGGTGAACTAAGCTATTTTACCCTTGAAACCGCGCGCATCGACTGCGTGCGGTTTTACAAATTTTACAATTTCGAGGTACAAATCTTCTCAGGTTTTATTCATTCCAACAGATATGATTGGTAGCACTACAGTTCCTAAATGATGCACAGAATGGTAGACTTGACGTTTGATGATATCATAGTTGAAAAACAGGGACTCTAATTTGTACTTCACCAAGCGGGTTTCTATAGACGTCTTGACTCTTTCTTTCTTTCTTTATTAATACTGTTAACCTCTTTCGAGGTTGTTAGAGGAGTGGATGAAAGATAATACCACACAGTTTGCACTTGCTGCAATAACTTGGAACAAAATCTAAGAGGTTAGTAGTATTTACGACCACCAGGTGGCAAACTATTCCAATCAATAATTGTTCGAGGAAAGAAGGAGTATTTAAATGCGTCCTTTTCATAACTATATGGCTTTATTGTTCTGCTGTGAAAATGCCTAGTAGACCTGGGGCAAAAAATGTAAACTAATCATCTTTGTCTATTCCAAGCTCGTCGTTAACGATAAGGTAGAGGAATTTTAGCCGATTCCTTCTCCTTCTTTCCTATAGGGTTTCCAGGCCCGCCTCAGCACAAAGTTTTGTGGGGGACACATAAGAGGAATACATATTTTACACAAAACGCACCGCTAATCTCTGAATTCTCTTGAGTTCTGAAATACAACATGATGTGTGGGGATCCCAGATGACACTAGCATATTCTAACATTGGCCTAACCAGAGTTTTATATAATAATAACTTTGTCTCGCGGGAGCCATGCTTCATATACCTGCGAAGAAAACCCAACTTACTCATTGCTCTACTACATATGTTACTAAGATGTGTGTTCCATTTTAAGTCAAATGTTATAGTCAAACCCAGATACTTATATGAGCAAACTCAAAGAAGGCTATAGTTACCAATATAATAATTAAAAAGTAAAGGAGTTTTCTTACGAGTAATAGATATACAAACAGTCTTTGATAAAATCAACGACAGTGAAATGCGCGTGTAATAAATGTTCTGTAATAATGTTTATTAGGGCGTGGTCAGTCTGTCTTGATATGGTGCTTCTTGCCGATTCTAAGTGAGATATAAAGACGGTTTTATCTAAATTCCGCCATGAATTAAAGTAAGCATGTGCGCACTAAGCTTGTCCAACCTAAAACCTACACACCCCGATTGAGCAAGTCAGGACGCTTTTGGATATATGCATTATTTAGTTAAGTTCTGAAATCTTATTTGTGTGCGAAACCTTCAATATAAGAGTTGTAGCGCGTGCTAAGAAACATCTCATTGCATCATTTTAATCAGGATTGCCGCAGTTTTTCTACTGCGTTCTAGCTCAAAAAAAAAAAAAAAACGCGGCGCAAACTTAAAAAAAAAGGTTCATATATAAACTTTTTTTTTTAAATTTGCGCTGCGTCTTTTGATGTGCCAATTTGGTTCATTATAAAAAAAAAGAGAAACACGTGACTAAGGGTATGACCATTTCAATTCGTTAGCGGGTAGTTATATACAACTGCCCGCTTGCGGATTGAAATGGTAGTAGACTTAGTTACGTTTTCTTTCGCTATTTAACCATATTGAATCATCAAAAACAATTCGTTACATGCTCACTAGAATTGTGAAAAATACTGCATTGTTTTAACAGGCGTAGCGTGCACCAGCCTTTTGTGTCTTGGCAAAAGTCTGTTGAAACAGCCTGCTTAGGCGGAAGATAGTAGGAAAAAGAGTAGCCGACATGAGAACCGCGAAACGCAACGCAAACCCTGGTTCGTTTGTTTAGAATAATCAAGACGAGGCGCTAGCACTTCAAGATCGGACAACCAGCCTTGGAGTACGGCAAGGAAGGGATCGAGGAAGTCCTTCATCAAGTGCGGCTTCTCTCGAGGCCCATTCGGCGATGCAGTTGTCCCGTCTGCGTAACCGCCATCCGTGCTCCGGAAAGGCAATGTCCAACAATACTTGACCGTTTCTCGTATTTTCATCCCCGTTATCCTCGAATCGTGTTTTGTCGTATTAGCGGTTGTGATTGATTTTGTTCTATCACTTCGTTAATAGCTTTATTTCTCTTAATGAAACAATCCTACATATGTTTCATTGGCTTGTATATCTTTTCTAACTCGCTCGTAGTTACATGAACTGGTCCAATTTCTGAGCAGAATGAAGAAATTTGCCCTTGCTGCCCGTGTGGTAAGTTTAGAATATTAACCTGAACTTTGTGATAGCGATTACTTGACAACTTGGCGTCAAACTGTGCGTCTAGGTAAGATCTGGCGTGAGTGATAATGTTTTTGTGTTGTCCACGTCATTAAAGCGTCATTTTGTGAGTCACATAATTAAGAGCTCTTGTGAAATGGCCAGTTAGGTACCTTTTTTCGGGTATATGGCAGAGTTGAAATAAACTTCTCCATCATTGCTGTTGGATAATCTGATTGATGAACATTTTAAATACACGAGAGATGCGGCAAATCAATGCCAACTTCTGCAGCTGTGGAGATTACAATAACTGGACATTCAGGCTAATATTTATATTGTGTGGCTATTCCAAGGAGATTTAACAAGTGATAGACTCATGTTCGCCCACGTATGTTGTTCGTACAAAGCCCCATAATTTTATTTACTTGATAGGAAAGAAACTGGGGTCATTCTTAACTTAGTCTACAAAAGAGAACAAAATACGAATTAAAAAATTAGAAAGCTTCCTTTATTTTTCTTCATCGCTAGCAACTATTACGTCACATACAAACTG
Organism: Ixodes scapularis; assembly: GCF_016920785.2. NCBI lineage: Eukaryota > Metazoa > Arthropoda > Arachnida > Ixodida > Ixodidae > Ixodes > Ixodes scapularis. The sequence goes on from NW_024609836.1 coordinate 61,434,533, forward strand.
AAGTATAGTTTGTGATGTGGGTGTTCACGTGCCAACATGGCCTACATTTTTATATCTTTGTTATTTATTATTCAAACAGGATTTCTTTACAACATGCAGAGTATAATCAAAATAGACAACATTTCTATGTTGAAAACAATTCTGTTTTTGCCGGGAATTCTGCAATGACGCACGCCTTTTGTTTGAAAAAAAAATGCAGCTGTTCAGAGCCTTTGGCGCTTTTCGAAGGGGGTATATATATAAGAATGCGATTCTACATCTTCCATATCACAGCTTACTTGTTACACCTCAAGAAAAAGTACCTTTTCATCACTGTGGTAAGTCATGTGGCAATTATTATAACAGTTTTCCTAAAGTCATCTTTATTTGTTACGTACATAAAGCGACTAGAGTTTCTTCACCGTGTCCGATTTCCAATTACATGTATTCTGGGGGTATAGCGCTCGCATAAACTCGGAGGCGATATTGTTATTTTTTACGCAATTATGATTATAGTTCATATTGCTCTGTCTTGGTCGAAATTTCTATCCGTATGAGGGACACTTTGTTTCCTCTAATATATAAATTTCTATCCCCTTGAGTGAACTTTTGCCGAAAAAACACAATTTGAGCAAGAGGAGAGAACAAATATATTGCTGACAGGCTAGATTAATCTTGCTATCATCCTAAACAAAACTACATAACTTACACTATTACTAAAATTTACAATCAACTTCAAATGCTCATGTAAATGTCTCACTTGGAGCTTCTATTCAGATTTGGTGAACTACGTTGCAAAAATGACAGCGAATATGTAAAACACTTTCCCGCCTAATTACTCATTGCCATTAATTGACTTCATATAATTGGCGCACACAAGGGTTTTGGCTGATAAATCCTTTAGGTTTTCCAAACAGGTGGGGATAGTTATGTAAAATATAAATGAAGACCCTTCCTCGATCGCACATGTTGTTTGTTCCTTATCAAGCGTCTTTCTTGTAAAAGATACTTTTTTAGGCTCTGATTTCTTTATATCCGCGAGATATTTTTATCTGTCGATATTGATCGCGAAACAAAGTTCACAAAATACAGAGCAATCACAATGTTTAGTCGATATTTTCATAGACCGTAGTATGGCTTAGTCTGTCTTTTTTTTTTCTGTAGAAATGACAGCTTAAGTCGTAGTCGCCCAAACCTCGAAATTATGGCCTGCGCCCGTTGAGGTGCCACGTGTCGCCGTGATGTCACTGTCACGTGACGTCTTAATGAATTACGACATGGTGACTTTTGAGCTGACATTCGGGATGGTCCCTCCATATGAGGTGCCAGATACATAACAACAATGCTCGGATACCATAAGCTGTCGATGCAATCGCCGTGACTGCCCAGAGCAAATTTGCACAGGACTACTCATATTAAACGAAGGTCAAGTACAGTATTATTTCAATCACTTCCCTCGAAGAAATGTCCAATCACTCCATTTTGGCAACACACTAGTACCGGTTCTACATGCACCCCCATGTCACTTCGTTTGTTATCAGTTAGTCCTGTCAGGTTCAGTTAGGCAAGTCTGCTATGCCAGAATCCAAAATATCGTCTTGCTGGAGGATATTAATGCCGCGAACTTAATAAGATCACTCGGAGCGCTCGCTCATCCTGCGGTGATCGCAGGATGTCAGGTTGTACTGGCAATTAATAGAAATGTTCGGAATTAACACTAAAACTCTAATTTCAGGGCACTTTTTTTTTTTTAAATCTATATACATAATATTTGAACGTGTGTCAAAACATAAGCTGTTGACTAACAATTCCCTTTGCACGCAGTCTCTCTTTTTCATTTTAGGTCGCCGATCCTAAAGCCGACAATGCACAGCGCTGCAAAGGTCCTCGCCATCTTATTTGGTGAGCCCGAACGTAGTGTCTCCAATATTCACCTCCCAGCGCCTTGTATAAGTCGGGGCTCAAACTGAAAGTGACAATATTTGGTCGCTTAGTTCGTCGTAGAAGTTAAATTCCAAACGCACTTTTATTAGACCGCATTAAACAATTGTTCCGGGTATTTAGCATCACACCGATACCACGTTGAAGTCAAGGCCTGCGTCATTTCTCCCAAAGACGTTATCACTCGTGGATCCAAGCAGCCCTTGCGTTCGTTCCGGCAGCATCGCCGCCAGAGCGTATGCAAGGTCTCACAACGAGTGACGATTCTCGTCGAGGCTTCAGCGCATTCGCTTCTTCTGGCGGGTAGGGGTACCACTGGCCATGACGCCATTCGCTGGCCTGGTCTTTTAGGTTGCATTCATTAGACGCAGTGGTCGGCACAACTACAGAGTCGCGGACCGCTTACGAAACGCAAGACGTGGTGAGCACTGCGCAAATTTTTTTATATATCATTGATTCGCAGCTAATGAGGTGGCGTACAGTTAGAAACCCCGAAGAATCGATCAAAATGCGAGGACCGCGAACATATATAAAGCCACACCCTTCGCTTTCCAAGACCACCAAAGTCAATAGGTGAGGGGTTTTAGGTGTCGAACCAACGAAGCACGTCTGGCAGGACACAGCGATTGCGCCATGCACCAATTCAATACATATGGTGTGGGTTCGAAGCCTGCCCATGTGATTTGCTTGATTGCATCTTCCTAGTCGAATAATTGCGGTTCCCTGTTTACGCGGTTAATTTTTCCTCGGATTAGGCGTATTTTTTATGTGTGTGTCTGCGCGTGTTTTTCTTTTTTTATTTAGATGCGGTGTTTTTCGTTAATTATTTTTGACCTCGGTTGAGGATACGGAGATGGGATTCCTCTTCCTCCGTAGAACAGTCGCGTGAACCGATTCCCTGAATGCTGCTCCGACAATGACGTGAAAACAAAAAGGACGATGGGCGTGGTTTCAGAAGAAAGAAGCAGCCTCGGGATAATTCAGTTGAACCTGAGTTCTGAATCGACAAACAATAAAGCTATGACATAATGTCTCTTTCCGCGAAACATGATCCTTTTCTCTTATTCTGGGACAGCTCCAATTATGGTATGTTCGGTTTTCTCCGATTTTGATATAATGGCCTCAGTGGTTAGATTTCGGTGTGTCCCGTTTTTTACCGAAAGCACGGAACCATACTGATAACATATACAACAAAGCATAAGTATTCCGTTTCGTTCCCCATTACAACAATAACGAGTTCTTGTTCACACTTCGCCTTTTCCTTGCAGTTCTCACCATCGTTGTTACCAACGTGGCTGGAAAAGCAGTATCCGCTGCAATAACTATCCGCCTGGCAGCCCCTACTTCAAGCCCCAAAACTCTTGCCAAAGGAGAAGAGGCGCGATCCGTCGACAATATAGCTCACTATAGTGCCTCGGTTTAAAAAAGGCCGTAGTGTCCACCGGTCTCGCTTTCCTCGTTATAACCCTTAACGCTTACTATTACTACCTGATTCTGGGTTGGTCAGTATGGCTGGCTATGTCGGGAAGCGCAGACAATGCCGCAGGTTTTCCTGCTTCATGGGAAGTTGAAAATGACAAATGCACATCTCATTTACTCGGAAAGAGCACCTTCGAAGTTTTGTATTCGGTTTATTTCTTCTTGAATTAATATTATAAACGGTGATGGGATTTTCTCGTGTTTTAACACAATGTTGTGTAGTACTTGTTTCCGCTGAAATAAAAATATTTGAGCGTGTTTGGTATTTCAGAATGTAACGGCTGGCTAGTGCAAATATTACACTGGCGGCATGTGACTAACATTACTTCAATTGTTGGTTTCAGTAATTATTATTCCGTTGAACGTGCGTCAGGAATACGAGAAAAATCGGGGTTGTTTCTGCGGTGCTTCGCTGCAAGCTTTTTAAGTTTTTTTTGTTTTTTTTGTTATGAGAGTCATATTTTGTTGATTTAATTAAGACGGACTTCATTCCCTCCCTTAGCTCCTGGTTGTGCAGAGCGAACCCACCTTCATTTTCAGTCCCTAGTCAAACGCTGTTGTCTAGCGAAGCGTTGTGGATACGACCTTTAGATCGCTGTACTGTGACGACTGCCAGCATACTTATTCTGGCAAGCGTATGTCTTCTATCATACAATAAATTATTGAATCGGTGGCATGGAGCGTAGCATTTCCATTGGGTGGTACATGCAGTGGCGGATACAAGGGGGGGGGGGCGGTGGAGGCGATCGCCCCCCCCCCCCCCAAACGCCTCGCCAGGCAACCCCCCCCCCCCCCCCCCCCGCCGGGGTTCTTCGTCAGCTCGAAGAAAAAACGTAGGCAATCGACGCGACAAACAAAAGATTAAAACAGCGGTGGGTGGACGTGCCTGCTGGGCGCATCCAAAGTGGGGTTTATCTCCGTCAAGGTCACGGTACGTCTTCCCGACAGGGACGGCGCCAGGAGTTTCGAAGCGGAGAGACAGTGGGGAGGCGCACCAAATATCAGGGTCCTCGACTGCAGGCACACTTCCAAACAAGGCCAGCACGTCGAGCACGGGGGGAAAATGCCTTTTTCTCTCTCTCTCTTTGTCTCCCTCTCTCTCTTTAGGGGTTGTCTGCGAAAAATTTGTGCCCTGTAAGCTCCCAAACGCAGACGCCAAGCAGCCTTCCTCAAGGGTAGCGGATTATCCTTCCTCTCTAGCGGCCGCCTTTTCATCACTTTTCGTTTTATGGTTTCTTCGTGGCTCTGGGCTTGTCTTTTGGCATGTCTTTTTTGGCTTGCTTTGAGATGCTGTCGCCCACGGGCTCATTGGCACGGTGTGCTCATTGCCAAGGGAAGTGCGGAGGGGACATACCGGGAGGAGACGTGCCAGGGGGGGGGGGGGGGGGGATGCAGCTTGTACAACTGGGTGACCAATTGCTTTTCTTCTCAACTGAGAGAGGAAGCAAATGCTCTGGGTACAGTGTAGTCCGGGTCTGAGCTTCTCCTGAAGACGCTCCGGACCTCCCCACGACCTTGCCTTAAACATAAGCCCGCTCTCGTCCTCGCCTCCATCCCTCACTGGGGATCAGCGCCGCAGCGCGGAATACAGAAAGAAGCCGACGAGCGCCAGAAGGGGGAGAGGTTTCCTCTAATGGGCTTCATACTGCCTGCGGTACGACTTCTCGTGGCGGGAAGCTAATAAAAGAAAGATAAACGTTACGAGCACTCTAAAGGCTGGAGGCTCCTTACACAGGGTCCTCAAGCCGACGCCGTAGGCATTTATTTGTACAGAATGCCGTTTCAACTTAGGGTGCATGGCGGGACATATTTTAGGAAAGGCGCCCGCTACCCCTTGTCTCCCCTTGGCGCCGTCTTTTCCAGTTAAACGCGGCTTCTGTGGATTGACGGCAGAGCTTTCGCGCGGCTTTGCAGGAGCGAATTTGTGTGTGTCGAACGGACTTGGGGAAAACGAGCCCTTTCAAAGATGCGACTGTACATAAATTAAATAGACAGTGCCTGTGCCCGTTCGGGGGAACACCGACTCCCAAACATCCATGCTGCAGTCGTGATCGGCCTTTAGCCCAGTTGAGATTCGCCGACCTTATAACCGCTCTGCCCTATCATATCTCTGCACCTGTCCTCTCGACATTGACGAATGAGCTAACTACCCAGAAACAAGTGTTCCTTTGATACAGAAAATATCCAGACGAAGTTCAATTGAATATAATTTGGAAGGATCCATTGCTGGTTTAAGGTCCTGTCTAAGTTCAAAAGTTATAGTTGCCGAACTGCAACATGCTTTCAAAAATATTCAACAATTATTCGCTTTCGTTCTCTCAAGTTGCATCCAGAACACGTGAAAAAACGAGTTTGGGTTGGCAATGCCGCATGTGCTGCGCTCTGGACATTCCAAAGATACGGCGAACAACCGACGAACTTGCATGGCAGCGTTCGTTTCGCTCGCTGCGTCAACAGTGTTTTGACGCCGCGAGCAGCGTCGAAGCCGCCGGGCCATTTTTGTCGCTTGTTTGCAACGTACTCGCTCCACTCATTTAAGCCGCTCTTCCCGTTGCCGCAGCAGTTGAACACTAGCTCCAACCAGAATGTCTGCCAAGGCAATGTCTTTAAGCTGCCCTAAATCGACTGCTCACTTAGTGTCGGTCTGAAACCCATGTTTCAGAAAGGATAGTGTCACCACAATTTTCGAGATACTTACCTCTAGCGTGGTCACCCGAAAGGTTTTAATTCAAAGAGTTCATCCCCGACAGGTAAACCAATACAAAAGCTCTCAAGATTTATAATATGTTATCCGAGTTTAGTAAAAACGGTAACTCCACAAAAAAATATAAACACTCCCCCCCCCCCCCCCGCCGTTTTACACCGAGGAACCGCCCCCCCCCCCCCCCCCCTAAAATGGAGGTCTGGATCCGCCCCTGGGTACATGCGTTATCTAGCCTAGATAAAATGACACCCTTTCCTTTCAATTCTTCTAAAAATCACATTTCTCGTTTAATCATATTCACATTGACCCTGCGTATAATCAGGGTTCTCTAAACCCTCCCCACCAATCTGCTACCCTACTTGTCTGCAACGAAAAGCCTTTGTTCTTCCGTTCTTTCTTCATGACTAAATACCCAGGGTTCTCGTCCAGTTTGTTATCTTTCAAAAGAAGATCAAGATAATGCCCCGTACCCTTCAGAACAACTCTTTCTACACTCTTAGCGAAAAGGTCGTATTTGGGTATTATTTGGGGGTCAAAAACACCCGATTTGGGATTGGCAAACATCTACACGCTCCGCAAGAATTAAGCAGGCACTAACATCCCCTGAGGTAATCAGAATGTGGTTATTGTTCGCGAATACCGACGAGCTCGTTGAAAAACGCGCCTACTGACATCATAATTATCGAACCGAATGACCCGGTTGATGCTCTGGTGGCCATGTTGGAAATATTCTCCACAGGTTTACCTGTATAACGTTTGCTATGCAGGTAACTAGGTCTTCTTTGGAACTAGAAAGAAATATGCTAGTATCGTCTGCGTACGTAATAAATTTAGCGGAATTTCCGATGCTTACTATATCATTCACGTATACGAGAAACAAAAGAGACCCTAGAATACTACTTTGAAACACCCCGGAGTAAATTCGTTCAGTAGTAAAAGCATAATTTCTAATTTGAACATATTGGGATCGGTATTGTAAATAAGGCGTTATGAGAGATAATGGGATGCCTCGGATACCATAACGTTCTAGTTTATTTAGAAGAATTTGCTGATTTATACTATCCAAAGCTTTGCTTAAGTCTATAAAAATACCCAACGTTAGAAGTTTTTTTCTCAAAATTTTCTAATATTATTTCCTGATCGCGAAGCGGAGTACTTCCCCTGACGTCACGGCACACCTCACCCAATAAGGGCGCGGCGACTGCAGCGACGCTTGTGCTCGCTCTCGGGGGTAATAGCGACATCCACCAGGTACTTTTTTTCTCATAGTTTAGTTTATTTTAAAATTTCTGTTCATGTTTTTAGGAAGATATGGGTGTCTCCGATGTGATGCTGTTTCTTTGAACACGCATAGACCAAAAAATGAGCGCCGAAATTTCGTTGTAGTCCTCCTTTAAGGTGTTCTCATTACAGCAGGGGGAACCTTTTCGAGGAAACCATACTCAGCTCCACATTAAGTCCACGCGCAGACAACGTTCGAACCGAGGAAAACAATCAAGCCGTGCCAAATCAGCATCGCCAAGGTGTCCATCTCCTTTGCGCATTTGCCGTCACCGACCAAACCAATGCTGCTTCGTGAACGCGCCGAGATGCCGTGCTTTAAAAGCATGAAATGCATTTTAATGTTACCCCCCCCCCCCCCCCCCCCGATCCCACATTTTTTTGTCCGTCCCTCCGTCGGCGCATTTGCCGCTAACTTTAGCGGGAGAGATCGCAGTCATGTGCGACCTACACACAAATGCAGTTTCGTTGATGTAGGGTGACCTGACGTCACGGGACCTATGTGCCAATTGAATTTCCCCGCTAAATTTGGTGGGAAAATTGATGTCAAGTGACCTATACGCCTCACTGATCTCTATGAAAATTGCTGGATCGCGTTTGTCCGCTCCGCGAATGCGGCCGCTGGCGGCCATCTTTTTGGTAGAGTTATATTACCTGATTTACCTCTAGCCAAAGTACAGCTGCTGCAGCCAGTATCATACATCCATGGCAGACAGCGTTGTGGCAGTCGTAGTGGCAGGCTGCCATCAAAATGGCGTGGGCTATATTTCATGCTTGATTGAAATTGTTTGACGAAAACATAGTTTTAAAAGCCGGCGTGAACGGTAGCCCGATCTTTGAGGACCCGGTGAAAGTTTCACGGAATCGCAGCACCGTGGGAAAAGCAGCACAGCACGCGTCGAAAGTCGCATCGAAAGAAGCATAGAAAGCGGACGCCGGTAAAGAGTCAGCTTTCGATGCGAGCTGCATTGTTTTCCCCCGGTGCTACACTTTCGTAGAACTTTTCCCGGGTCCTCAAAGATGAGGCTACCGTTCACGCCGGGTTTTAAGAATCTGCTTCGTCGAACAACTTCAATCAAGCACGAAATATCACCCACGGCTATTTTATGGCAGCCTGCCGCCATTGCGCTGTCCGCCATCTTACTATGATGGCTAGATATAATATAACTCTACCAAAACGATGGCCCACCGTGACCGCGTTTTTGTCCATAGACGGAACTGGTCAAACGCGATCCAGCAAATAGACATAGAGAGCAGTGATACGCCTCCATTGTTTCCCGGCTAAATTTGAAGGAAAGACTAATGACACGTGATGTGTTGACCTTCAGTTTCCCCGCAACATCTTTTGGGAATATTGATGTCACGTACTCCATAAATCAATTGAGTTTCCCGCTAAATTGGATAAGCGCACTGACGTCGCATGACCTAGACATGAATTCAGTTTCTCCACTAAATTTGTCGGGGAAAGTGAAGTCACTTAACCACACGTCACGTAGATTATACACCAATGTACTTCCCGCTATATTTAGCGACAAAATTCAAAAAAAATAAAATTTCCTAAAATCCCATATTAGGGTCAGCTTAACGTAGGGAAATAGAATATATAGAGAAAAAGGGACAGACATAACCGATCGTGTGTCTGTCCTCTCTATATTCTATTTCCTGTGGCCTCTCTATATTCTATTTTCTTACGTTCAGCTGGCCCTATTATAGCATTATGCACCAATAAGCCCATATAGAGCCCGTACTTCCTATAAACAATTTTATGCATTACAGAATTTTAAGAATAAAGGTAGCTGCCATTTTTTTTTTTGCATGATAGGTTAAAAAGCTGAGTGCAAATACATGAGGGCGATAAGCGCCGTGGCAACGCATTTTTCGCTATGCTTGATTTGCTTCATTGGACTATTACGTTCTCTGCGTTAAGACATAAAGTGGAATGGAGTATAGATTGGCACCACTCTGTAGCGAATAAAATCTTAATATATGATAAATAGTTAAATGATAGTTAAAAAGTCAATTTATGAGCTTCTTTAAACTCAGCTTTCAGGGTAGAGGTGAGATGTGCTTCGGCAGTTTGATGTACAGCGTGTAAGCAAAAATAAATTGGGGTTGTGTGGATATTTATACAGCTAGCGTGTAGTTGGTCAGCCATTTCAAAGTTGCGACGAATCCCTGGCTGTAGATGAGCAATTTAGCCAGTGCGGTACAACCGCTACCCTAAGTCTTTAAAGTGCCCCACGCAGTAGTGATACACGACCGCGCGCCGGTACGATGCTTATCGAGATCGAAACGGGCAGGGAGTGGGGATTGAAACCAGGATCTCTAGGGTTCTGCAGAGCGAGCTTTCGATCCCCGTTCTCCGAGTCGGTGTGCGCTAGCCCACTCGGCCACTGATCCCCCCAGCTTGTAAGGAATGCTACGTACCGAATTGGAATTATCCGGAAAAATCGATTTATTAAGATTATGTGCTACGATTTACTACGTGGATTTATATAGGCGACGTAAGATTTGAATATGCTCATCAAAAGATAATGTCAGATTGTTAAAAAGTACGACAGAAAAATCTCTCTGTTTCGGGCAATGGTACTTTTGGGTGGAACTGTAGCGCTCGCAAAGGCTGTCATCACTACCGTGTTAATAAAGGCCCCCTGATCATCGCTTCAAGTTTGTAATTTTGGTTTCTGGGAGGTAACAGAAATTTGAAGGGAAGCACACGAAAATGTTTTTTTGGAAACTTAAATACCACAATTTGTGGATTTTGAAAACTACCCACTAAACAGCAAACGTTTGTTGATGTGAAAGAAGGGTGAGTGCGTAGGCAAGCTAATAAATTGTTGGCATAACTAAACCTCTCAAAGGGCCTCGACTTGTGTCATCCCTTTCTTATAGGTTTTTTTTTTCCTTCCTCGGGTTGTTATGTTATTTATTATCATATTTCAAAGCACATTCGGCATTAAACCTGTGCACTACTATGTAGGGTATGAATCAGCACGTAGAATAATGGTAAAATAAATTAGGCTACAACCTTTATTTTTTTTTTTAGCTGAAGACACTTTAACTGTCATCAGAAAAACGTTTGAGGGCGTTTAATTAGAACATCGGAACTCCAGATCGCACAGATTTATTTTACTGCGCGTTGGGATGACTCCCACATATTATGTTTTTGCTTCTCCGTCGTACTTGTAATTAGTGCTGACGTAGCCTATGTTTCACGAAGCCGGGACGGAAGGAAAACAAGTTTCAGGGATGCATATTTTTGCTTTGAAACATCTGCTTTCGTGACGGCATTATTCATGCAGCTATGGTAGAAATACTGCTATATATTTCCGAAAACATGTTGACGGCTACGGGAAGGTTTGTGCTTATTGATATCCCTCAATTCCCGGTTTATGTGATAAAAAACAGGAAAATAAAAATATGTTCAAGGTGAACTAAGCTATTTTAGCCTTGAAACCGCGAGCATCGACTGCGTGCAGTTTTACAAATTTCACGATTTTGAGGTACAAACCTTCTCAAGTTTTATTGATTCCAACAGATATGATTCGTTTCACTTACAGTTCCTAAATGATGCACAGAATGGTAGACTTGACGTTTGATGATATCATGTTTGAAAAAGAGGGACTCTAATTTTCACTTCACCAAGCGGGTTTCTATAAACGTCTTGAGTCGAAAGTGAAAGGCGCGTGTAATAAATGTTCTGCAATAATGTTTATTAGGGCACTGTCCTGATATGGTGCTTCTTGCCGATTTTAAGTGAGATACACAGACGGTTTTATCTAAATTCGGGCATGAATTGAAGTAAGCATGTGCGCACTAAGCTTGTCCAACCTACAACCTACACACCCCGATTGAGCAAGTCAGGACGCTTTTGGATAAAGGCATTATTTTGTTAAGATCTGAAATCTTATTTGTGTGCGAAACCTTCAATGTAAGAGTTGTAGCGCGTGCTAAGAAACATCTCATTGCATCATTTTAATCAGGATTGCCGCAGTTTGTCTATTGCGTTTTAGCTCCAAACAAATGCGGCGCAAACTTTAAAAAAAAGTTCATAGATAAACTTTGTTTTTATTTGCGCTGCGTTTTTTTATGTGCAAATTCGGTTCATTAACGAAACAAAAAAGAAACATGTGACCAAGGGTATTACCATTTCAATTTGTTAGCGGGAAGTTATATATAACTGTCCGCTAACGAACTGAAATGGTAGTAGACTTCGTTGCGTTTTTTTTTGCATTAATTAACCGTATTGGCACATCAAAAAGGATGCGTCATATGCTCACTAGAATTGTGGAAAATACTGCATTGGTTTAACAGGCATAGCGTGCACCAGCCTTTTGTGTCTTGGCAAAAGTCTGTTGAAACAGCCTGCTTAGGCGGAAGATAGGAAAAAGAGTAGCCGACATGAGAACCGCGAAACGCAACGCAAACCCTAGTTTGTTTGTTTAGAATAATCAAGACGAGGTACTAGCACTTCCAGATCGGACAACCCGCCGTGGATTCCGGCAAGGAAGGGATCGAGGAAGTTTTTTTATCAAGTACGGCTTGTCTCGAGGTTCATTCGGCGTTGCAGTTGTCCCGTCTGCGTAACCGCCATCCGTGCTCCGGAAAGGCAATGTCCAACAATACTTGACCGGTTCTCGTATTTTCATCCCCGTTATCCTCGAATCGTGTTTTGTCGTATTAGCGGTTGTGATTGATTTTGTTCTATCACTTCGTTAATATCTTTATTTCTGTTAATGAATCAATCCTACATATCTTTCGTTGGCTTCTTTATTTTTTCTAACTCGCTCGTAGTGACATGACCTGGTCCAGTTTCTATGCAGAATAAAGAAATTTGCCATTGCTGCCTTTGTGGCAAGTTTAGAATATTAACCTGAACTTTGTGATAGCAATTACGTGACAGCTTGGCGTTAAACTGTCTGCCCAGGTAAGATCTGGCGTGAGAGAAAATCTTTTTTTGTTTTGTCCACGTCAATAAAGCGTGATTTGGTGAGTCGCATGATTAAGAGCTCTTGCGAATTGGCCAGTTAGGTACCTTTTTTCGGGTATATGGCAGTTGAAATAAACGTCTACATCATTGGTGTTGGATAAGCTGAAGGATGAACATTTTAAATACATGAAAGGTGTAAATCAATGCCAACTTGAGCAGTTGCGGTAATTACAATAACTGGACATTCAGGCTAATATTTATATTGTGTGGCTATTCCATGCAGATTTAACAAGTGATAGACTCATGATCCTTCACGTATGTTGTTCGGACAAAGCCCCATGATTTGATTTATTTGTGAGGAAAGAAACTGGGGTCATTCTTAACTTCATCTAAAAAAAAATACAATTAAAAAAATTTAGGAAGCTTCCTTTATTTTTCGTCATCGCTAGCAACTATTACGTCAAATACAAACTGAAGTATAGTTTGTGATGTCGGTGTTTACGTGCCAACATGGCCTACATTTTTATATATTTGTTATTTATTATTCAAACAAAATTTCTTTACAACATGCAGAGTATAATCAAAATAGACAACGTTTCTGTGTTGAAAACAGTTCTGTTTTTGCCGGGAATTCTGCAATGACGCACGCCTTTTGTTTGAAAAAAAAATGCAGCTGTTCAGAGCCGTTGGCGCTTTTCGAAAGGGGTATATATATAAGAATGCGATTCTACATCTTCCATATCAAAGCTTACTTGTTACACCTAAAGAAAAAGTACCTATTCATCACAGTGGTAAGTCATGCGGCAAATACTATAACAGTTCTTCGAAAGTCATCTTTATTTGTTACGTGCATAAAGCGATTGTGGTATCCTTTACCATGTCCGATTTCGAATTACATGTATTCTGGGGGGTACTTAGTGCTCACGCAAACTCGGAAACGATGTTGTTATTTTCTACGCAATTATGATTATTGTTCATATTGCTCTGCCTTTTTGGAAATTCCTATCCGATTGAGGGAAACTTTCCTCTAATATATAAATTTCTATCCCCCTGTGTGAACTTTTGCCAAAAAAAGCGAAATTTGTGCAAGAGAAGAGAACAAATATATTAGTGACAGGCTAGATTAATCTTGCTATCATCCTAAACAAAAATACATCGCTTACACTATTACTAAAATATACAGTCAGTTTCAGATTCTCATGTAAATGTCTCAAGTGGAGCTTCCATTCAGATTTGGTGAACTACGCTGCAAAAATGACAGCGAACATAGAAAACAGCTTCCCGCCAAATTATTCATTGCCATTAATTGACTTTATATAAGTGGCGCACACATGGGTTTTGGCTGATAAACCATTTAGGTTTTCAGAACAGGTGAGGGTTGTTATGTAAATTATAAATGAAGACCCTTCCTCGATCGCACATATTTTTTGTTGCTTATCAAGCGTCTTTCTTGTAAAATATACTTTTTTAGGCTCTGGTTTCTTTGTATCCGCGAGATATTTTTATCTGTCGATATTGATCGGGAAACAAAGTTCACAAAATACAGAGCAGTCACAATGTTTAGTCGATATTTTAATAGACCGTAGTATGGCTTTGGCTGTATTTTTTTTCTGTAGAAATGACAGCTTCAGTCGTAGTCTCCCAAACCTCGAAATTATGGTCTGCGCCCGTTGAGGTGCCACGTGTCGCCGTGATGTCACTGTCACGTGACGTCTTAATGAATTACGACAGGGTGACTTTTGAGCTGACATTCGGGATGGTTCCTTCATGTGAGGTGCCAGATACATAACAACAATGCTCGGATACCATAAGCTGTCGATGCAATCGCCGTGACTGCCCTGAGCGAATTTTCACAGCACTACTCATATTAAACGAAGGTCAAGTACAGTATTATTTCAATCACTTCCCTCGAAGAAATGTCCAATCACTCCATTTTGGAAACTTATTAGTACCGGTTCTACATGCAACCCCATGTGACTTCGTTTATTATCAGTTAGTCCTGTCAGGTTCAGTTAGGCAAGTCTGCTATGCCAGAATCCAAAATATCGTCTTGCTGGAGGATATTAATGCCGCGAACTTAATAAGATCACTCGGAGCGCTCGCTCATCCTGCGGTGATCGCAGGATGTCAGGTTGCACTGGCAATTAATAGAAATGTTCGGAATTAACACTAAAACTATCTGATTTCAGGGCACTTTCTTTTTTTTAAATCTATACACATAATGTTTGAACGTGTGTCAAAACATAAGCTGTTGACTAACAATTCCCTTTGCACGCAGTCTCTCTTTTTCATTTTAGGTCGCCGATCCCAAAGCCGACAATGCACAGCGCTGCAAAGGTCCTCGCCATCTTATTTGGTGAGCCCGAACGTAGTGTCTCCAATATTCACCTCCCAGCGCCTTGTATAAGTCAGGGCTCAAACTGAAAGTGACAATATTTGGTCGCTTAGTTTGTCGTAGAAGTTAAATTCCAAACGCACTTTTATTAGACCGCATTAAACAATTGTTCCGGGTATTTAGCATCACACCAATACCACGTTGAAGTCAAGGCCTGCGTCATTTCTCCCAAAGACGTCATCACTCTTGGATCCAAGCAGCACTTGCCTTCGTTCCGGCAACATCGCCGCCAGAGCGTATTGCAAGGTCTCACAACGAGTGACGATTCTCGTCGAGGCTTCAGCGCATTCGCTTCTTCTGGCGGGTAGGGGTACCACTGGCCATGACGCCATTCGCTGGCCTGGTCTTTTAGGTTGCATTCATTAGACGCAGTGGTCGGCACAACTACAGAGTCGCGGACCGCTTACGAAACGCAAGACGTGGTGAGCACTGCGCAAATTTGTTTATATATCATTGATTCGCAGCTAATGAGGTGGCGTACAGTTAGAAACCCCGAAGAATCGATCAAAACGCAAGGACCGCGAATATATATAAAGCCACACCCTTCGCTTTCCAAGACAACCAAAGTCAATAGGTGAGGGGCTTTACGTGTCGAACCAACGAAGCACGTCTGGCAGGCCACAGCGATTGCGCCATGCACCAATTCAAAACATATGGTGTGGGTTCGAAGCCATGCCCATGCGCTTTGCTTGATTGCATCTTCCTAGTCTAATAATTGCGGTTCCCTGTTCACGCGGTTTATTTTTCCTCGGATTAGGCGTATTTTTTATGCGTGTGTCTGCGCGTGTTTTTCTTTTTTTATTTAGATTCGGTGTTTTTCGTTAATTATTTTTGACCTCGGTTCAGGATACGCAGATGGGATTCCTCTTCCTCCGTAGAACAGTCGCGTGAACCGATTCCTTGAATGCTGCTCCGACAATGACGCGAAAACAAAAAGGACGATGGGCGTGGTTTCCGAAGAAAGAAGCAGCCTCGGGATAGTTCAGTTGAACCTGAGTTCTGAATCGACAAACAATAAAGCTATGACATAATGTCTCTTTCCGCGAAACATGATCCTTTTGTCTTATCCTGGGACGGCTCCAATTAAAGTATGTTCAGTTTTCTCCAATCTTGATATAATAAGCTCAGTGGTTAGTTTTCGGTGTGTCCCGTTATTTACCGAAAGCACGGAACCATACTGATAATATAAACAACAAAGCATAAGTATCCCGTTTCGCTGCACATTACAACAATAACAAATTCTTGCTGACACTTCGCCTTTTCGTTGCAGTTGTCACCATCGTTGTTACCAACGTGGCAGGAGGAGCAGTACCTGCTGCAATAACTATCCGCCTGGCAGCCCCTACTTCAAGCCCCAAAACTCTTGCCAAAGGAGAAGAGGCGCGATCCGTCGACAATCCGGCTCAGTATATTGCCAAGGCACAGGCTCAGGCTCAGTATAATCCACCGGTTTAAAGAAGACCGTAGTGTCCACCGGTCTTGCTTTGCTCGTTATAACCCTTAACGCTTACTATTACTACCTGATTCTGGGTTGGTCATTATGCCTGGCTATGTTGGAAAGCGCAGAAAATGCCGCAGGTTTTCCTGCTTCATTGCAGGTTGAAAATGACAAGTGAACATCTTATTCACTCCGAAAGAACACCTTCGAAGTTTTGTATTTGGTTTATTTCTTCTTGAATTAATATTATAATCGGTGATGGGATTTCCTCGTGTTTTAACACAATGTTGTGCAGTACTTGTTTCCGCTGAAATAAAAATATTTGAGCGTGTTTGGTATTTCAGAATGTAACGGCTGGCTAGTGTAAATATTACACTGGCGGCATGTGACTAACATTACTTCAATTGTTGGTTTGAGTAATTTTTATTCCGTTGAACGTGCGTCAGGAATACGAGAAAAATCGGGGTTGTTTCTGCGGTGCTTCGCTGCAGGCTTTTTAAGTTTGTTTTTGTTTTGTTATGAGGGTCATATTTCGTTGATTTAATTAAGACGGACTTCATTCCCTCCCTTAGCTCCTGGTTGTGCAGAGCGAACCCACCTTCATTTTCAGTCCCTAGTCAAACGCTGTTGTCCAGCGAAGCGTTGTGGATACGACCTTTAGATCGCTATGCTGCGACGACTGCCAGCATACTACTGGCAAGCGTATGTCTTCTTTCATACGATAAATTATTGAATGGGCGGCATTTGAGCGTAGCATTTCCATTGGGCAGTACATGCGTTATCTAGGCTGGAAAAAATGACACCCCTTTCCTTTCAATTTTTCTAAAAATCACGTTTCCCTGCGTATAACCACATTGACCCTGCGTATAACCACGCTTCTCTAAACCCTCCCCACCAATCTGCTAACCTACTTGTCTGCAACTAAAAGCCTTTGTTCTTCCGTTCTTTCTTCAGGACTAAATACCCAGGGTTCTCGCCAAATTTGTCATCTTTCAAAAAGAGATCGAGATAATGCCCCGTACACTTCAGAACAGCTCCTTCTACACTGTTAACAAAAAGGTTGTATTTGGGTAATATTGGGGGGTCAAAAACACCCGATTTGGAATTGGCAAAAATCTACACGCTCAGCAAGAAATAAGCAGTTACTAATATCCCCTGAGGTTCTCAGAATGGGGTTATTGTTCGCGAATACACGCCTGTACGTGTTCCCGACCATTAAAACACCGACGAGCTCGTTGAAAAACTCGCCTATTGACGTCATAATTATCTGACCGAATGACCCTAATAATGCTCTGGTGGCCATGTTGGAAATGTTCTCTACACCATCTGCCGCTGTCATATCGACGCCTGTTAAACGTAGCCTCACAGTTTCTTTTATAATTTTCTTAAGAAAGTACGCTCGAACATTTAAAAGGTGCTGTATAAAACCATCAGTTTGATTTACTGTCGTCAATTTATGGGCACAACCCGACCCAGCCGACAGAAATAGCGACTGCGATACATTTCGTCTGTGTCGTTTTTGGAAAGAAAAACGTTGTTTTTTTCGCACCAAATATCAGTCGAAAATTGTTTTCGACTTCAGAGGTAGCTTTTTTCAAATGTAATTACCGAGACTCCTTTACTTCTTAATTTTCAAGCAGCCAAAAGTTCGACCGGGTGGGAAATCAAGAGCAGCCAAAATGCGCGAATTTCTTGCGAAGAAATGATTTTAACGTTTTGCCTATTGCAGAAATCGTGCAGTGAATTGAAGCGCATGGAATACCCAAACAATATAAGAGCTAGCTTCTTGAGTTCGGAATTTAGAAATTATAGAACAAAAGTAAACAGCAAGCTCAAAATTTCGATGCTCAGGCGGGTAGGCAGGCCGAAGGTACTGAGCTGCCTGCCTTATTTTGGAATTTGAGATGTGGAAACAAGCAGGATGAAATCAAGAACTACAAGTTGTATCCACACAAGTCTGAATGACCCTGCCTTGCTTGACAAAGGAGGGCATGTCCTAGCGTCAGTTTTACGAAACGAGGCAGAATCTGTAGCGTGCGGCAAAAAGATGATTCAAAGTGGCGTGTTACGGAATTCGTTGTTGCATGACGCTGGCTAGGAAGCAAAATAAAGCCCATCGCCGCCTTGTTTGGAGGGAAGCTTCCTCAACTCTTATGGCAGATGTGTGGGGCAATTCAATTTTTTAGTCACTGTGGAGTGTGTGTGGCATTGAATGCTATGGCATTACCCAGTTCGCTATCATCATCGCTATCATCAAGTCGGATTCACATATCCGTTCAAGTTGGGCACGATATGCCGCCTCACCAACAACGCCCCGCCCTCGAAAAGCGAGTGCTCCAAAAAGCATGCTGCGCCCTCTATTCCTTGCGCCACCGGTCGGGTATATTCGGTGCCCCTTTCCTGTGGGGCCGAATACCTCGGGCAGACAGGGCGCTGCGTCAATGACCGACTACGAGAGCACCAGTGGGAGATCACCAAAGATGACGCGGACTCGCAGCACCCGATGCTGGTGCACCTCAGGGCATGCGCCCAGTGTTCCCCCGCCTTCCCACCACCCGCGTCCTGAGGGCGCACAAGAACCGGTACGGGCGGGAAATATTGGAGGTCTTTGCCATAAGAAGAGCGTCGCTCAACCTCTCGTCGCTGTCACTCCTGCTCAGACATGTACAAATTACTCAAAAAAGTTAATTTACTGAGTATCGACGCCAAAAGTAGTTGGAGTAGAATAGAAATTACGCATTTGTAATGGTAATTGAATAAATTACTAACTGCTGTAAAAAAGCGAGTTACTTTGAAGTTAATTTCGAAGTTACTTTTTGTATTTTTGTGGCAGCAAAATGAACCGCAGCTTTGATCAGTGAAAAGCCCTCCGAGCGTGAAATAAATGCAGTCCTTTTATGACTTCCAAATAGTTTATTCCCTCGCAGAAGCAATTGTCTTGCAAAATTGATATCGGAGAGTTTTCCCCTCTTCCTTCTAATGACGTTCTCATTCAAGCTAAACAGACGTTCCACCGTGGCGCTGGATGCAAAGGCAGTACTCCATTTCAGAAACAGGCTGTGCAGGGTCTGGTGAATGAGTGTCGGCATCTTTGGTGTCCATGAAAAAACATGTGAGGTTTGCCTCGGCCTAGAGGGTCTCTTACAACAAACTCTCCTCCCTTTTTCTTTTTTCTTCAGCAAGTTGATATTGTTATGACTGGCCCCTCTTTATTCTCACGACGTTCGGGGAGTTCGCCAAGCGAGTGCACCTGACCGCGAAGGGATCAAGTCTCGCGCCACGGCGATGAGATCATCCGGACGACTGCGCGTCTCGTTTAAAGGGCCCATGAAACGATTTTTGGGTTGGGATAAATCATTTTAGATTGGGATTTTACTAATAGCACATCGTTCAGTGGACCAAAAGAAAAAAGGTAGAAAGTCAAAAGCCTGACCTTCGGTGCGAAAATTTGAGAACAGAGCGGACTATTTCGTACCTCCTCCCCTTCGCAACCTCTCTGCCTTTTCACTGTGATACATCCGCGGTCCCAAAAGCGCGTCGACGGGTCCAAACTGACGTCACACGCAACCGGACCTCACTTATTCCCTTCACCCCTAAGCTGACATTCTGGTGGAAGCTACGCGCTTGCCGGACCAATCAGCCGCCTCCCTTTCATCACCTGACTTCATTCTCTGCAGCCACATTTGCCACGCTCACGTGGCAAATGTGGCTGGCCCAACGAGCACGTAGCTTCCACAGCACTGTCAACTTCGGAATGAACGGGGTTGGGAAAGCAACTTTTGTCTGAATCTTGAGCGACGGGCTAATCTTCTAGGGGGACAATGGCTCTGTCCGGATTACACAAACGGGAGTGCGAGCGAGAGGAGCCTCCCTTCTTTTCGTCTTCTTTTACTGTTTGGTGGAATGCGCGATTTATGAGTTGAGGAGGAAAGCTAAACATGAAAAAGTTGGAAAAGCGTTTCATGACCCCTTTAAGTGTTAATGCTACGATACTGAAAAAAAATTGCTTTTTGCCGCAGACGTCGGGTCTAACAAAAGGATCTCCCAAGGGTGACATCGCAATCCTCGTCGGCGACTCTAGAGTATTCTGACGCGCCTGACATACCTGACAAGTAAAACGTTTTCAACAAAGAGAAAGTCTCTCTGGCATGGAAGGTCGGAAGCAGGTCGGAAGGACGCAAAGGATTGCGTCAACAAGCATCGTCGTTCGTACAGTTGCAGCTGGAAGCGGCAACGTGCTCCCATGAGCGGATTACCCGTGTCTGCGTTTGTGCGCGGTTGAGTCCGGCTTTGCCAGTGAGTATGTGCTGACGACGAGGCGACCATTGGAACAGGCGCCCAGCTGCGAGGTCATTCCAGTGGCGCCTTCCGAAGAACCCCCAGACCACTTGAGTCAGAACTCCCTAAAGGCACACAACATGAAAACAACAACCACCCTCGCAGTGTCTCCGTCTTTCACGGTTGCAGCTGGAGGCGCGAGGCCTGCGTGCATTACCGGATTAGGTAAATACCCGACCAAGGCTTGTTAATCATCTCTGCCTGTGTTCGTGCTCGGCGGTGTTATGTTTCGGCTGCTCTTCGCCACCTTGGCCCCAGGACTCCTGCGATGTAGTTGCTACGGCTGCCGAGTATAAGTGCGTGGGAACGCAATGTTAGGGGGCTTCTTGTTCGTGAATGCCACTTAATTTGCCGGCGACTTATTTATCACTGCGCTGAAGCTTTTGGGATAAAAAACAATAGGATTAGATTTCAAAAGAAGTTAGTAATTTGAGTAGAAGTTAACTGAAAAACGTAGTTAAATTAAACTACTATTTACCCAAATAAAGTTGTAATTAAAAGTTACCAAGGTACTCGGAAAAGTAGTTAAACTACAGTAGTTTGAGTAGAATAGTTGAACAACGTCCAAGTCTGCGAGTCCTGGGGCCGGAGTTGGCGACCTTGACGGCCCGGACTGGCGGGTGTTGACGCGGAGAGTTTTCGGGACGAGATTCCTGTCCACGCCAAGCGCCCCCCAACTTCCCTTACATCCTTTCCCGCCCCCTTTACTCTTTTCTTCCCCCCCCCCGGCGTCTTCTCCCCCTCCCCCTCTCTCACTGGTCTAATCTTTACCACTAACCCTTTCCCCGAATCTTCAGCAGCTCGTTGCTTGTCGGCCTGGCAATAAAGCCCTCAATGTCTTGAAACTTGAAAGTCGAAAGATGTTTCTGCTGTCTGTCCTCTTTGTCTTACTCTTTCGTATATTTTTGAATCCGAATAGTTGTTTTTGAAGTCGGCAATTGAAAATGATGCCAAACCAACTTTCAAACATACCCGTGCTTTTCAGTGCCGTGACGTCAGGGAAAGGCAGGTCTGCAGGTCGAGCGGACAGCCTCAAAATGAACTATGCCGAACATTGGTTTCGTGCTGCTGTGCAGCTGATGGAGCGAGTTTCCAAAGCAGTCATTTGACACCATGCAACTGGCTTAATTAGTTGAGAACAAAGCCTACAATCCGGAGCGTGAACCCGTGAAGTTAGAGGAAATTTAAGTTCACGTTGTCAAAAAACACAGTTAGGTGTAAGCTTAATATATTGTTAAAACGCATGAGACTTGGTGTGACAAAAACAACTTAAAACAACCAAAATTAGGAGAGACAGAGAAAAAAGTCATTCAGACGACGCCTCAAACTCAGGTAACATGTTTATTCAGTTAACTGCTTATATACACTTTGAAACCAAGGTCGTCACAAACCAAAACAACAAACAAATATAAAATTCCCTTTTATTTTCTATCGTTCCTACGAACTTTGGAACCAGCAATGTAAAGACTTTTGAGACGCCATGACCAAGCGCGGTCACTCTACTTTCGGACAAAAATTATACTTCTGAGACCCCCAAGCAGCCCGGGACGACTTTGCTGGCCAAGCTCCCCCGAACTGATAAGAAAACCTCAAAGAGAACAAAAGACACGTTATCCCGCGCTTTTTGTCAACTCCACACTGAAACGTAACTTTGCACAAAATTCTTGTACTGCTGCACTAGACAAAAAACATGCACACACACACCCAAGGCAACAACCAAAATAATTAAAAACTCAGGAACGCCTTGGTACTGTTAGCAAGGTACATGGATGCATGGCTTATTGACTCAATTCTAATTGATTATCTTAGAATTCGTTTTACATCATTCACCCCTTTGTGTACAACGTGTCTTCGACCGCTTCGCAGTGCAGTTGTGTCCTTCATGTGTATGCGTTGCTATTTCAGAATTGCCGCTTTGATATTTACGTTTTCTTAGGCTCAGTCTATCATTCAAACACCTGGAAGTTTGCCCAACATACTTAAACTTTCACGCGAAAAGTATTTCATACACGACTCTCTCCTCACAAGACACAGATTTCTCTCTACTAGCTTTCTGGGCACCCCTTCCTTTCTCTGTTGAAATCGGGTAAGGTCGCCCAACTTAGAATCCGTATTGAGAAACACCTTTACACCAAAGTTACCAAAGTGTTTCGCACAAGCCTTTACATGTGAGAAATCGCTTGGAAATATTGCATGGCTACGAATACTTTTGCCGATATCACTTCTCTCTCTTCCCTTGCCTTGCTCCATATAGTCACTTGCCTTCTAATGAAATTTTCTCTTCGGCTGTTTTAAGCTTTTTTAAACCCAGTCAAAGCTGTTTTACCAAACTGGTTCACTTTTTATTGTTGCCCATAGAGACTTTCACTTTGAAAAGCGTGGTGACGATCAAAACTGTAAAACCAATGACTTCGCGAGAAAAAAAAATGTTTCTATAGGATGTGTGTTTGTGTGTTTAGCACATGTTCAGGCAAATAGGGAACTACGAAAAACATGCCGGAGTATTGCTTCAAGTCCAAACGCAGTTGACTCCAGAATCTGATTGAAACAATCTATCCGTGCCGAATGTGCACCGTCATTATGGCGTCCATCTCCATGGTGCGTTAGCTATCACCGACTAAACCAATACGGCACTGTGAACGCACCAAGATGCCGTGGTTTTCCTTTATTCGCCTGGTTGTTTTAGCTGATGATAGCAAACACATGAAGGGGATAAGCGTAGTGACGAAGCACTTTTCGACCTATATCATTGGCCCCAACGGCATGTTGGGTCGGCTGTGGTTGGACATGAATTGGAGTGAAGCATAGCTTGGAAACGCTCCATTCCGATCGAAAACTGCAAATATATTTTACTGATATAGCGTGAAAAGGAAAGGACAATATTGAGCGTGTTCTGTAGTTTCAAGCACATCGCGTAAGGAATGCTACCGACATAGTTTAAATGGTCCGCAAAACTCGGTTTTGGGTAATGGTATTTTGGGTCTAACTGTAGCGCCCGCAAACTATATATGTCCACACCATCCCGTTAATAAAACCTCTTTGATCATCGCTCGCTGCACATATATTTAGAAGAGAACTTTCAAAAATGCTTCTTTGAGCACATAGAATACCCCAACTTGTGGGTCTTAAAAAGTAAAAAAAGTAAAAAGTAAAAAGTAAAAGTAAATAAGCAAATAATTATTTGCCTAAAAGAAGGGTGACTGCGCAGGAAAGGTGATGAATTTTTAGGATGACTGAACCTAAGACAAGTACTCAAGGCATGTTATCACCTGTGCTTTTCTTGTGCTTTCCTTCATCAGGCTCTTATGTGGTTTATTGGACTGTTTAAAAAAAAAACATTCGATAATAAGCGTGCGCATTATATTGTTGGATATTCATGAGCCGATCTGATAATGGCACAACAAATTAGGTAACACTCTTTATTTTTCCTGTATTTAGCTGAAGAAAAGTTAATGTCTCATCAGCATAAAATATGAAAGCTTTTAAAGAAAACAAAAATGCTAAATAGTAAGATTTTATTTTGCTGTCCGCTTGGATGACTCAAACTTAATAATTTTTTTTTCTCCGTGGCACTTGGAATTAAGGCCGACGTAGCTTAATGCGTATGATGTCGGCCCGGAACGAAAACACGTTCAAGGATAGATATTGCTTGCATAGAAGCATCTGCTGTGATGGCGGTATTTTTTTTTTAAAGCTATGATACAAATTCTTCTTCATATTTTCGCAAACATCTGTTACATGATACGAAAAACTTTTTTGTTTTAATTCCGATCCCTCATTTCCCGTTTTATACGAAAACAAGCGGAAAACGAAAACATTCTCAGGGTGAACAAAGCAATTTTAGCCTTGAAACAGCCTGCATCGACTGAAACAAACAGTCCCGTTATAATTATTGTGTAAGCCAAAAGCCAAGGTTAGGACATAACTCATACTTCAAAAGCATTGATACATCTGTTGTGATGGCGGTATTATTGTTGCAGCTGTGATACAAATCCTGCTATATATTTTCAAAAACATTTGTATGGTTACCGAAAACGTTCTCTTCTTTGATCCCTCAGTTCTAGTACGAAAGAAACAAAAAACGAAAGTATGATCAAGGTGCACTAAGCTAATATATCCTCGAAATAGCCCACAACGACGGAAACAAAAATTCCCTTTGTTAAAGTTTAAGGCAAGAACCTAAATAGGAGTGAACTCATATTTTAAGGATTTGCCGTACAATTTAGCTGGGGTTTTATTAATACCAACAAATATGATTCAAAGAAACTAAGTTCCCCAAATGACCCTGAAAATGCTAGACTTGACGGTTGGTGTTATCATTGTTGAGAAGCAGGAACTGCACTCTAAAAACGCCCGTGAGTCCACTTTCCCGCACAACACTCGGAGAGCCAATCACCGCAACTTACGAAGGCAGCTCAGCGAATGACGATGCCGAATCATATGTTTAGACCAAAAAACGCAGTCTGAGTTGTGACATTAAGCAATGCAAGCGTGACGTTTTGCATTGCTTAATGTCACAACTCAGACTGCGTTTTTTGGTCTAAACATATGAATCGGCATCGTCATTCGCTGAGCTGCCTCCGTAAGTTCCGGTGATTGGCTCTCCGAGTGTTGTGCGGGAAAGTAAACGCACGGGCTTTTTTTAGAGTGTGTAAATTATTCTTCACCAAGCGGGTTTCTATCGACATCTTCACTTTAATTAAAAGACGTGTGTAATAAATGCGCTGCAATACTATTTGTTAAGGCGTCGACAAACCGTTCGACATCGCGCTTCTTGCCGTTTTTAAGTTAAATATACGAGAGTGTTTCAGCCAAATTTGTGCAGGTTTAAAGAAAATGGACGCACGCAAAGAGTCTCGAAGCATCATAGTATTGTTCACTATCCGATTCAGCAAGTCAAAATGCTTTTGGCGATATGCAGAATAAGCTAATTAACACGAATTAATTCGTTAGCTTTCTAAATATTAATTTCTGTGCAAATCCTCTAATATGTAAGAGTTGTAGTGCGTGTTCAGAAACGGCTCATTGCCCCGTTAAGATCAAGGTAGTTGCTGTGTGTCTAATGTTTTTTAGCCTTAACAAAAAGCTTCACTAACTTAAAAAAAAGCTCGACACACCCGCCCGCTTACGAATTTCCACGTTAGTACTCTTAGTCAGGTTGATTTTTAAACAATTATTTTATTCATGATGTCCCTAAGCATAAATAAGTTTATAGTTGCTGCATATAATATCAGTGTGGAAATATTCAAAACGTTTAAATATTCAAGGAACATATTGTTCGTAATTGTGGGTGACTCGTAAATTGTATGTCGTTTACAGTTTACAGGAGTTCAGTTTTCATGTTCTAAATATTATGCTGCAAACAATTTAGAAGTCATCATATAAGCCAGGTCTAGACCTGTCACGCCCCCAAGAAAAATTAAGAAAAATAAACAGAATTATTACTTCGTACGTACCATCCTGTCAATTTCGACGACTTATGCTGAAACGCCAGAACCATCTTCTTGGTGTAATACGGCTTCCAGATTATTCTGCTGCTATGGTAGTGTGCCAGCCTTTCAATGGTGAATACACAAACCATACTTTATCTGATGTTTCCACCAAAAAATACAAAAATATGAATATTTCTTTGTTTTTTTTCTAAATAAAAAGGAACTTCAGGTTTTTTTTTTTTGCTGAATTAAGCAAGTCATTGCAAACTCATCCTGCATGCATAAGTCACTTCTGTGAATTTCATTATTTAAAATTGTGAAGAAATATTTAACCCGCTTCAATGTACAAGTATGAACTAGGATTGTAATTCTACTGCAACAACATTGGTAATATGCCGCGATGAATATAAGTATAGACTTCGATCCCTTATGGGATCGAAGTCTATACTTATCTGGAGTAGGGTTAAATGTAAGTCCACCAACCTGCCATTCCTCCGCTCTACTGGATATCAGGTCTGGGTTGCAATTGGCAGGCAGCAGTGTAGCTAAATCTTAGGACAAGCACTTTCATATTATTTCTCGGATAGTGTCATAAAAGATCAACAGCCAGTGCCATGCGATTACGTGAAACGCTGCATTTGAATACTGTAAAACCCGTTATTTTCGCGGCCCCTATTTCTCTGAATCGGTCACAGAGGACATAATCGCGGCCACTAATATTTCTCGAATTCCAGACGCCTTCATTGAAACCCTTAAGGACCGAAATTTTCGCGTGCCCTCGAATTTCGCGAATTTTTCAATTTGCCATTTCGCGAAAATGAATGACTCGCGAACTTTAATGATTTTAGAGTATACTGCATGTTTCCACAGCCTACCTTATGTCATGCACCGAAATAGTAACTGGAACACCGACATGTTAGTTAGGCAAAGTCCTTAACAGTAGCAGTATATCACTAAGTGTTTGCCTTCAAATGTTGTGAAACTGCAATTATCTTCATCTCGAGCCGATCGTTCGATTGACTAGGTTGTCAAACAAAACATAAGCGCAGAAAAACATGGCGATAGTTGATAACCTTGCGACACTTTTGTCATTAATATAGCATTAAAATGTAACTGTCACGAATGTGAACACCCTGTTTTTAATGTATTGCTGAAACTTTAAGGGCATCCTCCCATCTAGAACCTTTAAGTAAAGGTACGTCTTTTACAATAACTCCCGCTGCATGGTTGTTATAAAAGATGAACCTCAGAACAATACACAATAGTATGTCCCGTAAGAGTCCTCACACGAGAATCAGCATAATTAAGGCCAGTTTCAGCTTGGGCGGGAATGCATCTGGTATGAAAAGGAAATATTGGGGTTTTATGCCACAAAACAATCGCAGCAACTTTCCCAGAGTCTCCGCAAAATCCACAACCTAGGTTTTGAACCCAACTTTCTGCGCTCCCCAAGCGAACATGACACTTTAACGAAGTCAAATTTATGGGGCTTTACGTGCCAAATCATCGAAGGGCATCTGGCACGTCCCAGCGGAGAACAGAGGATCAATTCTGACCACCTAGAGATCTTGTGAGGTAAACCTGAAAGCTAGGTTAGACGGCGCCTTCTCCGCAAAAAGCCTCTGTCATACAGCGGTCACCCCGGCCGGGATTCGAACCTGCGACCTGGGGATGGCAGGTTCACGCTTTCCCTTGGAGCCTCCGATGCGGCCACTTTAAGTTCACAGAAGCACTGTTACTAATGAGATATAAACAACACATCTTACGATAGGTGAAACAATCGTCAGATCGCCATTCACAGCAGGGAGACTCTGTTCAAAACAAACAAAAATTACATCTTTGGTCTTGGTGAGAAATGCACATAAATAATATATATATGTTCATATCAATCACAATAAAAAAAAAGGCCGACGTGCTTGTTCGATATTTTTAATCGTTTTCGAACAACGCAACATGGTAAAAGTTTTAAACATGAAAATGACACATAAGTTTGACTCCGCGAAAAATTACAAACTGTGTACAGTTTATCAGAGCTGCTCAAAGACTACATATGCCCACCAAACCAAATCAAGAAACTTTTTGCTTCTACAAAAACCTTGACTTCAAAATAAAATGCCAAGAAATACACTGCTGTAAGCGAAGAAATGAGATAATGAAGGGCCAGTTGATAATTTATAACAGCAAATTCAGCGCAAAAGATGAGGTCTAGAAACGGAGAGAAATACGGCGCTGTGTTCGTGTCCCTCTCTTGTCTTCGTTTTCAGTGCTGAATTTGCTGTCACACAAAGGCAACCTAAGAGCCGGTGCTAAGAACGTTAGTTAAATGGTAAAAAACGACGATGCGAAAGCGATACACAAAATTTGATCAAAACTTAAGCTTATGACGCAAAAACGAACAAACAAAAACCTACGCTCAAATTTCACAGCGATGAGGCCATCATGTTTCCAGATTGCTTGGTTTCGGCAGTTCGTGAAAAAAGAGGCTCCGGCGTGAAAACGAAAGTGAAATCGATGGCACCATCGTCATACCAAGGTAGTTTTGGCGGTTATGGATCGAAAGGGAAAACAAAACCCAGACAGCCGGGCATTACACTGGGTACCAACACATTTCAGAGTTAAGCAAGGCGAATACTGTGCAAGCGGTATCAATAGTCACCTACTTGATTCCCGGACGCATCAAGAACGTTCTACAAGCATGCTGGAGAAATATTCTCACCTGTAATAGCGTCCACACGTGGAGATGTCCCCGGTCGCAGTTCCTGCGGTAACCGAAAGCCGGCATCTTTGAAATACGAACGTGGATTGGCTGGATTGGTAACGACTTACGCCTGCCTTTTCTAAATAGATTTCTGCAGTTAGAGGTTCCGGTTTCTTGGGTGGGGGCCCGTCTGCCTTTTTGTTGCATTGCGTTTCATCTGAAGTTTTTTGTTTTTTTTTTTATATATATATCGGGAATTTTAATAAAACGGAAGCTAAAAGTAAGCAATCTTCGTGTCACTATTATACAGAAACTTGGGGTTTTAGAGCGGTTCTCTTTCTGCTGGTTTAAATGGTGCCACTTCATCATTCCATAGGCACAATACTCGTAACGAAACCGACGGCTCGTATTGAGGTTTGTTTAACATCCTCTTAATGTAAGCGATTTTATCAGTCTATATAAACAACAATCCGAGCGATTTTTGTTCTCCGCGATAAAAATTAATTTAAAGCGTTGGCACGTGCCTAAACATTGGGTTGTTGTGTACATAAAAACACACTTAGACATATAAAAACCTCACATTACTGTAATCTAGCTACAGTCATCAATATACCGGTGGGATGTTTTTTTTTAAATATTATTGACATAGCATCATCTCGTCGACATTTTCCGAATGATGTGCAACGAAGAACGAATATTGAAGTAAAAATCCTAACCATAGAAGGTCACGCCTTGCGTTTCTGAAGCGGTCAGTGCTGTTAGAATATTCATGTGGTAAGTTCCCAAATAGTTACATTTCTTTTTAATTCATTGAACTAGATTGTTGTCACTTTAATCTGTTTAGACGTCTTCATTAATTTAGTTCTTTCAAATGTCTTAAAACAGCATGTAGCAGAAAATTTATGTCTGTAGGAAAAGCTAAAAAATAATCTTTTGAAAAGCCTCATATACGAGCAACCATAGTATATCCAGAAACTAGCCCAGATTTTATAAATACCTACCTTAGCAAAACATATGCTGCCCGTCATACTGAAGTGACTGTTGTTTTCCAGGTCAAATCATTCTGAGCTTAATGAATGTTGTAATACACAATTCGGTTTTCGCAAACTACATTTCGTTTGAGAAGTGTGTATTTATATGTTCTGTTTTAGAAGACGCGTTAAGGATTAACATTCGTGAATATGAATCTGTCGGCGGTGTTCTATAAACGCCGGAGGAAAAATGCAGGCGTCCGAACCAGAGCTTTGACTAGAGTCAACTTCTTTCTCTTTATTTTCCTGGCTCCCAAGCCACGAGCGCTGGCAGAGGCTGGCGCTCGTGAGAACCAGCATTGCGAGCCTAGCGCATCTGTCTGTGTCACTATAGTATGTTGACCGTGATGGTCTTTTCTCTTCGAGAAAGAACTTCATACGGTCCGTCGTAAGGTGGCGTGAGGGGTGCTCGTACAGCATCTCTTCGCACGAATACGTGTGTACAGGTCTGGAGGTCGTCGCTAATGAAAATCTGCCGTGAAGTCTGTTGTCTGGGTGGCACTGGTCGCAGGGAGGAAAAGAAATTTCTCATCTCTTGAAGATAGGACGGGATGTCAGGATCTTCCGATGGTACATGTGTGAGAAATTCTCCAGGCAACCTAAGCGTAGCGCCATAGACCAGCTCGGCGGAGGTGCAAGCGATGGCTGTTTTGAAGGTAGAACGGATTCCCAGGAGGACGAGAGGAAGGTGGCTAACCCAATGAGCACGATCTTCTTTCGTCATCAGTGCTGTCTTGAGTTGGCGATGGAGCCTTTCAACCATACCATTGGATGAAGGGTGGTATGCAGTGGTGTGTACGTGGCGTACGCCCAAGATCTTGGTGAGGACTGTGAAAAATTTACATTGAAACTGTCGGCCACGGTCGGTCGTGATGGTGGACGGACAGCCAAACCGCGCGATCCATGTAGATAGGAAGGTGTGTGCGACTGTCTCCGCTGTTATGTCGGTGAGCGGAACAGCTTCCGGCCATCGCGTGAACCTGTCCACACATGTCAAAACGTATCGGAAACCGCTTGAAGATGGTAGAGGTCCCACAATATCAATGTGGACGTGATCAAATCTGGCATCTGGAGGTCGAAATGCATGCAGCGGCGTCTTCGTGCGTCGAAGTACTTTGGAACGTTGACATTTGCTGCATGTTTTGGTCCATCGACGGATCTCAGCGTTAATCCGGGGCCAGATGTATCGTGCCGTAACGAGGCGTTGCGTTGCACGAATGCCCGGATGACTAAGATCATGAATGGAATGGAAGATGGCTTGTCGAAATCGTTGGGGTATGTATGGTCTAGGTGTGCCGGTTGACACGTCGCAGACAAGCTCGCAGTTGGCGAGTGGCAGTGTGACGGGTTGGAGCTGCAGAGATGTAGAGGACGCTTGTAGCTTTTGCAGCTCGGAGTCTTCCTGTTGTGCGGAGGCCAGTTCCGAAAAACTGACAACAGGAGGTGATGAAACACCGTCAATGCGTGAGAGTGTGTCTGCTGGCGTGTTGTCCGTTCCGGCGACATGGCGTAGATCAGTAGTATACTCGGAGATATACGAGAGGTGTCGAATTTCTCTGGCGGAGTAGGAATTGTGATTTCCCACGAATGCGTGAATCAGGGGCTTATGGTCAGTTAGCACGTGAAAAACTCGGCCTTCCAAGAAATACCGGAAGTGCCGAATGGTCGCATAAATTGCGAAGAGCTCGCGTCCAAACGTGCTGTAGCGTGTCTCCGCAGGTTTGAGTTTCTGTGAGAAAAATCCTAGCGGCTTCCACCCATTTTCGCCGTACTGCTGTAAAACAGCGCCGACAGCAACATGGGACGCGTCTACCATGACACGCGTCAGGGCGTTTGACGTAGGATGCACGAGTAGTGTGGCATCGGCAAGGGCTTGCTTGGCCGCGGTGAAAGCCTCCACTGCGCTGGTGGTCCATGATAGTTGTGCCGAGGACTTGCTCGGAGCTCGGAGCAAGTCTGTGAGAGGCTGAATGATTTGTGCACAATGTGGGATGAAGCGCCGATGAAAAATAATGAGGCCCAGAAATTCCCGCAGCTTACGTAGAGATTTGGGTTGTGGGAAGTCTCGTATGGCTTCCACCTTAGATTGGAGAGGTTCGATGCCATCGGGAGTGATGCGGTGCCCTAAAAATTCCAGTGTCGTAGTACCAAAGGTACACTTCGCCACATTGATTGTAAGCTCGTAATCGCGGAGGCGTTCGAAGAGCAGGCGCAGATGTGTTGTGTGCTCCTCGTGGGATTTGCTCGCGATCAACAAGTCATCCACGTAGGCAAATACAAAAGGCAGTCCATGAAGAACTTCGTGGACGAATCTCTGAAAGGTTTGCGCGGCGTTTCTCAATCCGAAAGGCATGCGAACGTACTCGAAGAGGCCAAATGGTGTTGTGATGGCTGTCTTCGGAATATCTGCAGGCTCGATCGGGATGTGGTGAAACGCCTTCACCATGTCGATTTTGCTAAATATAGAGGTTCCTGCCAGGTGTTCGGCGAAGTCGTGTATGTGAGGCAGTGGGTACTATAGCGATCGGGTTGTGTATGGGTGTTTAGCGCCCTGTAATCACCGCACGGCCTCCAGTCCCCTGGGTCTTTCTTAGGAACCATGTGGAGTGGTGATGCCCAAGAGCTGTTGGATGGTCGAATTATGCCTAGTTCTAGCATATGCTCGAACTCTCGTCGTGCTACTTGCAGGCGTTCGCCAGACAGACGACGAGGGCGAGCAAAAACGGGAGGGCCGGAAGTGACGATGTGGTGTGTCACTGCATGCGGTGGCGGCTCTGCCATGTTGAAGGACTTCGTGATTTCAGGAAATTCTTTAAGAATGTCTGAGAATCTTGAAGGAGGCAGGATGTTCCGGATGCAAAGGGGAGGTAGTGTTGTGGACACGCCGTTGACAGCCAGATGAGTCTTCCTGTCAATAAGGCGTCGATGGTGCATGCTGACGTCCAGATCGAAGTGTGAAAGAAAATCTGAGCCTAAGATGGGGTAGGTCACGTCAGCAATGATGAAAATCCATCGAAAGATCTTACGAAGCCCGAAGTCCAGGGTCAGAGATTGTTTGCCATATGTTGGAATGTTTGAGCCGTTTGCCGCGACGAGATGCGAACCGGGCAATGGGCGTCGCCTCTCTGCATGTGTAGGTGGAATTACGCACATTTCAGCTCCTGTGTCGACGAGGAAACGGCGGCCCGTTATACGGTCTGTGACGAAAAACAGACGGCTTGTTGTTGGCCCGACGTCACTTGCCGCCTCTAGTGACGGGCCGGAGCGTTTCCCTGCCATTCGCACGGCTGTTGGCACTTACGTGCGTCGCTACCGAATTTCTGGTGGTACCAGCAGAGGACGTCAGTCCGTCGTTGTGAAGGACTGCGACGTCGAGAGGATCTACTTCTCCGACGACGTCTCGAGTCGTTTCTCTTTGTGCCGAGTGCTGCGACGGCGGTTGTCAGGGCGTCGATGCGGGCTTCAAGGGCTCGCATGGCGGAACACTGATGAGCGTTATCCGTGACGCTTGACAGGGCGGGCACAGCATACTCCGCGACGCGGTCAGCCATCTCGGCAAGGCGATCGAGTGGAAGATCGGTGGCTGGTGGAAGCGTCATGCGAATGCCTTGTGGCAAGCGCTGGAGAAACAACTCCCGTAGAATCGGAGTGGTCGTGTCCGAAGCTTGCTCACCTAACAGCTGGCGCATGCGATGAAGTAGCTGAGAGGGTCGACGGTCGCCCAGGTCCTCTGTGTTCAGGAGCTGCTGTAGCCTTGAAGCCTCTGACTCCGTCTTCCTAACGAGGATCGTCCGCTTGATGTAGTCGTAGGCGTCGTCGGGAGGGGGAGACGCCAGTACGTCGTCCAGCTCATCAGCCACCTCTGGGGGAAGAGCAGAAACCACATGGTAGTAGCGGGCGCTCTGGCTTGTGATGTGCCGCAGGTGGAATGGCGCTTCCACTTGGGAAAACCAGTCCCGAGGGTTTTTCGCCCAGAAGGCTGGAAGGCGGAGTTGGACGGTGGAGAAAGCTCCGTCGCCGTTGGAAGAGGTGCCAGCAGCACTCTGGTTCATGTTGGTCGGACGTCCGGGTCACCAGTTTGTCGGCGGTGTTCTATAAACGCCGGAGGAAAAATGCAGGCGTCCGAACCAGAGCTTTGGCTAGAGTCAACTTCTTGCTCTTTATTTTCCTGGCTCCCAAGCCACGATCGCTGGCAGAGGCTGGAGCTCGTGAGAACCAGCATTGTGAGCCTAGCGCATCTGTCTGTGTCACTATAAATCTGTATTTTTTCGCATGAACAAACCAAAGTCACCGAGACTTCATTTTTTTATCCTACATACACGGAACATGCGCAGACAATTTACCTCAAACGAATCTGGAGTTCGCGCACGCGCAGTGACCATACACGTTTTTTGGCAAACGCGGGCTTCTTTGAAAAACGTCACATAGGCCTTTAGTACATTAGACGTGTGTCATCCTGTCAAGCTCTTATGCAAATGAAACTCAGCATATACGTAACGTTGACATGCCGAGTTTCTAATCCCGTCAATACTCACTTCAATATAAAATCCGACCACAGCCAACGGCACGATCCGATGGCACCAATCAAGCAGAACCGAAAAGTGCATCGTCATGTCAGTAGTCGTACGTTTGTTCTTGAATGATAGACCAATGAAGCACAGAAAGAAGTGCACGATCACGACGCATTCACTGTGCCTGATTGGTCTAGACGGTGATAGTAAGCGCAGAAATGCGACGAGTGCCATGACAATACTTTTTTTATTGGCTTCATCGGATTGTAGTGTTGGCAGCCATCCGTATTTATGTGAAACTGTTCTACATTGTTTTCAAGAACTAAACTTCAAACACACTTATACCCTAGCAACATCATGGGGTGTACTCATCACTTAATTTATTTTCTTGCACCTTCTTACAACCTAGCATTGTTTAAATGTGTGAAAAAGGTATTTTAGTCGAGGCGGCCACCCTTCAACACTCTTCATATTAAAATTGTGGTGTTTGAAGGGTGTTTTGAGTACCATTACTCCTTTCAGGGTGTAAAACATTTTACTGCGGAGGCATAATTGACCTCCTCCATGAATGGGTCGTGACAGTCCTTCATCAAGTACCACTTCTCATGAGCGTCAGTCGGGGACGAAGTTCTTCCGTCTGTGTAACCCTCATCCGCGCCCCAGAAAGGCAATGTCCAGCAATAGTTAAGTGTTTCTGTTTATTTTTTATCCTCGTTACCCCAGTCATGATTATTGTATTAGTGCATGTAGTTTATTTTGTTTTCTAGCTACGTTAATAACTTTATGGTGCGTATTTCACTCGTACATATGATCCATCGGTCTGTTTGTCTTGCCAAACTCGCTCGTTAAAGCATGGCGTGATAAAATTTCTGAGCTGTATGGAGAAACTTGCCACTGCTGCCCGTGTGTAAATTTTATGATACGAAGTTCAACTAAGAATCAATGATTACGTGATAGATTCAGGATACAAAGCCTGTTCAGGTGGGATCTAATTTCAATGGAAATGTTATTGTTTTGTCCTTCCCTTTACAGTGAGCCTGTGTTACATGATTGCAGGCTCTTTTACGTTAAGATAGATCCATTGCATTTGAATAATCTGAATATAGAACTTTTTTGAACACCTAAGAGATAATGTAATTCAATGTCAACTTTTGCAATTACTTAGGTTCTTGTAACTTCTTGAGGTGACAGCGCAAAAGACGAGGACGAAACAAAAGACACGGCTAAAGATGAACTGCACATTCAGGCTAAAATTTATATTATGTTAATATTTTATAGATATATAAGAAGGAATACACGCATCTTTGCCCACCGGGTATGTGAGAAAAAAGCCCCAAATTTAATTTGCTTGTAAGGAAACACACTGAAGTTATTGTCCCCGTCCGGCATAGTCTAAAATAACGGTATAAAATATTGAAAGGCTTCCACTCTTTCTGCGCTTGGGTATATTATGTCAAATTTACACTCAAGGCCTGCGTATCACTCGGTTTTCCACGTGCCGAATTACCTACATTTTTTATATATTTATTTTCTTAGTTTTCAAGGTAAATGTTTTATATTAGATGATAAAAATATGAAGGACGTTAATATGTTGAAATAGGGTTGTTTTCGTCGGAAGATCATCAGTGACGCACGCCATTCACTAAAAAAAGATGCTGTGAAAGAAAACGCAGCTGTTTAGATCTGGCGTTTTTCGCAGGGATCTATAGAAAAAGGCAGTTTTGCATGCTTGTTATCAGAGCTCACCTCGAACTCCACAAGAAATACTTACGTGTTATCACTGTGGTAAGCTAGATAAGAATTATAATACCGTTTTTCTGAATTGATATCTATTTTTTTCATGCGTCCAGAAAATAAGGTTTTTGTATCATGTTCGACTTCCCACTACAAGTATACCTTTGGGTATACTTGCAGCCTCGAAAAAAATCACCGGCTATATTGTTAGACTCTATGCAGTAACAATTATAATTGTTGTTGCTCTGTTTTCGTGGAAATTTGTGTCCGTATGAAGGACACTTTGTTGTCTAGCTATTTTGTGAAACGTCATGCTTGCGTTGTCTCAGAATGCGTTTGTTGGTCTAAACGTATGTTTCGGCATCGTCATTCGCTGAGCTGTCTCTGTAAGCTGCGGTGATTGGCTCTCCGAGTGTTGTGCGAGAACGTAGACGCAGGGACGTTTTTAGGGTGCTGATAACAGCACTTTTGTCATCTTTAAACAAAACATCATAACCTGTTTCTCTAAAACATAAACGGTTGTCTAACTATTCTTCTTGCGTGCGTTTCTCATTTTTAGGTGGCCGATCCAAAAATCGACAATGTACACCGTTGCAAAGGTCCTCGCCATTTTATTCGGTACGCACGAACGTCGTGTCGGCGAATGTCACCTCCCAGAGTCGTGTATAGTTGGGGTCAAAAGTCGCTCTAGGAATTCGCTTCTAACAGCAGTCTTATTAAACTGCGTTAAAACAAGTGTTCACCGGGTACTTAGCATTACACCAATACCACCTTAAAGTTAGGCCGACATACTGTAGGCCTAACTTCGCTGGCCTACATACTGTAGGCCTAACAAGCCGCGCTGTCGTCCATCAGTCAGAATCGCTGACAGCGCATATTGCAGTCTCACACCAAGCGCAACATTAGCCCCTGTGGCACTAGGTGGAAACAATATGTATGTTTGTATGGAATAATCTCTCTCTCTCTCTCTCTCTCTCTATATATATATATATATATATATATATATATATATATAGGGTGTTTCACGAAAGGTGGACAAATTCGATATTGCGAAAACTACGCGTCGCAACAAAAAACGGCTTGTGTCTTTTTGGTCCTGGGCCAGGGGCCCATTTAGGAAAATGATTAAAGTTCGGGGTAATTAGGTTGTTAACTATTTTTCCGTAATTAGCTTTTTTTAATATTGTGTTTAAGGGCATCGTTTCAATTAGAAAATTGCTCAGCATCATTAAAAAAAAACACTAGATCAACGAAGCACGCGAAGATTTTACGGTTTTCTGGAAAACCGCACAAATTCCATGGGTTTTTAAGTTTCGGTTTGCTATCGGAGCGCATCTCGGCCCCAGCGGCACCGCGCCCCGTGGAGTGATAGTGCAACCAACCTCTGCTGCGTGACGCGATGGCAGCGGAGCAGAGGTTGGTTGCACTATCTCTCCACGGGGCGCGGTGCCGCCGGGGCCGAGATGCGCTCCGATAGCAAACCGAAACTTAAAAACCCGTCGAATTTGTGCGGTCTTCGCAAACCCTGAATTGTTTCGCAATTCGTTGACTTAGTGTTTTTTTTTATGGTGCTGAGCAATTTTCTAATTGAAACCATGCCCTTAAACACAATATTAAAAAAAGTTAATTACGCAAAAATAATTAAAATCTAATTATTCCGGACTTAAATAATTTTCCTAAATAGGCCCCTGGCCCAGGATCGAAACGAAACAAGCCGTTTTTTGTTGCGACGCGTAGTTTTCGCGATACCGAATTTGTGCACCTTTCGTGGAACACACTATATATATATATATATATATATATATATATATATAATATATGCCCTTAAACACAATATTGAAACAGTTAAATATATATATATATATATATATATATATATATATTCGGGGATCAACTAGGAATGGTGTCATGCGCAGGCCCTTCTGAGTGATATTCATCGCTCCAGTGGTCGATACTACTATAGTCCCAGAGAGATTATGAATCGCGGGACGAGGTGATCCCCGCGCACTTTTGTTAACTGTGCACAGCCAATGAGGTGGCGCCATCCTCCGCTAAGAATCCCCAATAGCCAATCGAAACGCAACAACCGAGAACATATTGAGCCGCCCGGCGTTTCCCCAGCTGCCAGTTGACTATGCGGAACGCAAGTTTGTCCGCTTGTTGCGCAAGGGTTGCAGAGACGTCATAACGACGCCGGGCTCTAAGTAGCGTTTATTGATAGAATAGTGGGTAGACCTCCGGTGCTAGATGCCTCAATGTGTGCCCAGTATTTTTCTTAAGTTAATTGCATTAATTGAAAGTGCATTAATTGCGCTTCCTTGTTGCCGGGCTTTATGATAAGCATCTATAATGTGTATAATAATAGACTTTCTAAAAGATACGACAATCAACTGCTCAATTATAAAACCCACATGACAGAATTGGCTTGTTTAAACCTATCTGTTTCCGAACATAAATTTTGTAACCCCGAATACTCGAATGTAGCCGGTTGTCACCTAAATCTCGAAACAAATAATATTACTGTAGAGATTACCTAAAAAGCTTAAAATCGTTCGCTCGAATGTTGTTATTTTAGAAAAAAATAGCGATGAATGAGTTGCGCTATTTTATGCATAATTTTGTTTGCAATGCTCAAATAATGTTTTCATTTCTGTATCGCGTTTTCGCTGCTGTAGAATGTCATTAGATTCTAAGAAATGCCTGCGCGTTTAGTTACCTGCCAAACACCCAAATGGCCAATTTCTGATATCCACTAAATCAGCTAAGCGAATCATGAGGCGGCGCATCTGTTTAGATCTAAAAACTAAGTCTGCCCTGCGGCCTTACGCAATGCAACCATAGCGCTTTGCATTGCGTAACGCCACAGAGCGTACTTTAATTTTGGGTCTAAACCGATGTTCCGCCTCATCATTCGATGAGCTGATTTCGAAGATCGTAGAGATTGGCTGATTGACTGTTTTGCGGGTAAGCAGACGTGCAGGCATTTCTTTTAGAGCGTAGAGGCCGAGAGCATATCAAGCTGCTTTGTGGGGCTTTTTTCTTGGTCTCCGCCATTGAAAATGCGAACAAAAGATTATTTTTATTATTTAGTCTCGAACTACACTCTTGTTGCGTGTGCGTTGGAGTGGGGGGATGTATTTTATTTTTTCACATGTTCGGTGTTGTTCGGTATAAAAATATGTCCTCGATTAAACATTCGGTGCTGATAGGAACATACGTCATTACAAAGGCGGGAACCTTCCATGGGATTCCGCGTCCCGTTTAAAAATGTGGGCGACCCGAGTCTTTGAATACTGCTCCGGCGCAGAGGAGAAAACGAAACGGGACATGAGCGTGCTTTCCACAAAATGAGGCACCCTCGAGGAGAGTTCAGTTGAGTTTGTGACCCGGATCAAGGCAGAATTAGTTCTGACTAAATGTTTCTCTCCGGGAAATATCGTGCTTATTTTTCCCCTCTATTTAAAGACAGTTGTGGTTAGACAATTTTTTCGCTTTCTTCGATTCTGATCAGATGGACTCGTTCTTTTTTTTTTCGGGGTGTCCCGTTATTTTTTAAAAGCACGGAAGTCCACCAATAATGTACACAACAGAACGTACGCAGCAAGTGTCGCTCCCATTACAAGAATAACGAGCCCTTCTTGTTACTTCGCGTTTTCGTTGCAGTCGTCACCATCGTTGTTAGCGAAGTGGCCGGACGCGGTGGACCGTTTGACAGACGGCTCCACGAGCAAGGCGCCGCTGCTTGGCGAAACTCCGAAGCTGGTGCCGAAGGAGAAGCGACGCGCTCCGCCTACTCTCGGCCCGCGAACGCCGGGTACAACGGCGGGGTTTGAAGGAGGGAATTAGTATTCCCCGGCGTCCCCTTACCCTTAGTAGGGAGTTTTCGTAGACCGCGTTCCACCCTCCGCTAAGCCCTCCGCTACGAAGAAGTTGCTATTGCGCCTGGGCGCCGATAGCCTTGACTGTAGAGTTCCGGGTACCGTAGCGGGTTGCGGAGGGCGTTGGGGGACGGCGAGAACGATCTACAAAAACTCCCTATTAGCCCTTAACGTTTACTATTATTACCTGACCCTGGGTCTTTTACCAGCGTTGGTTATCTTGGAAACCGAAGGAAATGCCGCACATCCGCCCGCTTAATGTGAAGTTGAAGATGACACGTGCACATATCATTCACTCGCAAATGACACCATTGAAGCTTTGTATTCGGTTGAATGCTACTTGGATTAATAAAAAGAATCGGTGGCGGGTTTCCCTGGTTCTTATGTTTCGCAGTGGTATTAGTGCTTGCTTCCACGTAAATAAAAATAATATTTATTCGTATTTTCTATTTTAGGCTCCAAGGGCTATAGCTTGCAAATATTACGCCGCCCGCTTGTTACAAACCTAATTTTGAAAAGTTGGAGGAAGTAATAGTTCTTCCACTGAAAGTGCATGAAGAACAATAAAGACATACCGAAGCTGTTTCTGCAGTGCGTCACTGCAGACTGTGTCGAAACGATATACCATTTATACGCTTTCCTATGAAGGTCATATGGTGCTGATTTGATCGAGACGAACTTGATTCTCTCCAACAGATCCTGGTTGTGTTGAGCGGGCCTACATCTCTGCTATGTTTCTTTCCACGCTCTGTTCTTTGACGAGAAGTACCGCATACTATCTTCTTGCTAGACATTCTAAATACGCGCAAAACACTTCTGGCAAGCATGTGTCTTCTAGCACAGGACGAATGAATTTATGTGTGGTATTGAGTGTACCCTTTTCATCGGGCGTTTGCATGCGTGCTAGCTAGCCCATAAACATTCACACCTTCTTTATAAATTCCCTATAAACTGCTTTCGTCATTAAGTCCTATTAATTAATTATGGGTATTACAACACTTTGGTAGAATAATCTCTAACCTACGATCCACAAAACTTCTATCCACTTTTCTTTTTTTGCGATTTGATCCTTCATTTATTTGTTCTTCCTTTCTCACCAATAAAACGCAGGGCTCTCACCAAATCCGTTACCACTTTAGGTAGGGCAATGCCAAGCCCCGAACACTTGGAAATAACTTCCTTTAGAGTCAGCGCCATTCGACGGAATGGCGCTGACGGGGAATGACGTGTCTGACAGCGCTCCCCCGAAGGGCGTATGCGGCGCGTGTGCTGTGCGTTTCTACGGGAAGCAACAGTTCCTCATCTGCTCCGCCGGTTGTAACCGGCGTTTCCACTGTAAGTGCATAAACGTAGGCCAAGAAGATTACAACGTTTACATGGCAAATGGTAAGAGCACTTTTAAGTGCACGGGCTGTACCAGGAGACGCAGCCTGTCACCAACGAACGCCGGCACGAGTTCTCCTTCGGGTGATGTGAATACTACTGACGCAACGCTGGACGAGGATGCGCTCACCGCACTGGCTGGAAACTTGCCCCCACCCGGTCTTGTACGTGTGATCGAAAGCCTGTCAAGCAAGCTCGATGTACTGAAGGCCGAGATCATGTGCCTCAGGGCTGATAACAACAGTCTTCGTTCAGTGGTAAAACAACTGCGGAAAAACGTCATAGGAAGGATGCCACTCCCGTCATCCTCGCCGCCCCTGTACGCCTCCGTGACCGCACATTCGTCTGTCGTGTCATCTGTTGCGTCATCCTCGAGATCGACTCGGGACGCGCCAACTCCATCGTCTGGGCCTCCTTCAACGCGTGAGGCTTTCGACGCATCTCCCCGACGGCCTGCTGGGACCACGAACCCGGAAATACTTTCTGGAAATGGTGCGCATGCAGCTACCGAAATCACCTACGATGACGGCTTCACCATGGTTGGACCAAGACGACGTACCAAGCCGTCAACTGGAACAACTAAAACAAAAAAGGTGACTGCTGTTCCTCGGTCAAAACGCCCTTCAGCGTTGTTTGTTTCTAGGCTTGCTCCGGACACGAGTGTCGCCGACGTGATGGCACTAATCGCTCCTTTCTTAGAGGGAAAGCCAGTCATCTGCTCCAAGATGATAGCTAAATTTGATTCCTACTCTTCTTTCCACTTGTCAGGCGACGAGTCAGTGTTTAATGCTATCAACAATCCTGAAGTGTGGCCAGAGGGCAGCATTTTTCATCAGTTTTTTGGCCGACTTGACAGCTCCCGTGTTCACCCTGTTAGCGAGGTAGATAGTGGAAATGGCCCAGAAGGTTAGTGTTTTCTATCAGAATGTAAGAGGCTTACGTACGAAGGCTGCCGAGTTTATGTCAAATTTGGTAGGTTCTCCGCACAATATTTTTTGTCTTTCTGAAACGTGGCTTTGCAATAGTTTACCAGACATTAATTACTTCAGTCCGAAATTCAATGTATATCGCCGAGATAGAGACTATTCTTGTACAGGGCAGAAGCTAGGCGGTGGTGTTTTGATTGCCTGTGAAGTCTCTGTTGCCTCGCATAGAAGGTTTGACCTTGAATCTTACTCGGAATGTGTATGGGTGGAAATTAAGGCAAGTGACGGTTTTAATTATCTTTTGGGTACGTATTATTTTCCGCCTCTTCTGACCAGACAGTTTTTATTGAGCATTTTGAGGCAATCAGAAAACAAATTAATTTCGATAAGTATCGTGTGCAAATATATGGAGACTTTAATTTACCAGGTGTTGACTGGGCACTTCAAAATGTGAATATCAACAGCATCACAACTAACAAAGCATCTTCGCTATTATCTTTTATAAACTTCTGCGGGCTCGAACAGCACAATACGATAAAAAATAGCGTAGGAAATATTCTTGATCTTGCTCTTTCGAATATACCAATTTTAAACTTGAGTCCTGCCTTCGATCCCCTTGTACAGATCGATGTTTTTCATCCACCTTTTATTGTCCAGTTTTATCTTCCCTTCAGGTCACGAGTATTGTGTATGCCATCAAATTATTGCTTTTCGAAAGGTGATTATATGAGTGTTTATAGATCTATCGAGAATTTTGACTGGAGCAATGTTCTTGCTATGTCGGATGTCGATCGCGTTAGCGAGACGCTTACCTCAGTTACTAAAGATGCTATCGATAGCTTTGTGCCTAAAAACATAAACAAAATTTCCATCTATCCTAACTGGTTTTCGCAAGAACTTAAAGTATACCTGCGCAAAAAAGAACATTTTCACAGACTCTTCAAAAATACTGGTTATACACTTTGGTACACCAAATTTAGCATATATCGTGCTTTAGCAAAAAAATTGTTCAAGCGTGATAAACGTTTTCACCTCGATAGCGTTGAGAATAGCTTGATTCGTCGACCAAAAAAGTTCTGGCAGTTTGTAAAACACCACACGCGCGATCCAAGTCGAGGCATCTGTTTACGTGATGATGTAGTGCACACACCGGCCTATCATTCGTCGCCTGATGACGTTGCAAATATTTTTGCCAATTATTTTAGCAAATGTTACACTAGCTGCCACGGGTCTTTCCAGCCTGGTGACGATAAGATAAGCTGTCATGACTTCTTGCATTCCGTACAAGTGGATCATGTCGAAATTGCGGAAGCGATAAGAAAATTAAAACCAAAGTTTTCAAGTGGTGTTGATGGTATACCGAGTTTTATAATCAAAGGATGCGGTGATTTGTTTATTCCCATTTTAAAGCACATATTTAATCTTTCGCTTAGTTCTGGGGTCTTTCCATCTCTTTGGAAGAAATCAGTTATTGTTCCGATTTTAAAGAGTGGTGATGCCTCGGTTGTTACGAATTATCGTCCTGTTTCTCTGCTCTGTGGGTTTTCTAAGGTTTTCGAGATTGTTGTACATACCCGGATGCTCTTTTATTTCCGTCAAAAATTAACACCTTTGCAGCATGGGTTCCTGAGTGGTAGGTCTGTCCAGACTAATTTGTGTACTTTTCTTGATTGTTGCGCTCCATTTGTTACAAATAGGGGGCAGGTAGACACAATATACTTTGATATGACTAAAGCTTTTGATAAGGTCAGTCACAAATTACTCTTGCATAAATTATTTTTATATGGTCTATCCCCAGAGTTATATCAGTGGTTCCAGAGTTACCTGTCACTCCGCTCGAACTCTGTTCGCGTTGTTGATAGTTATTCCCATAGTTACTTTTCAACGTCAGGTGTTCCACAGGGGTCAATCCTGGGCCCTCTCTTGTTTTTAATATTTATAAATTATATAGTATCTTGTGTCCAGAGTTCCCAGTTGTTACTTTTTGCTGATGATATCAAGTTGTTTAGAATGATTCACTCTCCTGTGGACTGTGGGATCCTACAGCGTGATGTGTCCCTCATTTTTCAGTGGTGTGAACAAAATCTATTATTGCTTAATCCTGCAAAAACAAAGGTCCTATCCTTGTGCCGACGCCATGTGCCTTTCAGTTTTACTTATCATCTTGATATCATGCCAATTGAACGTGTACTGTGTGTGAAGGATCTTGGCGTGTACGTTGATAGTGCCTTGTCTTTTAGAAATCATGTATCTTTTGTGGTAGGAAGTTCTATGAGAGTTCTGGGAATCATATCACGTTTGTCGAAGAATTTCAGGAGTCCTCATT
Organism: Ixodes scapularis; assembly: GCF_016920785.2. Lineage (NCBI taxonomy): Eukaryota > Metazoa > Arthropoda > Arachnida > Ixodida > Ixodidae > Ixodes > Ixodes scapularis. The sequence continues at coordinate 61,478,937 of NW_024609836.1, forward strand.
GTTTGTTACATCTTTACAAATCTTTAGTTAGGTCACGTTTGGAATTTTCCTCGGTAATATGGAACTCAATATCTAGGGCACAGGCCCTGACCATCGAAAATGTTCAAAAAAGATTGATTCGTATTGTTTACGATAGGTACTTTGAAAGGCGCTGTTATTATGACTATGAATACATACTTAGGTCATTTTCGCTTACACTCTTGTCTGAAAGGCGAACGATTCATGATTTTGTATTTTTGCATAAGGTTGTGAATAGTGTAATTGATTCGCCATCAATGCTCAGCAAAGTTAATTTTCATGTTAACTTACGCCATACTAGACATCCCGTATGCTTTGATGTACGTTCACCTTGTTGTACTTCACCGCTTTCTCGGATTCAGACATTATACAACAGCATTGCTCCTAAGCACCTCAATTTCTGTACATCCATTCCATTGTACCGCCATCAGTTGAATAACCTTGTAATTTACTGATAACATTTTGTTTGTTTATTTGTTTTTGGGTGATGGTAATATACCAACGTGTTTCTAGGATTGTACAGGTGCACCAAAGTGAAGACCGCTGTGGTTGTTTTTGGGCACTGAAAATAAAGTCATTATTATTATTATTATTATTATTACTTTCACTGTTGCATATGGCATACTTTTGAAATGTATCCTTATATTTTAACGCTCACATGCCTCAAAGGCTAAGGAGCTTCACCGCCAATTACCAAACCCATATTGCTTCCTCAGGTCCTGTTCTTGTAGCCTGTATATTGCGAAGGCTGATTTATTTATTTCAATACCCTCAGGGCCCAGGGGATTTACAGAGGGTTTGGACATAAAATATTGGCTCTGCATAAAATTCAAACAACAAGGCAACTTGGTTATAAATGTTAGTACGGCATAATCTTAACAAAAGTGAGGAGTTAGAGCTTTTCTAAATAAATCTATTGATAGAATAGTTACTCATGATGCGGGAAGGTGGTTCCATTCAGATGATGTTCTAGGGCTGAAAGATTTGATGTAAGCAGAAGTTTCGCAATGAGGTACGCCAACTTTAAGTTTGTGATCAATGCGGGAGAAATGAAGGGGGGACTAATAAATAGTTTGTTTTTCAGTAAAGCATTGGAATGACAAATTTTATGGAAGAGGCATAGACGAGATATTTTCCGACGTGAGGAAAGAAGAGGCAGGGCTAGGGTGGTTTTCATAGATGAGACACTTTGCGGTGCGATGATAGTTGCAGACTATGAATCGTGCGGCGCGATTTTGCAGGACTTCGATGTTTCTTATAAGCGTTGAGTGACCTGGATCCCAGATTGCTGTGGCATATTCCAACTTTGAACGTATTAAAGTCTTATGCAAGAGAAGTTTTAGGGACATAGGGGTTAAGGAAAAGTGTCTTTTTAAATATCGAACCATTGAATTTGCGTTAGCGATTATATGATCAGATTGAGTTTTCCACGATAGGTTAGAAGTGACGTGAACACCGAGATACTTGAAAGAGGTTACAGATGCCAGCCGAATATTACATATTGGGTATGGTGATGGTGATGTGTTACGACGAGACACCGTCAAAATTGTACATTGTTAGTGTTCAGAGTCATTTGCCATAAGTTGCACCATTCCGATACCGCGCATAAATCTTCTTGAAGAAGTGCCGCGTCGGATTCGTCAGTAATTTCACGATATGTTACACAATCATCTGCGAATAAGCTAATAGGGGATGATACACACAGTGGTAAGTCAATAATATAAGTAAGAAACAGAAGGGGTCCCAAAACGGACACCTGGGGAACACCAGACGTGACGGCACTGAGGCAAAATTTGCCTCATTGGTAGTAACAAACTGTGATCGATTAGTTAGGAAACAATTAGGTCAGTTAGGAATCGATCAGTTAGGAAACAGTCTCTCGCATTATTCTCTCCGTCGTTTCCCTCCCGGCTTCTTTTAGTCTTTTCTCCACCGAACTATTTTTCTCGGAACAATCACTAGTTTGTAGGTATTTACATGTCAGTTCTCGGGTTCGGTTCGTTTATATTTTGTTTCATTTATTTGGACATATTTGTCCCTACCTTACATTTATTTTAACCTTTACTCAAGTTTCAGCTAAAAAATGAACTTGGCGCATTCAACGCGAGACTGGGGCAGAGGAAGAATAGAATTTGACATTGGTAGACAAAAAAAAAAGAGAGCAGACAATGTAGCTTTTGAGACGACGTCTTTCCTTTTTTGGGCAGAATATCTTATGGTAAACTTACACGTGCTCGCCTGCGTGCTGACTATATTTTCGTCAATAATTAACTCTGTTTTTTCATCAGACGACCAGACCATGAACACCATACACCCTCATTTGGTGCGTTCCCATGATCTCCCAGTGCCGATCTGCCCACACTACCTTGTCGAATTTTCAATCTTGATTCAAACTTCGACCTCAAGCACTGAACCCATTTGCGAAAATGTAGCCTAGGCACAAACACGTCTTTCATATGCCATCACTCTTTGAAGGCTAATATAATTCCACTCCCTTAAGATTCATGAAAGAGGGACTCTCTATACCTTTACTAATGACATTTACATCATGCCCCATAGGTGTGTTCTTCACTCATTGAGCCATACATCTATATATTTGTATTTTGTACAAGCTGTACTAAAATGTGGTGTATATTTTCAAAGGCCCCTCATTTTTGTCGTTATGTACCATTAGTCCGTTCTTGCCAGTACTAAAACTCCGTCACACGACGTCCCCGTCCTTTTTTAGATATCCCAGATAGTTCTTGCAATGTTTTTTTTAATATTTGATTTCTGTACTTGTCCCCTCTCGAAGGTTTGAATCTCTCCTGTGTAATCATCGCACGATCGCGGAATTAAGGGCGAGCTCCTTGAGTTCAACTGTGCCTGGGCTGCACAAATTCTCCTGCAGTAGACCAAAGTTGGAGCTACCTGCTGGTGCCACTTGAAAATTCCGCGGAGTTTGATGGCGAAAAAATTATAGCTATAAATAATTGACCTTTACAAGCCTTCAATTTTGCGCTATGGTATAACGTCGGTCTCAATATATTAGGGTCATGGGTCAGATTCCCCTTGAAGGATCTTTGGCGCGTGCCAGGTCGATTACACCACCTACCACTGTTTCGCGCATATCTTTTTACAAAGCAGACTTCTACCAGAAGGGCAGCCGAAAGCTATCCTGACATATTTAATATATTCCTATGTGCGGACTTGAATGGTTTCTATGAAAGCGTCTTCTAGGTAACTACAGTTTGTTTCACTTGAAGTCCGACCAAATCAGATGCTACCAACAGTTGGATCCATTCAAGCAGCGCAAAAGCTGCATGGTCACGACGGTCAATTCCTTTGTGCGTTTGCTTCCATGGACTAAGGCAGTAGTGCAGAGTGATTGCGCCGGCATCCTGCGCTCTGTTTTTTGCGCGGGGTCGGCAGCCGATAATAGCAAACCCACAAGACAACGAGCCCTATGACGATGCACTCTTGCGGCTGCTTAATTGTCTCTATTACGTCATAGCCTAAGCTGCCGGTCGCACTCAAAAAGAACAGAACATAAAATCCCGTAAAGGCAAATACAGCAGTTAGAAATTAAATTAACGATTGTGGCAAAGCTAACATGGCGTGCTGCTTCAATTATCATTTCTGAAAGTTTTTATTGAAAACCCAATTACGCACTGGGAGTCCATTGAAGAACCTTTCATGGCGTAAAAGAGTTGGCCGGAGTTGTACAGGTGCCTCAAGACTCAAGTAGTAAAATCAGTATACATCAAAGAATGTTGATCAGTGTCGTGATACTACGTTTTGCCGGAATGGCAAAAGGACAGGGATTCAGAAAAACATAGTGGATTGGGATAGCTAAAATATCTTCGAATCCCCCTTTTAAAGAAAAGTTCGAGTTCATAATTTGACAGAAAGATCGCGTTGACGTATTGCGTCATCACTTAAGAAGCCAGGTCTTGGTAAAGCCTCTTTATACAGAAAAATAGCAACATTCTTTGAAGAATGCCGCCTGCTATCTTGGCCCGATCCAGGCGGCGCTACCGTCGACGCACGAGCCCGAAAGAGCAAAATATAACAATAAGAATGTGCATGACGGACGAGGAGGGAGAGGGAATGCCTATGCTGTCGGAGTACAGCGCATGCTATGAGCTCACGTTGCCAATCAAATAACGCCGACTGTGCAACGTCAGGGGTTTTATCGTCTTTCTTTGAGCACATCCTTCGCGGCTGGTAGGCCGTGACAGTGCGCGTTTAGCGTGTGTGTATGTACTTGAAGTATCTTTCAGCCTTTGACTGCGCTTTGACTCAAGTATAGGAAGGTCATCTGCTATCTTGGGCCGATCCAGGCGGCGCTACAGTCGACCCGCGGTTGTAAAAAAGCAAAAACATAAAGATAAAACGTGTGCGCATCAGAGGAGCAGGGAGAAGATGTTGCCACCTTTCTTATTCAGGGGAATTAGGTCTTGGCACTATCGCGATACAAATGTACCGCGGAAGTAGTTGAGAATTTCCTATTTGTATATTGTTATCGCGATACAAATGATTTATTCAGTATCTGTATTTCAGTACCGGAATACATAATCCGTTTTTTTTTCCTTTTATTGTGATACAATCGCATGCCAATATATGTCGTTACAAGTTTCTATGAATCAATAATACAAAGCAAATTAACGCTCACGTGACTGTTTTTGTTTTCTGCCTCACGGAGGTTAAGTGTACAGTTAATATGTTCGGCTATGTTATCAAGCAGGCCGTGGTTTGTTTCGAGCATTATGTCTCTGAAATTGGTGACCCCCCTTTCTTTTGTGCAAAGTAACACCTCTCTCGGTGTGAATCAGTTGGTCGACTCTTCCGCAGTTTGAAAACTATGAACGTACTGTAAACACGAGCTTCACAGGAACATATTGCACTCCCTGTCCCATTTACTTTAATGAGAGTAAAAACGGGGCCTCGACTTTTTCAGATGAAAGAACCGCTGTTCAATACAAATCATCGTCTGGAAATAATTACAATAAAATGCGCCGGGATGGGACTAGAGGATGCCTACCTGTTGGCGTAATTCGGGCAGATATAAAGTATATGAAATGTTCATGTGATTTTGGGGGTTTTGTTCAAAACTGTGCAAAACGTTAAAGAAGAATGGTGCTTTATTCTGAACAGAAAGATCAACCTAGTTAAAACCCTCTTTGTTCCCACACGACTTTGTTATTCGGCATTAATAAAAATTATTCGGCATCAATAAAGCCCAAATGAAATCTCTACCTGCATCTCACGGCTAATTCGATTGTTGTTGTTTTTTCGCAGGAGGACTTTTTTTCGCTTTCGAAGTGCAGATTTTGTCATCAAAGCTAAGGCCTTTATATACCTACAGGAAAAAAAAAAGAAATTTCAATTGGAGGCTGCAAATGCTTCACAGCATGAAGTTCGTTCATTTTAATACGAACCTGTGTTCGTCGGCACCCGTGGAAGCCTAATTTCGTTCGCTGATATTATGCTTTTTCCAACTTGGCAGCGGGGGATCAGCAAGCTATTTAAAAGCTAGCTATATTATTATGTCATTAAGGGTAACAGCACAGTCATTTGTTTTTACTTGTTTGTATTGCTGCCCTAGAAAAATAGCAGCAGAAAGGGCAGTTCATTGCTCTTGTATGCATAGTAACTTTATATCGCTAATACAAAAGCTGTCACCTCAAATGTGATTTAAAATGTATTTCTGCGCCAACTGAATTTATAGCCGTGCTTGTATTCTAAGACACTTTTGTATTTTTTTAAACCTACTTATGATGCGCATCACGATACTTCTGCACAGATGTGTTTCAGAGTCAGTATTTTAGTTTTCTTTATTATGTATCCTAGTGGTTATATTTCCAGATAGTCTAGAGCAGGGTCAGGCCACCGGCGGCCGTAGACCGGATTCGGACCGCGAGGCCGAAAGATATGACCCCTAGCATGCTACCATAAAGCCCCCCCCCCCTTACACACACACAGACACACACAAACTCGCATACTCTGGAGGAGTAATAGCGCAAGAAATCTGGTTGGTTGCAAACCTTGTGTAATCGGATGAATTAAGTCTGAAACACCGCACCAGGGGACTTTTTTCCTCTGCGCATCTATTGTATCTATAACCTACCGCAGCTGCTAAGCAAAGTGATACAATGAGAAGGAATAATTAAGGTCATCGTATGCAGAATAAACTGATCGAAATGAGTTTTGTACCATTGTCTATTTCTCCACACTGTTAGCGAAAATGTAATATTTCGCCTGTTTACACCCCATTTTCACTCGTTAGCATATTTTTACACGCTCTGCTAGTGATAAATCGTCAAAAAATTACTTGGGGTAGTAATAATTGGTGTTTCGCTTTCGGTTTACACGACTAGGCGTGTAAGCAACACTGAAAACACCCCAGTCCAGCACCCCAAAGCGTCGAGCGCCATGTTGCTTCTGCCTTGAAGCGGTACGGCGGACGTAGCAGCCGAAGGTGAGTGTTTGATTTTTTTTATCAAGTTTGTATAGAATGTCGCACGTCTCAGATTTTTATTACATGACATTCAAGAACGTTAGATTTGCTTTGAGCAAGCCGGCTCAGGCGTTAAGCCCGATTCACACAACCGGCGTTTAGCCACCCCGTCGATTGGAAACGACTCGACTGCTCGCCGGTTCTTTTGCGCGAGCTTTCGCTCGGGCGCTGTGAACCTATGAACTGTGGTGCTCAAAGCTAGCACAATTAGGCACGGCTAGCGTCCCGGTGGAAGCTGCAGAGAGCGGAGACCGAAGACACCGTCGCATAAGAGTGGCGAAGCCGCGATCCTGCGCTGATCGTTGTCCCGCCGCTCTCTCCGGCAATATCGACACTTCGCTGCTGGGTGTCTCGTATTTCGACGTTTTAGAGAAACTTGGCATTGGCAAGCGCGAGGAGTCTCTATATCGTTTTCTCCGTCGCCTGCGTGGAGGAAACACGGTGGCGATAGAAACATATGCTCATGCAGTCAGTCAACTTGGACAATCCCCCTGTTCCCTCAATCCTATCGCACTCTTTGACTGCGTTTGTGACAACAACGTTTCCCCAGTGTGAAAGTTTTCAGTCACAACGGGCTACAAACTGGGTTGTGCATTGCATGTAGCCCTGAGGGAATTCTTCGCCGGAGACACCAGCACATTAGTTTCATTGGTAAGGTGACCGGCCACTAACGTGTTTGGCAAATGAAGCGATCACGGGTAAGTAGAAATGCAAACAATGTTGAATGAATATTAAGGTGGTTGTAGCCAGAGCCTGCCAGTTGAAATCAACCTTTAACAATATAGTCTGCGGTAACTTCTTTTTGCACTTAGGATTGCAATTTTAAACACAAAGCCACTCCACATAGCTATCGAAAATAGTGTAAACAACAGCAGTCATCGTCCCCGGTTCGGATGAGCGAAGCTTTAGCTTGATGAAAAGAATGGCGGTCTATACTTCTTGGTTGTTTCAATCACAACCTCGCACAGCTGAACAGACAAACAAATCAAGGAAATATATCCCGCGCTGGCTTGCAAATTACAGCACACAAGCAGGGTACATAGCAGAGCAGAAAACACTGGCAATGAGCACACGGAGGCATGCAGCTTCCTTTCTTTTTCCCTCGGCAAATGATTGGTTTGCTGCAGCATTCCGTAAGCACGTCGACATTCAAAAGTCGAGCCTGATCTGTCTTGCAGTGCCTTGCGGAACGGCAAGTATCGCCCACCATTCCACAAGGCACTGCAGGACTCGCAAATGTGTGAACAGTGCTTTGCAATAAAGGCCATGATCGGGCAGCAGGTGCCCATCTAAAGACATTTAATATTGATTGGCATTGAACTAACCTTTGGGCTTCATCACGTAGCAAGCATGGGTGAGGTATAATTCAAGAACATTTAATGTTCGACGAGTTTAATACGTTGTGGTGCTTTCCCATCTGTTTCGGTGTCACGGAGTGGGGTTCAAATTAATAAAAATAATTCAATGATCCACTCTGAGAATAAACGAGAAATTACGGGAAAAGAACAAGAGAGCTAAGTTCGACCATTGACTAGCGCTAGGTCCACGCCTGGTGTATAATCAGTAGAGAAAGATAATGACACAGGGAGGATAAGCAAACAAAAGATTAGGTTTAATAAAGTGAAAAACTAAGCTGTACACGGCAATAGAGCACTCAACAGAAACCACACTCCAGCTCAAAGCTATGGAGCCCTGCGAGCCAGAAACTAATACTAAAAAGACTCGACGCTCATAAAACCGGAATAAGCCAACAAAACAGTGACGAAAACCCGACACTAACAACGAGAGCAAACCGAGATGGAGCTCGAACGTTACCGCTACACACATGGGATAATTTCCCAGAACAGTCGCGACAGAAAGTAGCACTGTGTAAAAATCTTCCCAACATTCAACAATTCGTACTTCAGAGCCAGAGAATGCAGTAGACAAGTCCTAGAAAACCAGGCTTAGCTTTCCGGTAGGTGCCGAGTCCAGAGCAGTCCGTAGTCTGGAGTTGTTGGCCGAAGAACGGCGTCTCGAAGTCCAGCGGTCCAATTAGAGGCTTGATGAGGTTGACACCGCGCACCACACAGCCACACACGCTTCAGCACAACAAACTCAAACACTTGTCCGACAGGCAGTTCAGAAGCCAAAAATTACACGTTCCAAGACTCATCTGCAGGGAGTAACCACGTTGAGTAGCGACCCGGCCAGCTCTGGGGTTGGACTACCTTCTTTGTTCCCGAACCCCCTTTTATAGGCTCGTCTACCGACCAACCTCCCGTTTCCCCGCCTTTCGGGTCAGTCAACTTTCAAGAAAAACAAAGCTACACAGCAACGACCCAAATGGCAAAACCTATTACATTTTTCAGACAACCAAACATATGTGCCCATCCATTCCCCCGTACGAGTCTAAAAACATCAATTATCGCCGATACATAGAACACGACAGGCGGCAGACTGAGCAAAGCCGCCACCTTCAAAAAGCGTGCTAGCCAGCGTAAACATCTTTGTATCCCGGCGGCGCCCCTGCATGTCAAATCGGCACCATACGCGAGCCAGCATACGCACCCCTCCGTCCGCGAGGTCAAAGCCACAAACTGTGACCTGGGATGATCTACGTCGCCCGTTAACAAAAACCCATTCCGCAAACGAGCAAATTCGTTGGGGACTTAGAAAGGAACTACGACGGGACGAACTGAGATTAAAAGTGGCACCACACTCCCCCTTTTTGACCGTACCAACACTTAAAGTGGTCCAAAAAAAAGATCATAAAAGTATTTAAAAAAATGAAGAGAAGCCTGAATTTGTGACACCCGGTTTCTCCATCCTGTGTTTTTTTTTTGTGCTTTTTCTATTACGAAGCGAGACATTATTCCAGCCGTAGGCACCAGATGTAATTCCCGTCTGCGATCATAAGATTATAGGATCCTAACTGCCGGCAGCTAAGTGTCAATTACATCCGGCTTGCGCATACAGTGCAACATCTTTTGCTATTCAGCCGATCATCACTTTACAGCCTGGGTATCTGTTCTTGTAAACAACAGTAGTGCTACATGTTAAACGGCTCTAAAGCGATAGAGCAAACTCACATCTCATTATCTTTTAGCTGAATAAACTGTTTGTTTGGTTATGCTTGTTATCCAATTTTTGTTTTAAATTTACTTTTCTCATATAAACACCTTACATTATAGAAAAAAAATCTTTTTATAGTACGGCGGTGTCCATATTATGAAGACATGACTGTATCATCTTTGAAACTAGTTTGCCACAGCCAGTGTTATAATATGTATTGATTTTCTATGCAGTGCCTGCCTTTCCTTGCCCCTTGTGAGGACGACTGAGAAAGCGACTTTGCGCCACAACGACGGATGGCAAGTGTCCCAAGTGTCGTCACCTATAGTGGTCATGTGCTATGTGTTCGCAGCATTGTAAGCCGACCGTGGAGCACTTTCAAAAGGGAACTTTCGCCATGTGCACAGTATGGCCGTGTACAATACGGGGCACGTACAGTCAGAAGAATTATGAGAAGGAACATGCGGGCGCGTGTCACTTGGTACAGGCAGAGCAGCCTAGCAAGTGTCATGCTTGTGCACTGAGGGGCCCTGGTTTGAAGAGCCGAGGCAGAAGTTTCAGCGGCGGTGTCACCGCCCTGGCGGCTTGTCGCCGAAGCAGAAACAGGGTTAGCTAGCTTTGCTCGTGGCTGGCTTTGTGTAGTGTGTGTAGACCGGGAACGTAGGCTTATGAACTTCGGCAACAAGAATACTACACGGCTTTGGTGTTTTGGTACGAGCAACAAACGTGACACTATCTGCTACGACTAGCTACGACCACCCACCGCAGCGGTGAAGGTATCCAAGAAGCAGAACCTGTGTATTACGCCGTTGCCGTAACCCAACAGTGCTCATTTGTCATGGAGGGCTTTCCGCCCAGAGACTTTGCTCGTCACTGAGTGTTATTTCCCGTGTTTCTCTTTGTGTGCGCAGTGGCTGGACGGGCCTCATACAGCAGTTCTTCAGTCTCAAAGGTGACTAAAAGTTGAGGGTGGATGGACTTGCAGCAATCCCCTCGGTTGGTGCGTGTGACAGAACCTTTGTACGGCATCATCGGGAGGATGCTGCTGTGAGTTAGCAAGTTGTCCAATTGTATGTTCATTATGCTAATATTTGAAAAAGCTTGTTTAAAAGGATGCTGGACCAAAATTTGGATTTCATAAAATAAGGCCGCGGAAGCTTTGAATGGGAGCTCTACAAACTCCGAAACATCACTCATACATTAATATCTCAAACGGATGGCCGTATTCTTGGAAAGGAAAGGGCACAATCAAACAAGAAATGTGACATCATACTTCTCCTGGTACACTTTAGAATGAGGGGAAGCGGCCTCGCTTCTCTCATTCCCGCTTCGGTTCACCTGCTTAAGGGGATGAAGCCTAGAGGAGAGGGAATGAGAATCGCGACATCACATGTCTCGTCGGCCTTGTTGAATCCCACATGTTTCCAAAAATACGGCCATCCGTTAGAAATAATGCTCTATGTGTGAGGTTTTGGGGGTTTTGCAGCGTCCCGCCTACCGCCCCAGTGTTGTTTTGCAAGCTTCGAATTTCGGTTAAGCATACCTTTTAATATGAATAATTGTGTCATCAGAATGTTAGAACATGTCAGTTCTACACAGCTACTCTCAAACATTTTCGAGTGGTCTCGCCTGCCAGATTCAAAGGGGGGGGGGGGGGGGGGGGGGGGGCAACATGTACATGTTTTTATGTCTACAGCACAAATAGTTCCTATCATGCACTCTAAATAGCTGTCAATCGACAGACTGGGTAAAAGAGTGAGCACAAACAAGTCCAACTACCAACAATGCTGTCCATGGCGAATCGTGGACACCATGTCTTACGTTATGTGGCCTCAGCGGTCTTTCTATAGTTCTTTTCATTGTTGTTGGTAGAGCAGCTACCGATAGGGGGGGTTGCGAGGACGTCAACTTTGAAATGCAGTTTCTTCACATAATGTTTGCACTTTGGGAAGTTTCTACCCATATACCTTGAAGTCGCTATTGTACGGATGAAACAACTTTGTAAGAGTGTCTATGAAAACTTGGGCAGGGTTCTCTTTAACGTGCCTGACTTACAACAAGGCTGTCCAACTTGAGAAATTTCACTGGTGGGAAGCTTGTTTTCATATAAGAATGGTGTACTTCTTCACAGCGCTGTATGTATCCAACAGAAACTCCAGATCTGTTCAATAAAAGTAGCATTTGCTAATATTGTGTATTCTGTGTATCTGATGCATTAGGTTGTATTTGTTTTAAACGCTTGCTACGTTCAGGCTATAAAAAATAGTCTAAATTTTATGCCGACAAGCTTATTGAAAAAGAAGTGTTCGGTCTGAATAAAAGATTCCAGAAATTACACTAAAATAAATTGCTACTTGGGGAAGCAAAAATGGTGTTTTACAGTCGACTCTCATTATTTTAAACTCCAGGGCCCGTTTGCTCGAAGCGCTAACCGCGGCTGAAGCTAGCCGCAGTACCTAGGAGAGGGATTTTCAAATCACGTGACTGGCTCGGTAGGGATGCGGGTAGTGCCACTAAATAAGCTACGCTTCAGAGTAACGACACTTCGCCATATTGTGTCTTAAAATCATGGTTGCCAGTTATCTGAAGCTTTATCTGAAATCACAGGAAACGCCTTTCCGCCCTCCACAAATGTTTAAACAGTTCGCGAAAGAGCAAAGCAGTATTTCATGACCTTCCTAACACCGAGTCTAATGATGAGGAAGTCGCACTTTTGAATCACGGCAATCGGCAGTTGCGTCTGCTCTGCATACGAGCCAAAATGGCGGCGCCCACAACAATGTAGGGGGACGGAGTGCCGATACTCTAAGCGCAGCTCATTTAGTGGCTCTAGATGCGGGGAAGCGTGGCGGTGCCCCGGTGAGTGAGCGCCGCATGCTTTGGAACTAATATGTGGTTGTAGCTGCAATACCGGGCGCGTTAGTCAGCAACGAATGGTGCAGGAGGCTTTCGCTTTGCCTTACCTCACTTCATCACAAAGCATGAGCAAGGCTCTTGCCGCATTTTTCAGATAGTCTTTCGACCCTGGCCATTCCTAAGCCTAAATGAATATGGTAATTGTCGGCTTAGCAACATCTTTGGAAAGCGGATTGTCTTGACTCTATCGGTCGGGTATTGATTGCACACAAATGCAAACAGCATCCCTATAGACCTTTTTCTAAATTCCCCAAGCATCGAGATGAACGCTGGAAGTATAATTCTGCGGTCTGCGCGCACTGGCCTTCCTCTTATAAAAGATTCGAAGTAAATAATCATAATAAATATTTGACCAACGCACGTGCAAGACAAAATTTGTTTTAGACTTTTTGCTTTAGAACAGTTACTACTTCAGACGCCAGCACGTGCAACGCGTGTAACTACACTTGTAGCATGCACCTCGGTGCTTGGGAAATTTAGAGAAAGGTCTAATATGGTCTATTGGGACGCTGTCTGCTTTTGTGTGCTATTAATACCCGGCCGATTGAGTCAAGGCAATCCACTTTCCAAAGACATTGCCATGCTAACATTTATCGCGTTCATTTAGGCTTAGGAATGGCCAGAATCGAAAGACTATCTAAAAAATGCGGCGAGGTCATATGCTCATGCTTTGCGATTTAAATGAGGTAAGGCAAAGCGAAAGCCTCTGGCACCATTCATTGCTGACAAACGCGCCCAATATTGCAGCTACAACGACATATTAGTTTCAAAGCGAGCGGCGCTCACTCACCGGGGCACCGCCATGTTTCCCTGCATTCCTGCCGAGCCAGTCACGTGATTTCAAAATCCCTCTCCTAGGTACTGCGGTTAACTTTAGCCGCGGTTAGCGCTTGAGCAAACGGGCCCTGGAACCCACACACTTTAGTTTGAAATATCAGAAGATTGAATTATCAAAATTCATCTAAATATTGTCACGAATAAAAACATACTTCTTTATTAAACTTAAAATCAGTGTGTAATGCGCCAAACTTGTGCTGAGAAACATAAATTAACAAAGACTTTTGATTGTGTCGAAAGGACAACTGCCTCACGCAGCCAAGCGAAGGTACTTTTGTATGCGCGTGGGTATCTAGAAGTTTCTGAGCTCGAACAAAAAAAATTTAGAGTCGTCTCATCATTCCAGTCACGCAAACAATAGAAAGAAGGACATGCGCTGGCGGGGTCAGCGGCATGTGAGTCGATCACGCTGCTGACTCGACTATTTGCACGTGGCATTACTCCCCTCTTGTGAAAGACTCATCGCCTTTATGCAACACAAAATTAAATTAACAGCTTAAACAAGACTAGGTCAAAATACAGTCTCGTAAATAGCAGATTTTCACAGTCCTACCGAGCATACCTAGTTCAGTTGAGTCGGAAGACGTGAATCGCCTACGGGTCGCAGAGGGCAGCGTGACAATGTTGATGTGCCATTGGCCAACGACTTACAACTTAGGTCTCATGTAGCGAATAACCTTGAGGTCGAAGCACCACTTTAACAGTTCCTTGCTGCGACGATGAATTGGTGTTTAGATTCACAGTGGGTAGCCAGGCTGAAACTGGGCGTCGTGGTGACAAAGATTGTAGCAGTCATCGTCAGGAAGTTGTGGCTTGCATCAAAATGCGACCAAGCTGCAAACTTCCTCCGTTCGTTGAGTGACATACCAGGCGTCGTCGTCCTGTTCGTCTTCGTGACAGATACCACACTTGCCGTAGGTATTGTCATCGGGTTCATCATCAAGGTCGCCGTCAAGTTTGTAGTCGTGGTTGTCGTTAAAGGGCAACTCCGGACCATACTTTCAATTTTGGGATTATGACTGTTTTTAGTGCAGTCAGCGTCCCTGAATTGCAAGGTGTAATTTTTTCCTCGTTATTGTGCGTAGTTTTAAAGATATGGACGCCTCAAAGTTTTGTTTGGGGCACGGCCAACAAAACCGAAACTAGCCGCTCGAGGCCCTGTCAGCACTAGAAATCAGCCGCTATGTGAACGTGACGTCAGGATCCTTCTCGTTCAACGAGTACGCAGGTTGATCAGCAGCTACTTCTGTTGCGCTAGCCGTCTAAAGGTAGGAGGTAAGCTGATTTTATTTTAATTCTGTATATGTGGTAGTTATCCAGCACATGTAGGAAGAGTTAGTGCGTACACCCAAAAGCTAGTGACTGGAAAACCCGTAAACTCGTACAGTGCCGTACTCGGCGGCCGCTGCCGCCGTGCGTGTGCCATGCCGTACTTGTCGCTAGTATACCCAAAAGGTAGCGACTGGAAAACGAGTGAACTCGTTCAGTACCGTACTCAGCGGCTGTCGCCGTGTGTGCAGTCTTCCGTACTCTGTCGCTAGGCCTAAATTGTCATCGGGGCTCCGTGGATGGAGCGGCGTTGCTCTACGACGCGCTGCCAGTGAAGTACAGTACTGGGGGCTCTCTCGCTTTCGCGCTGCGGGTCAGTAACAGACACAAAGCTTTGAGGCTTTCCGGCACGGGCTGCTGCGTTAGGGCTGTACATGTCTGTTTTTGCATTCTTTTTTCCTTGGGCGCGTAAAAGCCAAAGTCCACTCGTCGAACAGCGTTTACCCACACCTTCTTCAATTTCTGGTACGTTGGAAACTTGTGAAAAAGCACCTCTGGGTTGTGCAGCGGGTTGTTTGAGCAGCCCACAGCACTACAAGTTCTACTCGGCATCCTTCGAGGAACAGCTGGGCAGTCTTGGGCGCTACGAGTTGCTCGCTAAAACCAGTCTTTGAGTCCTCACAAGCAAATAAACAAAAGGCTATACCGAAGCTACACTCTAAGAAAAAAAGGGTGTAGTCGGGTGCATCGGGCGCACATGCACCCTTTTCCTAAAAGATGCACCCTGCGTTTCCCAGCCAGTGTACTTGTACACCGACAATGAGCATCCTCCTCTCCCTTAAAAACCTCTAGGTGTATCAGTGCACCCCCACGCTAGCCGCGCGCCTCGATCAGCTTGTGCTTGGATTCCTCTTTGGGGGTCACTCGTTGGGTTTGTCAGTTTCTTAGGAAGTATGGAGCTATCCCATTCACTCGGTATTGACAGTAGAGTGGGCGCTATGCTTGTTTTAGGCCAATTGGGTCTCCGGGTAGTATCACGTGCTTATCTCCAAGCTAGAGATAAGACAGAGCACGGCATCTGCCTGAAGGCCAAGGCCACGGATAGCATCCACTGCACTATTAACTTTGGGTCGAACTTTCAAGAGGATATAAGCGAATAATCCTTTCGTTGTGTTCATTGTTGGGTTGCCCCTGAAGTTAAGCCTTTGCGAGGGCACCCCCTTTTGGCCTTGAAGGAGCTGCAATTTTCATACTCCTTTTTTTTTTCTTTCTCTCCATAAGCTGAAAGCACGGAAGAAGAGATGACTTAGTATCTTTTTTTTTTTATCTCGGTGCTTCCCGGCCTAGTTTCTTGTGCGCTGTGCCGCGACCAGCGGGGCTGCTGTAGATTTCGTCCGCGACCATGTATTCGAGTGTGCCAAGATTTTGAGTGTTTGAAAAGTCCTACGAGTATATCGGCAACAAGCGAGTTCTTCAGAAAAGCCCAAGGAATTCTTCTGATGAGTTTAGTGTTCGGTTCGGCGAACTACTGCTTCTGCTACATTGTGTTGGATCTTCACGGACCCCTTTCCTTTCGTTTTTGTGTTGTTCTGCAGTGCCCGTGTCGACATATATTTCGGATTACATATTTCGAGTCCAGCGTTTTCATCGTAAGTGGTCTGCAACCTACTCCTTTGCAACAATTGACAGTTCCGTTCCGGATTACTTCTAGAATTAGGCAGTGTTTATTTTCTAGCAGCCGGGAGAATAATTTCCCCGAAATTCTATCGGCAGTCGCCTGCCATTAGCTGACTACAATCATGTGACAACCGCAGGTATAATACTGACTTTCTTATTCTCCTGGCGTTTTGTGAAAACACGTTTTTGCCGATACACGTTTTGTAGACACGTTTCATCGACACTACATCGCCATTCACACTCTTACGACCAAATAAGACCGAGAGAGACCAGACCGGCTTTTAAGCATTTTGCGACTTCTTAGGACCGGATGCGATGCTGCCGAGCTGGTCCTAAGAGATCGCAAGAGGCTTAAAAACCGGTCTGGTATTTCTCAGTCCTACTCGGTCACAGGAGTGTGAACGGGCCTTAACGTTTCATCGTCACTCGCTACCTAAAATGCACGCCTTAGGGACATTTTGTCGCGCGTGTATCTCTGAGGCGCGTGCTCACCGACCCAGCCGACCCGTTCGCGCTACTTTGTGGCGACAGTCTGCGGCGGCCCATTACGAAAATGTTAGCCCACCTGCCCCACCCATACACGTCACTTCGCGGATACATTCTGGGGCGGCTCATTACAAGAAAAGAAAGGAGAGAAGCTAATATAGAAAAGCTAATCTGAGCTGTCGACAAAACGTCGTTCGATGAATTAATGGCGACTGCCGGTGGAATTTCGTGGAAATAATTTTACCGGCTGCTGGCAGAATGGGCACTACCTAAGACTCACCCCCGGTTCTTGTTTGCTTAGTAATCATTTCAGTTGTGTAAAAGCTTCTTTGTACGTCTTCAGATATGACAGATTGCTTGCAAGTTTGTACTTGTTTACGAAATAGGCCGTCTAATAAACTTCTATGAGATTTGAAAACAATACCGTGTGTCCGTTTTCCTGCCTTTTTGCAATCACCGGGGCGCATACATTTTTTACTGTTTTCCTCGATGTCTTAAACAGGTTTATGGAGTTATGAAACGGGTGCATAAAGTGCTGCGACCGTGCACCTTTGAATCGGGTCCATCTGTGTTCTCTCCGAATTCAGTGAGTGTAGAAAGAGGTGTAACAGTACACTACTGAACGGGTGCTCCTGTGTTCCCTTTGAGAGCAGTAGGTGTAGAAAGGGGAGTAATGGTACACTATTGAGTGGGGTGCATCTGTGTTCCCTTTGAGTGAGGCGGGTGTATGAAGCGGTGCAATGGTACACCATCGCACGGGGTGCATCTGTGCTCCCTTTCATCTCATTGGGTGTAGAAAGAGGTGTAGCCGTACACCATTGAATGGGGTGCACCTGTGTTCCCTTCGAGTGAGATTTCTGTAGAAAGGGGTGTACATGTGCACCACACCAACGGGTGTACACGTACTCCGACATTTGGGGTGCACTTGTATTCCCCCAAAGGGTGTAGTATATGTGACAAGCACTTACACCCCCTATGGGTGTACCCCATGACACCCTTTTTTTTAGAGTGTACACGGGCTACAGATAAAAGCAATGGCTAAACATGACAATCACAAGTCCAAGTAGCGGTGGTAGCGGCTCAAAGAAGCGCACTCTGCGTAACGCTTGGAGGAAAAAAAGAATGATACTGACGTCACGGCCCAATGTTGCTTTAGTGATCGGCAACCCGCTAGCCGACCGCTAAGGTGCAGCGGCTCGCGGCGGGTCACATTTTTATTATCGGCATTAGTTGAGAATACGGCATCCCACGGACGTAATATTTTGGCTGGGGTCGTATTTTGTGTCACTACAGCGATACCAGTAATTTCTTTAATTTCGAGTTTTGGCCGGAGTTGCCCTTTAAAGTCATCGTCCGGATTGTCCTTGGATAACTGTCAAAGCCGTAGTCGGGATCGTCTTCCATGAAATTGTTTGAGTCTTCGCCTGGGTCATCATCAGTGTCGTCATCAGTCTCGTCACCACGGTTGAAGACTGTTTGTCATCGAGGCCGTTGTCAGGTTGGTTGTTGACATTGTAGCCGGGTTTGGTCTTTGGAGTTGTCGTCCGTTTCATCATCAGCGTAGAAGTCGTCATGATGTTTTCGTCTAAGTGTGGTAGCCAGGGGCTTTGTCAAGTTCATTGTCCGGGTCGCTTCTGAGGCCATAGTTGAGGTCGTCGTTGGTGTCAGAGTTGGAGTCGTCCTCGGATGATTTCAAGGACGTCGCCTTCACGATCGTCGTTTTCAGAGTTATCGTGTTCACAGATGGTACGCTTTATGGGCATAGACTGCGTTACCCTGCACATCCACCGATATGTCATGAACAAAAACAAACTTGATTAATAAAACTTCAGATCAATGTTAAATGCAGCGAACTTGTGCCGAGAAACATAAAGTAACAAAGACCGCACATACTTTGACAGCGACAAAAGGACGACTGACTCGAGCAGCCATGCGAAGCTTTTTTTGTAAGCCCGTAGGTATCTAGAAGGTTCCGAGCTCGAACAAACAAGATTCTTGAGTCATCTCAAACATTCTAGGCGTGCAAACAAACAAAAGATTCCCCATTCCACCCAACTCCATTGCAGAGAATTGGAATTTTCTAATACTAATTCCATTCCTTTGAACTCCTGGAAAGGAAAAACTGGGCCCATTCCCACTCCTGGAATGGCTGAACTGCTGCATTCCATTCCTCTCAATCCCTCCCAATTGTGAAAATGGCACTTGACAGCTAGTACTAAGTTACCGGAAAATAACGTCGGCGTAAAGCTGGCGTTGTGAATTGCGTAGACAACTGCAAAATTCAAAACCCTACCCGTAATCATTGATTTTACTAAGTTGAGCTTTGGTCGCACATAGCACTAGTGGCAATTGGTATGGGGGCACTGCAGATATTGATCGCACCACCAGGTGTAAAAGCCTCGTAACAGAGAGGAAAACTAAGTCGCCCATCTTTTCCACAAAAGAACCGTATATGTCCTCCACTTTTACGAGATACATAATAAGTGAGGAGTCACGTGTATTAACAAAGTGCGGGCGGTGTGACATTGTCCCTGCCTGGTGGCCTGCAACTGGTGCTGTAATCACACATGGTCCCAACAGCCTTATGGTTGCATCTCGCAGCACCAGGAACGACACTTTGGCTGTGTTCCAAATCTTACCCAAATAGATCCGAGTTACTCCGAAGGGTCGTGTCACGTGACAACACAGATTGAAAAGTGCTGGGCACGGGTAGTTTTTGGAACGCTGAGGTGCAAAACCCTTACCCTGGATTAAGATCGAGTAAATTGCCCTTGTCAGCCTACAACTCTACAGTCTGGGTTGCTTCACTGGGGTTGCCACTTTCATCCTCGAAAGAACATAAGCAGTCAGATAACCAAACCGTCAGTTACCTAAGTGCAATAATGCCGTTTCGAAAGCCCCTTTGACGGCATCTAAGCAGCTCGCATTAGAACAAAGCCTATTCCATTCCTACTCTATTCTGGGCAAAATGTAACTGCTAATTTCATTCCCATTCCATTCCAGTGCTGCCACCATTTTATTTGCATTCGATTCCAGGGTTGTGGAAGTGCGGAATCGTTCCAACTCTGGAGTGGCAACTCCTCAACACTGGTGATAGTCACCAAGGCACCCAGTTCAGTGTGAATGCTGTCCTCACAGCCCATCCAAAGCTGTTATTACTGTAACAGACTCCAGTACGACGAAGTAGTTGAATTCGGAAGCCTGTTGTGCAGATTTGTACCTTGCATTGTTTCCGGTATTTTTTATTTCTTTTGTGTTTTATAATGAACAACAACCGTTGTAATCTCGGTATTGTTGCCAAACCTGAAGGTTTTATCATTGGTGCACTTTTAAATAAATACATATATGCCACAGCCGCAGCTCAGCGATGAGCACTTACACTGCGACTTAGGTGTTTCGTAAGTATTCATTTTGATTGCGCGATAATGATGTTTGTCTTCTGTTAGAATTAAAAAAACCAAAACAATATTCAACATGATGGATAATTTTGGACACCCGCGGCATGTGTGATCTGAGCATTTGTTCTTTTCATCTGAAGTGTGTCTCTTGCTTACTACCTATAGAGTATACGATGTTGTGGACGGAAAAGATGCTGTGACCGACTCCGAGCAATAAAAACATTCTGTTTATTCTCATGTCGTTGAGCTCGTGGTGACGAGTATGAGTAGCACTGTCATCTTTGGCGATGCCAAGGCTGAACCGATAGACTGCCGCAGAGCTATCGCCCTCAGCTCTGCACTGTGAGGAATGGCACGATTTTGTTGAAGTGATTGCGGCTCCAGAGAGGTGTCGTTGCTGTTGGCATGTACCGCAAGCAGGATGACATACTAGAGAGCAGGAAAGAGAGCGTTTGGAAGCCGTGCATGGTAGTTGACGCCGAGGTCAGGAAATGAGGCAGCAGACGGGGGAAATCGACCCTGTCGTGCTTTCAGTCCGGCTCGATCAGTTTGGAGTGTACAGCCTCGGACTGAAAGGGGGATGCCGGCCGACTGCGGGGCCGATGCAACAACCCCTCAGATGAGGAACCGAACTGAGAGCGAATGCCTGACATGGCAACGATGAGGAGACCCTGGTCGGCTAGCAACATGCCTTGTGAACAGTGTGAAGATGTCGATGAATATTCACTTGCCAAGCCGGTGGGGCAAGCAAGGTGGTCGCAGCCCATTGCTGGGAGATGCCGGTGCTAGATGCGACAGAGCAGAGGTGGTTGCGGAGGCGCTGCAGATGTGGAGGCTGAGAAAGTTGAATATGTGCCTACTGCATTTTCGTCCGAAAAGGCAGAGCCATTGCCGTGCCCTTGGCCACGAAGAACATTCCCCTGGATAGCAGGTGCTTGGAGTCAATCATCATGTCCAGGTCACCAATCTGTAGCACTTTCGATCTTGAGGACGGAAGAGACGGTGCAACAGACTCTGAGTTTAACTGTGAAAACATTCTCTTTATTCTCGTACCGTCAAGCTCGTTCCGACGAGTAGCTTGCTTTTATACACGGCAGTCATTATTAGTATTATAGTTGATCTAAGTATTTTGCAACACTATTAATACGGCAGATTGGGCGAGTTGGTACGGCATAATTACGAACCAGCGCACAGGTAGACCAGTTACTCAAAATCCAAATACACAAAAATATACACTCGCACAGCGCTGATGTGAGTTTTTTGTGTTTGGATTTTTGGTAACTGTCTACCTGTGCGCTGGTTCGTAATATTGCAACACTGCCGTCTTTAGGCGGTGTGGAGGCTGAACCGATGGACCGCCAGAGGCCCATATCTGTATCTGTTTCATATACTGAATGCCTTTTTGCACGGCTCAGTGTTTACTTTTGTCTTCCAGATTTCTACTGCTCACTTGTTTTTTTTAAATTTTATTTAGAGGATACTACTGGCCATTGAAGGCCCAAGTAGGAGTGGGGTACAACATATGCATTCACACACCTACAACAACAAACAAATAACACGATATTAAGAGGTTTACAACTACTAACCAGCAAATATACAGGATATATATATTTAAAAGGGGGGGGGGGCACAGCATGCATCAAGCAGCATGTAATTCAATCATTTGTAATAATAGATGTGAAATTTAAAACTCATATTTAAGATTGAACATTATCAAACAAATGTGAATTTAATTAAGCTATAAATTTTATATAGACTGTTACTTTTTATACAATTTTGTCTAGATTTGTCAGGATACAATCTGCAAGTATGCATAAAGTAACTGGAAAGTTGAAAGAAGCAAATTAGAGATTGCAAAACCTACTTCTCAATAGATATCTTTTTCCCAAAGTATTTACGTGATAGTGCAACTGAAATAAGGCTCCTTTTCAGTTTTTTTTTTTTTGAAACACCTTAAAAATACATTGTTTTCTAAGATTTTTTTATTATTATGCTTGGAAAATTAAGTTACCGATTGTGTTCAGTTTATTCTAAACTATTTATATGAAATTCCAGAGTGCTTTTGTGCATAACAGTGGCTAGATAAGGTTTTTATAATTTCTGATAAAACAAACTGACTAGTTTCTCTTTAGTGACCGTTTCGCCAAGGTGACAGCAGAACAAGTAACGGATCCCGACGTCAAACTGCAGGAATTTGAGATATATGTTTTCTTAGCGAATGCACGCCACTGTTGTGACATATTTGAATATCCTTATCGCTTGCTTGGGCTCAGCGGGTAATGCAGGTCGGCACTAGCGTGAGTATAAAGGCTGAACTGCATAAAGCGATTTAGCGAGCGACGGCGACAGCGACGAGTCAGCGACGTATTACGAAGATTTCTTACTATCGCTCGTCGCGTCAGGTTTTTGGATTTCTAGAAAATATCGTTCCGCTTTCATGCGGCTTGCGTCGTCGCGCGAGTGACCGAGCGTCAGCGAAGCGGGTCGCCGTCGCTGTTCTCGTCGCTCGCAAAATCGTTTACATTCGGTTTATACTTCACGCCGTCAATAATATCGACTCGAGCGCGCATAATTTCATTTCTACGGCAGCGCGTGTAAATCAAACCTTAAACCAAGACGGGGGCTGCAGCGAGCAGCTTTGAGAGCGTCATACAAGGGATTATAGTTTGACAGAAGCAAGCACACACTTCGCTAGCGCATTCCAGCCTTGAGCGCTCGAACTTCCGAAAACGAAACCAGATTTTGCTACATTTTGGCTAGCTCGAAACATTTTTTTTAAAATATAGGGTGTCTTTTAGCTATAATCTAGACTAAGAGAAATGTGTACCTTCCCAAATTATATTTATGTCGCCGTACTATATAAGTAATAATTGTGTAATATCGTTACGTTCATATAAAATACGGGGGGTGTCACCGGACCTTCGTCTGAAACAAAAAGTCTGCTATATATACCGAGCGAGTTTCTATTACAATTAAGTAGGAGTGTCGGGTTGTTAGTGCCTTTGTTCGTTGTTTGTGTATGTAGATGCTTGTATGCTGATCTTGTGGTATATGCTGTGATTTATGTGTTGGTATGCTGCCGTCCGTGTTCGAGCGTGTCACTTCCACAAATGCCGAAATGTCCTTCATTTTTTTGTAGTTTTCCGCATACTCACTAGGTGGCGCAAGCAGCCGCCCAATTTTGTTTTAGCTTTGTTTGTACGTAGTCCATTTATGTGTAAGGAACCACACCACATAGCTACAGTCTAGTAGAAAAGTAACCGCGTGTTTAAATGGCGCATAGCGCGGGCGTTCAGTTCGTCTTCGTTCGCTGGCCGTTTCGGTAGCCGATTCGTACCCGGAAAGCCGCAAAATTTGCGTACACACGAGATATGAGTGGATACGTCGAAACGTCGCGTACAACTTTGCTCGCGGTAAAGAGGTGAGCGGGACGTCGGTAACGCCGGTCGGGTAGGGTCGGGTCGGGTCGGTGTCGGAGCTATTCGTCGTCGCTCGCGGCAAACGGGCTTTTTCAATAAAGTTCATGTCTGTGGTCGCGAAAAGATAACTGCTGTGGAAATTACCCGGCGTCGGTGACAATGCAACCGGCTTGAGGCCGCGGCGATCGGCTGAACCGCCACGCGAACGAGACCTGCTCGATGGGGAAGCACGCTGCTGGATGCAGTCGATGGTCGCCCCCACTGTCGCGTAATCGCCGTAATGGATACGGCGTCGGCGCTTGGGGGTGAATGCTTGCGGTAGTTAAGCACGTATGGACGATTACGAACGAACACGTGCAAACTACGCTTTCGCTGCGGCGAAAGGCCGTGTAAAGCGCTGGGCCTCGCTCGTAGAACCCGTCTTGCGTCAAACGGCCGCCATTGTAAAAAAACACCCCTAGACGTGTGATCGCAGAACGAAGTACACGTTCAAAGATGTTCATTTTACACGAGACCTCGGGTGCAAACGAAATACACCGAGCCTCGCGTGTAAAACGAACACCCTTTTGGTGAGTCCGCCCTGGGACAACGGTTTACACGTCCAGGGGTGTACTTTTTCGCTGTGTGTGCAGTTTCTGTTACATACACAGGCTTACTATGGAAATTCTGGCCAAGTGACGGGCCAGAATTAGAACAAAACTCTTCTAGGCGTTCATTACAAAAAGCAATAGGACTGCCGGCGATGTGAACTATATGCCTTGGAAATGATAGATGCGGAACCTAGGTGCCAAAAAGCCTCGCAAAATTACAGCGTGCAGCGCAGGCCCTAGAAGTTCACTATGAGGCTTCATGATCAACACCCCGCCCCCCTTCCGCCCTCTTCCGCCCCCTCTTCCCTCCCTCCCTCCCCCCCCCCCCCCCCCCCCCCCGTATTTTATGCAGCTCGCTCCGTCTCCGTATAGCGGCGATTTGACCTGCTGATTTGAAAAGGTCGCTTCCCCCTGGTTAAGTGTATTTCTGCCGCACCCCCGCCTGGAGCTCCGTTTATTAGGCTCCAGCCGTTCGGAGCGAAGTATATTGCAGAACAAGGCATGTAGTTGGGCTAGTTAGTCGTGCATAAATGCTTGGTGGGAGCATCGCTAAAAAAGGTAGGGCCAGGAAGAGGCAACAGCTCCCTATCTTTCTGCTTCCTCCTCGTGGTCCTACATTTCTTAGCACTGTTTCCACCAAAACAGAAATTCCCCCACTTACCTTGGCGTGTCCATCAACGGGGACAATACCTGTGAAATGAATCAATTGGCTGTACTTCGGGTGCCCCCAGTGGAAACAAAGGGCAATAAAAAAGACAGTCAATCCAACAGTGTTTAAATTATCTTCGTAGTCAGCTGGCCCACAAAGCGGACCATGAAATCTGCTTTTGGTTCCAGATGGCTGAATTTTTAGATCGTGTATTATCTTCTCTTTTAATTCAAAACTATATGGTGGGAACGAGAAGGAGAGACGCCCTCTTTTATTTTAGTTTATCTCGCTCATCAGTAAAAATTTTGTAATGGCGATGGGCAGGATTAAAAAAAAAAAAAACTATGACAATTTTCTTGTTGGATTATGTTTAATATCGAACATTTTATTTATCATCTGTATCGTTTTATAAACCTGTGATAAAACCATCCTTCCTATGGCAGAGGCGCGAGGATGTCAAAGGAAAAGAGGCGCGCTTTGTCGACCGCCAGGGCGCGCCCGCAGTGCAAAATGGCGGAGTTTAAAGAAGGGCTGTTGTGTCTCCCGTTCTTGCCCATTCATAACCCTCGGCGTTTACTATTGCTACATGAACCTGAACTCTTCGCCATCGCTTGGTATAATCGAAAGCACAGACGATGCTGCACAACTGCCTCCATAATGAGAAGTTGACGAACCAATATCAAATACCATTAAGACTAGTCTTTTTGCTATTGCCACTGCTTGTTTCCGTAGAAGTCAAAACAAAATATTTAACCGAGTTCTGTATTTGAGGTTCTAAGGGCTATCTAATAAGAACAGTATACCTGCAGTATGCCACTAACACGATTCCTAAATGTTAGAGGCAGTAATAATTTTATCGCTCTCAAAAATTCAAAAATTCGTTGTTGTTTTTTGTGTTTCGCTGCAGACTTCGTCAAAACGCGATGGCATTTTTATGGGGTTTCCTTTATTAAAGGTTATACATTTATGGTTCTTTGCGACGACCTTTATTGCCTCCCTTAGCTACCGGTTGTTCAGGACGAGCCCACCTTGCTTCATTGTCTCTAGCCAAAAGCTGTTCTCTTGCGAGGTGTTGTGAATACGACCTTTTCTTTTTTTCAAGACATTTTGACGACACGTATTAACACTTCCGGCAAGCGTACATCTTCTTCACGGGACTAATGAATGAATGGGTGGTATTCTACCGGGTAGTAGCATGTGCTATACAGCATAGAAACATTTACTCCCCTTGCTTGTAAATCTTGCTATAAATTACGTTTCTCTTCAATCCCTACCCTATTATCTAAATATATTATGATGCTTCTCTGGACCTTTTCAACCGATCTTCTAACCTACTTTGTTTTTAGATTATAATCCCATTTTCTCCCGTCATTCTTCGTCACTAAGATGAAGCGCTCGCGAAATCTGTTACCCCAATAGGAAGAACAGGCCGAAGACCCGCCCACATCAAAACGACTAGTTTTAGTGTCTCGCTGCAACTTTGCTATTTGGCAGGCATGTGTCTATCTCTTGAAATTTAGCCCTTCATGTGTTTATCCTTAACACTCAAGTTCTCGCTTCAAAAAGTAAAGTGCTCTCCCATCAATTATGAAACACTTGTTTCTTTCCCACGAACTGTTTGTCTCTCGCACAGTTTTCTTCCTGGGTTAGTGGAGTAGTCCGGCGATTTTTTTAGCTACCCTAAGTATAATTTAATATTCAGTGGCCTTTACCCTTTGCCGTGTGCCATTTATTATCACGAAATTCCGAATAGTTATTTTAAAAATTTGGCAATAGAAAATTACGCCAAAACAAACGTTCAAACATATAAACAAACATAAACATTTTAAGATCCTACATCCTTAAGACCACGCGCTAAAGGTATCTTATACACGACTCCTTGCTCAAAGGTAACGATTTTCCAAGAGAGGGGTGCCAGAAGGCACCCCTCTCTTGTTTTTTTGATATGGAGTAAGATTGCTCAACTGAAAATCCGCATTGAAAACCAAATTTACACCAAACTCATCGCGCATGTTTTTACATTGTGAGAAATCGCATGAATATATGTCATGACTGCGAATCTTTGTTTCGATTCTCTCTGTTCCCTTGCCCTGCTCATTATAGCCACGTGCCTTCTTATAAAGTCATCTCTTTTGTTGTTTTAAATTTTTTTTACAACCAGTCTCAGCTGTTTTAACAAAATAGTTCAATTTTTTCTTGTTGCCCGTGAAGACTTTCATCTTGAAAAGTACGGTGAAGACCAAGATTGTAAGTTCAATGTCTTCACGAAAAACATATCTTGGCCCAATATTTAGGTTATGTCTAGGATGTTTTTTTAGTGTGTTTAGCACATTTTCAGACCAATAGGGAACTATCAAGAACACACTGTAGTATTCCTTCAAGTCCAACCGCAGTCGACGGCACAATCCGACGGAGACATTCAAGCCTTGCCAAAAATGCACTGTCACGATGGCGTCCATCACCATGGTGCGTTTGTTATCACCGACTTAACCAATGCCGCACTGTGAACGCACCTAGATGCCGTGCTTTTTCCTTTCTGTAATATGATTGGTTCGGACGGTGATCGAAAACACGTAAAGGTGGTAAGCGTAGCGACAAAGCACTTTTCGCACTGGTTCAACAATCCGTTGGAGCCAATCGAACGGATTGTTGCGTTTTAGTGGTGGGACGTGAATTGGAATGGGTGCACAGCTTGGGACCGCTTCACTGCGATCAAAATCTTCTAATATTGTAACAACTTAAATAACACTAAAAGGAAAAAAAACATTAGTGAGCTTGTACAAACTGAATTTTCGGGAGAGATGTGACGAGGTGAGATGTTTTTCTGCAGTTTCCAATACAGCCTGTAGGGAATGCTACCAACCGAATTTATTGGGTCCGCAGGAATCGGTTTTTCAACCCCCTATCGTGCTACTATTTACTACCAAGTTTAAAATACGTGGAGGACGATTTGAACGTACCTTTGCGGATTACATGACCTAGGTAAAATATTCAAACACACTATTTTGGGCAATGGTGTTTTTGGGTGGAACTGTAGTGCCAACAAGCGATGTCCACACCATCGCGTTAATGAAAACCCCTTGATCATCGCTCGAAGTCTATTTTTGGTTTAAGGTAGATCGCATATATTTGAAAAGGAACACAGAAAAATGTTTCGTTTAACATCTAAAATACCACAACGGGTAGGTCCTGAAAAATGACCACTAAACAGCAAACAATTATTTTATCCTGAAAGGAGGGTGAGGGCGCAGGAGAGCTGGTGAAATTTTGGGATAACTAAACCGAAGGAAGGGTCTGAATGTGTGTCATCTCCTTGTTATAGGTGTTTTGCTTTTGCTTTTCTTCCTCAGGCTGTTATGTCATTTATTGACCTGTTTTAAAAAAAAATTTCGATAATAAACTTGCGCATCACTTTGTAGGATACGCTTGAGCCCAATGATAATGGAGCGAAAAATTCGGATACAATCTTTATTCCTCCTGTTTTAGCTAAAGAAATGTTAAGTCTCATCAGCATTAAATATGACAGAGTTTAATTAGAACAAAAACACTAAATAGTAAGGCCTTATTTCATTGTGCACTTGGATGACTCACACTTAATAAGTTTTCGTTTCTCCGTCGCACTTGCAGTGAATGCAGACGTAGCTTAATGCGTATGATGTCGGGCTGTAACAAAAACAACTTCAAGGATAAATATTGCTTGCATTGAAACATCTGTTGGGATGGCAGAAATATTTTTTCAGCTTCGATACGAATGCAGTTATATGTTCACAAAAACATGTTTCAGGATACGGAAGACTTTCTGTTCACAGATGTGCCTCCCTCCCCCCCCCCCCCCCCCCAGTTCCCGTTTTATACAATAACAAAGGGAAAACGAAAACATGTTCAAGGTGAACCAGGCAATTATAGGTTTGAAACAGCCTGCATAAACAAAAAACAGTTCCGTAATGAAAGTTTAAGCCACGAGCCTAATATAGGACTTAAATCATCTTTCAAAAGTTTGCCGTTCAATTCATTTCGGGTTTTATTAACAACAATAGATATGATTTAGACAACCTACGTCACCCAGTTACACGCAAAATGTAGATGGTAGATGTGATGTTTGGTGTTATCGTTGTTGGAAAACAGAAATTGCCAGTTATCCTTCATCAGGCTGGTTTCTACAAATACCTTGACTAGAATTAAAAGACGTGTGTAAGAAATGGTCTGAAATAATGTTCGTTAACGCGTCGACAAACCATTTTGTTATGGCACTTTTTGCCCCATTGTTTTCAGATATTAAAGGGTGCATCAGCTAAATTCGTCCAGGTTTAAAAAAAACGCGTACACTCTAAGCGTGTCGAACCAACGTAGTATTGTTCACGATCCGATCGAGCAAGTCAAAATGCTTTTGGCGATATGCATCACAAACAAAATAATATGAATCATTTAGTTAAGTTTCTAAATATTATTTATGGGTAAACATCCTTCAATATAAGAGTTGTAGTGCGTGTTGAAAAACGTTTCGTTGCCTCGTTAACATCAGGGTAGTCGTTGTATGCCTAGTGTTTTTTAGCCTTAACAAAAACGGCGAAATATTTTTAAAAGGAAAGTCCACATACCTGCCCGCTAGCAAATTGCAAATTTGAACGCTTAGTCACGTGAATTATTTCTGTTAATTAACCAGTTTTGTGAATCTAAAAGAGTATCATCCCACGTTCATTATGAATGTGAAATATACTGCGTTAGAGTAACAGCGCAGCGTGCACGTGCTTTTTGTATCTTGGCACAAATCTGCTGAAACACCATGTATGTCCGGAAGATGGTAAGGACAAGAGTAGCCAAGATAAGAATCGCGAACCGCGTTACAAACCCCGGTACCTATGCTTAGCATAACCGAGACGAGGCGGTAGCACTTTAAGATCAGACGACCACTTCTAAATTAATTTACACCCTCAAGGGTGTTTAGAAGTGTCTATGAGTCACAACCTAGCACCCCTATAATCGAGTGTTTTCGACACAATAACACTCAGCTAATGGGTGTTCACGCCAGCTTTAGACCCTAGAAAAGCGCACACTCGTGTAAAAGTGTATATGGTTTACAGAATTACGTTTGACTGTGAATGACCGTGTCAGGACCGCTTGTGAAGGCTTATGATAAAGCACTGGCGCCATCAGTCAAAAAGCCTTAGAACACTTAGACCGGCGTAAAACCAAACGGAAGGCTTTCTAATATTTGCAAGATCAAGTCTACGAACGTACCTTGTATCATTTTCAGATTTATTTTATGCCCATGGTGATTTTAGTAAAGATATGCAGATCAGAACTGTATCAAGTCCTTCGAATAGATGGCGACAATTGGTTATTCTCATCATATGCAGTAACCAGCTGTAGTAACGCAGTCACTCACAGCCGAATGAAAATGTGCGAAAGAGCCACACTTTTCTGTATCAGTTGTAATGCCTACGGTGCAGGCAATCAGAATATATATTTGCTTTTAAGAAGATTAAGAAAAACATGCTCGAACTGGTTGCCGCATGCCTGCAACCACTCATGTATAAAACACAGAAATAAAGGATAAAATCGAAATTTATTTATTCTTTGCTTCTTGCACATACAGCTCTTTGGATGTGAATGATGAATTGTATGTTGCAATAAGACGTTCGGCGATGAACTAAGGTTTTGAAATAGTAACACCTAAAAATGTATTCCAATATCTTGCATCCATTAAATGGCATTCTTGCGTTCATTGAGTTAAAAAGTCAATCAGCCGCCCTGATAACCTCTTTCCACAAAAAACACGACACCACCTCTCTCCACAAAAGACACAACACCGGACCTCTAACAATGGGGTCAAGCCAACAAAACAACTGACAGCACCAAAGATGACACGTCATTCACACACACACAAAAAAAAAACACTCTGGGAAAACTACAGATTTCACTGGACTTTTCACTCAGAAAGTCATCTGCAAGACTACACACACACACACACAAAAAAAGAAATAATGTTATCAATACTATTAGCGATTTAGAAAACGCTTCCATTCCGCATTCAAAGACAAACAAGGCTTATTCACTGCATTCGCATGCTTCGTTATTGCGGTTGCTCTTTCAGCAGGCGCTTGCGATCGTTTTTTTCTGTTACAATTGTGGTTGTCGAGTTCCATAATGGCACGCAATTCCTACATTCCTGAATATGCTTGGATACCTCGGAATATGGATCCTTGTTTTTGACACATCGTTTATGTTCGCCTAGAGGCCCTGGTCTATCACTAGGACAACGCTTCGTTTGACCTATATAGCACAAACCACAATCAAAAGGGATCTTGTAGACTATACCTGAAATGCATGTAACACACATTTCCCTGTGTTTTTTTAAACAACCTTTCTGGGCAAACAAGCTCTTGTGCCTGTGAAACGAAGCATATACGTAAGGTTTGCATTCCGGGTTTCGAGTCCGTCCATAGACGTTTCCACGTACGGCCTTTGAACGCCGCCATCTTGCTGCTGGCTTGTCTAGATCGACGATCTATCCGTTCCAGCATCAGGATGGCTGCGCCAGAGGCGGGACTTGCAAAAGTCTATACTTGGTTTAATACTAAATCCGACCACAGTCAACACCATGATCCGATGAAGCCAATTAAGCAGAACCAAAAGTGCATGGTCATGTCGCTAATCGTCTTCGTCCGTTTGTTTTCGCCAGCTAGACCAATCATGCACGTAAAGAAGCACCGGATCACGACGTATTCACTGTACCTGATTGATCTAGCCGGTGATAGAGAACTCACAAAGAAGACGAGTGCCATGGCAATACGTTTGAGAGCTCAGCTCTTACCGCCGAATTCATAGATGTCACTCCGAGTCATGCCAAGTGAAGGGCGACCCTTCACTTACAGAAGGGCGGTTGAAGGGGCACTTCCACTTGAAGTGAGGTTTACCATTCTGAAATGGCACTTCGCTTTCACTCGAGCAAGTGAAGGGAGCCCTTCTACGGGATGCGTCCGGGAGCGAGAGTAGAAAAGAAATTTATATTTATACTTTGCGTAAGACCACAAAAGTAAGTTAATTCTTAGTGTGTTTACATAATTTGTGTTTATAAAGAAATATTAGCACATAACAAACATGTTGCGATTTCAGAAACGAACGTAGCTCGTGCATCTTCTTTCAAACTAAATTGGCCAGCAATATAGCCATCAATATCCATGCTGAATACATTCCAAGTCCTTCCGATATCCTTGTTCCAACGCCACCACCGCCGTTGCCTTTTCGTGTTTACTTGCCCTGCTGGTTTGTTCTTTTAAAGTTTTCATTTCCGTAGCGTGTAATGGATAAGGCCAAGGCACCCGCTGCGCGGTTCACAGAGATCGAAAAGGCAATACTGATGGAACTTGTAATGACGTACAAAAAAATCATCGAATGTAAAAAGACCGACGAATCGTCGTTAAACAAAAAAAAGGCAACTTGGATTCGACTCTGCAACGAGTATAACTGCAACCACGGTGTATATCGACGGGACGTGAAACAGCTAAAAAAATGGTGGGAAAATGTGAAGGCCAAAGCGAAGAAGGACCATTCCAAAGAAAAAAACAAGGTCCACAAAACAGGCAAGTCTCTCGTTCAGGTTTCTCATCGCGCTGAAAGTGCCTCGGAATGAGCGATGGGTCACATTTGTAGCCCGAACTGTCGGTCACAAATTCGCCCTTGTTTCGAACTGTTGTTTCTGGAATACCTGTCATGGGGGATGGAGCGTGAACGTGCGCAGACAAGTCGGTTATGCAACCTAATGCTGTCAGTTGAATACCGTAGTAACCTGACAATGGAGCAGCATGAACGGAACCGCAGCACGATATAATACTACCGTTAAATCAGTAATTCTACTTGCAGTTTTTGCGGCGGACATGTACAGTAGATCACAACTGACAACACCCAGATGCTCAATATTTCATTTCATTACGCATGGGGCAGAGGGGATGAACATTCCCTATCAGCAAATGCATGCCTATAAATCGGGGTATATTTAAAAAGGAAAACAGATCTTAGATAACATTAGAACTTGGAGTGCCTAGATTGACTACTGTTTGCTCCTTTAGGAGGGGGGCCACCTGGCAAGCCAATGAGCGCCACCTCCGTGCTGGTTGGGGCGGTGGCCTCACACGTGTTCAACAGACAGGAAAATATGGAGGACAGCGATGGGGCACCCTATCTGCCCCCGGTCTGCAGCCTCCCAGTTCTCCGACTACTGCAGCCGATGCTGGACGGCGAGGAGGACCCTCTTGATGCCGACTTGGGTAGAATGCTTGAACCGTTTCCATGTCTTGACCTGTACTTTCTAAACTCGTACCTTTTCGTCTTTACCCACTGATCTTCTCATGGATATGCATGGATACGGTTATAGATCATAATGAGTCTGCCTTCAGAAATGTTTCACCTGGTGTTCCTCAGTAGTACATACTGGCACCCCTACGTTTTTTAATAATCATGAATGACCTTGCAGCAACCATCTCATCTAATATTAATCTTGTTGCAGATGACTGTGTCGTCAATAACAAAGTAAAAAGTGTGCATGACAACATTCAATTTCAAGATAATTTAGTAAAAATGAACAAATGGTGCGAACAGCATGTACATTACTTATGTACAAGGTAACATATATCATTGCAGGGCTGGGTTCCATACAGCTTCAAAACAGTACATGGCAACTACTGCAGACTAACAATGACCATACTCCCCTGACAAAGAAACAAACAGCACAGGGTATTAAAATAATCATAGCATGATTTCTGCCAAGAAATATCTATACCAAGCACTCCAAAAGGTGGAAACGGTTAAGTGATCTAGTGGCCTAGTTTATGGCACAGGTTCAAAATGGATGAAAACATTGTTACACATTAGATCAGCAGCAGAAAAAAAAAATCAAATACTTCAAATTGCAACTGCATGAAAAACAAAAATACAATCTCAAACTTATAAAAACCCTTTCTACTCTTCATGTATGTCCCATTGTTCACTTCATAACTTCTACGTGTTCTTTCAATTGCAGAGGAGCCCGGTTCACCAGCTGGGCCTGCCTCAGACGTCGGTGCACCACTGTCACCAGCGGCTGCCTGCATCGCTGATAGACCTGCAGCAGCCCCAGCAGCTTGCCTGATTAGCCAGACATCTACTGCAGGGTCACCAGCTCCTACACCTGCGGCTGCTGCAGCGTGCAACAGTGGTAGTGCGGCAGCAGCTGTGGGCAGTGGTGCCCGCCAGGTCGGAGGACGTATGGCGCTGCTGGAAAGGAGCCTCGCAGAGGAAAACGATATGAGGATGGCCTTTGTCCAGCAGGAGCATGCCCTGCGCTGCAACTTCCTTGAACAGGACCACCGCGACGCACTCAGCAAGAGAGCTGCGCTGCATGAAATGGAAATTAAATTGCGCGAGGACGAGCTGAAAAAAAGAAATGCCATTCACGAAATGGAGATGAAGCTCCTGTGTATCAAGGAAAACATACTGCTGCAGGAGCTGAGCCAGAAGGCTGCACAATAAATCATGTTCAAACTGCTATGCCTGCTTTACTGATGGTTCACTTTTAAAGTCAAACTGAAGTATCACACACTTGGAAGTACGACTCCTCACCTTCATGGCCTGTGTGATGGGCCTCTTGAGCCTACGTGCAGCTCACGTAAAGCTCAGCAGAATGATGTTCTGCCGGATACGCAGACCCGAAGGAGAGTCCTCCGGGAGAATCGGTGGCAGGTGTGGCTGCCGCCGCCTTCTGGCATTCCGTGCCCTGGGACTTGGTGGCGGGGGTGGAGGAGGAGGTAGGGGCTCATTTCTTGCACGTCCCAGATTATGCAAAGCCGCACACGCGGTGATGATGCTGCATGAGTGGCGAGTCTTGTGCTGGAGCCGCATATCCAAACAGGGAAATCGTCTCTTCCAGACCCCAAAGGCCCTCTCGACGGAGTTCCTCGTTCGGATCTGGGCCTTGTTGTACCTAAATCAAATTATAAGGCATGTGATCGATTTTTAGGCATCTGGGAACATACTTGCAATCACTGTATTTTCTTTTTCAGTATGGAAATAACAGGTTGACATTCTTTTGTCGAGGTTAGATATGTTTTATTGACAACTTTTCGTGCACGCACGGCTTCATGATACTGTTGACATCTCATGGAAACTTTTTCGTTCTTGCGACATTTCGTCGACAAACGTTTTCTTCTGCTAGGTGGATTGAATTTAGTGGTCGCGGTCGTCAAATCTTATGATTTTTTTTTCATTTGCCTAATGCTGAAAAAGAAAAATTAGACTGAATTTACGTTTTAGTGAATGAACCACCGACGGCGGGGCAAGCTATGTCTTAAACAGACCGCACGATCACACCTCGCTTTGCTCCGCTCTGCTAGGGGAAATGGTTCATTAGCGATGTGCGCGACCAAAAGCGCCGCTGCGGTCAGCTTTCGACGATTGGCCAAACCGTGGGCATATGAGCATTGTCAGATTGTCAGCTTTGACGGTGTTACTTTCGGATTGCAATGACTCCTAGCTTCCACTGTGCTTTTTAAACACACCACCGAAGTCGTCGTCGCACCTGATGGTAAGTAGACAGGATAACAACTGGTGACGTCACGTCGAGGCAAATCCCACTCGTGACGTCACGGATGGAAACCATAACAGGGCGCCATTGAAACATCTCGGTGCGAAAATAATCTCAAGTTCGAGCTTGCACCAAGCCTTGTCGAAACCGCCAAGGGTTCGGCAAGGTAGGAAAGAACATTGGATATCGGCGAAGTGATCTGTCTATGAAACGCTTGAAGAACTGTTTGTCACCGGCAATGACTGCCTGCTATTACAGACATTAGTGATGTTGTCAGTGCAGTACCAAAACAAATCTTATACTTCTGCCGATGATTTGGCTTACCTCCCTCCGGGACTATTTGCCGCTCCAGGGTTTGCGAGCGGCGTCATCAGGAAAGGGAGACAGGCATAGCCCATATCCCCCAGCAGGACGCCGGGCACTCTGCTCTCCTCGTAAAGGGCACGCGCACGACTGCCATCAAAGATGCGGCTGTCGTGCACAGATCCTGGCCAACTTGCCACAACATCAAAGAACTGTAGCTGTGGGCCGGTGATGGCCTGCAGGTATATAACATTGCATTAATACGGCAATTTGGGCCAGTTGGCTCATGCTCGAAGAGAAGTAAAACAACTGCTCCCCCCCCCCCCCCCCCCCCCCCCCCGGGGCTGGCTACGTGCCTGTTGCCCGTAAATAACGTCGCATATGCAAGCTAGGTATAGGCTGTGCAATGGCTATTTCGAGCGGGCCCAGAGGTGTACAATAAGCAGCAACAACACAGCTGATGAAAGGGTTTCCCTATGTTTTACAATGATCGGGTTGAACAGCTGAAATCGTTTTGCGTGAGCATTACCCATGCTTCCCAGCCTGGCAGTTTAGTAGGCAAGCTACGTCAATAAAGGGGGTATAAGAAATATGAGCTCACCTGGACGTTCAGGGAGAAGACTCCTTTCCTATTGCGATAAACTTCCGCATCATCTCCGCCGGGGCTTCTGATGATGGGTGCAGTCGATGCAACCCGTGACGCCAGGAAACTGCCCCATTGCGTAGAAGTCGCGCATAACGCCGTGGTACTCCGACGCAGCCGGGAAGTGCACCAGCCTTCGGAAGAGCACCCTCGCGATGAGCGTCGTCACCGTCCTCACTGTGCGGCAGACAGTCGGCTGGGAGACATGCACCAGGTCTCCCGCTACCATCTGGAAGGTCCCGGCGCCGTAAAAGCGAAGGGTGACCAGCAACTGGAGCAGGGGGGTGAGCGGCAGTCCTCGGTTGTCGCCGGTTTGCTGGAGAGGCAGCAGCGTCAGGAGTTCCCTCACCGTCGTCTTCGTAAAGCGATATCTCGCGAGGAACTGGCGGTCACTGTACAGCTCCATCGGGTTCAGGCGGTCCGATAGATTACGCCGCGGCACCGACGGACCGAGCGGGTACATAACGCCGAACACAAGGTCGCACGCACGAGTAGCGAACTCAAAAGACGCGATCCTGCGAGCGGCATCACTCCGATAACCCGGGTAACCCGCCATCTTTTGCGATGAAGGGAGGCTCGAGTGTAGTTGAAGGGCGGTGCCACCGCTCACTTGAATTTTTTCGAGAAAAGTCCGAGTGAAGTGCGAGGCGAGGGAGCGTTTCGAGTGAAGGGGGATTTATGAAACGTAATGACACCCACTCAAGGGCGTTGGAAGTTAAGTTCGAGGGAAGTGGGATCTATGAATTCGGCGGTTAGGCTCCCGTTTGTGCGTATAGCGGCGTCGCCGTCGCCGTCGTCGTCGGCGCAACCGCGCCGTTGCATTATGGGACGTCACAGAACTATACACCAATTAAATTACCTGCTAAATTTAGCGAAAAAACCGAATTGGTGTTTAGGTCTGTGACGTCCGATATTAAAATACTGCGCATTTAGTTTTCTCGCTAAATTTAGTGGTAAAACTGACGGCACATGACCTTAACACCAATTCAGTTTCCCCGCCAAATTCAGCGGGAAATTGAATTGGTTTTAAATTTACGTGACGTCCATTTTGTAGCTGAATCTAGCGGAGAAACTGAATTTGTTAATGGGTGAGGTGACGCAAAGTCATGTGACGTCAGTTTCCCCGCTAAATTTGGCGGGGAAAGTGAGAGACTACAGTTCTCACGAAGACAAACTAGCTGGTGAGGTCGGTTTATTTTTGTTTTTGTCTGATACCGCGTGCGTCAGCTCGCTAATACGCCTCAACTTCTAACATTCGCACGTGCAAAACTGCT
This sequence comes from Ixodes scapularis, assembly GCF_016920785.2. Classification (NCBI taxonomy): domain Eukaryota; kingdom Metazoa; phylum Arthropoda; class Arachnida; order Ixodida; family Ixodidae; genus Ixodes; species Ixodes scapularis. The sequence goes on from NW_024609836.1 coordinate 61,516,527, forward strand.
TCTTTTAAAGAAAATGGCTATAAAAATATCAGAGAACAAAAAATAAATTAAAAATCTTTGTTGGCGAATGTTTACCTGTCCTCTGCGTCTAAGTGTCGATTTCAAGATTACAGTGCACCATTTTAGCCTTTTACTTATCGCACAAAAAAAGGTTTTCTTAATATTTTAATTTTATATTCAGATTGGTAACAATCAGTGACTTGCGGACATTCGATTCATGCATTCTGTCCAATCGACGCAAAGCTATGAACACCAAATATACTCCGACAATTTCCAGAGCGCGGTACCTCTCCTTTTTTATGCTCTCACCAGCGCGCGTCGCTCTCTTAACATATAGCTGCAAGCAGTGATTTCCCTATACACCCCCTAGGACGGGGTGCGGGGGGGGGGGGGGGGGGGGGGGGGGGCGGGGGGTGTATAAACCCGTTGTTTTTCTGAAGGCAACCCCTTAATTTGCAATGACTCCTCTATTCTCAATGCACCCCCTCCCCCCCCCTAAACATTTAGACACCACCTTAATTTCAATCCCTGGGGATACCCCTGGCTGCAAGCCATTGGCCCCTGATTTATTTGACGGGATATATGGCTACAAGTGTAAAGGGGGCTTCGAATTCTAGCTTCTTTTATTACTGTCTTTGGCGACATTTGGACATTTAAGAGCATGAGATCAGCATTGTCTGATTAGGCCTCCTTTCGTCTCAGTGTACATGGCTAGAGCAAGACAGCCGGTGATGCTCAACACTATTTCTAAGCCGAACTCATTATATTATCATTTAAAGCCACGTGATATCAGCCCTGTCTAACTAGGCCTTCTTTTAGCCCAGTGTACATGGTTAGAGCAAGATGCCCGCTTGTGCTCAACAATATTGCTAAGCCTGCGACAACGTCGTTCTGCACCGGCGTATTCGGGCGAAAAAACATACCTGCGTGAGGTGAAGGGTGTGCGCGTGCGCTGTTTCAACAGCAGCGCCACCACAACTGTGTGACGGTTGAGCCGCTGTACCTCGCTCAAGCTGACTTTCTCGACTTTAGAGCCTAAATTCAGGTTGACGTTTGCTTCATGCAGTCATGCAATCGAGGAAATAATTACCTTCTCGGCCGAAAGACCACTGATGTTTTGCCAAGTGAGCCGGCGACTGATTCAGCCCACGCTACTTTGTGGTATGCTATCCGGCGACGAACCCGTTTGGTATGCGTGTACTAGGTCAGCGCACTTAAGAAGATCACTGCTTCTGGTAGATCGGCCAAATAGGTCACTATGGCTATGTGCCATAGCGAAGAAGTGCACGTTTGCAATCGGTCAATAAGAATTACCGCTCTTTTAATGCGAAAACAAAACCCCCAGGGTACGGGGCAAGAAAGGCGAGGCAAACATCGCATTGTTTGTCTAGCGATTCTTGTCCTGCTCCCTGGAGCTTTTATTTTGGTAGCTATGCACGAAATAGCCCACATTTTTTATTATATTGCAACTTTTAATACTTTAGGCATAATTGGTAGGAATTAGAACTTGTGCAGTTTTGGAAATTTACAAAACAAAACCTTTCGACAGAGGCGAAAATCGTGAAGAAGATTATATTCTCTTAGGCTATGAAAAAGTAACAAAAGGTACACGCTCATTAGAGAGGGAGAGAGAGGAAGAGAGTGGAGAAGAAAAACACTTCATTTGCGCCAAAAATATGCCATTGATCTTGATGTCTTACCACTCCTCGCCCAACACATCTTTGATGTGTTGAACCTAGAGTGGTCAGAGGATTGCTTTTCTCTCTGCCGTGGGAGTGTGCCACCCTTTCAGCTTTCGGGTTTGAGTTTGTCCGGAAGATTTCGTATTGTCGCTCGAGTTATGGCACCTGCCATTGCGTAATCAGAGATCTTATGGGAATTGCTTGTGTACTGACCGCAGGAACTGCATCATGGTATGTCTTCTACGATGCTAAGGGAGTGTTTGAGGTGTTCGGTCCTGGTAGTTTTAGTCTGCTCCCAGCGCATCATAGCGGAGCCTTAGTTTATGTAAGATGAGATATGTTTAATCAAGTATTGATTTATTTCAACTGTGACCGTATTGGTTCTTTGTTTATAGAACTCACATGAATGTAGGAGTTATAGGATTAGGGTTATGAATGGGGTTGCCTGTAATGGAGTTTCTGCGAGCGAGCTAGTGCGCGAGCTCGTTCCCTTTTCATGCCCTTTTTGCCCCGGTATCAAATGTATCGTTGCCGGGATGTTTGCATGGTGCACGAAGTGCACTTACCTTGCAATGTGCACCTACTATCATACGACAATGCTCTATATTTATGTTTCTTTGTGGCGAAACCTCCCTATATTATTTTTAACTGTGTCCACCGGCGTATTAAATTAAAAGCTAATAAAATATTCAAGGAATTCGTTTCTCGCCAACGCAACGAATTATCACCTCAAATCCCTACTGAAGACAACAATGGCAAGTGGGTGTCTCTCCGCCAACATGATCTATATTTTTATGATGAATATTTTTTCACAGTAGAAGGGGAAAGCGTTTATTGCCAATAGTGTATAAGGAAAACCAGATGACTTTTCAAGGTTGAAAATACATGTTTTTTCTTTTTATTTTGCGGGGCTTTCGTAACCTTCTCCCCGTGTGAAATTTATTTCAAAATACAATAAAATAATTTTCTAAACGCTGTTCAGCCGCAGGTCTTCCAGCTGTTTAGAATTGTCGTTTTTTTTCGAAAAATGGGTATATATGAGGGGGATCTTCTATCTCCCATACCAGAGTGCACCTCTAAATTGTAAAGCACAATTAACGGAAGAATCCTAAGGTAAGTAAGTGGGAAAATATTTTATTGGTATACTGTCTTCATTTTTATTTTTCTCTAGCTTGCAATAACTATGAATTTGTTATTTCTTATGTTCTGGGCCTTGAATATACTCCGCTGCTATGTTTAAAAAGAAAGACAGAACGAGACGTTTCTATGCAAGAATGCTTTTGGTTGATCTTGTTGCATTAAAAGTAAAGAACATCTTAGTGACATCTTGATAATTAAAATGTACAACCTCTTGTCTAATTTTTTGGACTATATTGATACATAAATTCATGCTTTTTTAGCAAGACAGTGGGAAACAATACTACTGATGGAATAGAAATTTCGTTGCTTACATCGTAAATATGAGAGGATGGCTTACAGAAGTATTTAAAATACAATGAGTTGTCAATTCGCCTCTTTTAAAATTCTCGGATGGAGACCTTTCATATATAGATAGAATTAATAAGATACAGCAGAAAACTAAAATAATATAGGTAGAAAATAGGATACCCTAAAAGATTATGAAATCCCACGCTCATTAATTGCAAAATTTGTTTTCACAAGTACATATTATCAGTTTACAGCATACGTGTGATTTGGTGTGTTTTTTTTTTGTATTCTGAGAATGAAAATGGACATACCGCCTATATCACCCATAAACCAAACAAAAAATTGTTTGTGTCAAGGGTATTTTATGTAAAACCAATATATACATCCGGGAGCGAAATTTTGCAAGCGAGCTTTTTAGAAAACGTCGCAATCAAAACCCTCAGATGGCGAGAAAAAAACAAGAACGAACAAGACAACACAAAAGCTCAAGCACGGCTGAGTTTTTCGTAAAGGAACATAAAATTAAAGCCATCGACACAGACAGAAAAGGGAGAACACAAAGAAGACGTGCCGCCGCAAAGTTGGTGGAACTGAGCCTGACTGACTGACCTTCATGCATAGACCATGGTTCACCAGCACTCACTCCTCGACTACAACAACGAAAGATCACACTAAAAGAAAATTTTCACGCCTTCGTTGTAAACTATAGAGGGATGGCTGACCCAATTTCTGTGGTCCCCTATACTGAAGGTTTCCTTTAAGGTTATTTTGAAAAAATTCCATTCTTAGCCCAAGATTGAAGTATCTACCCCTAATGGCGAGCACGCATTGCATTCAACAATATTTACGGCTAGTTCAGATGATGAAGATACATTTATCACACTTCGTTTGTGTTCCACTTCCGCTTGATTGTGGCCAGACGAGTCGCTGTGTGGGCCAGATGGGTGGGCATGCTAAAGTCCGCCTCTTGGAACAGAAACGTACAAAAGTGGACAGCACCCTGCCGATGCACTCTATGCGCTGCTGGATTGGTTTCATCAGAGCGCTGCGACGGCTGCACTTAGGTTTATAAGAAAACTGAAAAGGTTCTTGGAAAAAAAATAATATAAATCGAGTTAGAGGTGAATTTTTGCATATTTTTGTCCCGTGAATTCGAGTGCCACGATCATTTGACGGAAAGAAATCACCAGACGCGAAAAAAACGAAAAGAAAAAAACAACTAACAATTGGGTGTGACATCATACATAGTTAGCAAACGCCCAGCGATAGCCGCTTGTGAGGGAACGCGGAAAAACGCTTCTATTCAGGTGAAGCTTGCGGTAGGAGCGGGAGTGTTGAGATCTCTGCATAATAGCTCACGATTCCCTCCGCCCCCCGAACATGCAGGGAAGGAGGGCCTTCGGGGTCATTTTAAAAACGCTGTTTTGGCTACTTAGCGCATCAATTTGAAATATAATTTTTATATTCGTGACTTTGTAGATGAAATGAAGACAATTTAAGATTTTTTCTTTTTATTAATACAGAAGCGTTATAGTTTTCCTTGAAAGTGAGGCGGTGTCTAGAAACCAAAATGTGCCGAAGCTCTGAATCTCGTCTTGCGTGCGAGCAATAATGCCGAAAACTTAAAAAGAGTGCGTGAACGCTCTGTAGTCTTACGGTGATTGCATTAAGTTGAGCTTAGTAAACGGCGAATAGCAATATGTTGAATGCTACCAGCAATATACCGAGAGATACATTTGATTGTTTTTAATATTTTCGTACAATGTTAAAGCTTGCGTAAGTTAAATATTGGCTAATTGCTAACACTTTGGCCTGCTCGCAGACTCTTTCATTTTAGCTTGTCAATCCTGAAACTGAAAATGAACACCGCTGCAAAGGTCCTGACCATCTTATTTGGCAAGTCCGAATATTTTGTTTCAATAATCACCTCGATGTCAGTTTGCTTTGCTACATCCGCAACCCGAAGGAGTAAAGAGCCTTGGTTTTTAAAATTAACAAACTATATATATAGTAGGACATGAAACAGCCGAGAAACAGTCACCTCTGATGAATTGGCCGTCAGCCGAAGAGTATCTGCACAGTTCCTCTGTAGCGCCTTATCAAGGCGACACACTCTAGGTTCGCGTGTACTGAACATAAACTTGTTAAAATGTACGCTAGAGGTTCAACTGTAGCAAGTTTCCTGTTGCAAATTGAAGTGTCCATCAGCCAGTCAAGACATGGCTTCCTGTAATGAATTTCTACGGCGAAAAGTGGGTGCATTTTTCTGTGTGATTGGATATAAGAAAATATAAGATTACATCTATAATAAAGTAAATTAGTTTGCAACACTTCTGAATCACGTAAATGAAAATATTGTTCAGTTATTGAATTTTTCTTTCAAATTCATTGAATATAAAACAAAGTGCTAAAGCAACCTCATACAGGCATTCATCTACGCTGTCGGACACTGCTAGGGCGAACGCGGCGTCGGCGCTCTTCTCAATGGGGCATTTACGTGTCAAAAAGCAAAGGGTATCTGGAAGTTCGATAGAGACACCGAGAACTACGCGGTAACACTGGATCAGTAACTCCATGTGCATGTAGACGATCAAAATAAATCTAAGGTCAAGAAATACATTCCGACTTCAAATAAATAAGTATTGCTCTATTCTTTCTGCTCATGGCGATATGCATGAGGCTTCTTCTGCGCTTAAAGCATCATTCGCACGCTTCAAAGTTATGGGAAAAAAAGGTGATGCCAGAAAGCAGGTGCCCGATGAAACCCGCCCAACATGGAAAATAATAAAAGGTGCCTCAAACTCTATTTCGCTATTTTTGTTTTTTCTGCCTGCAATACATCACCCACTCGTAAAGATGCACGACGAGGTCGTTTTCCTGTAGTTACACAAACGGAATATTTGCAATATATCAGCGTCACCGGAACGCTTGCGAAACTTTAACACACCTTCCATTCGTTTCGAGTGTTATTTCGCTTAAAATCGTCGTTTGTTTTTACACACCTGTTGTTGGAACAGGGGTTTGCGCCTTAAATACAGCGAAGTTTAACATCGTTCACTTGTGAATAAAAATACTAAAACTAGAAGAATTATACTTTTACAATAATAATAAAGGTACATGTTTGATATGACCCAAAAAAGAGAAGTGATTTGGGTTATTTTTCGGCGAAAATACATAATGCACTGGCGTTTTCCCGTTAGGAATGCACGGGATCACCGCGAAGGTAGACTGATTGCCGTCTGCTTTAATCTGCGGCTCGGAAGTCACATAGAAACTAGCGACAGTTGAATTTCTAGCATATATTATAATGACTCTATGGGCCTGACACTCTTGGGTAACACGCGGAAAAATTTGGAACACTGGTCTGTGTGTCGGGCAACTTAACCAGCTAGTAGCATTTTAAGAGGCTAGGTGGGGCTAGCTACCGCCCGCTATAAAGCGCAGAGACACTAGCATTCGCCAATCCATCAATCCTTAAGCCGCCAGGGCACCCACACTCTCCATATGGCTATCCTGATTGGCAGCTAAATGAACGCTGGCCGAGGCAAGTCCCAAACATCATAACATATGGCTCCGTAGTCAATGATATTATATACCATTAGCCAATGAGGAGGCCAAAGAACAAACCAGGAATCAAGGAACGTAATCATCATCCGCCACGCATTGCGTTTCTGAAGCTTCCAGTTAGAATAGGTACAGTTTCCCACAATATGAAAGAACCAATTACCGGGGAAGTTTCTGCCACGGTGCTAAGCCCGCTTTTGCCAGACTAATTACCTTTTAAAAAGGGAACAGAGCGAAGCTTTATTTCTTTCCCCACCCCAAGCAATGTGGTGACGGCCAGAACGAACCCACAAGAGCCACCTTAGAACGGCCTCTTCAACTAATTCATTTACACTATTTACATTATGTTAAATCTGAGACGTGACGAGCCGATCTTGCGGTTGCCGTTGTTCCTCGATGTTTGTCTTGTCTCGAGCGCCGAGAGAGGCCGTGATCGCGCGGGCACTTCTTTCACTTCTTTCGCGCTTCGCTGGGAGCCGCTACAGGTATTTTATATTGGTCAAGACAGTACCTTTTACCACTAGAATGACGAGACCCAGCCTGTGACATTCCCGTATTACAAGGGGTGTACGTGTCGTTGTTTGATAACTTGCCTTTCTGTTGCAGTGGTCGCCATCGTTGTTAACGACGTGACCGCATTTAACAGACGAAACTCAAAAGGAGACTACGCGAGAAGAGCCGTAGCGTCCGGAGGATCCGAAGTGCACATGAAGGGAGAACAGGCGCGAGACATCGCCTTCGAGGATGTGGATGTTGCGTATTATCGCGGCAACTTTAAAGGATAGAAGTAATGTTCAGTGAGCCCATTATTTCTTTATAACGGCACCTCCCAAGCCAACTATTTGGCTGAATGTTAGGTGAATAAATAAAATTGGTGACGGATTTCTGTGGTTATGCTTTTCGCATGCTCATGTACAAGTTACTTCAATACAAATAAAGATTGTATTTTATTATGTTTTGTAAATATTATAAAGGAATGCGTTTCGCTAACATAATCTAAAGTCACGCCCCTAACACATCTCCAGTAGGCGCTGCCCTGCGCGACCAAAGCAAAACATTTGTCAAGAAAAAAAAGAAAAAAAAACAACGAGAGTGGGACGAGAAGCGACGGACAAACTCAAAGTCTCAAACACAGCTGAATTGTATTCGACAACGAAAGGGCTGATATAGGCATCAAATCCTACAGAAAACACTAGAGATGAGAGAGAAAGAGAGAAAGAAAAGGAGAATCCAGTGCCACAAGCAGTAGAGAAAAGCAACCTTTACAATAAAACTGAGAAGCAGTGACCTCCTTTTTTGAATAAAAACAAAGACAATATTTTTTTTAACGTGTCTACACCGGCAGTGCCCTCAAAGAACTCAAAAGAAACACGTTTCAAGGATCAGTCATAATGCACACTTTTTAGGCGAAAGCCGGAACACTAGAAAAGGAAGGACGCAACGAACTAAATGACCAGGAATCCAACGCAAAACGAACTGATCTTGATAATGAAATCGGACAATAGCAAGCAAAACCTCCTAGGCCGCAGAAAAACACTTGATGTAACGCGGATGTTTCAGCTGTAGACCTAAAAATTGTAAGCTACCCCCCTCCGGTCTATCCACAGAAAACTTTAATTCTGGAAAACTGTCAGAAGCAACCTTTTTAAGTGATGCCGCTAACTTGGAATCGGTACTGCATATCAAAAGGTCGTCAACGTATCTCCTTACAAGAACGTCGCTAGGCGAACGGTTCCGGATGATATCATGCAGCTTTAAATATAGATAACTTAAATAAATCTCAGACAAAATCGGAGCAACTGCCCAGTCGATGTATATTCCACGTTTCTGAATGAAATCTTGATTATTGTTTTAAACCACAGTTGCTTGCAGATATAGTTAAAGAATCCTAAGGAAGTTAGATACCCCTATCCCTGACTGCGGCAAGAATTTAACAAGATTGTTTTCAAGAAACTGACCTACGCGTTCAAGTAACGTCTTAGGTTATAACGAGTAATATAAGTATTTGATGTCCATCTAGAATAAAGTGCAGTGCTTCCCAAGAAAAGGCTGTAATTCTGCAACCAAGTAATTGAGCAACGAAGGATTAACGGACTTTCGACATCCAAAACACTCAGGGTATTTCTGAAGAAAGTACGACACCAATTTTTGCCAAGTGCCGTTCTCATTTACCGCAACTCGAAGAGGAAGGTCCACCTTATGGTTCTTCAACAGAGATGTATAGTCAACTTGGAAATCAAGGACGGAAATTCATTGTCCTTCATTATACTAACAATTCTTCACGATTGATCTGTCCCAGGTTGCCATCGAACTGCCGAAACAACTCCTCTATGGCTAAGTCTGATTTTTTTTGGAACTCATTGATTGGTAATACAGCAAATTGTCCAAATCTGTCGGTTTCGAGAAGCATGATGTCCTTTTCTTCCAACAATTTTGTCACGGAAGTAACTTTTCGAAAATCCCTACGGTCAGTCGAAAAGATGAATCAACCAGAGAGGCATTATTTTCATCGATGTAAATTCCAATGCAATTTCTTCAGTAGGATTCGACAAAACACTTGACAAACTGTGGATGGCTGAAACGATATTGACTCTAGACGCTTTCACATTTTCGCAAAATTTAGGAGCGTTAGCCAGGCACACTTCAGTTTGCTTCCTCAGTTCATGGCCGAATGGATTGACGGCTAACTCAGACACTTTTGATACAGCTGAGAAGAGAAACTGTTTTGAAGCAGACTTGGGACGAATGCTCCCACGTAAGGTATGGAACGTAACATTGAAAGCGAGGCGCATACAGTGTAGCGTTCGTTCTTGTGAGACCTCTTCAATTCACTTACCTGGTCTGTAGTAACACTGGTGAGTTTTTATTAAAAGTTCTTTCCTTCGTTCCAAGCAGTGTGTGAGTTTCTCCTCGCTGTACCGTCTCTATCTCTCATCTCACAACACATTGAGGTCGAGTGTTAGGCTTAGCGTCTAAGGCGTAGAGTATTAAGTGCAGCACAAGTGGAACCCGAGCAAGAAAAAGAGCCGGTAATCTTCTTTATCGTAACAGATTAACAGCTACTTGATAATAAAAAAAAATTTGACGAAATTCAAAGTACCTTTTGTTCGGTCTTAACACATTGACGCCCATAGCTCCCACCCGTATGTACCCGCCGTACCCGTGGTAACGCGTAAACTTCTTGTATCCTGTTTTCTTGTTTATTTTATTTCTTTTTTTTTTCTTTTTTTTTTGGAGGGGGGGAGGTTCATCTTTGAAATTGCTGACTGATAACTTCCGTCACCAACAAGATTTGCGGTTTTGACTTTCGGTAAACTCACTGAATTGAACTCGGTACTCTGGAAACATTCGGTGACTCTGGTAAAGACATTTCAAGGGTATTAATTTATTTTAAAGCCGGGATTGCCTTGTACATCACGTCACTTAAAGTTTTAGTATAGAACGTTTGCCCTCGCTCTTTTAGCTGAACAATACTAATTTCTGAACTTGGCGCTCGTAAGGACAGCGTCGGGTTGGCGGACCAATAGCGAGAATGGTGCTCAGTCTACTTGTTCTAAAGGATTGCCACCCCCCCCCCCCCTAATAAAAAAAGCCTGATGGGTTTTTAAGCATAACACGAGAGAAACGCCTAGTTTGGTTCAAGTTTAAGAATCCGAGGGGCTTAACTAATGCCAAATAAGGTTTTGCTTTAAGGTACTTAGTGCCAAAGTGTGCTTTTCTTTGACTTTGTATGACGTTTATTTTGTTAACCACACATTTGCCAAAGTGCCGGACGTGAGCCAAAAGGCTCACGTACAAACCAAACAACCAGCAGTGCAGCCTAATTCTGGCACTTTCTCGGGAACTGCGGTCAAAACAATCCAGGTAAAAACCGAACAACCAGGCATTACACCGTATAACTCTGGCACCAGATTGGAAATTTAGGACATAAATACTCAGATACCGATTAAAGACAAAAAAAAGGGTTATACTTTGACATTTTTATATTTTCAGGGCCTCAATAGCCAGAAAGAAAACGAAATGTCTTCAAAATATGTGCTACGTGAGCGAAGTATCCGTAATCAGACTAATATTAGTTTTAACAGGGACACAACTTGCCCCAAGTCAGTCACAAATGCACATGAAAAGTGCTCACCTCGAGCAAGTACCTAAAACTGACTCCCGGCAGCTGCTCCGCACTAAGGCAAAACTGGGATCATTGCGCCCATTGCGCCATCTGGAGGGCTCTTGGGAGACACGGCGATCCTCGGGGATGCGCCGTACGCATCGAAAACGAAAGGCTTGCGCTTCGCTGTTGAGTTTCAGGAAGACCCGACATTGCCTTTCTCTATCTTGAACTTTAAAGCTAGTCTGGAAGAACTGACATAGCTTTTCTGCGTTTTAAACTATCATCCAGAGATTCTGCTCTGCAGGCAGAAAACGCCATTTCCGCTTCGGTTATACTTATTTAATATTCATTGTCTCTCGTTTTTTTCCGCTTATGATAATTTATAAGATGTAGAATAGAAATGAAGAAATGCGTACTGGTGAGACAATAAATACCGCAATTTGTAGCTCGAGAGTGCTACGCAGTAAACAGCTAATAATTATCGCTTGGTTGAAAAAAAATGAAAGCCGTTTACAATTCCCTGTAACGCCGGTTAGAGCGCAGCTCTTGAGGAGGAAGATGGAAGCGTACTGAGGGATAGGTGACTCCTTGAGGTCACGTGACCTCAAGGGGGTCACGTGACCTGAAGGGGTCACATGACCTTAGGGGAGTCACGTGACTTCAGGGGGTCACGTGGCCTAAGGGGGTCACGTGACTTCTGGGGGTCACGTGACCTCAAGGGGGTCACGTGACTTCTGGTGGTCACGTGACCTCAGGGGGTCACGTGACTTCTGGGGTCGTTTCTGGGGGTCAGGTGACCTAAGGGGGTCACGTGACCTAAGGGGTCACGTGGCCTTGGGGGGTCACGTGACGTAGGGGTGTCACGTGACCTTGGTGGGTCACGTGACCTCGGGGGGTCACGTGACCTCGTGGTTACGCCGACGCCGACGCCGACGCCAACGGCGACGCCGACGCCGCTCAAGCCGGAAACGGGCCCCTAAGAGCTGCGCTCTAAAACACGAAATACGTTTACAACTCCGTGTAATGCCAAATTTGAGCGCTGCTCTTGAGGAGGAGGAGGGGAGAGTACGGAGGGGGACAGTATGCCTCTCCTCCTCATCCGTACCCTCTCCTCCTCCCTCCTCATCTACTCCTCCCGTGCTCCTCCCCCTCTTCTCTTCCTCCTCCCTCCTCCTCTTCTCTTCCTCCCTTTTCCTCCTCCCTCTTTCTCCTTCTCCCTCCTCCTCCATCTACCTCGTCCCTCCTCCTCCTCCTCCGTCCTCCCCCTCCCCTGCTTCTCCCCCACCTCCTCCCCCTCCCCCCTCTTTTCTCCTCCCTCCCTCGCGGTACATTATAGGAAACGTCCTATAATGCAAAGCGCGCGTGACCGCGGTGCATTATGGGACGTTTCCGGTAATGCACCTCGCGGTTACGCCGACGGGGACGGCGACGCCTACGCGTTACGCAGACGTGTTACGGTTACGCCGACGCCGCTCAAGCCGGAAACGGGCGCCTAAAAGCTGCCCTCTAATACGTACACGCAATAACCCGTATTCTATTTTGTAATTTTTAAATCAGCCTAGAGGCTAATGATGTTCTGATTGCCGTTGTAATATTTATTTGCATCACTCAATGCACAAATCTTCTCATGCCTCTTTTTTGTTGTCGTAGCGTTTATTTGTTATTCTGAATTAACTGATAAACGCTCCGTGTTTTCTCGGCTACGTTACTATCATGAGCATCTTTAAAACTAGCGAGTTTTTTGTGCAGGTCGTGCTGGGCTTCCGCACGTCCCACTTGTCCTACGAACCGGCAACATTTTTGTGCTGATAAAAAGTGCACTATCACTGTTTCCCTTTGTAGCCCACGTGCCGACACCACCAGCTATCTAGCCAGCGAATCTCGGTTATCTGCATCATCTCGCTTTGACATCGAACGGAACGAAACCCGGAACATCAAGAACCTCACCTAACTTCTACCGTATAACAGGCAAGCATCAACCATTGAGACTACGACAATGGACATGAGAGCGTCACAACATGAGCATCTTTAAAGCTTTCGACTTCCTCGTACAGGTCGCACTGGGTCTTCTGCAAGTCCCACTCATCCTACGAACCGGCAAGTGTGTAATGTTAATGAAAAGTGCAGTCTCACCGTTGCGCTCCGACGTCGATGTGCCGATTCCACTAGCTGTCCTGCCAGCGAATCTAGGTTACCTACTCGGCCACGCGATGACTTCGCATTGGACGACGCCCAGATAATCAATAAAGTCACTTATCTTCTACCATTTAACATCAACAACCATCGAAAGTGCGACAATGGGCGCGGCAGCGTTACCACGATCAGCATCTCTTAGCCTTTCGGCTTCTTTGTGCAGGCAAGAACATGGCAAATGCACGACTAGTTGTAATATATGCCTGTTATACAGATAGAGATACCTTATGCAGATAGAGATACCAACAGTATCTCTATCTCTTTCTTCTATCTTCGTTTTTCACGTTTTTTCGTCTCCCAAGTTCAAGCTGTCTCTATCCTAGATCATTGATGAGCGATAAAAGGGGCTGCTCTTTGCAGCTCGTCATAAACTCGTCATATCTTAAAGTGTACTGATTGGACGATTTCCCAAAGGAATGCTGACTGCGCAACTTCGTCAGCAGTCTAACCAGTATCACCAAAAAAACTAATATCGCTCAGTTGTAGAGACTGAAAAAATTACCTAAAAGCCGTGGTGCGCTAAAGTTGCGACTCGCGCAGCAGGCACAAGGCTGGCGTTTAAAAAACGTATATGATAATCTTATCAAGTCTGCTTTCTCACCGCCAGCCTTAGCCTGTTGCTCGAGTGGTAATATTTATCGCACCCCTGCGGTACCCACGTTCTTCAGGTCTCTCTGAAATTGACTCATTTAGTGGTTTTGGATGAGCACCATGTATTAACGCAAGTCCGATAGGAAACACAAATTATTCTGGTTAATGACTGCACATAACCTGAACGCTGTAGAAAAACATATTAAAGAAATATAATAAAGATATAAAAACAGCATTCTTTACCAATCAACGTCCCATTCACGCAGATAACAAACCTCTGCAGAATGTTGTCTTTGGAACGATAGGGAGTTTTAGAGTAACGTACTCAACTTTAGCGCACGCTGGCGCTAAATTTAGCGCTTGCGTCAGCGCAGGACTGTTTTAGGATAGCGTTTCTCTGCCGCGACGAAAAAGCCCAAGCATCTCCCGCTTGCGACGCCACAAACACGGTGACGCTTTTCATTTCAAATACTACATGCTGTCACTCGAAAAATAAAAGTGTACTTCTTCACAGTGAGATCTTAGATTTTTTTAAATATGAGAAGGCGACGGGAGTGATCGACAGGTTGTGTCCGCTTCCATGGCCTCGGTCACAGAAGTCTCGTGCACTGAAATTCGCCGAGAAACGTTCGAGTGTCGCGGGCAGCAAATTGACGGCGTTCGTCGCCCACCTTGCTCTAAATGTTTCTGACCTGCACCACCCATAAGAGTGCAACGTAGTCCTGCGCTGAAGATCGCAGTCGAGAGGGCGCCGCCGGCGTCGTGCTCACGATGCCTGCCGCAGCCGCGGTCCTGGGGGACGCCATTTCGTAGCTGTGTTCGTCTCAGTTTTAGCCGAATTGTCACCACGAATCCTTCTTGACAAGCGCGAAGACTCTTTGAGTACGCACGCAATTTCTGAAAAATAGCACACTCAAAGCACGAAACATGGTTAGCATTCGGCGCATGCGCAATGGCGGCGTGCGCTAATCTAAAACTGCCGAATAGATGCAATATAAACCAGATCACCGTAGCCTGTGCCAAAACGTCTGTGTTTTACGGGAGGACGGCTTTGCCCTGATGAGTAGAAGGTAAGTTCACCGATAAGACGACCGATCGAATACATTAGAAGTGTTGGTTTCGGGGAGTTAAGCGCTATGTCCCGAGATAGGTAAACAAGTGCTCACGGTGCCTTTATCTCAAGCACTATTTAGGGGAAAAAAACGGATACTCTTCAGTCAGTCGGCAAGGTGGATTCTAGTTTCAAACCTTCCATACAGATCCCATTGGACTGTTTGCGTGGTTCCGGACGTAGGAACACGTTTTTCAATGCCGCCGGTTGTGAAGGCTCACGAAGGTCGATGTGGGCAACATAATGGCCCAAGCGATCACACTTTTTTGCGATACGTCTTGAGAGGTTTTGGTACAGCAAATCTAAACAATCAGCAATGAGTGGCGTAAACTCCGGAGTTCTAAAACTACCATTGAGAACACAAAACTGCTCACGTCTTGACCTTAACTGCAACTTTGGGTGTGAACGGTTAAGCGGACTACTTCAATAGCATTACCACTTCCTAAGGCATTGTCATTGTCGTCCGATTATGACACGAGAAGCATGATTCAAGTTGACCTCAACTAAACGCAGCCTTAGTTATCTACCGAAAATGAATGAAGCCATACTATGTTCATGAGTGTACACTATACCACCATTTATATTGGCCAGAAGTGTGAAGAAAAAATTCATTAATAAACGTTTTACAGCCCCAGAGTTTGCAGCAAGCTGCAGGAACAGTATTAAAACAGTATATGTTCCCAAACTGACCTCCTAGCCATACGTATTGCACCATAGACATAAACAAACAAAGTTATTGTTGCAGTGAGACTACAGCTTTTTGCGTTAAATTCACATGTCTTGCTGTATTTAACACGCATGGTGCTGAGAGTAGCAATGAAGCATTAAACGAGTAAACTTAACATCAAAGATGATGGATTGTTAGCCCGTCTTAAGCAAAACGCATTTGACATCCGCGCTTTATTTCTAGTGCAACAATTTTTCTATTTTTAGCACGCGTACGCGCCCCACGCTCAATGAAAGCGTGCATTATCTTTGGTGTGGCTTACTTATAGGTGGACAAAATATCAAAGAATTTAAAGTTTCAAAAATATGCAGTCCTATTTCACTCCACTAAGAGCCACGAAACATTTCTGTTTCAGCGAGTATTCAACTGCATGGCTTACTGCGTGCCTACGTGAATCATAAATGCAACTCTTAAATTTTTTCTACTTCGCATTAGTCATTTTGTTTTTACTCTTTTTCTCCCTTTTTGTGCTTTTCGTTTTTAAATCATACCTTATCTACAAGCCAGGGTACTCTCTTTATTTTTTTTTTCATTCATTGTTAACAGCGCACTGGTTAAATAAAGCATACATATCGATTTTTTGGTCTGTAAATCATAACTGTTTCCTTCCATCCGTGTCCAACTTGTGTGGGTATAGCGCGCCGACGAGCCAGGGGAAACTGAATTGTAGACCTCCTGAGCTATTTTCGGAACGTTTCGCTTTTTCGAAGGTCATAAAAACATGACAAATGGTGGCTTCGCTCCCATACAACTCAGTTCATTTCAAGCATGGTTTGACATTTTGAATTTTTTTCAGCTGGAAAGGAAACGCGCTTACTTTATGGCAAATGATGTTTCATCGTATGGTATTCTGGGTATTGTATTGACATTTAGAAGTAAAATGCCTCCGGTCGTACATCCCTTCTTTTTTCTTTTTTCCGGCAATTTTTATGTGCAGAACTGTGGGTGATTCAAATATTTACGAATACCCTTTATCCCAGGAGGAGTATTGGGAGGATGTTACCGTTCCAATATCAGAACTCACCGGCCGACGTCTAAAGGGCACTTCACCGCTAATCACAAAGGTAATCGAGAAATATAATTGAGCCACCAGTCTTTAGGTTTTAGGGGTCTGTGGAGGCAGCAATTATTGTTTCTATGTTTGATATGGCTTGCTTCAGTTCGCTAATACGCCTTGACTTCTCACATGTGCACGTGCATAAGTGCTGCATTAAGAAAAGATGGCTAAACAGAAAACGACAAAAGAGAATATGCATGTACACATTTTGTTTGCAAATATTTATGAGTATGGTGCGTCTAATTCCTAATTAAGATATTCCATGCACCATTTCAGCCCTTGATATGTCTCTTATAAAAAAAAAAACACTTTATTCTTTCTAATTTTTATTACTTTTCATTTAGATTAATAACAATCCGTGACTTGACAGATATTCGAGTTGAGCATTGTGTCCAATCGCTGCGATGATATAAATACCCAAAATCTATCAGTTTCCAGATCACAGTCCCACTCCCTTTGCTTCGTGTAATTGGCCCCTGATGAATTTGATGACATTTATGGCTATGAGCGTAAAGGGTGCTTGGAAGGGCAGTGTTTTTTTGTTTGTTATTGATTTGGTAGCATTATATGGTCATTAAAACGATCTGATTAGCTCTGTCTGATTCGGCGTTCTTTTGTCCCAGTGTACTTGGTTAGAGTAAGATGCCAGGTTGTGCTCACCAATATTGCTAAGCCTACGTCAACATCCTTCTGCACAGGTGACTCTAGGTGATCAATTTATTAAGAGGGAGTGAACGGTCGCTGGCGCTGTATATGTTGAAATTCCGAGAAAGACCTTCATGCACTAAAACGCTGTGCAGAAACAAGATCGCGTTGTCTCACACCAGTTGTGGGCTGTATACGAGCCCAAAAACCAAACTTACGTGAGGTGAAGCGTTTGCGCGTGCGCAGTGGCGACAGCAGCACCGCCACATCTGTGTGACGTCGGTGCCGCGATTTATTCTATGCCTCGCCCAAGCTGGCTTTCTCGACTTTAACACGTAAAATCAGGTCGACGTTTGCTAGGCGTCCACCAGATTCGGCCAGTCATTGGCCGATGGCTTGCAATGGTCCTTTGACCAATGGCCAAAGGGTGTCAGTTCATCGGCTAATGCTTGGCCAATGGCTGATGGCCAGCGGCCATTGGTCAATGGCCAGACAAAGGGCAGCCATCGGCCAATAAATGGCGAAATCTGTGCTGCTTGGGAAGAGTACCTTCTCGAACGAAAGAACACCGAGGTTTGAGCCAAGGGCGCCGGCGATTGATTCAGCTCAAGCAATCCTGTGTAATGCTAGCCGGCAACTACCTCATTTGGTACGCGTGTACCAAGTCAGCTTAGTTAACAAGATGTTGTGAAGGTTCACTTACCTTTCCCGTGATTATGAAAAGGGATTTAGTCTTGACTGCATCAACCTTCTCATTCTCCAGAGAGATAAAAAAAAAGGTATGCCTCTTTTTAGGCACCAGAGGGGTCCGCAGTAAAATGGTACGCAGAATCATAATATTCAGCATTGTCAAATGTGGTCATGACATCTGAGATTGCCTGTGCTTGATTAAGTGAGTACGCTCAAGGAAGGTGAGGTTGGACGTGTACGTACAATACCTCTAGGTATTTCGGAGGTCACGATTCGGTCATCATGACGTTGCGTCGCACAGACCTTCAGGCGATATGGCGCTCACGTGTTTGCGGCCTGGCACGTAACACGTTTCCGAATAGTTTTAGATGTTACCTTTCTTTTACGTATTTTTTTATGTGATTTCAGCTTGTCAAGTTTGGTCCTAGCAGCAGTAAATTCCAGTTCGACGATGCAGCGCTTTGGAATGTTGTTGGTGGTCTTATTTGGTAAGCCCGATCATTAATGGTGAAAAAAGCATAAAAAAATGCGCGAGAAACCAACAAAACCTTGCTCGTAATTTGAAACATTAAAACAGTTCTACTTTATTTTTTCTATATATATTTTTTTTCTTATTTATTTAATCGAACACGCGTGTGTATGTATTGAACAAAAATATGTTTAAACGAAAAAAATATTTTCATTAATTACGAAACGCATGCATATTTTTCTGTTTTGATTTCCTTGAAATTATTTGTTTATAATCGGACATGTGCCACAGGCACAACATATTGTAGTGTCTTGAGGTAAAAGATCATTAAATGGTAAGTACAGCACCAGGACTTTTTTTTCTGATTCACTATCGCTCTCGGCGTATTCACAATGGAGCATCGGGTGTGGCTAACCCACACTGTTGGCCGTAGTAACACAACAGCGGGGGGCAAAAGGGGTCGGCCGATATAAATCTTCAAAAGTCAAGTTTCGTCTGTTCCATTTTTCTAATCTCCTTGGTTACTATGTCTCTCCTTAACCAGCTCGGCTTTGCTCAATATTTTGTTGCAAAGGCGCTTTTGCAGAGATTTTTTCGGTCGACTGCACGTGTTGTCTAACTTGAGCGGAACGCAAAATGTGGGAATTGTTTCTCTAAGCAGCCAATTATTTCACTTCATACAACCGGTTTATAAATCGGGTTCATTGTTACTTTAATAAAATAAAAAAGTGAGCTCATAAAACATTCATCATTTAAAAATAAAATGTATATTAAGCGCTTTTTTTGAAATATCATGTAAAAATAATGTGATAATACCTTTTGAAAACACGAAGAAAATTATAGAAATCTTCCCCAAATGACCAAAAAAATACTGTAGTTTGTGGCCGTCATTAAAATACACTTTTGGTCCCCATCTTGTGAATAGGTTTCAATTTATTTTAACTTTATTAATCCGTCCAACGTTACGGCAGCAGTGTCCTAAGAGGGCTTGTTCACACAACCGACGTTGCAGCATTGAATTTGATTAATGTTATGTGTATGTATGCTAAATTTAGTGGAGAATATCGCCTTAGACATCAAGTGAAAATGTGACCATACAACGTCTTCTGACAGCAGGGCCGGACCCGTCATGGTGGTGCCCACGATCAGCATTAGCCAAGGCCTGGAGAGGTATTCATAGAAAAACTGGTTTCCACCTTGTGTAAAAGGCGCGCTAAAATGTTGTCATCATCCCTCCCTCAATAGGTGCAGCATTCATGATAACATTCCGACATTACTCTTATTTTTTTGTTTGCAAGAGTCTTTTTTTTTATGTCGCGTCGTAAACAAAATCATGGACCGTTTCAATCTTGATCGCGCCTTCAACATTTATGCATTGTTGTCAGCGCACAGGCGCTGGCTAGATTTTGTTTTAACCGAGTGGGTCGTTTTTTTTAGGAAAAGTGAGGAAAGAATGCTTTCTAACGAAGCTCAACGGCTACAGAAGTCGGTTTGAGCAAGGTCACGTCTTCTGGGGTTGTGCAATTTGAATGTTATATCGGATTAATTTTTTGTCACACCACAATTCAAATATAAAAAAAAGCGAGGATTACACAGAAACAGTCAGGATGTTTAGATAGCGAGAGCATGATTTCGTACATGTAGTGTTGTTGTAATTTTGCAGTATTGGCGGTTGTTATTACCAACGTGGTCGAAGGGAATTGTCCACCTACGACGGACAGCACCAAACCGCTGGGCAAGCCTGCGAGGAGCGATGACGCGGCAACAGCTGGGAGTGGCAACCAAGGAAATCCAGACGAGGCAGGGGGATCCATGGCGTCTCAGCACAACTGCATCTGAGTACTACATGGAAGCTGGAGGGTCAAGGCGATGTTGGACCTAACGTTGCTTTTTATGGGGAGTAAAACACTTCATGGTATTGTGCTTGCTGTGCCAAGGGGTAGATTGATATAGAGGCTTCCCTCTCTGGAATGTGCGTTAAAAGGGTAGTAGAGTAGGAAAACGTTACTATTGTTATTATTTTTACTGTGAGAGCCGTTTTAATTAAAGGAGTGTCGCGTGTATTATGAATATACCGGGTGTTCATTTAAATTCGAACAGATTTATTTTAAACAAATCCGTAAAAGATGCACTGATACGGTTTGTGCAGGTGAGTTATACGGCCAGGGGGACATATTATAATAATCTTTATTTTTGTTGGGTGTCCAAAAACAGCACAAGGCCTAAATAGTGGTACACCGTTCGTCATCAAGGATAAATGCAGGCAACAAAACAAGGTCGTGACTATGTACAAATAATTGACTCAAGCCTATGTCGAAAAACAATCAGGTCGCTAAAGATATCTACAGCAGATTGATCCAGTTTGTTAAATTCAAGTTGCATTCTTGTTAGTGGTGACGCGACATTCAAAGCAGACGGGTAAAAAGGACTTTGAAATCGATTGGACCGCAAGGGAGCGTGAAAACAGACAGTGCTTAACAAAAGTGGTGAGTCAACAGCACCGTTTACAACCTTATGTAAAAACATTAGATCACGTAATCGTCTTCTATCGAGTAACGTACACAACCCAAGTTTTTTAAGTAATTGTTCGTAGCTGTAGTAGCAAGTACGGTCGAAATATCTGTCGTAAATTATGCCTATGAAGCGTTTTTGAACACGCTCAATACAGCATGATGCAGTGAGGTTAATGCAGTTCCATACAGAAGAAGCATACTCCAGCTTCGTACGCACTAGGCAACAAAATAAACGCACAAGACAAACAGGCGAAGAAAACTTTCTCGTGAAACGAGATATCGCCCCAAGGTTTCTAAAAGAGGTGTTGCAGATAGTTAAAACGTGATGATTAAAATTTAACGATGAATCAATAAAAATAGGGGGCATAGCATAGGGGGCTCATCGTAACGATCAGTTGGCTAATTAACTAAAATTAGTTATTTAACTTTTTAATTAATGAAAATAGACATATGGTTCCAATTAGAAACTTGCACACGTCACCAAAACCACTAAATCAGTCATTTTCAGAAAGACTTTGAGCGCGTGAGAAGCGTAGTAGTGCACAAAAATTACGACTCGTGGTGCAGGTACAAGGCTGGAGCTAGATAAGAGACGGAAAAATCGTGCGGGCGCCTTACCCTAACCGCTAGCTTTGTACCTACTCCACGAGTGGTAACTTTAGTGCGCTACTACGCTTCTCACGCGCCCAAAGTATTTCTAAAAATGACTGATTTAGTGCTTTTCAATCACGCTGAGCAAGTTTCTAGTTGGAACCATATGTCTACTTTCATTATTTAAAAAGTTAATTATCAAATTTTAGTTAATTAGCCAACTGATCGTTACGATTAGCCCCTATAATATGTCCCCGTGGCCGTATAACTCACCTCCACAAGCAGCATAAGTGTAACTTTCACGGCTTTTTCTAAATAAATTTGTTGGAATTAAAAATGAACACCTAAAATATACTCTCCAAAGTGGATATTGTGGTGACTACCACTCGATTGGTTTGAAACGGGCAGTAGTATCAAGTTGTTATACTTGTGTGCGGTGCATTGTGCTCTTTCTTCCACGGAAATAAAGTGCCCCATGTTTTGCCTAAGACACCTTGTAACATGAGATGCGCTGCATTTTCTTGTAACATGAAATACACAGCATAGATTTCGCCCTATCATTCAGGAGGAAGAATTATGTCTCAATCGCGACTATATATAAATTCACCTTTTTTTGTTTTCTTTTACACGTTAGCATTAGCGCCCGAGGACATAACCTGACCTTGGAAGGTTTGGAGCGTTTTAAGCATTCAAAGTTTGCAACGTCGTCACAAGATAACACCACAGCCCCACTGACTTTAGAAACTTACTACGAAACGAATTTTCCAAGCGCCGACAGGTGGCGGCGGGGTGCACATTTCGAGTGGCTCCAGAGCCTGCGCGAAATGGGGGTCGTGGTGGACTAAAACAGAAGTGCCCCTCGTCGCTTTGATACTTCTCTAAAGGTATGGAAGGGGTGGCCGGACGGCGTTCGGGTATTTTCAGGGTCGCGGACCTGAAAAGTTAGAGCCACTCTGCTAGGCGATAGGACTTATAGCAGTGGAGGTCACACTGACTTGGCTGTTTATAGGGAGCGACGCCACGACGTAACACCGAGCAATCGAAGATCGCCGACGACATCCCCTTTCCTTAATTTCGGCGCCGCGCAGGGGGGGACGGCGGGTGTATCACTGGGGCAGGGGTTAACCCACCCGGCTCTCCGCCAATGCCACTTCGCGGCGACAGTCTGCGGATGGCTCATTTCAAAATATGAACTCCCTCTGGCCCATCTGTACACATCGCTTCGCGGCGCACCGCAGGCGGCTTAAGTACACCCTAGCCCCGCTGTCCCCTACTGCAACTCGGTTGCTAGAAGTTACGTCACGCCGTCACTCTCTCTAACCAGCCAATCCTGTACGGCCGCAACTGTCCGCGTCTTACAGCCTAGCGTCTCGGAATAAGCGGCCGGGTTGCGGGCTTTGGGCGCCCTCAGAAGCTCCCGCCGCCGGCTTTGGAGACCTACGGACTCACACGGGTTCCGGTTCCGTTTTTTTTTCGCCTGCCACACATGTCATCGCCGGTGTATACGCCCAACATATATCCGCAACAACAAAATGGCTCTGTCGTTTTCTGCGCATCGTGCGCACGTGCCTCGTGCACTTGCTAAATCTCCTTAGTTGCTTGGGCCATAGGGAAAGGAATGTCGGGAAGGTTTACCCCTCGGAAGAATGTTTAGGTTGCATTCACAATGCTGTATTAAATATGTAACCGCTGCGCGAAATGCATGCGCATTTCTGTTAGAATCAACGTGACACAGATTGGGAAAATGAAAGAGTGGGGATCGGTGGCCGAGTGTGTGAGTGCAACACAGTTCTTGAGCACGTAGAGCGGATGCTCACACTGCGGAACCCAGTTACTCTGGACTCAATTCCCACCACTACCCAGTTCGATCTGGATTAGCTTCGTTCCGACGTGGGGTCGTTGAATCTCATGGCGATGCCTAATGCACTGGCCAAACTTTTTAATCTACAGCGGATACTCCGGAGATCCATAGGGGCTTACTAATTTCCCGCTGTTTTAACAAACATACAACACTAAGATGTGCTCTAAAACCGTGCAGCATCTTTCTAGACACGGGCCATTGACAAAGTTGCCCTCTTTTATTGGAAATCGGCTTCGCATTTTCAGGACGGCAACTCCCCGGCAGGTCACATCTGGGAACAAACTGGTTGCGAAACTGCACCGTTTTCGCCCTCTTGAGTGCATCGAAGCACACACGCACTCGCGCACACACACGCACACACACACACATATATATACATATAGAGAGAAAAAGAGATAGAGAGAGAGGGAGAGAGAGGCAGAGAGGAGGAGACAATGTAATGAAGTCTCACTTTGAACAAGACCATCGAAGTGTGACTTCTTAACTTTATAGTCTTCAGAATCCTACGCTATATTTTCTTTATATATATATATATATATATATACAGGGTGTTATTTTTTATTTGAAACAGATTTATTTTTAATATATATATATATATATATATATATATATATATATACAGGGTGTTATTTTTTATTTGAAACAGATTTATTTTTTAAAAAATCCGTAAAGGATGGAATGATACGGTTTGTGCAGGTGAGTTATACGGCCAGGGGGCCATTTTATAGGGGGCTAATCGTAACGATCAGTTGGCTAATTAATTAAAATTCGTTAATTAACTTTTAATTAATGAAAATAGACATATGGTTCCAATTAGAAACTTGCACAGCGTCACCGAACACTACTAAATCAGTCATTTTCAGAAAGACTTTGAGCGCGTGAGAACCGTAGTAGAGCACTAAACTTACGACTCGTGGAGCAGGTAGAAGGTGGGGCTAGATAAGAGCGGTAACCGCAACCGCTAGCTTTGTACCTGCTCAAAGAGCGGTAACTTTAGTGCACTACTACGCTTCTCACGCGCTCAAAGTCTTTCTGAAAATGACTGATTTAGTGGTTTTCGGTGACGCTGAGCAAGTTTCAAACTGGAACCATACGTCTATTTTCATTAATTAAAAAGTTAATTAACGAATTCTAATTAATTAGCCAAATGATCGTTACGATTAGAACCCCTATAAAATGTCCCCCTGGCCATATAACTCACCTGCAGAAACCGTATCATTCCATCTTTTACGAATTTTTTAAAAATAAATCTGTTTCGAATAAAAAATAACACCCTGTATATATATATACACGAAACATGTATGCATACACATCATGAAGACGCTATTTCAGCTAGAATGCTAAGCTCTTTAGCGAGGACCGTTTACTTTAACGCTACAAATGGGAATTATATATATATATATATATATATATATATATATATATATATATATATATATATATATATATATATATATATATACATATACAGGGTGTCGCAAAAACATTTCCACGCTAAAATGACTCGCAAAAATTAAGCTCTCGACGGATCTTGTACGAACTTTTCTCAAAAATGTGCTTAACTGGTCACATTGTTCTGTTAAAATTTCAAGTGGGAACTCTGAGTACAAAGGAAATAAGAAAATAGTAACTGATTTATTTTAACGGCGGAGCGGCAGCTGTCGGCGAAGCACCAAACGACGGCCATGTTTCTTTGCCTTATCCAGAGATGGCGCTACGGATTCACTGGATGCTGACTGGACGCGCCGAGCGAAAAAGCACGCTTTTATCCCAGTTCTGGATTCCGCGGGATATTTTTGCAAAATAAAGTTGTTTCGGTTTTCATTTAAGTTTCCCAATCCAGAAAGTGTCAAGCCATAAATATGAATAAATAAAACCGCCAAATGATGCTCCAGAATTGACGTACCTCCGTCTGCGGCGGTTCTTGTTTCGTGCATCGTCTGGGAACCATGGTGTAAGGCGCAAAAAACAACGAACACATGAGAGAAAACAGACGTACAAGCTCTGGTTTCTCAGTTTGACGTTTGAATGAGACACGAGGGGACAGCCAGGAGTGGGTCCGAAAAACCAGCGATTTGGTGGTTCTGAAAAGAGTCGTTGAAATCTCAACTGCGGCCTTCGTAGTTGCGGTCAAATGCCTCAGTCACACACACGTACACTCACAAGGAAAAAAAAAAACAGTTAGACTCTTAACTCGACGTGGCGGCCGCGAACTTCGATGCATTTTTCTACCCTACTCTCATAGTCCTGGAAGATGGCCTCGCGCATATCATCACCGATGGTCTCGAACGCGTCGATGATGTGTTCTTTCAGCTCCGGGATGATCCTCGATCGCCGAGCGTACCCTTGGGCCTTTACTATACCCCGAGACAAAACAAAAATCGCAAGGGGCGATCTCTGGAGACCGAGAAGGCCAAGCCATGTTCGGAGAGCCGTGGCCCATCCATCTCCCGGTAAACTTGTTGTTGAGCCAACTTGTTGTGTGCTTCTGCCACCATTGCAAATGGTGGCAGAAGCACACAGCCGCTTCCGCTGTTCTACGCTCATTCAAGCAGGTTTCTTTCCATTTTCCGGCTTAGTCATACATTCACAGTTTTTCTATTTGAATTAAAACGAGCCTATTTTTTTGACAGGTCCGTTTAAACTGTAAATTAGATTAGATATTTGTTAGATCGTCATATGAGCAATTTTCGACGGGTCATAACCGTTTTTTTCGGAGAAATTAGATTTTTCCCAACCACGGGCAGTTGAATTATTTACTACAGCATGTATACTGATGTTTCTAAGTCACTTTAAAGGCCCGCTAAAATCGGTTCCTCAACGTATCGCGCTACGATTTTACCCAGAGGTAAACTCAGGTGTTAAATGTTTACAGTAAAATTTAAAAAAAAAGAAAAAAAAACTTACCTCGTTTAAGAAAAAATAGGAACCTCTTTTGGGCATTTTATACGCTGCCACTTCGTCAACGATGCGTGCATAGTGACAAGTGCTGCCGAAAGATGGCGTACGCCACGTCGAGAAGCACTCGAGAAGCAAATGTTGTAAAGTTTCGACCGCATCGCCATATGCACTGCACAGAGTGACCGTTGCCTTGGTGTCATATCTTCTCTACAGTAGACTTCCCAACGTAATTCCGAAGCAGTTGATAGGGGTGATGTCAATCTTGTAAAAAGCGTAGAGGTGCATACTTGAATGCTCTTGCAGGTCTGCCCTCCAGGGGTCCGCCTCGGCAGTCTTTATCTTCCCCTTAACCTTAGGAACTCAGTCTTCCTTTGCAGATTGCTCGTCTGTCATAACCTCGACGTGGCGTACGCCATCTGTCGGCAGCACTTCTCACTACGCGTGGATCCTCTGCGAAGTGGCAACTTAAATTAACTTTTTTTCTTTTTTTTTTAACGAGGTAAGTTTTTTTTTTTTTATTTTACTTTAAACTTCCACCACCTGCTTGCACCTATGTAGCAAATTGCAGTGCGATAGGTTGAGAAACCGGTTTTCCGGGCTGTCTAAAGTGCCTTAAAAGCGCTAGTCTGCAGGCAGTAGTTTAACTTTAATACCCGCATCTCGTCACTGACTTGCGTACCCGCAAAAATAAAACATTGACAAAATCACTTCGTCAACCTCACCCACAAGCTCCCGCTTCAGATCACCATCACCTCTCTGTCATCTGTGCACGACCTCATCACTTCATTATTACATGCTGCGCCGCACACCTTCTTGGGAATAGGCTTTATCACTAATTTTATCACTATCACTTCTTCGGAATTGTCACTAACGTATATCTTTACAAGTGTACACATTGACCCACATAATTACGCATTCAACATGCCAAGTCGAATCAGCTGTTTACTGAAAGTAAAGTTGTTCACTGATTTAAGAAATATAAGCCACTTAGGTGGCCCCCAGCAATCATTAGTTCCATTTTTACATATTCAAAGCTTCTCACGCAACCAAGATGAAAATGTGAAATAAGGCTTCGAAAAATGTTGGCACTCAACAGGCTGTATAACTGGTTGGGAACCACGAAGTGTCCGAAGCTTTCTTCCTCCTTGAGACAACGTTCAAATGCTCGTTCCATATGTCCCAGCATCTGTAATGACAATGTGGTAATGATATTTAAAATTTTAAACTAATTTAAAAACAAAACAAACGTCTATCTACAGAGAATAAACTAATGACATAATGCCGTTGTCGCACTCGGAACCATGAAGAAATAAATGAAACTTCAAATAATATATAGGAAGCCTCATTCTTTCTTTTTATTATCCTCCGTCTGTTCGAGGACCGCCAAAGAGCATTTTCAAGATTAAACCCAATGGTTACACTTTAAATAAGCAGTTGTGCACAAATCGAAATGGGGCTAAGTGTACTTCACTAACTACATTAAAACCGTACTTGTACGGGGTGGAGAATATAGAAAAGCATATGTTTTTACTGCGAGAACGAGCCTGCCTATAGTACGGTAAATCCGCAGACTAACAGCTATGGGCAGCAAAAGTTTAATGGTAAGTTCGCCGAGCAAATAAAACTGAGTACATACTCACCTGTCTTTTCTTGAAAAAAAAAATGAACAAACAAAAACTTGTGGGTCTTGGCATTTGCGCTGTTCGTGCACCATTGGGATATGGCCACGTAAAATGCACCTCTCAACAGTCTGAAAGTTTGCACCAAAATATCCATCGAGTTTGACAGGCGCGCAGAACGCCGGAGAGCGAAACCACGCTCGCACGACCCTTGGGTAAACAAAAAAACATCGCGACGCCGCCGTCCGCCGTTACGAAGTTTCAAATTAGGGCGAGGTTAGAGCGAGGGGAGCAGCGGCGCCTTCCAGGGCCCAGGGCGCTGGCGAGGCCAGCAGGTCGGTTCAGAGTTTTGGTTTCAGACCGAAAACAACAAACAGAAAGAAATATATAAAAGAAATTGCATTTTATTTTCATGGTGCCGTGAAGACGTTTTGTTGAAATTACTGTTAGCAAACAAAGTACTATATTTGTATTTTTATATTAATGAGAGCCCCCCCACCGCCCAAGCGCTGCTGCCGGTGGCGACGCTATATATACAGCGCCGCTGATGGTGGCGACGCTAATGTCAGCGCCGCGAAACTCGGACTGTGACCGGGGCATCCGAATGCAGCTCCGGAGTTCCCGGTTGGGCCGATAGGGGCGCCGCGTCGCTGGCTTCTCTCTTGTACGTCCATCCAAAGAGCAGATTCGTAGGTCTACCCAGCCGACTCCGACCAAACTGTTATGCTCATATTCGCCGCTATGATTTTCAGCGCAGGCGACGTGTATATAATCTTCGCTACCGAAAGCGAAGCACTCTGGGCTCTTCCGACCAATCAGTAAGAGCGAAGGGAAACGACCGTTTTTGTCTTTTTTGTTTTGTTTGCGCTCGCTCGTCACTCCAAGCTTTCAAACCGTTTCAAACCGTTCCGCGCGTGCTAAAATCGAAAGTGCGGTGCGACGCTGCTGCGCGCTTATAATAATTAGAGATGTACGTCTCTAATTTGACAGAGATTCTGCCGAGTGTTTTGCGTGCCTCATGACGGCGTATTACGGAGTCTACAGCGCGGCGAAGTAACCTCGGAGTGCTCATTCTTCCGCTTTCCAACAGACGACAGGTGAACTTCTATATCAATTTTTTTTTTTTTTTGTCAGCGTTCGAAACTCGATTTTTCCATCAGAGCATCGAAATGGATTGCGTATGCAAATCGCCAGGACTTTGGAAGCCTGCCCGGCTTGCCGACGAGCAAGCTGCGCCAGCGTCGTTTGTGCAGCGAGCACTTCGCTGCTACCGTGTTTGCAAGTTGTGGGAAGATTCGTTTGTGGAAAAACGCGTGCCCCACCGTTCTTGTTACGAATCCGTTGCTGCAAGGACTTGCTCCTCTGGGTGAGTTGCTGTCAGAGCAATCTTCAGTTAATTTGACAGCTTCGTGTTTATATGTTAGGATAGAGTACCGATAAAGCACCTACAGTCAGAGATGTAGACACTCCAAAACAGTAGTTCTTTCTTTCTTAATTGCATTGCCTATTAGCGAGTTTGTTTATGGTTTATTCATCGTTTAGTCTTATGCAGCTCACCTGCAAGCCTTTTCCTTTATTTCGGTGTTGATTTGTTTGTTTGGGTATTCAGAAGTTTAGTTTGTGGGAGTTGTTTATAGAGCATTTAGATAATTCGATGATAAGTGCTATTCTCTTAGTTTGTACATTAAAGTAATTAATTTCGTTTTACATGTTTGACAACTTTACTGTGTCTACTGCCTACTACAGTTCTTGGTTCCCCTTTGAGGGCGGTGGACTGCCAACGGAGTTTGTGGATGCGTGTTTGAAGTACCGCAACTCATTTGAATGGGGTTCAATAAAAAAATACATTTCAATGAACGTGCTGTTTCTGTTTGATTGCACTGGTAATATCACGCGAAGCGCAGTTGTTGTGAAGTATATCGCGCGCGGCTCGTCTGCTAGACCGGTGCCGTGCTGGCCGCTCACAGCGGTCGGCGCGGCACCAGCCTAGCAAACAAACCAAAAAAAAAAAAAAAAAGAACCCGGGGGGGGGGGGGGGGGGGGGGTGAGGGGAGGAGGGCGTAGGGCGCACGCCAACGGCAGTGGTGGCGCCATCTGGCAGCCTTTCGAGACCGATTTTAATCTCCGACCAGACGTATGTTCGCCTTTCTGCCACTAGCGCCTCGTGGCGCTAGTTTTTCCTTACCATGGTGGAGGCTACAGCTGCACTCGGCTGACCGGGGGTTGATTTAGTGCTCGCGCCCTCTTTTCCGGCAGGGGCTCCGTGCGGCGCACGAAGTCCGTCAGCGTCGGTTGATCTTTTCCTGGCGTACCAGCGGTTAATTCCACGATACTCTTTCAACAACGCAGGATGTACTTTGAGATGGTTGACAAGGGACGTTGTCGTACCTGTGGGCGTTTTAAGCGTTGACTTGCATGCCGTACATTGCGCCATCGATGCCGTCACTCTCGCAAAATATTTCCAAATAGCACTCTTCGCTCTTCGTTTTGGTGCCGTTTCCCGTTCGCTCTTCCGCTTCGCAGACGGCTCCCCGCAGTCACCTCCATCCTTCATAACACGGGTAGGCGAACGCGAAGTGAGCACAGTTTAAAATGTCAGGTGTCACAGGGGAACAGAAACTTGCAGATTACCGTTACCGACACCAGCAGTTTAGGTTGAAGCCGCCATGCAGCTATGTCGCTGTCTATGGGCCTGGCTTACCGAAAGTGAAACCGAAAGCAAAACTTACGCTTGCGAATACGTTCTTGACTATTCGATTAATATCGAATAATATTCCTGTTACGACGAATATTCGGAAAATACCAAATACTTGGTTTACGAATCGAATACGAATATTAAATCTACAATACTCGATCGTATTCGAAATTTCGAATATTCGCCCACCCCTACTATCAACGCTTACACTGTCGTCCGAGTAACGTACGCAGTGACGTAAAGTCGAGTGCGCTGGGGGGTACACAGTTTGCGGTTGGGTTCTATCTTCAGAGCCACCAGAACGCGCTGCCTCTTCAACTTGCATGCACGCAGCGCCCAAACGCGGCGCTCTATGTCGAGCGGCAGAAATCGCTGACCATTCGCAGCGCGGCGCGGAGGCAAATGATAGGGGCAGGACTACTGCGGGAGAGCCTGGGTGTAAGGGTTCTGGAAAAGACGGCTGGTTTCTCGATCGGCCGGGCGACGGTCGTCTTGTCCGGCGGCGTGTATGATGCTCCCTCCCCGGTCGTTTTGTGTAGTTTTGTTTTTCTAACGGGGGACCGCGTGGGCCTTTCTGCCGACGCGGCCCCCTGGAGAGCGTCGTCCTGTGTCTCCCCCATCGGGATGACCCATCGGGAAGAGATGTTGTTCTTTTATTTTGAATCTGGAAGGCTTGCGCATTCTACGGGGCTTCTTGGGTTCCGACCTGGAGGTTCCGGAGAGGCGCCGCTATGTCTGCAACGGGATGCACGGACGAAGTTACGGAGCTGTCGGCTGTAGTCCGTTGGCAAGTTAACGAATGAGTATCGACGCCCCTGCCATCTATTGGACGGTGGATATCACGTGGCTCCAGCAAAGCTTTGAAATGATTGGTTGATCCTCGCCCGAGAGTGAGGGGGTCAGCGTCTTCAAAAGCCCGTGACGGGGGAGAGAGAAGCCCCTTTTTTGGCTTGGACTTGGGCTAATTTGGAGGACGGGAATTCCCTTTGCTTTGTATATACTGTGTACAATAGCTCGTCACGTCTAAATAAACAGTTTAGACGAAGTCCTCCCGCATCTGTCGCACTCTTCTGATCACCCACCGAACAAGGCTCATCAAACGATTGGCCCCGCAAGACACCGCCGGGCAGTCATCATCTATTCAACCAAGGGACGAACCTTTACTCTGGGTATAAGACGGCGTTTTTACGTTTCATGTAGACGATTACTAAAAATACACAGACGATATGGCTTCCCGTGTTGGGTTCTTCCTTTGAGCCCATTTTGTGATTTAGGGGTGTGTTCAGCCTTGGAGGGGTTTAGCCAGTGTGTGTGGGTGTTCCGTGAGCGGTCTCTGTGAAGTCCGCTTCCTCTTCTATCTACCCGTTTTGTCTGAACGTGTGTATCGCATTTCGTGGTGAATAACTGAAATGCGTTTAAGACAACATACTTCTAACTAAACGTTAATAACATGCAAACAAGTATGTTTTTATGTTTGTTTATTCTTATTTTCAGTGACCCACCAACAGCTTGACGCCTCCTTAGTGGTGCACTTATTCCTTCAGAAATACAACGCTAAACAGGATAAAAGCGAAACGTTAGGAAAGCGAAACGTTAGGTTATCGTTCTATAATTTCGCTGGTTCTTTTTAAATACATAATTTAAGAGACTGAAACGAGAAATAAGGCATTGAGGTGGGTATTGAAAACTGCTGAAACCAATTGTGCGCGTTCGCTTACAGCGAACAACATTGTGCATCGCAGCGGCGGGTAAGTAAGTAAGTAAGTAAGTAAGTAATATTTATTTTCAGCAATATTGTGCTGAGGGCACCAGACAAAAAGCTTCCATGAGGTAGCTTGACTGGGCCTGGTGCCCCTGCACTTACAGGGCATTATAAAAAAAACAAGTACTACAGAATACACTTTGACTAAACAAAACAAACACGTACATCTTTTTTTGTTAAACAGTGAATATCATTGTGGTCTATAAGGAACTTGTTAAGTAATGAAGGCAGGTTATGCGCAATAGATTGGAGTGCATAATTTGTACGAAAATGAGGCACGTTCCAGAACTCTCTGCGTCTGACAAGGATGAAGGATTCACGTTTTGTCAGATGGGATACATTAGACAAAAAAGAAGCAAACTCAGCGGTCGAAAATAAATAAGAACATAGCAAACGGTACTCGTATACACTGGCAATCCTCATGATGTTGAATTTAAGAAATAATGGCTCAGTATGAGTGTCGTAAGGCACGTTTGCAATAAAACGCAGCATTTTCTTTTGTAGGATCGTGAGTTTGTTAATATTAGATTTGGTTGTTGTGCCCCAAACCAAATGACAATAGTTAATTTGTGAGCTAAACAGAGCATGATAAATTTGCATTTTAATATTTACAGGCAACAAGGAGCGACAGTGGCATATTATTCCAACAACTTTTGACAGTTTCGTAACTAAGTATTCGATGTGATTATCCCATTGCATATGTTCTGAAAAAATGACACCTAGCGTTTTGTGCTGTTTAACTATTTCAATCTGGTCAGTTCCAATCTCTAGAGTATAATTACTAATAACGTGCTTATTTACAGGTCTAAACAAAATTGCTTTAGACTTTACAGTGTTTATTTTAAGACCATTTATTTTTGACCACGAAAGAAACTTTTCCAAAACTAAGTTTCCCATGGGTATAAGTTCGTCCATATTCGATGCAGACAGAAATATACTCGTGTCGTCTGCATACATTACAAAACGTGCTTGATGGCAAATATTGACTAGATCATTTATATATACATTGAACAGCAGAGGGCCGAGTATGCTGCCTTGGGGCACACCAAACTTCAAGATTTGCAAAGAGGAAACATGATCACTCACGGAGACACATTGCTTACGGTGTTCTAAATATGAATGAATAAGTATCAAAGGCGTGCCACGTATGCCATAACATGAAAGTTTATCAAGGAGCGTCGAATGGTTAAGACAGTCAAACGCTTTGCTAAGGTCAATAAATATTCCCAGTGTCAGCAGTTTGCATTCTATATTGTGTAATATTATTTCTTTCTGTGATATCAGAGCGCTTTCCGTGGATTTTCCCTTGCGAAATCCGAACTGGGAGTCAGTTAGCACTGAGGTCTTCGTAAAAAAATTGTCTAAACGATATAATATAATTTTTTCCAGCCCTTTAGAAAATATTGGAAGAACAGAGATGGGTCTATAATTTGTAACTAAATTTTTGTCTCCACCTTTATGCAAAACTGAAACTTTTGCGAGTTTCATGTTATTCGGAAATTGACCACTCGACAATGCTAAGTTAAATATATATACCAAGAGTGGGGCCACCACATCGATTACGAATTTAACGGGCTTTATTTGTATATCGTCTATGTCATGGCTTTTACTGTTATTCAATCCCATAAATACACGGATCACTTCCAATTCGTCTGTAGGTTGTAGGAAAATTGTGTCTGTTACACGGTGCGAGATAAACGAGGAAGCATGCTCATTGTGCGCGCTAGAAGGCAAGTTAGTAAAATGTCTGTTAAAGAGCTCAGATAGTTGTACTCCTGATACGCTCTCACCAGAAAGTGAAAGTTCATCTATTGAATTCTTCTGCTTGCTGCGTTTAAGCACTTCATTTATCGACTGCCAAACAATCGCAGGACGCTTCTTGTGGGCGTCATGAAAAAGACGTTTGTGATATTCTGTTTTTGATTTTTTAAGTGCAGATGTCAGTTGATTGCGATACCTCTTAAAAACTGCATGGTCACCGTCATCCTTTGAACAGAGGTACTCCTGATATAAGCGATTCTTTTTTCTTATCATTGTTAGAATAGGTGGCGTGACCCATGGTTTTCTTATTCGTTTTTTAGCAGTAACCGTCTTATATGGAAACGATGCGATGTATAGCGTCTTAAAAATATTTATGAAATCATCATATGCTTCGTTCACGCATTGCTTTGAAAAGACAGAAGTCCAGTCTGTTTGCATGACTGTGCTTCGAAAGGACCGCAGTTGGCAGTCGGTTATCGCTTGGAAAGTTACGAGTCTACCGACGCTCCGTGATAAATCACGGGTTTGAAAACAAAAAAAATATTGGTAAATGATCGCTTATATCACTACTAATAGTACCTGCACTGCGAACTATAGTATTTATATTGGTAATAAAAACGTCGATACAACTTGCCGTAGAATGAGTAATTCTGGTGGGGGACACAATCACATTGCAAAAACCACTACTACTGAGTGTACTACTCAGTCGTGAAGAAAGAGAAGAGTTTTCCGAACTATTTACATTTAAGTCACCGCCCAGAACAAGTGAGTAGTTATTCAAGGATATGAAATCAAGATACCTCTCAAGAAAAGACAAAAAGTTATTAAAGCTACCAGCTGGCGGTCGATACATAACAGAAAGCAGCTGACGTCCGTGCTTCACAGTTACGATTTCATAGTCGTCTGTAATTTCGGTAAAGGCATCGAGTATTTCGCATCTAATATCCTGTCTAACATAGATACAAACACCTCCCCCTCGTTTTCCGCTTCGATTCAAAAAGAAGGATCGTGGCCCACAGGTACACCGTACAGGTAGGCACACGTCAAACAAAACCTCGTGAAATGTATCACAGTGCTGCTAGGGGCAGCGCTTCAGTCACAGAATTAAAATGTAAGCCCGGTGAGCGCTCCTAGCATTGAGCGGATTCGTGGCGACAAGTTTCGGTGTCGCCATCTAGCGGAAGCCCGGCGCAACCCAAAGTCGGGATTCTCCCGACGCTCCCGACGCGGGTTCTCTGAGCTCAATGGGCTTTCGTTCAACCTCGCTGAATCGCTAGTAACTTTTAATTTTGTATCCTATTATAATTTTTTTTTTTGCATATCTCGCAGGCGATTTTATATTCTGCTACTCGCAGGTCTTCATCCCAGGCTTCAATGCTGCTAACTGTAGGGTTCTTAATTTTTTGTCCTAGACAAAGCACGGTGAAGGCGCTAATTTTTAGCTGACTAATGTTTCAAACGTACTTTTGTTTCAGACTCTGGCAGTTCCAGTAAACGTCCTTGTCCCACTTCTTTGGAGAACTATCTATGGCACTAGGGATGGGCAGTATTTCAAATACAAGTATTTGAAATACGTATTTCAAATACTTTGTGTATTTTCCATTTGTATTTAATTACAAATTGGGTAATGTATTTGACGTGTGTATTTAAATACTAAAACGCAGGTATTTCAAGTACGATTGTAATTAAATACAATTTTGTGGGCGAAAATACATCCCTCAAATTTATTGTCACTGTCCAGAGCAGGAAGAAAACTATGTTCCGCACCGAATGCAGTGTCTCTCAATCGAACACAAACGTTTAGTGACTGTGATTACGGTACTAGTCTAGGGAAAGAACAGTGACGAAATCAACGTTCACAGGCAGACTGGCTAAATAAGTGCCTGTGACAACTTGTGATGCTTTCCAGCCTGATTTTCATCCATATTTTTGTCTGGAACAATCTAAATGCCGGGTCGTCCAGATTTTCGTAACTGGTGCGAGTTGCAACAATAAAAAATTCTCTACCCAGTGCTGCGCGTCTTGCTAGTCTCGGTTCTTTGTTGGTCTATACCAAAATGTAATCGACAAAAAAAGCTGCTTGAAGCTCTGTACTTTTTTCACCTATTACGTCCAAACTGATTACATTTTTTTTTTTGTGATTATATTTCTATAACGTTACTAGAGCCTCGCACACTAACTCCCGAGTGTGCGATGCAAAATTAAGATGAGGTACCCAGAAACCCGTTGCAGGTGCCCTGAAGTCGCTGACGCAAATTTTGAGGAAAGTATTTGGAAAAGTATTTGGAGGAGACCAAGAACATTTGGTTGTATTTGTATCTTGTACTTAAATGCGTTTTTGGAAATGTAATTAGATTTGTAATTAAATACATTTTTGACGAAGTATTTTGTATTTGTATTTCGATACATATTTGAATGTATTTTGTCCATCTCTGTATGGCACCTTTGTTGACCTGGTTTCCTCATGTAATATAAACTTACTTTTTTCTATCCAGATTGTTGCATCTTTAGAAAGTCATGGGCAGTCTTGCACCTATTTTGTGAGCCGTTTGTATTGGCACGCCTCGGATGTGATACAGTGTAAGCGAAATGTGTTCTCGACTTGCAGGAACCAAGGGCGGGGTCTTGACGAGTCAAAACTTCTGTTGGTCCGATGGCAGATGTGCCCACTGCTGGTGTCTCCATTAGCGACAGACTTGTTCGTAATGAGTTAAAAGTAACTGATCACTTGTAATCAATTATATTTTATTGTAACTTTTGAACGCTGCAATTATCGTTTCTGTAATAACGTTCGCTGTTATTCAATTACTCATTTTTGTACTCAATCACAAGTAAAAAATTCTTTGTTTACGAAAAAAATAAAATTACTGAGTTTTTTTTTTTATTTTATACAAAACTCTCCCTGTCTCCCTATGCGTCACTCGTCTATGTTGCACCAACGTTGGACATTGCGCTTTATCCAAAAACAAATTAAAAAAAAAAATGCCTCGCTTTCTGTTTAGCGGTTGTTACGATCGGGTTTGCCGCGGCGTAACGACTGTGTTCTTCACTGACCTCATCCATAGTCGGTGCCAGGTTGAGAGTTCAGGATGAGGGAAAGGAAGGCTGGGGACGAGGATGCAGGCGGAATGGTGGCGAGAGTAGATGGTTCCTCCTCTCCTCTCCAGCAATCCATCTGCTTCCTTCTTCCAAGCCCTCCTTTTCCTCGCCCTGAACTCTTATACTCTCACCGACTAGAGACATTTTCTGTTTCTTGTCGTTCTCAGTCATGTGGGTTCAGTATCTGCTATGCGGGAAAAAAAAACATTTCAGCCTGGAATATCCGAGGAAATATATAGGTGAGCCAAAACAAGAATGTCTGCCATTCACGCATCTTTCATAAACACCTTCTAGCGGCGTGGACAGATCAAAACAATGTTTCACCGTATACCACAAGTGGCGACATTCAAGATGGCTGCGCCCTTGTTATAAAGGTGTATAGCAACGGCAAAGACACCACCCCCACCCCTTCCATCTCGAAGGAGTGTACCAGCGCGTGCTTGTATATAACGTACTAAGAACAGAGGGTTATCTCATCTACGAGAACAGGGGGTTCTCTTATCTACCTACCTCCCCGCAAACTCCCCCTACCACTACCCATCAGGAAAGACCTACGCACTGCACCATGCCAGGGAACATGCACCATGATCAACATAGAGCGCGCCCACAGCAACGACTTGCCTACGTCTAACGCCTCGTCTCCCGTAATCTGGAAAACCTTTATTACTCCACGAATGCCAGCATCACTG
This sequence comes from Ixodes scapularis, assembly GCF_016920785.2. NCBI lineage: Eukaryota > Metazoa > Arthropoda > Arachnida > Ixodida > Ixodidae > Ixodes > Ixodes scapularis. Next base: position 61,554,283 of record NW_024609836.1, read on the forward strand.
AAAAGGGGTTGGCAATCGCCGTCGTTGACCAACAACTGTGCGAACTATATATCGCCACATTCCCCAACACAGACATCTGCATTGCCGAACTTCAGGTCATCACCGCGGCCATTAGGTATGCCCATTTGCAACCACGTTCCTGGACATCCATCATCTTCACAGACCCTATGGATGCATGCGGTCGCCCTCTGTACTACAACGCTTCGGCATCCATCACCGCTCTCATTCGCTCACATTTTCAAGAGTCTGTCCACATTGTGTGAACCCCAGACCACGAAGGGACGCTGGGCAGCAAAAGAGCGCATCGATCACCCGGGACACTCTCTACCGGGAACCGAGCATACCCGGTCCTAATCACGGAATGAAGCACGTACATAGGCCAACACTACAGCCCTACTGCAAAGACCGCCAAATCGTCCCACTGTTCCGCTCCGCCCTGTCATGGCAACAATGTGTCAACAATCGGTGTACACAAACCAATACGCTGCCCACACCAGGGGCACTATGTTGCGCTTTTTGGACTCCCACGGCGACTAGGGAGAAAGAAGTGACGTCAACGACACAGCAAACGCAGATTGGGTGTTGATTTCGTTTTCTTCTGTCAACATCCAATCTGCGTTTGCTGTGTCGTTGACGTCCCTTCCTTCTCCCTATTCGCCGCGGGAGTCCAAAAAGCGCAACATAGGGCCCCAGTACGTCTCTACGTTCTGCGCAATGCGGCAACTGAACACCCCGCACAGTGCCTTCATTGAGGAGGCCACCCAAATACATACTATAATTTCTGGACTTTCACCCCTCTGATTACTCCCCTCCCCCTCCCCCCTCACACTCCCCCCGAACCTCCCTCTCCCTTCCGCGTAAACCGGAGTGGCTGAATACAGCACCGAAGTTCAAGACCAGACCTCTCTGGCGGACTATATCCGGACAGAACCATCGGCCCCATCTGTCCCCCACTACGGGCTCAGCCCCAAGTGAGAGGGCATGGAGCTGTTAACCGAGGGCTCCAAATTTAATAATACAATAAAGTTATGGGTAAGGCACACGTGTTGTTAATATGAATATTTAAAATATAATAATATACACGAAAGATTTTCACAGACAACAACACTCTTTCATTTAACAAAGAAGAATCTTTATTTCCGGAAAAAAAAAATCACGTGTTGACCAGAACGGGGGAGAACTGAAGGAGAGGATGTTACAATCGGGAGCGCCGATAAGGATTGAATCACCGTACAGCGACTGCCGAAGTTTGAAATTGTTCTTCTTCGAGTTCTGACCTGATAAATTCAATCTCACGATGAGACGTTCTTTTCCTAAGTTTTATTATTTTTCTGGAAAATTAAAAATGATAAACTTGGGCAGTCACTGCACGGTGACTCAGTCCATAACGGCACTATTGATTGTAACATCCTCTCCTTCAGCCCTCCCCCGTTCTGGTCAATGCGTGAAATTTTCGCACCAGGGAAATCCATATTCGTAGTTGCTAAATGAAATAGTGTGGTTGTCTACGATAGTCTTTCGTGTTTGTACTCTGAATTTTAGGTAATAAAGTTCTCCCCTTCTATCTCTCCTTCTCTGAGCCTCGTGTTTCCTGACTTCGCCGTTTTCGACGCACCAGTAGCACAACCGCTGCACTGGCTTTAAATTTACCCCCACAACCTCGGTTGTTATTGTCCGTTGAAATGCCCTAATGACGAAGAAAAGCTTTTTAAAAACTCTTTGTATCATCCGTGTCAGTTCTTTTTCGTTTCCTCTAAACTCCAAACTCAACCGATGCTGTGTTCCTATGGAGCCTATCGAAGCGCCTAAATTCTATGGTCAGGGAGCTCGATGCCCTTTAGGGGCTTCATACTACCTGCAAAAGCCATCAAGCACAACAGAGCGAAGGATGGCGGCACATTCACTGCTCGTAATTGGTCTAGTTCGTGATGTTAAACGCAGGAAGGCGAGGAGTTCCGTCACGATACCCTTTCGACGCTGACTGGTTGGCTCCATCGGATTGTTGCGTCAGCTGGATTTGGACTTAAATTAAAACGCAGTGCAAAATATCATAAAATGCATATGTAAAAACATGGGGGTTTATTCACTACGCGGTAATTATATTCCGATTCTAAAGCACATACCCGGGTATTTTCCACCGGGCTAAGGAGGGGGACAGCGAGATTTGTTTTCCCCTCCCTTCCCCCCGAACAGTTTACATTAAATTTCGGTCATGTCTACCCCCGGGGAGGCGCGGGGGGGGGGGGGGGGGGGGGGAGGGGGAGGGGGGGGAGAGGGTTAATGTCCTTGTCAAGCGGAAGTTTGAGTCCTTCACCCGTCCTCCGATTTGGCCTCGCGCTTCCGGCAAAAAACAGCGACCGCTGACATTCTGGCGCCACAAGACGACGGCAGTGAGGTTACGAGTTCATCCAGAAGCGGCGCGCAGCACGTGTGTGAATGGCAACCCACACGGGGGCATTGCCCGGCTGCGTGTTTTGGAAAGGCTTTTGGAGTGAAAAAGCTGTTCAAATAAAACACAACAAACTCCGTGCACGCTAAAAAAAATATATTGGCTGCTATTTTCATTTCTAAAGTCCTATAATGCATGGAATGCAATATTAAAGGAGCGATCGCTTACATTTCTGTAAAAGATACTAAGTCGTTTCGGGGAGTGAAGAATCCATATTGTTGTCCATTTGCCCGCTAATCTTAGCGGGTAAATTTGGCGGGTAAATTGACGCGACGTCAATTTACCCGCCAAATTTAGCGAGAAGATTGTATTAGCGTATAGATCACTTGAAATTATTATTCCCCTAAATTTATCGGGAAAAATGACTTGATCACTGGTCTCGACTCGGGACGACAAGTAGATTGACATCAATATTTACGTTACATTTAGCAGGAGAACTGAATTGGTGTTTGGAACACGTGCTGTTAATTTGCCCACTAATTTTGGCGGAAAATGCAAGGTAGAATGAACGGAGGGGGAGACACAATCGTGCCTTAAAATAAACGCGGACCCTGCTAGATTATTTTTAACGTTTCGGTGCGCGCCGCGTGCGTGTTCAGTAAGGACATCAATGACAAAATCAGGACGGCTTTCGTACTTACCCCCTCGGTTGCCGTCTCCTTCCTTTTCTAGTTAACGGGGCGTCGAGAACTGACAGCGGAGGTCTTGACATCCAGCACAGCGTAGGAGTAGAATTGATAAGACGTATTTATTTAATACCATGCATGGCTGCTCTTGTGCTAAAGCATCCTCAGCGGCAAAAAAAAAAAAAGAGATTACACACAGCCGAGCTTGAGAACGGCCGACGACCTTTTCACAATGCAACACGTCGTCAAACGCTCCAAACCGCGACCGTACGATGGGACTATTAAAGGAAGTTTGCACTCATCGATGGCCATCGGGGCAAGAGCCCTGATGGTCCGCCGTTTGTGCAAAAGAAGCTGCAGAGCTGGTTTCAGAGTAGCCGCGCTGTAAGCGGCGGCTTGTCCTGTCGGATTACCCAGTCCTCGAAGGTGTTCGGTTGGTTCCGCTACCGGGATGCCAGTCAAGGCCTCGAAGCGTGCCGCAGCGTGCTCGAAGCTCTCTTAAATAACGTGCTGCGCCGTCGCAATGGTGTTGCATGCTGTACAGTAGCCCTGATGCGAGTTATCTTGAAATGTGCGGTTGTGCAGGGCCGGCAGCATAAGGGTGTTAGTGTCGGTGCGGCGGACGACAGTATGGGCCTTTCGTCTCACTCCTGCTGGCATAGGGGATATTATTATGTTGTGTCTTGAACAGGGAGGCGGTAGTCCTCAGGTTCTGGAATATCTTCTTTCGCTTTAGTTTTGGCGAGCGTGGCTAGTTCAGTGAGGTCCGGTTGAGTGTCGTCGGGTTGCAAAGAATCGAAATGGAGCCCAATATAGATGGTGGGTACGATTGACGCGGAATGTTTGCTTAGTGCTGCACACGCATCGTTATGAACCTATTCGTTTCCCCGAATATCTGAGTGGGCGGGTACCCAGGTTACACGGAGTTGAATGTGGTGGTTGGTATGCATGCGGGACGCGATGCCGTAGATTTTGTGTACGCGGTCGCTGGTCGACTATGATGCGTGGCGACACACCGAGGAGGCCACTGCGAGCCTGTGTATATGGAGATCTTTGTGGTTGATGTTTCTGAGTGGCTGTGTTCAGCATGTTGGGCGGCTTGTACAATGGCTTCTAACTCGGCGCTCTTAATGCCCATTCCAGTGGGGAGCCGCTGGAACCACACATCGGGGTGGGTTATGTTAACCCACGCAGCCGACGCTGATGGGTTAACATAAGACCCCTGGGCAGGAACGGGGCCGCTAGCAGCGTCCGTGCAGTAAACGACGTGTTGTCGTTGGTCCAGGGCGGCAACGTGCCGCTCTTGCGCCTTGCGCCTTAGCATGACAGGCTGATCGCTCTAGATTGTCGGCGTCAATGCGTCGTGATAAGGAAGCGTCAGCTGTTAAGGTTACGAGCCTTTCCCAGGGTGGTGGTGGCAGTGGCAGAGGTTTTGGTGCGAACGATAGTAGGCGACCAATCTCTTGGAAAATGAATTGGCCTGTCTTGGTACCCAACAACCGAGTGAGCTGGGCAGACATGAATTATTCAGCTACATCCTCAAGGTTGTTGAGATTTCCATAAGCGAATAGGTCCGGCAGTGAGATCTACTTGGGAAGGCCGGTGATTAGCCTATCGCTGCCTTGTTAAGGTCCTCAACGGTACTGCGTTGCCGTTGTGTTAGACAGTAGTAGTTGTAGCCGTAAAGCACCTTTGAGGAGAAGGCAGACTGGAGGAACTCTGCGGTCTCTTCTACCACCTGTGCTCCACTTGCGGTTGGTGACTCGTCGTATCAGGTGAATAAATTGGATACCCTCTTTTTTTACCTACTTAGTCATCTTCCGGCTCTGCCGTCCTCGTCTACGAATAGTTAGAGAATGCGCACAGTTCACTCTCGCTTGATACTGGTGTTGCTTAGTGTCAGTTGTAAATGGAGCGCATTTCGTCGGCAAGGAGGTGGAGGCCAGAGAGTACCACGACGTATTCAATCTTCTCCGAAAATGCGGTCATACAAACGTCTTCTAGAGAAGACTGAACAGCTTCGAGGCCGGATTGTAGTGTACGTTCTTGCTCCCCTACGCTGCCTGTCGTGGACCAGAGAATTATGTTATCTGCATACATGGCAAAACACAGACTCGGGATGGAGTTGAGACACGGTAAGAGGCGATCCGTAACCATATAAAAAAGGTCGGTGAGAGCACTGCCCTTTGCGGCACTCCTACGTGGTTGATGGCTTCGGGTCCGAGACTGGTCCTGATCTTCCCGAAAACTTTAATCTTTGAGAAAATTCCTGATAAAGTTGAGAGTACGGCCGTTGATGCCCATCAGCCTGGCACTTTCAGAGAATGATGGGTGCGGCACCGAGTCGAATGCTTCCTCGGTATCCACGGCAACGATGGTCTTGCGTCGTGTTGAGAAGGGGTCTGCCAGGACGCCATGATAGAGCTTCAGAAAGTTGTCCTGGGTGCTGAGGCCTGATTGGAACCCGGTGTGGCAGTGATGCAGGTGGGCCTCTATGACGAGGTGCTATTGTATGCTGTAAGGACAATGTACTCCATCAACTTGCAGATGTTGCTGGTCAGCGAGATAGGACGGAGGTTCCGGATCGTAATGGGTGGCTTGCCTGGCTTTGAGGTGAAGATAACCAGCGATGTTTTCCAGTTGCCTGGCAACCGGCCGGTTTCCCACATCTCGTCCATCCATTTAAGTGTCTTGAACTTGTACTCCGTTGGTAAATATGGAAGCTCATCGTGCGTCACGCCGACCGGACCCGGCACGCTCCTCATGTTAGAGGGATCGAGTGCGTCCTGCAATTCTGCCAGCTTGAACGGAGTGTCAGATGTATGGGTTCCGTCTACAGAAACTTAGGGTGAGTAGCAAGTCATATCCGGGGACATGGATTGCGGAAAAAAATGTTGGCCGCCTCCTGCGCAAACTCGGCGTCAGATATGCTCTGGCGTGGCGCCACTGTCTGTGACGCCACTGTCTGTGCCGCCGTTCGACTTTTCGATTTTTCCTGCCATCTTCTGAAGAAATTCCAAAGTATGGAAAGATGATGCATTCGGTCGTTGAACTGGTAGCAAATGTCATGCCATTGATATTCTGCAGGGTTGGGCTGAAATACTCAAAAATGTATTTGGAAATACAAATACTGGGATACATTAAAATAGTAGCTAAAATACTGATACTGAATATATCTGTAAACGTGTATCGCGATACGTATCGGAAATACATTTTAAATAGAGGCAAAAAGTATTTGGACATACAAATACAGGAATACATTTTAGGGAGGGCGGAAATACAAATACAGAGATACTGATACTGCAATACATTTTTCAAATTTGTTTGAGACGCCAAATGAGATGAAGCTTGAAGTTGGAAGTGGAAGTTTTTGATTCTGAAATTATTTTCCCGTAGGCTTGGCGCTTTGTCTTGAAGGTAGTGATTTCGGACGACGGGGATTCTTCAGTGGGCTCAAAAAACTTTTTATCAAAGACTGACCGTGGTCCCTTCCCTGACATCCTGTCTGTCTGACGAGGGATGCGAAAAGACTTCGACCTCTATATAAATTCTATGTCATCCTAAATTCCATCAAAATGTCACCATGCCCCTGTACAATAAGGACGCCCCTCTCAACATTTCTCACATGACGTCACGGTGGAATGAACTGGTATTCTTTGTCTGTAGGTGTGGCCTTGAACATGAAACTTTACCGCGCTGCTGTATGAAAGGACAATACGTGCTTTCGTTGTAGGTTACCTCGTTGAAGATCATGCAGGCAGTGTCATTTGGAATTTTCGAGAATAGTGGACACCTGAAGCATCTTGGAACACATGTCTTCAGTTACGGTTGAGAAAACAATACGGTCGCATCCCTGTTGTGAAGGTCCTTCCTACCGAACCTCCGCCACCGACGCATGGATTGCAGTCCTCAAGTTTCGTCTTGCATACTCCAGATAGAGACCTCGTGGATTGCGACCTTATATTGCCGGCACAGGTGCGAGCTCTCCGAGAAACAGCGCGCTCGAGACGAGTCGCAGGTGTACGAAGTCTGGGTCGGCACAGCGAGGCCACGTCTGACCTCCGTCCTGGGTTTTGGATCACCAGAGCAGCGGGTCACTTTCACGTCGGCTTATGACGTACTATTGAGCCGTGCAATATTACGGGCGCAGCCGCAGACGCATTCGAATATGTGTTAAACTTCACTGCGTGAGTCATCCTACTATTTCAAGTCAACCACCGCCAGGCTCGTGCTGCAAGGGACTGTGCATCAGCTTTGCCGGCTGGGTGTACTGTGTACGCTAAGGCAAAAGAGACGGTTAGCAGCGGGCTTTGGATGCACGCAAACAATGACTCAAGAAACCCCTACCTAAGGACCTGCGGCGGAAGATGCTCTGACTCCACTCCTGGCACGCCACCTGGTTCGAGTCCCCGACTACGCAACACTTCTCAGAAGAGAGAAGAGGACGCATAGAAAAATAGTTTGGAGAATCGGAAGGAACCTTGTTCAGCATGGTAACAATGCCCCAGCATCTCCTTGACCCTAATGTCCTCAAAAGTAAAAAAAAAAAAAAAAAATCTTTCGGATTTGTATTTTGTTTTCTTTTTTTTTTTTTGGGGGGGGGGGGTTTCAAGAAATGTAACGAAATACATTTCACCCTGATTGTATCGCGATACAAAGAAACATTTAAAATGTATTTCGATACAGGGATACAGATACTGGGGATAAAAGGTATCGCGATACAGAGATACAGATACAAAATGTATTTCTGAAATACTATTGCGATACATTTGTATCGCGATACCCTGATATTCTGACATTATATTTCGGTATTTTGGCAAGACTCTCCGTCTACCGGCCGCGTGGACGGAGAGTCTTGCCATGCTCGCGGTACCAATTAAGTGCTGTAAGATGAGACTTCCAAAGATTGAGGAGGTGGAGGTCTGGGCCGGGTTCGTCAGGGTCTGCTTGTGTGGTTGAGGTGGCCTGGTTTTTCGCCGCCTCGAGCAGTGCGAGCACTAAGTCAGGTGATCTGGTGAGGTAAGGGTCGTCTCAGGTATCGGAGTCGTCCCACCCGTTCAGTAGCGTCAGGTACCGTTCCCATTTTACAACCTTGGAAGTGCGTTCAAAAGGGGTGGACCGCAGTCCACTACTGAGCGTGATAAAGATAGGCAGGTGGTCGCATCCCATGGGGTCGTTGAACAAGATCCAGTCCAGGGCGGCGTGACGAGACGCCCAGGTGAAATCAGGCGTGGAGTCATTCTGACGACTTCCCTGTCCGAACTTGGTCGGAAGGTCCGGGTCATTGAGGAACTGCAGTTTGCAAGTCTGCGCCACGTGGAAGATAGCTTCCCCCGGAGGTTATTTTTTCCGCATCCCCATTCCAGGTGTCAAGCGTTGATATCCCCTCCAATGAAGATGATGCCTTTGGAAGAACTGTTGGCGTAGGTGGTACATCCAGCCCCAGTCTGGACGCGTTCCACGAGGTAACTCTGGTCGGTAGTAGGCCGAGACGAGCACGTACTTGCGCATGCGAAGCTGAGTTCGGACTGCCACGAACTCCGAGTGAATGGCCGGACCAACACAACGAGCACGCTTTAACTTTACGCCCATAGGAAAAAACCTAATCATACAAAAAATAAAAAAATAAATAAAACGGCGTAAAGCGGTCCAGGAGCGGAGTAAAACCTCCACTTCCGCTAAACAAATGCTGTAAATTTCAGAAAACCTGTTTTATATATAGTCCGATTGGCGCGGATTAAATGGACCTCATATCGCCTGTTTTACCGGGGGAAGGGGGGGGGAGGAGAAAAAGAAAAAAGAAACAGTGGCTTAGGTAAGCACGCCTCGGTGACTTACGCGCTAGCCTTTAGCCGGTTCCCAGCTTCGGTGATTGGGGATGGCAAATCTGGGAGCCGGCTAAAGGCTATGGTCACGTGCAACTTACGAAGCACCGGGCGCAGCGAGTAACAGGTATCATTTCATCGCTCTGCCGCGAGTGAGACTTTGGCATTTGGCGACAAGAACCTTGAAGTACAAATTTGGAAGCAAGACACCGAAACATAAGCCACGCCCTCTGGGTTGCTTAAGAAAACACTAATACAAAAATAAACGTTTCTTTGAGAACGGCCTAAACGGAATACATATTTTCTTCTTTGTGTAGCATTAAAAAAAATCTCGCGATATTTACGCCGTGAGACACAATTTAGGTAAGAGTAGCCTAGTGAAGTGTAAACACAACGAATGCCTCTGAAAACACGATAGGAGCGCAGGCCATCCCGGTGACTCCGACGCATAGGCGTAGACTTCGAGGGGGCATCGGTGCTCGTGCTCCCCCTGGTGAGCTCCTGGGGGGGTGGGGGGGGGGGGGGGGACAGAGCCCCCCCGGGCGCGGGCCATGATCCTTATCGATACGCTGCTTACGTGCCACGTAACCAGCTTCTAGTATTGGCATGTAAACAAAATTACGTCCACGTTGCCTTTATTGTCAAAATACATGGGAAATGGAATCCCAGCGTGCTTTCGTTAGCTTCAATCCCCAGTTCTGGCGAAAAGGTAACGCGCAACGCAGCTACCCCCCCCCCCCCCCCCTCCCTTCCGGAGGACTTCTCAGCCTGCCCAACCCGGGGTGCTCCGACGTGCCCCAGAGCTCTGTCTTGGGGCCCTTACTTTTTCTATTATATATCAACGATATCACTGAAAACATACATGTCAACGTAAGATTATTCGCAGAAGATTGCGTTTTATACAAAGAAGTTAAGTCCTATCAAGACCAAATAGTTTTAAATAATTGCTTAGAGACGATACAGTCTTGATGTCGGGAATGGCAAATGAAGCTGAATACCTCAAAAACTGTTTCAATGTCCGTTACGCGGAAAAAGTGTCCTCTGGAGTTTTTCTATTGCATTGATAGTTAACCTATTCAACGTGTCGAAGAATTTAAGTACTTGGGGTTACATTTTAGTAATAAACTATTACGGGACAAACACATTGATTACATAAAAACAAAAGCGACCCAGCGGCTTTGGGCCTTGAAACGTCTCTTGAAGCACTCTTCCCCCAGCACAAAACTTACAGTCTATAAAACGATTATAAGGCCAAACAGATTATGCAAATTTTGTCTTGTTCACTAAAATTAATATTAATGAGCTAGAAGGTGTACAGAGGAAAGCAATACGGTTTGTTTACAACAAAAATGAAACGCGAAGCTCCCCTTCAGAAATGTTGCAAGAAGCTAACCTGCTAGCGTTAAACGAAAGAGCGCGGATAGATTAAAGGTGCCATTTTTAATGATTCAGGGTAAATTAAATATCGACACTTCCAGATATATTACATTTTCAGGCAGGTTAGACACCAAATCATCTCATGCACGTTCAATACTGGTCTATCAAGTGCGATTGGACACCTTCAAATACTCCTTTTTCCTAGGACCATTGTGGAATGTAACAAGCTGCCCGCTGATGTTGCCAATTCAGACTCTGTTGACTATTTTATCGATAAAGCCACTGTCTTCTTTTCAAAATAAATTGAAATTAATTTTTCTCATGTTTAGATGACTGGTTAATAGTTATTGTTTTGTATGCTGGGTGCCATATATATTTACATTGTATAATGATTTGGGCCACCTTATCCGTGGTGTTCAATTGTAGTCTTCTTATTATATGTATTTTTGTGCCTCTCTTACCACGGCCTGTGGGCCACGTAGGATTGATAAATATATAAATAAAAAAATAAAAATGGTGGCCTCGAGGCTATTAACAAACAAGAAAAGTGAAAAGGAAACAGAAAGACCCAAGACATTTCTTACCATTCCGTACACTCACCGGTTTTCTCACCACATCAAAAAACTGTTGTTAGAGGATTGCAACGCATTCTTCAAGTGTAAGAACAAACTTTCGAAAATTATACAAAAAGTCAATGAAGAAGGGAGCCTAGAAAAGAAATTTGAAAAGAAGAACAAAGAAACATTTATAACCTGCGAAAAGAAGATAGTATACCCGATTCCATTTTCTTGCGGCAAGATTTACACTGGGCAGACAGGGCGGTGCCAAGACGATAGATTAAAAGAACACAAGTATAAGCTTTCAGTAACAGGAGATTAGGACAACCACTCCTAAAAACGTACTGGAATAGCTGCGACGGATGTAGGCCCACCTTTAAAGAGGCTGCGGCTACCAAAAATCACCCTGACCGGATGGGACGGGAAGTAGTCGGTACCTTCCTCATACAGAGCAACGACAACAAGTGAGTCACATATCCATTAATTCGAGCAGAAAGGAGAAAGGGTTTCGATAGAAAGAGATCGGGAGCCTCGGTCGGTTGGGAGAGGGATCAGCGTAGCCTTGAGCCGGCAGGAAAGCTGTCAAGATCACGCGGGCTATGCACGCCGGAGGAGAGAATAAACTTGTTGCGAGTTGAACGCTGTTCGTGTCTCACGTGTTTTTGTGTCTCTCTCGCCTCCTTTTGCGTTCGAACACCAATAGTTTGAACAAGCATGCGTTCCTGATTCTATCTATGAGGAATCGTAACACTCTTCAACCATCTGTTCGCTTAGGCGTACCTTACAGCACTTGTCCGATAGCCTGTCGCAGAAAGACACAACAGCCTTCACAGATGTGACAACTGCTTCCTGAGACAAATTGGAGGTACAGTAGAGCACGCAGTAAAATTTTGGTAAGTAACAATTAACGCTTAAGTTTGTGCTCGGAAAAAGTTTTGAATTGAAAAAAAAAATAAAAATGAAAGCCGTTTACAACTTCCTGGAACGCCAAATTAGAACGCAGCTCTTGAGGAGGAGTAGGGAACGGTACTGAGGGGGGGGGGGGGGGCACGAGACCTCAAAGGGGGGAGGGGGGTCACATGACCTCGGGAGGGGGGTCACGTGACCCCCCCACGCAATTCCCGGAGAGCGCACGGCCTACGCGCGCACAAATACGCGTTGGTTTGGATCGTGCTTAAAAGCTGCGCTCTAAAACGCCAAATTGCGCTCATCAGCTGGGACGGCTATTTCTTGCGTTGTTTACCCGATGCAGGAAACAGCGAACGCTTCTTGCGTTGTCTCGCCGACGTATGTAGCGGGAGGCGGGTCGAGCGTGGCTTTGCGCGTTGCTGGTCGGTGCATCGCTTTCCTACCTTTTCAGCTTTTCTTCTTTGTTTATAGGTTTGACGTGTTTTTTTATCATGTATGTTTAGAGATTCGTATCGATCGTGGGAACGGCATCTTCTGAGAACAGTGGCCTTCCACAGAGAATGGGCATCTCCGTGCCGTCGTTTACATGGACGTAGTCCCTGATAATCTACTGAGGTTTGGAACACAATTCGTAAACTGCGCACGATTCATACCTTGTCTGAACGCTGTAAGCTTTTTCTCTCTCATTGTCTGCGTCCCATCAGGTCTTGGGGGGGGGGGGGGGGGGGGGGGGGACGAGGACGCATTCGGTGCCGCTTTTATGCAGGGGGAAGAATCAACATCGCCATGGTTTAAATTGTGTTTTAAATCACAGTAGTTTTACTATGATGATTCAAATTAAACCTTTCTTGCAAAAATAATTCCGAAAATATTTTTTTACCGTCAATATTTTATTTGATGCTTTTCATGTGCACGTTTTGAACTTAGATAAAATAAGTTTCACGCAGAAAAGATTTTTATCGAGCTCAACACGAGGAAAAAAAAACAATGCTCTTCTGAGCAAATTGGAGAGTTGGGCTTGACCTTGCGCCTTGTTCCTCCGCTACGCGATGTCGTATTGCAACAAAAATCAGAATGCAAAATAAACCAAAACTGGAAAAGTAATGTCTATAGAGAGACTCGAAAGAAAAATTAAGTAACGATATCTTTTTTTTTAATATGTCAAAATTTCCATGCTGTTTTTCGTCTTGTATGGCGGGGATTAGAGCAATAAAGATTTAATAATGGAACTTTATTTATAGTAATCTTTTTTTCGCACTGTTTTCAGTGATCAGACGAATTGATTGATCAATCTGCCACGTAAAAGAATTCACAATTTTCACACAATTTTTGTCTACCTTTTCAACGCAATTCTTTAGCTGTGTATGGCAATTAAAAAAAAAACTAATTTGACTCGAATTATCTAAATAATATATAAATCAAATACCTCTAAATATATCAAATTAATCTCACTTATATCAAGTAAACGTGACAAACATAAAATAACTCTGATTTAAATCAAATACTTTTTATCTAAATAAGAAAAATCTAATTTTTAAATAATCTTAAATTTTTTTTTCACTCTCCGCCCAAAATTAGGGTGCAAAAGAGCAGCTCCGAATGCGGATATTTATCCACGATTACACCAAGCATATATTCGGAAGAGTAAACGGAGAACCCTGATCCAGGGTCTCACAAACAAACGATGAACATGGCAAGTTTTGCCAGACAGAGCAGCGCAAGACCGGAGAATTTTCAGAAGGAATCTATTGCAGCGCCAACAGCGCATACTAGCGCCGTTGACATGGGAAGCTTCAACGCAAAGCACGGAGACGACAGAGCGGCGAACCCACTACCTCCCTCAAGCACAATAAACTATCACAATAGGCAAGATGGTCTGCCTTCCCTATCGTTCATTTCGACCTTTTAAAAATGTTTCCCTAAGTCCAAACATATGCATATGTCTCTGACTATAGATATATCTAACGGTTCACTAAGTAGGTACGTTATGCTAATTATTGATAGGAACACAGCTGTTCAAGCAGTCGCAAGCTGTTTGTGTAACGTCTTAAGACGCATGGGACGCCGACCCTAGATATCATGAAGCAAAGAGGGGCAAAAGTATTTCACGGAGGAAGAAGTTGTTCACGTCTTGGCCTAAATTGCTACTCTGTGTCAACGGTTGAGTTTAGCACTTTAACAGAATTACCAACCCACCAGCCACTGCCACTGGTGTCTGGTTACGAGAGAAGGAGTATTCAATGAAAGCCATCTAAACTACGCAGCGGGGACTGTCTACAAAAACGAACGAAACCATGCCAAGTCGATGAACGTCCGGTAGTCAAGCCGTCTGACTTGACCAAGAGAAACAGAAACACCACTACACCAAGAAAGCCTTTCAAGCATTTGCGTTTCCTATGAAACTACAAAAAAAAAAATGAAAAAGACCGTACCTTGTTTTGGAGTGACTTTCTAGTGACTCATACGCACCGAAACTAATGTTTCAGCGCGACTACCACCTACCTACTTAAAGGCATTGATGCATTTTATACAGTTTGCGTGTATAGAGGGAAAGTAGTGATGAAACATTAAGAGGTGACATGTAAAATCAACAATGACCTAATATTCGCACCAACTTATAAACGTCAACAAGGTCATCTGACGTCCGAGTTGTTGTGTCACAATTTCAATATTTCTTTAGCAAGCTTGCGCTTCCCATACAAATATTATTCATCTTCGCTCCATGAACACATTAAGAAGATCCCAAATTGTACTGCCAGATTTTTCTCGACTCTCCAGTCATCGCAATGAAGCATTTACGTTTCTGCGATCATTCAGCTACATGGCTTTCTGTGTGCCAACATGAACCATGGTTGAGATTTTATCATTCTTAATACTCAGCAGAGGCATTCCGGTTTCATTGCCTTGCTCCATATTTGTTTTCCGTACTTTTAAGTCATAAGCCACGTGTCAACCAGAACCCATCTATATTTAGGCCAGCATCGCCAACTTTATCTGGGACACGAATAAAAAATATATTTTCGCCGTCGGGACTAAGTTTCCTGCCGTTCATGATATTTTATTTTTGATTGTTTCAGTAGAAGGACGAGTCCTTAGATTTACGACTGTTTTGACTTCTATTCCCTTCAGTTGTTTCAAAATGTGTCCTTTTTCGCCTGTGATAAAAAGAGCCGTTTCCAAGTTCCTTCATGTTCCCTTGAAAAGGTTCTTTCAAAATTAATAAATGCAATGAAATTAATAATTTATAAGTAGCGACTTGGTCCAATGACAAATGTATTTGAAAATAAAATGAACCCATTCTACAACAAATTTCGTTTCGTTTTGCTGTAACTGAGTTAGAATATTGCTATGAGGTTTGGCGATAATACATTTGGAGCGGCTCATAGCCGTTTAGTGTATTCTAAATTGCAACCATGAGCCGGAAATCGCTCTGTTTGGTACAGCCGTAGTCCGCTTAACTATTCATCAGTTACGATTTACGCAGCGGGGCATAATGGTCAAATATCAGTGTAAACCGGAAATCCTCCTAGGAACAATTCACTGTCTTTTGTAAGGGTAAGACAATCAAAAATATTATTTAGCCAGAATTCTCTCATTCATAATTTTGATTGTATATTTGAGACTTCTACAATTGGCGCATATGTACATGTCTATATAGCTTACATAACATATGAACACGCAGATATGCTGGTTTAATGAGAACCAGCTCTACGCCCAAAACACCGATTACTAACACAAGTTTGTATTTCCCTCCTTGCTTCGTGCGCCTAAGTAAAAATTACAACTCTTCAAAGCAACGTTCTGCACCTTTTGCGCGTTTCTTATTAGCAGTTTATTTTATAAAAAGAAGCTATACGTCCCCAGATTCGGTGAAATGAATAGCCGAACTATTACAACTTAAGGAGCATAGCACGCACCATTGTAATGCCAACACAGAATGCGTTGCGTGGCTAAGATAAAATTTATTGGCATAAAATAAACCCCTCCCTCATGATCTGTGAAGTTTTTTCTGCTGTAAACAGGCAAGTGGGTTTATGGCGAGCTTTAGCTAATTACTCCACAAGAGTAATTGAAAACAATTACAATTAAACGGCTTAAAAGCAATGAACTATAGTGACAAATCACTTACCGCAAAAAGTAATCGATTAATTACAACCTTCCTTTCTCGATTACTTTTCTGCTGCACTCCAAACAAACGCGCCAAAGACCTGCAATATTCATGACGTGTTTCGGGAGTGGCATTTATTCCCTTAGCAAAATAAAATGCAAATAAAATACACTCAATAAAATGTAAACTTTACTTAATGTTATTATTTTTAGAGTATGAGCTCATAAAAGTTTGAACAGCTTAAATAAGCGTTCGAGGTAAATGGCTCATGAGCTGTTCAACCAGGACGGAAATTAATCACATGAACAAGGGACGATTGCATTTAAATGGTTCAGGTATGTACGCTATTCAAAGTAAACCGGATTCATCTTCAACACATTACAAACCTCTTTACCCCTGCAGCTGTAGCGTTATATGGTTGCTGCATGTTTCCAAACGTTTTTCCTTTTTGAACTGATTGGCATTGAGATCATGATGTGGTAGCAGACTTGTGCGCGTTACTTAAAAAAATGTAATAGATCACCATTACAAATTACTTTCGTTGAAAAGCAACGGATTACTTTACTCGCTACGTTACAAATTACTTTCACGTCACTTGAGTACACTTATCCAGAAAACAATAAAAAACTTCGATCTTTTAAAAAAAAATGTTTGCAACACTGCTTTTCATTTTTTATACGCCCATCCAGTAGTCTATGTAAAAATAAAATATTGTATGTAAGAGAAAGAGTGTAGGTGCACTCCGTTCACGTGTAAGCTCGCAAGCCACCGAAAGTTGCGACCACACCCGCCATCCCGCTAGCTTACGATCTCCGGAAATGATCCTTGGAATTGTGCAGACAAGGCTAGCGGTGCGCATGCTCAGTAGCAGCGTCTACCTCCGCTACGAGATTCGGAGCTAAAGAAGCGATCTACGAAAGCTCCCTTTTGACTCGGGTGTTTCAACTGTTTTTAACAATAAAAGAAAAACTTGGTTCTAACATTACATTGTATAGCCAATGCAGAAGGCAGGTGTCCCAGCTTACCTTGATGTGTTTATATTACATTTTTCAAGTAAGGAGCACAAGTTTTTTTCTAGCGACCGGCCATTCTAAAAATCGCGTTTTTTTCGGCTATTCTCCCCTTTCTGATGTTTTCTATTTTGATGAACTTGCTCTTTTTATGCTGCTGAATGTTCTGCTCGTAATGCTCAAGTTACTGTATTACGCTCAAATTTTTTTTAAATGTAACGAGTGTTTAAAATAATTTGTTACAAATATTTTGTAACGAAATTACATTACAAATTACTTCCGAAAAAAATGTAACAGGGCAATTACAAAATTACTTGAAAAAGTAACAAATTACAAGTAATCCGTTACTTGTAACGGATTACTTCTCAAGTTTGTGTGGTAGTTACGTTTGGGTGCGCTTCAAAAACTGCTGTCTGATGAATGGTGCTATCCGATAGTATGATGCACTTGATCTTCCTTCTTGCTTACTAATTGCTTACTAAACTAATCAAAACCAATACTTGCATCTGCACTGAATATGCCGCTTAAAAGATTATCAGAACGTATCCTTGTCTCTGATCAGCAGTTGTTCACTTCACTTAGGAGTTTGCAGCCGTCTTACATTTTCTCAACTTCAGGGTTCATGTCAGCCCTGTTTATACTTGGAAAAGTCACGGATCATTTTTTAAACTATATTTTCAAGCTGACTTCAGGCACAGAGAAACCGTAAACGAAAACCACTATCGGACCCTGCAAGAACTTTCACTTTTTCATTTCTAAGAATGCAGCTTCGATGCCTGAAGTCACTTCAACCGTAGTCTCACCTTGCCGTTCAAAGTAAGGACGCTTAATATTTTCCGTCTATCTCCATTTAAACTGCCAGCAGATTTGAGACACTTTTGTTTCTATTACAATAAACAGTCGTTCTTACAACCCTGACGCATCTGCCTACACGCCCCCGCTAGTGCAAAGTCGCGCTTCAAAAGACACATGCCTGATTGGCCTATTTAGTATTTAGATTTTGCCACACTGTCAGTCGTGAAAAGACGCAAAATACCATTCGTGGCTTTGGTGCGTTTGAGGGATGGACCTCGAAAATCAATAAACAAGCAACAAAATTCGCCACAATAAACCCTGTGTTTGTGTGTGTGTGTTTTGTTTTCACAAATAAAAAAATAAGTAAAACAGTGTTTATAAGAAAAAACGAAGGGATGTGGTGCGAATATGCAAAACGGTATGGGGGGGGGGGGGGGGAGCACCAACCCCACGGGGTATGCGACAGTTTAATAGGTCAATATACTTCAGCTCTTTGTGACTAGGGGCTCTGGGCTTTCTGAGAAAGTGCTGTGGCCGCTATCATCCAATCCACCCTTTCTGGTTGAGTGGTGCGACGTTGGTGCGAACCCGGAAATGCAGATCCTGACTTGTCCCGTTTTCCCGGAATTCCTTTCCTTTTCGCAGCCTGCGATATCCCCACCGCGGTGCCTTGTCTTGTGTCACGGTGTTAGAACTGTGCGCTAAGCTTAGTGTATCGCCTTTCCTCCACTCGCTATTTACCAGTGGAGGAATGAAAAGAATGGAACATGTTCCCAGCCCTTCGTTACTCCAAAAGTAATATATGTTGCATTAAATATTACATTTTTAAAAATACAATGAGTTGATTACTAAACTACTTTAAAAGCAAATGACTACAAGTGACGCAATCGGTGTAAAGAATTACTTTCAACTCTGCGCTGAAAGTGTGCGTCCTTTGGCAAACTAAATGGCAACAGAGCACTAAACTTAACTATAAAGACACTTTATTTTGCGTACAGCAATCAACCGTGCCACGTGTCCTCTGCGCTTGCGCACAGGACACGTAATATCCCCCCCCCCCCCCCGCCCCAAATGATTGTCTCTCTTCTGTTTCCCGCAAATCTGCGAGGCGTGAGCGGAGTCCTAGGCTATCTTGAAGTTGACGGACGAGGTGGTAGTGGATCCGACGTTGTTTTTTTGTTTGGAGAAAAACATGTTTTTGACCTGGGATACATAAGTATCTTGTCTTTATTAGTTAGGACTTGTTATATTCAGAAAAATGAAAAAAAAAAATCAAATTGTGACGTCTTTTATTAGGGTGGGGATTTATACTCTATTCCAAACACCAAACATCCCGTATGGTGTTCAGTCGCTATGTTTGTTCGCAGAGTTTTTTTGTTTGTACTTGTACTGAAATAAGATGCTATTCTGGAGCGTATGAATTCACAGTGCTTAAATTGCGCGAATATAATACCGGTATAAGATTAGTGCTATTAAATGCAAAGGTGCAAGCGAGCTGGACCAGAATGACGAAAATAATGGTTAGGTACCAGGTTCGATACCCGGACCAGGAGGATTTTTTCGGTCGCGCACCAGTCACATAAGGTGTGTTTGGAGTTTTGTGTCTGTCCTTTGTCCCTCTTGTTCCCCTTCTGCAGGGATTATTTTCGTCATAATACCGGTAACTCACCGTTGACAGAGACATTCAGCATGCTCCCCGTAGATTCACGACACAATTCGGGCGAGTGGGTGACGCCTCAGCTTATGACGCGCGAGTGCGTTAGACCACCTGCAGTTTAGTATCCCTTTTGCTTGACGAAATCTAGCTAAGTCTACTGGGTATTGCAGCAGAACTTGAAGAAGTTCCACACCAATATACTTGGAAAACAGTGACATTACGTATTCGAATTCACGAAGTCGCACCGTTTCTGGTGGCTAAAACGTGCACACAGTAAAACATCCAGTCATCTATCATATATGGTTCCACAAAAGTTAACGTGAAATAACGAACGAAATTATTAGCTGGATTGTGTTTTGTACCTGTCACTCTGCGGGATTCTACAGAAAACAAGCTACTGCCGCAGCGGGACTCTTTTATAAAAACCAAGACCCATTCCTTCCATTAAATGACACCTCTCTGGCAGATGATGTGTTGCAAGAAAGTGCTTTCCGAAAAGCGGAACCGTGTTCATGTTCTTGTTCATAACAAGGCATATAAACAAAAAGAAGTTAAAAGCTTACGACCCTTATCACTTTTTTTTCGCTGAAAAGCAGACAGAACTCCCCAAGGCATCTTTGTTATGTGCCTGAATACTACACGCATTCATAAAGATATAAAAACATGACATTAGCACCTCTGCAAAGAGCGGATAAGAAATTCAGGTGGACGGAAGCCCCTCCTATCCGAGCAATGCACTTTATTTCTGTATTAACTTAACTCCTCTGTCTAACATCGTAAACAAGCCCAGCAGAGTTTTAGGGGACCATTTTTACCCCCCATTGGCCGAGAGTACAATCTCTAAATAACGTGCGGGAAATGACTCGTCGTTTTGATCACAAAAGCGGAATTCTGTGTGCAGAAAAAAGGAGAAACAGGATAAAATATGAGTGAAATGGATCGCCTTTACGCACTGGTAGGGCGTAACGTTTGGCATTAAAGGGGGTGCCATGGTTGCTGCTGGTGAATTCTGGAGCACTATGGCGGAGCAGGATAAACCTGAGGAAAAGGTTGGAAACTGCTGTTGCATCAGAAACATATTTCGTTTCAGAATAGCATTTCCGTAGTAAACAGCTAAAATGACCTACTGTTTGTTATTCGCAGACACTATGAATGTAAATTCGCTATAAAAAATTGCGAATATTTGGAAGGGGAGCACTCTTTGGGAGAGGTAGCGAAACATCCTGGGCTGCCTTGGCGTGGGTCCTTTTTGTCTGGCAATGATGGCAAGAAGGACGTTTCTGCTGATGTCACGGTACAATCTGTTCTAGAAATAAAAAGTTAAGTCGCGAAATTTTGTCTTGGAAAAGCCGAGATGTCTAGTGGTCGGCTCATCCTGATTAACGCAAATTATGTATTTTTAAGAGACTCGAGGAATGACACGAAGCCAGGGTCGTCCTTCTATTTCTTCATCATATATGCGAAAAGTACTGGTGTGAAGTGCGAAGAAATCAAATCAATAATTAGACATGAGGACGATACATAGAAAGGGGGGACGTTGTCCGTCCCCCCTTTCTATGTATCTTCCTCATGTTTAATTACTGTTACCAACACGCTCGTTTTGTACTTAAATTAAATCAACGTGCTGTGCATTTTGAAGGGGGGGGGGGGGTTATGTTCTGAAGAAAATAAAAATGAAATTTAGTAATGGTACTGACATACAGGTTGCTGGAATATAAACTCAAAATGTCGCTGCAAGAAAATTGCGTGTTCCTTTATTAGCAGCGGTCAGTGGAAAAGGGATACCTGGACATGCCGTTTTCATTACGATGTCTTTTGTCCGATTTGTTGAGGGACGCAAAACTATAATCTTAAAGTTTGAGAGAAAACATGCATTGGGTCGGACGTGATCAGGCAGGTCCTCAAAACCTAAGAGTCAGCACTGAGCGTGGTCCCTCTAGGGCACTATGATCGAGAGGGACGTTGTTAATGGGCTTTTTCCGGAGTTTCCATGGCGCATGCGCTGCAGCAGCAGAGAATAGTCCGCCATTTTTGGTGGTGAGAATGCGTCCTGCTCGGGACTGCGGGAGGCAGCGCCGGACATGTGTTTCAAAGTTCTCCGACATGTCCCAACGCTGTTTCGTTGTCGGCTGCAGAAGCGAAAGCAAGCGTTGTCGCGGTTTAAGTTTCTTCGCTTTCCTTCTGCTGGCCTGCAACCGACGAGGCGGCAGCTGTGGATTCGGGCGACACGGCGAAACAAAGCGGAGGGCTCGTAAAGGCAGCCTTCAAATCACTCACGCGTTTGCAGTTTCCACTCAAAGAAAGGTTCGTGTTTTTATTCTTTTATATTTATTGGTATGTAAATACAACTCAGCACATTTATTAGGTATGCCCTGTCATGTAGCGTATCTCCTACTCAAAGCGAGCACCTCGAAGTTCGCGTTTCTCTGATGGTGTATTTGACTGGCGCACATTTTTGCTTGATAAATTGACAGTCTCGCATTGCTGCGGAAACACCCTGCCTGCTTCTTGGCTGTTGTAAAAATGGGAATCACCCACGGTTGCCAAATAATCATAAAACATTGAAGTAAAGCGGCTATGCTGCAAAGTTTACTGCTAAGTGCACATCCACCCGGAAAGAGAAATGGGAGAAGCTGTTGGATTACCACGATAGCATCTGCTGGTTTCATTATGAAATAAAGAAGAAACAATCGACTTGATGTGTTGCCTTCATGGATGTGTTCAGTAAGGAAATTAGTTTTCAACAGTGTCTACAGGCGCGAGACTCAAAACAGGCAGGTGTGGCCACTTCTGTGTCTTTTCTTCAGGACCCAGAGTCACTCACAGTTGTAGCCTGACGTGGTGTTACATAACTGCCGAGGCTCGCTTTGAAATCGGTGGTGGCACGTAGAGACCTCAGATATTTATCAAATATTATTTTGATGGTTATTTTGACCTTCTGAAATTCCCGATTGTTGCTCCTTTTCAGTAAAAAGACAATACCAACAAACTTCCCAAGCAGCACATAAACGTGAAGAAAACGTCGAAAGAACGTCGAAGACGTCTGTGACGTGACGTCGTAAAACGTCAAAGGTCCGGACGTTACCTTCCTTCGACGTCGATGAAACCTTTAAATGTCCGCGGGAAAGGTGCACAGAAGGTCAAGGGGACGTTCGAAATGACGTTTGTTGCACGTCACATGCACGTCTCAGTGGGCCGTTGCGTCCTCCCTCGACGTTTATGATACGTGTGTTTACGACATCCGGACTGCCAACGACGTTCACAGAACGTCGAGAAACCTTTCCAAATTACGTTCCCTAGGCGTCGTGGAAAAATGTTTTGTCCCCCCCTCCCAAAAAAAAAAAAAAAAAAATATATATATATATATATATATATATATATATTTGTTAGTAATATTGCGAACGCAAGTTGCTATCATGCAAGTACGAAGGAAGTAACTAAAACACAGGTTTGGCACGAACTGTTTATTTGAGCATTTTCAGACACGAGATGCAAAACGGAGCGCCTCCAAAAGACGTCCCTGGATGTGCCAGCCTCAAAGATATAAAAGAACAAACAAATTCACGTAAATAAATGAACAAGAGACGATGTCACGCAGCGCGGAATGTTCCACCGCTTACCTCGTTCTGCTTCTGATTAATGCGCTGACGCGCGTGCTTTAGCCGCCCCATCGCACATAGCTGGTACTCTCGCTGCGTGCACGGGAATGGTTTCAGAAGTGGGATCCCGTCCGCTGGGCGTTCTTGATTGGAATCGTCGGAGGCGTCTGAAGGGTCTTGATCGGAGACTGGACTTGACGCGCCGTTATGTGCACTGCCACTTGTTTTCTTGGGGGCGTCATTCATATCGTCACAGGCACCTTGATCCGAGCAGTAGTACGATTCAACGTGTGAAGCGTTATAGCCTTGAAAAAGGTCCTCGAGCCGTGACTGAATACGACGGCGTTTTTGGCGATCACCGACTTCTTCATAGGGGCGGCTTGAACGACTCATCCAACCGCAGCACTTACACTGTATGCAGACTCGAAAAAAAATCACGGAGACATAGCAGCCTGCCTTGTAGACCCGTAGACGTGACGGCCGGTGCTAGTGACTGGCTTTCGGAAAAAGCTGGACCGGGACCCAGAGCTGTTCTCTCTGGGTTAATTCGAAGAACAGAACATTCAGTGAAATATTTTGGGAACGACTGAGAAAATACGTGCACCCGGAACTTACGCTTGTCAATTGTTCGTCGTCGCTATCTTCCCCCACTTTTCTCTCGCCCTCTTCTTGCCGAGTTTCCCGACGGATCGCATGGGGCTCTATGGAGATGCCACTGGCATCTCCTCTGCCTACCTTTCCCCCTCTCTCTCGCGCCGTGCCGGCTGTTTTTTTTTGTTTTTTTTTTCCGGCACGTAGGTGCGGACTTTACTTGAGCGCTTTTTGGACCGTCATCTGGGCCATTCAATGGTTGGCATTATGAATGTCAAATTCCACAAACCGTTGACAGTATCTACCGGATTTCGCCATTGCCGGGCATTTTTTTTTTTGAGTCAACTCTAAAAATGCGCAAGTGTGCAGTGAAGTTGTGCTCTGATATAGTGTGTGCTGGCATCTGATTTTCGTTTGGGTACGTCACTAGTGGCAACGAAAGCCAGATCTGTACTGACAGTCACGTGACAAGACTTTGCGCCCCGATGTACCGAAACCGCTAAGGCGCTGGAAGTTGGTGTAGTGGATGAACTGTTATGTTGATGCGAATGTTTTGGTTGTGCGCAGGTGAGCATGGGTTAGAAAATACGAAGAAAAATTGGCGAACCCTAAAACAATCTCGGGTGGTCGCGGAGCAGTATGGATGCTCCTAGGAAAGGATGCAGGCCTGAAATCACCTGGAGAGGGGATAGTGTAGCGGCGCCCCTGAGGCGCATGCCAGGGCCCAGGACCCATGGAAGACGACAACGCGCGTGCAAAAAGCAAATCGGGTTATGGGGAAATTTATACAGCGTGTAGTTGGTCAGCCATTGAAAGTTGTGACGAGTCACTCGCTGTAGATGAGCAATTTAGCCAGTGCGGGACAACCGCTAGCCTGGGGTCTTTAACGCGCACCACGCAGTAGTGATACAAAATGCAAGAATTGCACAATTCGATCCGTTCTGGACGATCCGTTCTTGTCACAAATTAAACCCGTAACAATATTTTAAACACACCAATATTTTAACAAGCACATCTAAAAGGAATGATATTCCCAACATGCTTTCATATTTTTTTTTCTTCCGTGTACACTGAGTTTTGTAAATGCCCTCCCTAGCGTCATCGATGTGCAATTAATAGCATTTTGAAATACGCAAATTAATGTATAAATAATTAAATTCCTCAACCTCTCAAAAATCAAGTTTTGTTTGCGGCTCTTGAGCACTGTCACCTTGACCTTGAAACGTGAGTGGTCGACGTTGCCAGCACGTCTTGCATGACGTTCACGACATTTAGGTGTGAACGCGACGTCGCTGAAACGTCACTGACGGGGCAATAATGTAACGTCCACCGTGGACTTTATTTTAGCTTCGAAGAAACGTGAGTGTTCGACGTTGCTGAAACGTCTTGTCTTGACGTCGTGCCGACGATGACGACGTTAAAGTTGAAACGTGACGTCGACAGCACGTCAGAGACAGGACGATAAAGGAATGTCATTTATGAACTTCAGTTCAACGTCAAAGAAACGTGAGCGTTGGACGTTATGACAACGTCGTGCGTCGACGTCGTGGGAGCGTTGACGACGTTTGAGTTGAAATACAACGTCGTCACAACGTCACTGATTGGACTCTAATGAAACGTTATATAAGGACGTCACCTCAACATCGAAAAAAACGTGATCGAAGTCATGCGGGACGTCACGGACGTCCGGGACTTTTTCTCGACGTTTCCACGACGTTTTGTGCTGCCTGGGTTCCGAAGGTCAGTCAAGGCACCCAAAAATAACTCTGCAGCCCCGATCGCGTCCGCCAGTGATCCGGGCAAGTCAGTTGCTCTTGTGTTGTACAGGAATAAAGCTACGCTTTCAAGTTTTACAACATGAAATTCATCGCTGAAATATATGCCCTTGATAAACATTTGGCATTTGTTACATGCAGGAGCCAAATATTTCGGACGATTTCAGAGAGGTCCTTCACGTTTGTAAGGATACATCTTGTCAATAAAAATTTGAAAGCGGGTTAAAGGTAAAGATTGTGATTGAAGAGAAAAGCTTGACTTAACTGTAACTGGGTTTCGAATCATTTCTGAATGTGCTGCCAAAACAGCACATTTTAATGTAACATTTGAACTTTCTCATTGGTCGAAGAGAACTTCAATTCCTGCCGTCAGTCACAACGGGCGCCACGGTGAAGTGCATCGTCCGCCCGTTCGGCAAAATGTACAAACGGACAAAGTCGTACGTAGTCACCGCATTCATTGAAAACAAATGTACTCGTCGATCGCTTTGGATAGAAGAAAACCAAATGCTGAGCGCATTTACCGTCCATGTTCAGACAGGCAACATGGCCAACATAGATTGGAGTGGACAGAACAGGCAGAACCGGAAGCAAGACAGGTCATCAAAAACGTTGCTCCTGTTTGCCGATAGGTGGCGCCCAACATTTGCGGATTTTCTTAATAACTAAAGGCAGGGAGTTTTATAGCCTCACTTTCTTTTCAGTGCGGAGTGAATATAGTTTTCACATTTAAATATTCTAACCTTAAATGATAAAACAAAATGGCTAGGTGGCGTAAGCTACCGTCCGGTCCAAAGGGCTCAACCGGATTCATCCATCCATCCATCCATCCATCCAGAGGCCCAATCTTGTGTGTGCTCATACTGCCTCGAACTCATCAAAGAGGCACACAATCACTTGGTGCCCTCCTCTCCCTATATTCGAGCGCGAAAACAACAAAACAACAACAAAAGGGCTAAAAAACGGATAGTGTCCTACACCTATACAACCTGCCCGCACCTCTTCTTTTTCTTTTTTAGAAATATTTATTCTTATTTTTTTATTTTGTGGTTAGGGTCTTCACAAAATTAGAAGAAAAAAAGAGACTCCGGGGCTCGGCGCTGTAAGAAAGGGCTGTGTAGAACTAAAAAGCACCAAGCCTCCTTTTGCGTTGTTCAATACTCCTGGCATCGTGACTACGGTTGACTTAATAAAAAAAGAAACATATTTTTTTCGAGGCGGGAGGATGGAATGGTGAGAATGAATAAAAATGTAAGGGTTCACAATGAAGACGTTAAGTAAATATGCAAGCAAACTATTCTACAATTACTCCATCAAATATGCAACTATTTGTTACAAATTACGGATATATGCAAGGGATTACAAGCAATATTTTGACTTGTATCGAATTACGTATAAGTCTGGCATCAACGCTGATACAATATACAAGAACGTTTAGTTCTCCAACTGCTCGAAATGTGGACGTCTTGTAGATGCACGTGTTGTAGGTGGGCGAGGGAAACACAATCTAGCACATGTTTCAGTTTGCGTAAATGCTCCTCAAATGTAGCTGAGAAAATGAGGACGTCGTGAAGCTACCGGAAACATACTAT
The DNA here is from genome assembly GCF_016920785.2 of Ixodes scapularis. Lineage (NCBI taxonomy): Eukaryota > Metazoa > Arthropoda > Arachnida > Ixodida > Ixodidae > Ixodes > Ixodes scapularis. Next base: position 61,581,153 of record NW_024609836.1, read on the forward strand.
ACGGATAAGTCAGGCTGCGTAGAAACGTATCCATCCCGTTGAATGCCGCTGGGCCATTGCACAGCCAAAATGCTCTGGCGTTTAACAGTTATAAAGGCCGTCAGGCGTAATGAACAGTGTTGTTCGTTCGCAACCATCGGCAGCTGGTATCTGCGAGTAGCCGCTCTAGAACTACAGCTATCGAAAGAAGGATGTGCCTCGAAGTGCGTCTGCACAAGTAGTGCGGTCATTAAAAAAAGAAAAAAAGCTTTTGTATTTGAATTTAGGGTTGTGTATGGGCCGAAAAAAAACAGGGTAGAACCACACTTGACCTTCATTTGCTAGAGGGTATCTTCGTCCTAATGTTGCCAAACAAGTGCCAAAATTAAGCTTAAAATCTGGTAGGCTGGCTGTCATCTGGAATTTTAAGGTCGAAGTCGCCGATCAGGTGTTCAAGCTAGGCTTCGGCTTCTCGTTGTTTGGTTTTTACATGGCAACAAGTGGCGTTAAATGCGAAACAAATGCCAGATAAAGAAGTTATTGCTGGCCCTTCGTTTAATACGTGGCATCTCTGGTTTTAGTCTAACATTTCGGCAACTATGTTAGCATGCTAAAAAAATTGAACAAACGCAAAAAAAAAAAAAAACTCTGTCACTAACCAGCAACTTGGAGCGAAGGCGTACTAGGCCCAAGTTAGGCACCTGGGATACAATCAATCAATCGATTTTTATTTGCTTCTTAAAATACAGTTCAACTGAAAACTATACACATTTTTTTACAAAAGGGTCACACATAAAGGACAGAACACGTGTTCTCTCCGTAACGCTTTCGTAAAAGAAGGTATGCAATACAAACACGCTCCAAAAACAACTGGAAATTCCACATAAGCCAATACTGGCTTGTGCGCGGGGCACTTGTGCCAAGTTAGGCCTTTTTCTGGCGTGCTACCTTGGCTGTTTGACGCCTTCTGGCAGTGGGCAGACACCTTTCGTGGTCCCTTCCTTAAGAGGACGGTCCTTTACACAGAAGCGCCACGACCCCATCTTTCCTTCTTGAATTTGCCAGGGTGACAGGAGAGGACCATGAGCAGAATTGTAACTGAATTACCTAGTAGTTTCCAAGTATTTCTTCGCTGAGGCGATGGACGTTTTTTTAGCTCTTCGGGTAAAATTTTGTAAGGTTTGCTTTTCAGTGGACAGAGCTCACCGGTGTCGATGCGATCGTGAACCACGGAGGCTTGAGCAATAAGTTGGCTGTCCGAGTCGGCTAAGTCAAATATACTGTTAGCATGCATAGTGACCAAAGAGTGTGTCTTGTCAGCAATTTTAGCGATGTCAAAAAATGTTTTGTGATATTAAACTAATGTCGCGTTCCAACGTCTGGTCAGAAGTGGCTGACGGCAAATGTTTGGCAAGATTGGGGATGTTATGCTCCTCGTACCAGTTCATGGTGGCGACGGGCGTTATTCGGGTAATTAAGTACTTGTGTTTATGGGGAGAGATTAGTGGGGCAAACAGAAGCGCTGCCTTCCATTATGAACAGAAGGAAGTAAATAACGAAAATACCATTCTTCGCAAATAGTCATTCAGTTGGCTCGATTAAGACACGGCCTGATTGAATAAGCTAAGAGGATAAAGGTGGTTGTCATCTGTTATTTCTTCAATTTATGTCGTTTGCGCGTTTTTATACATAATTAAGCAATGAAGCAAATCGCCTGTTTCGCCGCTTCAGTGGGGTTTTGTACGCATATTTTTTCTACATTTTAACGTGAAACATTTCTTTGGCTAGTTGGCCTGGATTTTGTGAAGCCGTGGTCTGAGAACGTCCCATAATACAACGCGTGCCGTGTTGCATTATGGGACGTCAGACAGCTAGAAGCTAATTCAGTTTATCCGCTCAATTTAGCAAGGAAGTTGAATTGGTGTATGGGTTTGTGACATCCCATAAAGCAACGCTCGTATTGTTGCAGCACGGGACCTCAAAGGCCTACACACCAATTTACTTTATCCGCTAAATTTAGCGGGGAAGTTAAATTTGTGGAAGGTCATGTGACCTCAGTTCACGCAACGTTAATTTGCCCGAAAACATTTTGCGGGAAAATTAACGTCCCGGGACCTAGATACCAATTCAAACTTTTTCGGGTAAATTCAGTGGGGATATTAACGTCACGAGCTGACGTCACATGATGCTAAAAGGTTTCGCGTATTCAGCACGATTCCTCAACAATTGGCCATACAGATTTTATTTCTTCATAAGTCAAGCACAAAGCAGACCATTCTCGTTTTTATGCCTCTATTGCCAGCGCCGCATGAGTCAAAAGCAATATAAACGTTCTTTTGCGGAGCAAAGTCACCGTTTTTTTTTGCCGGTTTTGACTCTTTTGTTTGACGAGCCACGATGAGGCAGAAGAATTTTAACTGTGATAAATGGCAGGCCCCCAAGTTTCAAACTGTTTGTTTTTGCCCCAGCGATAAAATAAAAGGGTTATTGAAGCATGCTTTCAGCTCGGTATATTTCCAGATACCAACTGAATCTAATATATATATATATATATATACATATATATTTTTTTTTATAAAAAGAGCTTATGTCATGAGCATGAGCCGGGGACTGTAGAAAACATTTTTTTATTTTTTAAGGTCGGGAAAGGAGCACTTTCCGGCCGTTTACAGCCGTTTTGTGGAATTTTCATGGCAGTAATACGTTAGGAAAGCTTTATTTTTCTTGTGAAACTGTATCCCGCTCAATTGTCTACGAATTAATTGAAAACTGAATAATTAAATTGCATTTGAAGCTGAATAAGTAAGTTAAATTAAATCCGAGTAGTAGAAGTAACTTAACGTTAATTGTAATGAATCACCGTTGATAACTCGTTATGCTTCAATTACCCTTATGATGCTGTGCTCGGAACTTTTCTAAAACTAAATAAACAGACATCCAGCCTTTCCTCGAATTGGATCGCAGTACTACTTTCAGTATATCATATCGTCAGTTTATAGTATTACTAAACAAAAATAAAAAAGGAAAGGTTAATTTCTTACGGATTTCAGCGTGGTCGCGGAATAGGAATGCACTAGAAGTTCACCATCCAGTCCGGGCTTTCTGCCTTCCGTCGTGCTTTAGCGGCGTAGTCAAGACATTTCCAAAAGTTATCGAAGAAGCTTTCACTAGATGCCTTCTACTGCTCAACTGAAACATGTATGAACACGAGAGCGCAGTTTTCAGCTTAGGTTGCGTTTGCAGTCGTGCACGTCAAAAGCTTTTCAATTGTCACACGCCCGTGAGTGTGCCGTCCCTTGAACTACGTACACCTTACATGACAGAGCACCCAGAAAAGTGCAGGCGCCGACAGAAACACGTGGTGCAAGGTTTCACAACTATATGGCAAGTGAGGTTTAATAGAATAAAGTCAAAGTTATATTACTAGCTTAGAGACCGCACCACTACAGGTTTTCTAATGGTGCGAAGGGTCCAGGGGGCACATAAAAGATATCTAATTTTCTAAACTTTTCGCTTTTTGCTCGTATGTATATGCTAAGGCCCGTGAAGTCACCTAAGGTGTAAAACATGACTATCAAAGGAATGGATAGGAACTTCACTGACGTATGTATTATAAGGGTAGAAAGTTGGGCAAGTGTGTGATTCATAATGATTAAAATGTAAAACAAGATGACTAACAAGGAGGAGACACAGACACAGCGCTTTGTCTGTGCCCCTCTTTGTTTGTCCGTCGTCTTGTTGCGCTTTTTAATCAGTATGTATTATATAATGACAATCTGGTATACTGATACTTTATGTATTGTATTGAACTGCTTTTTTCTTCAATATAGGCAAATTTAATTCATGGGTACAAGCAGGGATGGGCAAAATACATGCAAATATGTATCGAAATACAAATACAAAATACTTCGTCAAAAATGTATTTAATTACAAATCTAATTACATTTCCAAAAAAGCATTTAATTACAAGATACAAATACAACCAAATGTATTTGTCTCCGCCAAATACTTTTCCAAATACATTCCTCAAAATTTGCGTCAGCGACTTCGGGCACCTGCGACGGGTTTCTGGGTATCTTATTTTAATTTTGCATCGCACACTCGGGAGTTAGTGTGCGAGGCTCTAGTAACGTAATAGAAATATAATCACAAAAAATGTAATCAGCTCGATTACATTTTGGTATAAACCAACAAAGAACCGAGACGACCAAGACGCGCAGCACTAGCTAGAGAATTTTTTATTGTTTTTTATTCTTTATTTTTTTTTACCCGCGCATAGAATGTTCCAGGCAAAAATATGGATGGAAATCAGGCTGGAAAGCATCACAAGTTGTTACAGGCACTTATTTAGCCAGTCTGCCTGTGAACGTCGATTTCGTCACTATTCTTGCCCTGGACTAGCAACGTCATCACAAAGTCACTAAACGCTTGTGCTTGATTGAGAGACATTGCATTCGGTGCAGAACGTAGTTTTCTTCCTGCTCTGGACAGTGACAATAAATTTGAGGAATGTATTTTCGCCCACAAAATTGTATTTAATTACAATTGTATTTGAAATACCCACGTTTTAGTATTTAAATACACACGTCAAATACATTGCCCAATTTGTAATTAATTACAAATACAAAATACACAAAGTATTTGAAATACGTATTTCAAATACTTGTATTTGAAATACTGCCCATCCCTGGGTACAAGCAATACCAAAAATACTGCGATCGACTTTTTTCTTCATAAAATCACTTTGTTTTGCACGATAAAAATGTAGTCAAAATATTCTTATATTCTGTATAGTGGTTCCTTCGGTACTGAATTCATAGAACGTTGCGTTAACTTCTATATTTTGATATCTTGCAAAAGCAACAAAGAGCTATAAGCTATTTTTTACAAACATATTGTAAAGAAGTTATACTAAAAATGACTTCCTGAGAATGTAATTACAAATAATATTGAAAAGTAATTAAGTAATTTTAATGTATGGTTGTAAAGGAATTGTTACCCCACGAGCCACTTGCCTTGTTACGTGACGAGGAGCTTGATTGACGGTTACGTCAAACACGACTGCTCGATGCTGGTGTCTCTTACAATGATAATGGGAAAATGGGTGATTCTTTCTGGCGGCAGAAGCGAAAGTTTTGACTGCGGCCGCATGGACAGTATCACGCATGGTGCCACTGAATAGTGGCCAGTGTACACACTAAAAAAAAGTTACACTTAGCGGTAAATCGGCTTGTCCAAGGGCTAACACCATAAGGGTTCTTTACAAAGAAACTTAGGATGCTGGCAAACACTCTAAGTGTAGGCAGCTGGCGATCATAGGAGCCACCTGGAAATATATTTTACAATGTATGTATACAAAAAAGAAGCATCAGATGCAGTTATCAAAGGCTCAAGAAGAAACAAAAATACTGATGCTATGAATTACGCTCCAGTAAAAAATGAAGACACCAAATATTACTACAAAGGCGTACATACTCTACGATTCAAATACACCTATTCTAAAGTTACGGTCTACAAAAGAAAATTTAAATATGTTTTTTATCTTCTAGTGCACATTTAACGTAAATTATGATAAATAACTTCTTAAAGGAGTGCTTTCTAGCAAAATAAATTGGAAGAGGCGACTCCCTCACGAACCGAAGCGCTATATTTTGTTTTGTAAATATTGTATTATAAACATCTTGTTAAACCTTTCCTTAACAATATTTCACAAAGTTTGGTGCCTAAACCTTAAAAAAACGAGGATGTACTACGGTGAAGATGAAAAGAAGGCATGGGGCGATTTCTAGCCACCTTCCCCAATTTCTTCAATATGATCACATCGGCTCTGAAGCTAACTCCGCTGCCTGAAGGTCAAATTTAAGAGACGCTGAACTTTCTCGCTTTAAAACAACGATACAGTTCGTTTCTAGTCCAAACCAGAACGCTCAAACTGCTGGCTCAAGAATACGCCACAAAAATGGACCTACCGTTAAACTTCCTTGTTTAGAATTCCTGAACTGCAACGGAGATCTGGAGGACATGTAAACAATTTGGGACCAGTTGCAGTCATTTAACCGCAACTACCCGATCCTGACTTCAATTGAAAATTTGAAATATTTAAAGATATTCAAATTCCGTCAGGTCAAATTTTTTTAAAGAAACTATATGTTATTAACCACTGAAGCGTTGCGCTTAGGCTCTTAGAGACGAGGTTCGGACAGGCTACTGTGGTTGTGAATAACCAGCTCTCTCACCTCATGCACATCAAGCCCATCACATCATCCAAAGACAGAGGTGACCTCAGGGCACTCCATAACAATGCAATTGCCAGAACCGTGAGTATTCAAAGTTTTTATATACTAGACATCCATCGTGTGTATTCATTTTCAGTACCGTATCCTAATCGGCGCTTCCTCCTGAACTCGTCAGGTGAAGCCAACATTTAAACTTTCGATGGCCTTCAAGAGCCGCGCAAGACGCTGACACAAGAGTACTCACATTCATCGACATTAAAATCACCAAAAGACAAAAAAGTCTTCAGCCATCCGCGCGTTATCTACAAGAAAAGAAAACATTCAGAAACTGAACGATCTTTAGCTATCCGCACGTTACTTAAACGAAGTTTTGCCTCCGCTTTTTCTGCCATTCAAAAGGCTGAAATACCACGTTTTATATCTTTTTTTACCTCTGATCATTATTTCTTGAAGAAATGCACAACACCCATGTAAACGCAAAAGAAGAAAAACTAAAGCGTAAAAACAGGGGCTTCAATGTGAAAAGCTTTTCTATCACTGAAAATATTGTGGGAGCGCAAAAGAGTTTTCTTTTTGAAAGTTAGTTGGCAAACACTTGGACATAGTTGTTGGACTCAGAAAGGGCTTCAAGTGCAACAAAACAGACGTCAAGCGTTCCTATCAAAGTTCTTCACTTTATTAAAATTTAGCTTGCTCTAGCTGCAGTGATTCCGCACAAAAATAGACAAACGATGTCGTGATGTCGAAATACTTGTAGCACTTAAAGATTCCCAATATTTTGCGGAGAGATCATCAGCATAACAGAGGATAACCTCATACGAAGTTTTCAATCAAAAGGCGTGATCTTGGCTGACAGTTTCTTGAAGAAGTACCTATCGCAACCGGAGGTGAACATCGCCATTGGCCAAGATTATTACTAGAAGATTACTACTTGAAACGTCATACGCATTAACTCTTCTCTCGCTACTGTACAGGCTATGTTTAGATGGTCCTTACAAGGTCAGATTAAAACGAGCAATGCCTCTAATATGTGCCTACTACAACTGCTGCATGCAGGGCAAACGTCAGCGCATGATAAAAATACATAAAACGAATCAAGTAAGTGCTACGTGAATCCTGGGCACTTGGGAGTCAAGAAATTAAGGATTCAGAAACTAAAGAACAACCCTTACAAAAAAAAATTGAGCGAGGGAGTATCCAATTTGTATACAGAATTGTGTATTCAGTGAATCGATTACTTATTGAACGTGCACCTAACTTTTTATCGCGTTTCTTGAGCTAACTAGGCCGACCACTGGGTTTCGAAAAGCTGTACACTAAAGTGTCTAAAATTCAGATGGAAAGCCTGTAGACTTTCTATCCAATGTTAAGACATTTTAGTGTATACCTTTTGTATTGAAACTGACGTGCCAATTAACTAAAGAAAGTCGTTAAAAATGGAGATACATTGTGGATAGCAAATATTGCTAGAATGTCTGTAGATCTTCTATTCAAAGTTCAGACACTTCAGTCTACAGCTTTTTGATCCCGAGTGGTCGGCGAATTAGCTCAAGAAACGCGATAAAGAGGTGGATACATTGTGAATAGAAAAGGTTTGCTAGAACCCCTGTAGGCTTTTATTTTTGAAATTTCAGACATTTAATCCTATATAGTTTGTATCCAAAGCGGCCGGCCCCGGCTGATGTCGTCCTCCGTGTCGATTGCAGCCATCTTTAGGTTGTACTCCAGAAGCATGCCATCTGGGAGAGCACAACGTAAAACCGGGCAGAGCAGTGCACAGAAAGAGTCCTCGCTCACCACCAACTCCTTGAGCCCTCGCGAGCGTATAGGTTGTCATACTAACGTCTGAGGCCTTTAGGGTTCCGTGACGACGACACATGAGGAATATCCATTAGGCCCTCCATGTCGACTTGGATGAGTGCTTCCTGGCTTCTGAACGTCTTCCGCAGGAGGTCCACGGCGTCGGAGTACCGCTGTGTGGTGGGCTGTTAGGCCGGCAATGGCAGCTCCACTTAGCGCTGATCGCAGGTAGTTGAACCTTTCCGCCGGCGATAGGTCCGAGTTCAGATAGGTGGCGTTCTCGAAGTGTTCCCAAAAGGACTGCCATTTCTTCCGCTGACCGCTGAATTTCAGAAGTTCAAATTTTGGGAGTTTGATTCTCAACTTCGCTGCAGCGTTGCCGATCTGTTAGTGCTTCCAATAAGGTTACTCTCGTTGGCTGGATTGTCGCGTTCCGCACTGCATCTTAGCTGGCTGTAGTGTCAGGATCTTGTCCGCATATTCGAGGACGTGGGTGAATTCGAGGTCTCCGTCTTACTCCGAAATGAGTGGTTCGATGGTGGTGTCGGCGATGCTACGTTCACCCTGCTCCAGGATCAGTCGTTCGATGAGTAGCTTTAGGTCCTCGCTGTGGGGTTGCGCAGATTGCAGCAACGCCTCAAAGTCGTTCTCTAGCCGCGTCACTTGTGACCGAACCGCCTTGCGATTTTTCTTGCGAACTTCCGTGCTGTCGTTCTAGTAGAAGGAAGAATCACTCACTTTTCTTTCGCCGTTCCAAGTGTTCACAGCGCTGTAATCTCGGGTTTACAGCATCAATATTTCTGTTACAGCTGTTTTCTCTTGCTGGCAAATGAGGCGCTACTTGAGTACAACAACAACAACACTTTTTGTAACTCCGCTGCGAACAGCTTTCGTTCAATAGACAAAATGTCGTGCGCAGAGACTCGCTTCCGTTCGCGTTCTGGCCGTCGTGTCATTGTCCTTCTTTTCGTCGCTTCCCTCTTCGAAAGATAGGAGGACCCCAACCGCCAGAGGCAACGGGAGAAGATGCGCCCATTTGTTCCTCCAAACCGGTTCCAACCCGGGACGGTCACGCACGGCGCTGTAGAAGTCACCGTATGAAAGGACGCTCTTGTCTCCACGAGGAAGTTCGTCCCGAATCTGGGATTCTTCTAGGAAACGTTACAACACAGTGTTTTTTGTTGTTGATTTTTTTAGCTGCGTGAAGTTTTTAAATAAAGGGGGGAAAAGTAATATGAATGCGGTTTTCGATGCGTGTTTATCTGGCTTGATGGACACTAGGTGGGAATATGACCATCTCTATTATCGGTCGAATCAACTAAACTTCGGTATTTAACTTTTTTAATTACCATAATTAGGGTATATGTTTTTATTACAAACTTTGAGGCGGTCGTATGCCAAGACTTTCATTTTGTGTAATTCGAATAACCAGCGTGTGTTCCGCGATATTGCTCTCCGAATTTTGCACTTTTATCCGACTAATGTAGCGAAGGTTTACAGGAGGTGAGCAGAAAAAAAAAAGTCAGATTAAGTAGAAAATTCGGGGGCAGATATTTCGGAACACGGAAACGACAAAAATTTCAAAAAATATATATATATATATATATATATATATATATATATATATATATATATATAAACAGAAAATAATCTATTGTGGCCAAAAGAATAGAATGATTGCACTTCCATAACAGCGTCCACCCTGGTCTTGTCCAAAGCAGGCTTTCCGGCCCATCGTTTGGACGTTGCTCTTTACACAGTACAGTGGTTCTATATGGTCTCAATGTAAGCTTCGATCTTGTTCATTTGGCTTAAAAGAGCATAATTCTGCGAATTGTGTATTTATAATTTCTTTGTTCGTAGAAAGTGAAAAGAAGCTCACTTCTTTATACATTACAGATATGTCGTTATTTAGCTTTATAGACCACTGAAGTTAATAAAAGGTATATAAAAATGAGGAATAAAACATTAATCTAGATTTCACACATAAGGGAACAACTGCAGTGTATAGGCGTTTGTCTCAACAAAAGCTATACAAAGTCTCAACACTACCATTAATAGAAAGTATATAAAAAGTGGGTTATAAAAATTAATCCAATCTCAATACATATTTTATAACTGGAGTGTATATATGCTTTTGTATCAACAATGGCTATACAAAATATGAACACTACCATTGATAAAAAGTATATAAATAGCGGGCAATAAAAATCAATTCAATTTTGATACACATTGTAACAACTGCAGTGTACAGACTTTTACCTCAACAAAGTCTATACAAAGTCTGAACAATACCATTGATAAAAAGTATATGCAAAGCGGGCGGTAATAATGAATCCAATTTCGATAAAAAGTTTAACCACTGCAGTGTATAGACCCGTGTCTGAAAATGTGTACACACAATGTATACAAATATGTTGTTAGAAAGTGGGTAGGGAAGAAAGTCGCAAGGATCGTTAAGAAGTCGCAAAGATTTCAATAGCCTGGGCAACTTTTTTTTTGTAAGGTAACAGCGGGACGCGTGCTTGGATACGCTTGTTTCGTCCCAATATTCCGTGAGGAACGAAGACGGAAAATATGAAATCCCAGAGTTTTGGAAATCTTCTGACCAACCGTTAAGGACAAGGCGAAAACCGCATTTTTTACGCGAACCCATCAAGCAAAATAGAGTCGACGGCACGGGGACCTAAAGGAAGGGGAGACTGGACAAAAACTCACACTTGGACTTATCTAAACCAGTTTCTGACTCCAATTAATTAATCGAAGTTGGCAGTAGAAAGACACTTCAAAAGGTGGATTAGCTTCATGTCATTCTTCTAACAGCCGTTAGCTCACATACTTACTGGTTCGCGCCCCTCATGAACGACTCTTACACGCTGGTCTGCAAAACACCCTAACATCTCTTCGAGAAACGTATTGGATAGTGAGAGTGCGACAAGCAACTTAAAAGGTAATCAAGCTGCCCGTAACTTGCAATTTATTTCGCTGCAAACCGGCAAGTAAGCCTACTCCAGCTATAGCGAGTATGAGGGTGAGCGAAGCTGATACTTTCGAGGTTTTCGAGGTGCAGTTCGTTGGAAGTTTCTTCTCTAGACTTTAAGGACTACGCCACACTTAACGAGTGCTACATTCTAGTTACTACGTGTGCGGTTGCTAGGGCTGGGGATTTGATACTTGTGAGGGATTTGACGACCAAGACTATCAGGAGTTGTACAATTGTCGTGTAATAAGCTCTAATAATGGCGCCTAACGCTCAGGCATTCTACCGAGCAAACCGTGAACTGACGTAAGTACGGAACGACATACCCCACAAGGGAGTTGCACCTATGCTTGCGACCTATCGAATCGAGCGTCATTTTAGAGTGTAAAAGTCTGAATGGTGTCGAAAATTTCCCTACAAAAAAGTTAGGACATATTTATTTGAAATTCGACTGATATAGAACATGTAATATACTCCTGATCTTTAAGTTTTCTATATGAAAAGGTTTCAGAACCAATTCCCCCACAATCCAGCCCACTAGCTCATAAGAAAGAGAGTGACCACGCTGCCTCATAGTAAACCTGCCTTCCTTGTAAATTCAAGTTATGTTGACTTCCAAATGTTTTGAATATTACGCTAAAAAGTGACCGATCACTATTGCAGTAGATGGAGGAGAGAATGTTTAAACGAATTACGATCTGTTCACCCATCTCGCCCGCCTTATCACGTGACCTTAAAGAAGGAAATGCTTGACTTAGTTTTAAATACTTTCTCCTCCGCCAGTGTTGGAAAATTGCAAGTAATACACAAATATTCAGAAGACGCAACAGCAAAGTGAGGCCTATTAAGATGAAATTTTCGTATGGTAAGGTTATCAACCGACCAATCCAAATTCTACATCCACTGAAAGTAAATGAGTATCTCTTCTTTTTTTTTTTTTGGGGGGGGGGGGGGGGGGCGAGTTAAAAGGGTTGTTAAATTCGGTAGTTTTTCTAAAGAGTGCTTTCTCGACAGGTAAACAAGACGAATGAAGTCAAACACACACACGAAAATCAAGGAAAGAGGACAAAGACACTTCCGCACAAGACTTACCCCTTCAGAAACATCACCGCTCTTCTCTGTTAATTACCTATTATAAACCTTTTCTTTAAACTGTCGCCTAACAATATTTCCCAACAAAATTATATATTTAACATCAACAAACGTAGCTTCAAATGAAACGCATTAGTCGAAGAAAAGATTATTCGACATAGTTTATGAAAGAAGCTCGGCTGAAACTCTTCAAAAAGGGTGTTCGTCTTACTTCACCGTAGAAACCCTTTCCACGCCTTCTTTACGAACTGAGAAAATGAACTGTGTTTTATGCAAGAAAATCCAATTCGCAAGTAAGACGAAGCATTGCTCGAAAAAAGGGTGCTAAAACGGTGTAGCCATTTAAAAGGTGTGAAATGTTTTGTTGTGTAGCTGGCGGCGAACCGGAAGTAGAAACGCGGGTCGGGCACCGCAAAATCATCACTTGTTTCGGCTGTAGCGCGCCTCTAGCGAAGAACTCCGGAATCTTTCCAGGATCACTGTTTACAAATATCTCTTTTAAAAGTTGCAAGCTGTAGCAAAGTGAAAGTGATAAGGCGGCCGTGTCTAAATATTCCACGTAACCTTTATTTAAAAAAAAAAAGTTGTGCCAAGACAGTGGCCGGCCGCAGTTGAAGCCATCTGAGGTGGAAAATATGCAGTAGCTGTCTCATTACATGTCTCAAAATATCTCCATCAGCATTTATTATCCTTTAATCTTAGGGATCCTTTTCTAATTCTAAACACAAAACACTTGGTGCCGTTTTACAAACCAAAAAAACTGGAGCCTGTAATATTATTTCCAATAATGTAGAGGATCTGTTCTATAACATTCCGGAAGAACATCTAACTCAAATCAATCAACAATGCATAGAAATGTGTGGGACCATTTACTTCTACATATTCACACACACACACACACACACACACACACACACACACACACACACACATAGAAACATTTGTCAGAAAAAATATGCTACCAAGAAACAACAAAAAAAAGGGTTGAACACGATCGCCGTATAATAAACGAGGTTATGATGTTTCCTAGCGAGCAGAACGTTCGCGAAATGTCTCCAAACACACAGCACGTTGCCCGACAAAGTTATTGTATATCTTCGAAAAATCTTCGCATGGCGTCAAGTTTACTTTGAGGGTTTCAGTTGAAAAGTTTTCACAGTTTTTTCAGGGCTTGATTGCAACCTAGAGCAAAGTCATTTTTCTTGGGCTTATGAATATGGAACTAAAACATTTCTCCTTAGCTATGATTTCACGCACTCCAAGATTGTAAAGAATGGCAGTGCAAAATATTGTATGAGAGCTTCACTAATTAACTCATGTTTACATAGAACTGTGAGTAGTTTTCTTAACCATATCAAAAGGCTATCTCCGATGGGCGTTCCAAGGGATAGATTTGTAGGTGTAGCGGAGTCCCTCAAAGTTTTAGAACTTCCCTTGACCTACCTACTAACTTGCGACAGAAGCCTATTTCTCGACCAGTTGTGTTTTCATATATACATACTATTTTTCACGCGATTAAGAAGATTGCAAAAAAGGTTGTTGTACCGGTCGTTTTCTCCGCACCGTCAAAAATACACCGCTTTTGCTCGGCAATTGAAAAAGCGGGAAGAAAACGTGTATAAGGTAAAGCACCTTCGTAAATATGTTGCGTGTGCTCTGCCTTAGAAACAATTGTATAGGGGTTATTCACTGGATGCCGTATTTGAGGGCGATGTATAGAGCGCATGCTCAGAACGAACTCGCTTTAATAGCCTGCTAAGACCGGCAATTATGATGTTGCGATACGCACGTTGCAAAATAACTGCAGAAACTCGCCCTCAGCTCGCATTAAGCAGTTTCGCACACAGCTATGGCCGCCAGTGAATAGACGCTTTTAGCACGCGCCAGATTGAGCCTCCATAGCCGCCCTTCTCTTGTCTTACCGAGATGCCGAGGCACTGAAGTGGGTGTTAATGAGTCTTCACAAGGGGCCTATGCTGGGGAGAAGGACGCAGTAACACTTAAAGTGGTAATAACCTGTCCTGATGTGGTAATGATGGAGTGAATCGAACGGAATAAGAGGGAACAAAAACTGAAGGTTAGTTATGGCAGCGCCCATGCACAGCTGCCTGAAAGCCTCTATAGGTCAGACGGACAGATATGTAAACGCATGGGCTCGTGAGCAGACTCTTTGTTCACGGAAATGTGCATCTAGCCATTTCGCTGTACACTCTGCTGTTAAATATTATTCAAATACTGGCAAAACATCGTAGTTTGACCGCTAGAGAAATTTTCGAGTTTGTATTTTATTATTCAATTCAATTCAATTCAACTTTATTGACTCCAGTTTGGAGAAGGAGAAAGGAAAAAAAGCTACATTGCGTAGCTTGACAGGTCCCTGCCTCCCATTATCGATCTGGCTGTCGTCTGAGTGTATTATCAATTACCCTGCCTGATGATGATCAGATTGACACATTCAAGTGACAGTGACTGTGACTGTGCTCGTGACCGTGACTGTGAGTGTGACTGAGACTGTGACGAAAGAATGCTCGATGTAGTTTAATATTTTTAGTAAGTTTTGATATTGTTCTGACATTAGTTTGATATTGTGACTGTGATGAAATTGTTACAGAAAGTGTTGCATAAGAAAACAATGTGACGAAATTGTGTCAATTTGGTGACTGGGACAGAAAAAATCCCTGTATAGTCTTTTTTTTCTTTTTTGTGTCTATTTATATTTTGTATGAAGACACAAAAACAACAACAGTCGTCAGTCCGTGCTGAGCTGGTCTGTCCTCTACTTTACCTTGTCTTCATTTTTTCGTTGTATTTATTTCTTTTACCGTGCACCGACTCGCACATCTACACACCTTACTGCGCAATAACTCTACGGCAAAAACAATAATAGGAAACATGAGTTGCCAATAGCCAAAAATGTGCAACATGTTAGAACAAAATTGTGAAGGACTGCATTTTCTCACGCAGTAACGACATTGCCGCACCCATGTCATGGAATGCATATGTCAACGTGCACTTAACGCCTCTGCACAGATTGAGCTCCATTCTATAAAAGAAGTATATACTTTGATGCATCTGAAGTTTACACCGGTGAAATCTGCGATAATAAAACAAGGCGAGGACATTTATAAACCCAGGATAACCGATTGCTACCACTAGCTTACAAACCAGAAAATTAGGTGAAGTGAATACTGCACTTCTTGTTCCTCAATTTTAATATTTATTTATGATGCGTACGCACCCCGAGCTCAGCAAAAACGTTCTTCATATTTTCTATGGCTTTCGTGTAGGCATAGAAAGTATCAACAAACTAAAACGTTCAAAAATTCAACGGACATATGAGCACCATATTACTTCCCTTTATGTGATCCTCCAACTACATAGATTCGCAATTGACCCTCTAAATAATAAATAAAAGTTTTAAAAAAACTTAGACAAGTCATTGCTGCGTCACGGCCTTTGTGCATTTTTTCCTGCAATTTTTGTTGCTGAGTCATGTTCATACCAGCCCCCTTCTCTTTTTTTATGACTTTTTGCTACGAACGCCCTATGGGACAAAAGCAGCATTAATAATGTTTTGCAGTCGGAACGTAAAATTTTTCTACGTCAATTTATGACTTTTTTTTATGGTTCCAGTGGAATAATAATAGCGGAGAATTCTAAATGTGATTAATAGTAGGGTCCCTCGACTAGATTAAACTGTTCGCTTCCACCCCGGCCATAAAATAGGATTGCTCCTAGGTTCGTCCAACTCGGTCCATTCTAAAGTACCGAGTAGGTATAACAGTATATTTCATTTTATTTTCGAATGAAAAAAGACCTTGTTATTGCCAAAAAAAAAAAGCTTTTAACGGTGAAAAAAATGTTTGGATACTGTTTTGATCTGTTTTGATGTCGGGAAACGAGCAATTTCCGGCCGTTAGTTACCGTCTCAGTATTTTTTTTATAGTGATGATGCACTCAAAAGGTCTGTAGCCGGTTCAAATGTTTACGAGTTCATACTTTTCCAGGAGCTATAAAAGAAGGACCCTGAGGCTTCGAAGTCAGTGTGCGCCGGCTGACTTCTCACAAGCGGTTCAGCGGTCTTTCTAAGGTAACATAGAAAGAGGTAATATTTTGCCACATTAATTTCATTTCGATTTTTCGCTATAGCTATGGTATAGTACTTGTTTGTATGATGTGGCTCGAGTCTCCACTAGCTCAGACATGCTGGTTTATTGCCTGTTCACGCAGAGTGGTGCGGTTTGAAGAATGAAATGGCTCCATGTTGTAAAGCAACGTCTTCTATTACCTTCATTTTCCACCTTAATTATTCTGGCCCGTACGACCAAGCGACAATGCTTAATTTACAATTAAGAGTCCAGGGGACCGAACCACGGAGAGGGAAGTCTGAAGATTATAAGCTATTCCCTTCACTTCCTTCAGTTGCTGGAGGTGGAGACAGCTTTGTTGAGAAAGATGTTATAAATCAGCTTAACGTAAGAAGAGCATTTTAAGGTTCCCTTAAGCCTTTTTTGGAATATGTACCTTAGTGTTCTAACATCTTTAAACATTGCGTTATTGGAAGAGAAAATTATGTTGGTCAATCTTTTGGTAACCAGGCAGATTCGCAGCAAAATGTCCCCCATGGTAAAATGTACAATACCGCAGGATTCGACAAAATTCGGCACTGTTGATTGCTAGATTCGATCCTATCTTCCCTAATTGCCGGAGGTTAAAAGAAGTCCACCTAGAAGTTAAATTTGTTGCACGCTCTCCGCACGGGGAATCTCTGAAATCAAGACGCGGACATCCTTATCTTGTTGCGCCCCACCTGCGGGCGTTTTCGTCAATCATGTGTGTAACCTTTGACAGTGGCAGCCGGTTCTTTATTGCATTTAAACGGATTGATCAGAAATGAGCTTCCGGCTAGCATTTTTTCCTCATGTCTGAAATTTGCAATTCCAGCTTGTCAAGTTTTCTCATAGGAGCCGTACACTTCGCTCCCAAGATGCGGGGTGCTCGAAGGTTATTGGGCGTTGCACTAGGTAAGTGCAGAAATAAAGATGCGAGAGAAAGTATTGGTGGAGATGCGTGACAAAATATCCGAAAACCGTTCTAACTTCGTTGTACTAAACGGTCCTCGTAAACCGAAAGCGATTTCAGCAAAACAATATTATCGATTTACATAAATCCAATAGCAACATATTAAAAAAAATTAAAGACGTTTACAATCCCCACTAACGCCGAATTAGAGCGCAGCTCTTGAGGAGGAGGGGAAGGTACGGAGAGGAGTATAGGCCCCTCCTCCCCATCCGTACCCTTCCTTCCTCCTCTCCTGCTCCCCTCCCATTTAGCGTAAAATTTTCACTAAATTTGCCGCTAAAGCTACCGAAAAAATTTTTTTCATTAAAAATAGCGGTGATTTTTTCCGCTAAGTTTAGCGGGGAACCGTTTCCGCTGAATTTAGCGGGAAAAGTTTTTCGCCACATCTAGAAGGGAATATTTCCGCTAAATTTAGCGGGGAAAGTTGTCCGCTAAAATTACCAGTACAATTTTCCCGATAGATTTAGCGAGAAGTATTTTTCCGGTAAATTTAAAGAGAATTTTTCTGCTAATTGTAGTGGAAAATATTTTCCGCTAAATTTATCGCCAAAGTTTTTTTTTCTAAATTCAGCGGGAAATTTTTCCCGCTAAATTGAGCGGGGAATTTTTTCCACTAAAATTACCGAGGAATATTACCCATAATGCAACGCGCGATGACGCCATCAGTGGCGTCACTCGTGACCCTCGTGACGTCACATGTGACGTCACGTGTGACGTCAATATGGAAGACATCCCATAATGCAAAGCGCGGTTACGCCGACGCCGACGCCGCTCAAGCCGGAAACGGGCGCCTAAGACCTGCACTTTAAGAAAAAGAAAAAAAAAAAGGCTACAACACTTCTATCAAATTTTCAATTCAGGATACTTTTTTTTTTGCATATTTGAATGCGGCGAGTATTAAACGCACTGCAGTCCCTTGCGACTTGTGTCCAACCCGAGGTGTAGTACCGTAGATGCTCGGATCATTCTTATGGTGGCGCCTAAGGTCCCCACGTGTTAGAACTGACTAGGAATCTGGGAAGAAGGAGGTTTCCAATTGTGCAAGAAGAACAGTAATAATGCTGTAAACGTCTCCAACTTGACAGCAGCACCGTGCATCATCCTTATACCTCAAGTTTGCAACCGTCTCGTTCCAGTCTCTCTTTACGTCACAAACAACCACACGACCTGTTTCAGTCCCTAGGGCGTCTATCGAATATGCCCCCCCCCCCCTTTCCTGATCCTTACCACCACGCGACACACGCAAAAAAAAAGTTTACAGTTTCTTTGTTTTGCTTCAAAATGAACTACGCATAGGCTGGAGTGTATCCTCCGCCTAAATTAGCGCTAGAGGACCGACCCAGATGCCACAATTTAAGCCCTAACCGTTCATTTATTCAAACTTAAAATTAAGATTTAGAAACTAGTAATAGAAAAATGGCGCCAATTTTCAGACGGTTTTTTTATAAGCGCTGCGATAGAGCTCTCTGAAGTCTAGAGTTTTGACAACCGCCTATTTTATACTGGAAATGTAAATAAAAATAGACATAACTTTGAATAAGGAAGCGGTTAGTGCTGGTTTGGTTAGGAGCGAGAGAGCTACATTTGGTTGGCGAATGAGCGTTCGGCGATATAGAGTTTATTTTTGTGGTGAAAAAAATACCTATCTAAGCTTTTTTGGGGAGACACCCTACACAACTTTCGCGTTTTGCTGTCTTATCATGGGCAGCGCGCTTGTTCACTCCGCCTTATAGTGATGTCGACCACATTTAGGGAAAGATAGTAAATGTTACTCCGAACTGAACACATGCTATGTCATTTAAAACTCAAGATTTAATGGGCGTGGGAACTTCCGAGTGTATGAATAGTGGTTTCGCAGCCAATGAGATCGGAGCGTTAGCCAATAAGAATTCTGGGCACGAATGACGAAGGAAGAAGCATGAACATAATAAGTCATGTGTTTTTAAAGATCTTAGTGACTATAGTAAATATGCGGACGGGGGCTTGTAACGTCTCAATTAAAAAGAAAAGACAAAGATTGTACAGAAAATGCCCGCTGTATAGTTCACGTGAGTTGACTTTGACGTATACATTTACTTTTTTCAGCCCTGACCCTCATTCTCAACACCGTGGCTAGTGTTGAGGCCAAGAAAGGGAAATCCCAGCGGTTTGCCCAGGGCCGTTCGGACAGACAGCCTGGAGCAAACGGCGGCGGAGGCCCGGGATCACAACAGGCCAATCAACAGGCAGGAGGAAGCGGCCCTATCCGGGGCCGTTCGGACAGACAGCCTGGAGCAAACGGCGGCGGAGGCCCGGGATCACAACAGGCCAATCAACAGGCAGGAGGAAGCGGTCCTATCCAGGGCCGTTCGGACAGACAGCCTGGAGCAAACGGCGGCGGAGGCCCGGGATCACAACAGGCCAATCAACAGGCAGGAGGAAGCGGTCCTATCCAGGGCCGTTCGGACAGACAGCCTGGAGCAAACGGCGGCGGAGGCCCGGGATCACAACAGGCCAATCAACAGGCGGGAGGAAGCGGCCCCAACCAGGGCCGTTCGGACAGACAGCCTGGAGCTAACGGCGGTGGAGGCCCGGGATCACAGCAGGCCAATCAACAGGCGGGAGGAAGCGGCCCCAACCAGGGCCGTTCGGACAGACAGCCTGGAGCAAACGGCGGCGGAGGCCCGGGATCACAACAGGCCAATCAACAGGCAGGAGGAAGCGGCCCTATCCGGGGCCGTTCGGACAGACAGCCTGGAGCAAACGGCGGCGGAGGCCCGGGATCACAACAGGCCAATCAACAGGCAGGAGGAAGCGGTCCTATCCAGGGCCGTTCGGACAGACAGCCTGGAGCAAACGGCGGCGGAGGCCCGGGATCACAACAGGCCAATCAACAGGCGGGAGGAAGCGGCCCCAACCAGGGCCGTTCGGACAGACAGCCTGGAGCTAACGGCGGTGGAGGCCCGGGATCACAGCAGGCCAATCAACAGGCGGGAGGAAGCGGCCCCAACCAGGGCCGTTCGGACAGACAGCCTGGAGCAAACGGCAGCGGAGGCCCGGGATCACAACAGGCCAATCAACAGGCGGGAGGAAGCGGCCCCAACCAGGGCCGTTCGGACAGACAGCCTGGAGCAAACGGCGGCGGAGGCCCGGGATCACAACAGGCCAATCAACAGGCGGGAGGAAGCGGCCCCAACCAGGGCCGTTCGGACAGACAGCCTGGAGCAAACGGCGGCGGAGGCCCGGGATCACAACAGGCCAATCAACAGGCGGGAGGAAGCGGCCCCAACCAGGGCCGTTCGGACAGACAGCCTGGAGCTAACGGCGGTGGAGGCCCGGGATCACAACAGGCCAATCAACAGGCGGGAGGAAGCGGCCCCAACCAGGGCCGTTCGGACAGACAGCCTGGAGCAAACGGCGGCGGAGGTCCGGGATCACAACAGGCCAATCAACAGGCGGGAGGAAGCGGCCCCAACCAGGGCCGTTCGGACAGACAGCCTGGAGCAAACGGCGGCGGAGGCCCGGGATCACAACAGGCCAATCAACAGGCGGGAGGAAGCGGCCCCAACCAGGGCCGTTCGGACAGACAGCCTGGAGCAAACGGCGGCGGAGGCCCGGGATCACAACAGGCCAATCAACAGGCGGGAGGAAGCGGCACCAACCAGGGCCGTTCGGACAGACAGCCTGGAGCTAACGGCGGTGGAGGCCCGGGATCACAACAGGCCAATCAACAGGCAGGAGGAAGCGGCCCTATCCGGGGCCGTTCGGACAGACAGCCTGGAGCAAACGGCGGCGGAGGCCCGGGATCACAACAGGCCAATCAACAGGCGGGAGAAAGCGGCCCCAACCAGGGCCGTTCGGACAGACAGCCTGGAGCAAACGGCGGCGGAGGCCCGGGATCACAACAGGCCAATCAACAGGCAGGAGGAAGCGGCCCTATCCGGGGCCGTTCGGACAGACAGCCTGGAGCTAACGGCGGTGGAGGCCCGGGATCACAACAGGCCAATCAACAGGCGGGAGGAAGCGGCCCCAACCAGGGCCGTTCGGACAGACAGCCTGGAGCAAACGGCGGCGGAGGCCCGGGATCACAACAGGCCAATCAACAGGCGGGAGGAAGCGGCCCCAACCAGGGCCGTTCGGACAGACAGCCTGGAGCAAACGGCGGCGGAGGCCCGGGATCACAACAGGGCAATCAACAGGCGGGAGGAAGCGGCCCCAACCAGGGCCGTTCGGACAGACAGCCTGGAGCAAACGGTGCCAGAGGCCCGGGATCACAACAGGGCAATCAACAGGCGGGAGGAAGCGGCCCCAACCAGGGCCGTTCGGACAGACAGCCTGGAGCAAACGGTGCCAGGGGACCGGGATCACAACAGGCCAATCAACAAGCAGGAGGAAGCGGCCCCAACCAGGGACGTTCGGACCGACAGCCTGGAGCAAACGGCGGCGGAGGCCCGGGATCACAACAGGGTAATCAACAGGCGGGAGGAAGCGGCCCCAACCAGGGCCGTTCGGACAGACAGCCTGGAGCAAACGGCGGCGGAGGCCCGGGATCACAACAGGCCAATCAACAGGCAGGAGGAAGCGGACCCAACCAGGGCCGTTCGGACAGACAGCCTGGAGCAAACGGCGGCGGAGGCCCGGGATCACAACAGGGCAATCAACAGGCGGGAGGAAGCGGCCCCAACCAGGGCCGTTCGGACAGACAGCCTGGAGCAAACGGTGCCAGAGGCCCGGGATCACAACAGGGCAATCAACAGGCGGGAGGAAGCGGCCCCAACCAGGGCCGTTCGGACAGACAGCCTGGAGCAAACGGTGCCAGGGGACCGGGATCACAACAGGCCAATCAACAGGCGGGAGGAAGCGGCCCGAACCAGGGCCGTTCGGACAGACAGCCTGGAGCAAACGGCGTCGGAGGCCCGGGATCACAACAGGCAGGAGGAAGCGGTCCTATCCAGAGCCGTTCGGACCGACAGCCTGGAGCAAACGGCGGCGGAGGCCCGGGATCACAACAGGGTAATCAACAGGCGGGAGGAAGCGGCCCCAACCAGGGCCGTTCGGACAGACAGCCTGGAGCAAACGGCGGCGGAGGCCCGGGATCACAACAGGCCAATCAACAGGCAGGAGGAAGCGGACCCAACCAGGGCCGTTCGGACAGACAGCCTGGGACAAACGGAGGCGGAGGGCCGGGATCACAACAGGGCAATCAACAGGCGGGAGGAAGCGGCCCCAACCAGGGCCGTTCGGACAGACAGCCTGGAGCAAACGGTGCCAGAGGCCCGGGATCACAACAGGGCAATCAACAGGCGGGAGGAAGCGGCCCCAACCAGGGACGTTCGGACAGACAGCCTGGAGCAAACGGTGCCAGAGGCCCGGGATCACAACAGGGCAATCAACAGGCGGGAGGAAGCGGCCCCAACCAGGGCCGTTCGGACAGACAGCCTGGAGCAAACGGTGCCAGGGGACCGGGATCACAACAGGCCAATCAACAGGCAGGAGGAAGCGGCCCCAACCAGGGCCGTTCGGACAGACAGCCTGGAGCAAACGGCGGCGGAGGCCCGGGATCACAACAGGCCAATCAACAGGCAGGAGGAAGCGGCCCCAACCAGGGCCGTTCGGACAGACAGCCTGGAGCAAACGGCGGCGGAGGCCCGGGATCACAACAGGGTAATCAACAGGCGGGAGGAAGCGGCCCCAACCAGGGCCGTTCGGACAGACAGCCTGGAGCAAACGGTGCCAGAGGCCCGGGATCACAACAGGCCAATCAACAGGCAGGAGGAAGCGGACCCAACCAGGGCCGTTCGGACAGACAGCCTGGAGCAAACGGAGGCAAAGGCCCGGGATCACAACAGGCAGGAGGAAGCGGTCCTATCCAGAGCCGTTCGGACCGACAGCCTGGAGCAAACGGCGGCGGAGGCCCGGGATCACAACAGGGTAATCAACAGGCGGGAGGAAGCGGCCCCAACCAGGGCCGTTCGGACAGACAGCCTGGAGCAAACGGCGGCGGAGGCCCGGGATCACAACAGGCCAATCAACAGGCAGGAGGAAGCGGACCCAACCAGGGCCGTTCGGACAGACAGCCTGGAGCAAACGGAGGCAAAGGCCCGGGATCACAACAGGCCAATCAACAGGCAGGAGGAAGCGGACCCAACCAGGGCCGTTCGGACAGACAGCCTGGGACAAACGGAGGCGGAGGGCCGGGATCACAACAGGGCAATCAACAGGCGGGAGGAAGCGGCCCCAACCAGGGCCGTTCGGACAGACAGCCTGGAGCAAACGGTGCCAGAGGCCCGGGATCACAACAGGCCAATCAACAGGCTGGAGGAAGCGGCCCCAACCAGGGACGTTCGGACAGACAGCCTGGAGCAAACGGTGCCAGAGGCCCGGGATCACAACAGGCCAATCAGCAGGCAGGAGGAAGCGGACCCAACCAGGGCCGTTCGGACAGACAGCCTGGAGCAAACGGAGGCAAAGGCCCGGGATCACAACAGGCCAATCAACAGGCAGGAGGAAGCGGACCCAACCAGGGCCGTTCGGACAGACAGCCTGGGACAAACGGAGGCGGAGGGCCGGGATCACAACAGGGCAATCAACAGGCGGGAGGAAGCGGCCCCAACCAGGGCCGTTCGGACAGACAGCCTGGAGCAAACGGTGCCAGAGGCCCGGGATCACAACAGGCCAATCAACAGGCTGGAGGAAGCGGCCCCAACCAGGGACGTTCGGACAGACAGCCTGGAGCAAACGGTGCCAGAGGCCCGGGATCACAACAGGCCAATCAGCAGGCAGGAGGAAGCGGACCCAACCAGGGCCGTTCGGACAGACAGCCTGGAGCAAATGGTGGCGGAGGCTCGGGATCACAACAGGGCAATCAACAGGCGGGAGGAAGCGGCCCCAACCAGGGTCGTTCGGACAGACAGCCTACATCAAACGGCGGCGGAGGACCGGGATCACAACAGGCCAACCAACAGGCAGGAGGAAGCCGCCCCAACCAGGGCCGTTCGGACAGACAGCCTGGAGCAAACGGCGGCAAAGGCCCGGGATCACAACAGGCACATCAACAGGCAGGAGGAAGCGGCCCCAACCAGGGCCGTTCAGACAGACAGCCTGGGGCAAACGCTGGCGGGGGCTGGGTATCAGCATGGTGGCGTTAGCAATGATGAGGAAAGAACCGCAGCTCATGCGCTGCCTGGGCACACGTATGATGAAACAACACAAGGAACGCTTTCGGGTTTAATTTTTCTCACACGAAGTCGAGCGGAGTACAAGCGCGAGCTGAGTACTGGAATCATTATGAGAGACGAAGCGGTGGTGGATATGTCGCTCTTCTTTATGCAGACAAATAGTCATCTTTGGTTTGGGCTTGCTCACCTCAACAAAGTAACATGTTTACTCACTTCTGTGTATTGTCCTAAAAGAAAGCATATAATTCAGGCCTCTTTTTTTGCGTGAGCACACGTTTAATCAGGATAGAAATGTATTCATAGTAACCCCGACACAATAATAAAAAAACGGACATAACAGCTTGCCTCTGTTTTTTTTTTACCTTTCTTCTCTAAATTAATGCATGAAATAAAATCTGTATGGTCTTCATTTCGGGTAAGAATATATTTTCCACTGCAGCCCACCCGATTTCTTAAAAAATGGATTATTTCTTCAGGTCATTGTGTAGCTTTCTGTGCGAAAATAAAAGTTTAGTTTGTTGTATTTCGCACAAGTGTAGTTACACGCGAAAAGATGATACCTCTAAGGCAATGTTAACATATATACTTTAAGCGAACTCCCTGTCCAATATCTGCAGAGCTTTTGTGAAGAGTTTGTTGCCGCCCCGTGTGATGCACGTGCCAGTACCGTGAGCGACCTGCCATTTTATACCAGAGTGGCTTGGCGAAATCTGCCTTAGTGTCGCGTTTCTTGCAGGATATATAGGCTGGAGGAGGGGTTCCAAATCCAAAATACTTGAAATAAAAGCGGTATCACGAAGGCACTTGTCTAAAAACGAACTTTATTTTGCGGTGCACATATTGCGAAACATGCGCAGCGATAGCCACATATGGTGTTTTGAGAAATGTACATTCTATAATTCATAACATTTTCAGCCCAATGCTGTTTTGTACATGGTAGAGTGCAGTATAGTTAACAAAAGTGGGACACTGTAAGAGGGGCACTCGCCCCTTATGTCTAGACAAATCTGCATTATTTTAAAAGGAAAAAAAGAGCAAGGAAATTTACGAGGGCTAAGAGGACGGGAAACAGGACAGAGCGCACTGTCAAATGAAGTTAATCCGAAATAAGATTTTAGCATAGCAACTACAAAAAACAACTTCGTCATCTTTATCTCCTCAGACCGCGTTTCAAAAATTCACTAATTAGTTGATAATGATTAAGACCTGTCACTTATTAGTATAAAAAGCTGTAAGTGCGCAGGTGAGTTCGTTCTATCTAATCATGTCGTTTAACAGGTGACACTGTGTTGCATAAAATGAAAAAAAAAAACATTTAGTCGATTTAACAGACACAGAAGGGAGCGTCTCAAACTCAGCCAACTGGATTATTTATCTAGACGTCCCCAAGGAAGGTGGCTTGCCGTCGGACCCTTCAGCGTAGGGGCACATAATACGTTTGAAGGCAGAATACATCTTGGCGACATCGGTGCTGGTCTCCCATTGGCGCGTCATTTTGCCCCATGCAAGAACAGGGCAGACGTGTTCCGTAACCGGCGGTGACATCTTCTCGTCCCTGTCCCTCACGCGCAATAATTGTTTGTACCCCAAATTTACACACTTCCCAGGGTGCTTCGTCACCCTCGATCAGGCTGAGGCCTTCGATCGAGTCGAGCACTGTTTTTTGTTTGATGTTTCGAAGGTTTTTGAGTGTCCTGACAGCTTTATGGCTTTGCTCTGATCTCTGTGCAGCGGGCTGACTAGCCATCTTTAAGTAAATGGCGGATCCTTACTTCCTTTTCCGTGAAAATGGGAGTGCGCCAGGGTTTCCCCCAGTGTCTTCTGCTTCCTGTCCTAAGTCTGGATCCTCTCCTCCGACGCCTTGAGTCTTGATCCAGCATACGCGGCTTTTCGTTACCTGGGCACGGTGATGTCGCGGTTAGCACGTACGCCGACGACGTCAGTTTGTTTTTGCGTGGCTCACATAGCTTTGAGTCCGCTACACAGCTTTTCTCAAGTACGGTTTCCTTTCGGGAACGCGTTGAAACACCTCCAAAGGCCAAGCTCTTGAGTTTATATCCTCCCCTCCCTCCTTACACGATGACATTCAAACTGTAACCGTGGTTCGTGTCCTTGGGTTTTTTTTTTTTTTTTTTTTTTTTTTTTTACTGTTTTGGAGCGTCATTATTCACTTGGGAGACCATAATCTTCACGCTCCAGCGCCAAGTTTAGGTGGCGGAAACGTTTGCGTTGTCGCTTCGATACCGAGCGTATCTTGTGAGAGCAGTTTATTGCGGACATCGTTTCTATACTGCCCATGTCCGCCTCCCTATACCGCTGTACTGCCGGCGTGTAACGACCTGCCTTTTTAGGTTTTACTAGAGCCAGAACGCGGACCTCGTGACCAGAGCCGTCCTCAGTCTCTCGACGTCACTCGGAGGAATGAGATTGCCTCGTTTCGACGCCATGTCGCGACTACTCACGCTCCCCACCATCTTCGGGGTACTCTGCGACACAGAACAACCGGCGCGCAGTTTGGCCTTGTATATCTTGGGTCCCTCGCGTCGAAGGCTCCTACCTTGGGCCCTTGGCAACCTCTACCAGAGCGCTGAGATTACAGTTCCTTTCTACCGAACGGTGGTGACTTTTTAAGGAGATTTAAGAAGAGTGGTGCCAGGCCTAAGGGTGCGCGACGAGCCACTGGCTCGTATAATCGAGGAGGCCTGCTTGACGCGGATCACAGCTGATGAGCAAGGACGGGCGAGCACTTTTTCGTGGGACTCTTTGCTTTTCCGCCGTATTCCTGAACCCGTGAAGGACCCCGAGTGGCGTCGAGAATGGGAGGTTCTTCCGACCAGGGATCATCTCCAACGTTGGGGCGTGGTGGCCAGTTCCAAGTAACCCAACTAAAGAGAGGTAGAGACGAACTCCCGCGTTTTTACGAACTGCCGCGTTGCACGATCATTTTGGCGTCTGGTGCACCATGGCTTTCGCACTTTGGGCATCGTACACTACGTCTTGGGCCGCCGCTATCCTCGATGACGCTTTGCCCTCCTCCTCTTAGCAGTGGGCCAGCATGTGCTTTGGCATAATCGTTGTGCTTCTGTGGGCCTGCTGCGTCGTACACGAGCCATGTGGCCTCTGCTGTCCCGTCTTCGTGGTTATTTAACTTCTTTGTACCACTATCTAGACCGCTAACATTTTTTTTTCTAGGAGAGCAGGAGTTTCTAAGTCGATGTTCCTGCCCTTACGTCCGGTTGGCCAATGGCCGAATCCTTCTTTCTTTCACACCACTTCCCTCGGTGTGATCGGACCGTTACTGAAAGGATATCCGAGTTGCGCATTTCTAACTCTACTCGGGCATTTCTTTTTTTCCTGAAGCAGTGTTTTTGAAACGCTATTTTCCAGTGAGGAGTTACTCTTTTCAGTTCCTGTGCAGAATGTGCCCATTTTACCGAAAGGTCCAAGTACTGTAAACAGGCTTGAAGAAGAGTGTGTATATTATGTGTCCAGCGCCTTTCAATTGATGTCAATAAGCTTTTTCCAAACAGTTGGGAAACTCACAGCCCAAATCTGGGCCGCTGACGTCTGCCGAGACCAAGATAAATACGGCAACAACGCCACCCTTCATCGACTTTAAGGACTACGCCAGAGTTAACGAGTGCTACATTCTGGTTATTCCGTGTGCTGTTGCTAAGGCTGTAGATTTAAGACTTGTAAGTGATTTCAAGACAGAAACATTCATTCTAAATTCAGAAGTTGTCCAATCGTAGTGTAATAAGTTGTAATAATGGCACCTAGCGCTCAAGCATTCTACCGAGCAAACCGTGAACTCATATAACTACGCAATGACATATCAAGTTAAGGGAGTTGCAGCTATGCTTGCGATCATTCGCATCGAATGTCGCTTTATAGTGGAAAAGGCTGCACAGCTTTTTAAATAAGTTGGAATATAATTATTTGAGACTCGAGAAGTTGATCGCAATATAGACTGGAATCGAACATGTAATCTACTCCTGATCTTTGAGCTTCCTATTTGAAAAGGTTTCAGAATCAACCCCCTCACTCCAGCCCACTTGCTCATAAGAAAGCGACTGACCACGCTGTCTGATAGTCCAGCTCCCAGCGCTCTAAATTCTATGTTGACTTGCAAATGCTGTGCAAACACAGCCGAAAAGTCACTGGTCACTTTTGCAGGAAATGGAAGAGAGAATGTCTAAACCAATTACCATGGCTTCATCATTCTCGCCCATCGTATCACGTGACCTCAAAGGAGGAAATGTTTATCTGAGTTTTTAAACGCTTTCTTCCCAGCCAGTGTTGAAAAATTTGCATTAATACACGAACATTTACAAGACAAAACAGCAAAGTGAGGACTAGTTAGAGAAATGGTCGTGTGGTAAGGTTATCAACCGACCAATCGAAATTCTACATCCGCTGGAAATAAATGAGCAGAAGGCCGTTCACTTCTTTTCTTTTTTTCTTTTTTTTTTTTTTGGGGGGGGGGGGGGGGAAGGGAGGTTGGGTGGGGTGGGTGAGGCTGTTAAATTCTGTATATTTTCAAGGAGTGCTTTCTCGTCCACTAAACAAGACGAATGGAGTCATACACACACAAAAATCAAGGGAAGAAAACAGAAAATTCCGTACGAGACTTGCCACTTTAGGAACACAACCACTCTTCTCTGTAAATCACCTATTATAATCATTTTCTTTAAACTCTCCCCTAACGATATTTAGCAACAAAATTATATATGCAACATCAACAAATGTAGCTTCAAAGGAAACGCATTAGCTTTTGAAAAGATTATTCGACATAACACTTGAAGCAAGCTCTGCTGAAGCTTTTTGATTCAGATGTTAATTTGGTGAACACCCTTCAAAAAGGGTGCTCGTCTTACTTCACCGTAGAAACCCTTTCCACGTCTTCTTTACGAACTGAGAATATGAACTGTGTTCTATGCGAGAAAATTCATTTCGCAAGTAAGATGACGTATTGCTGGAAAAAAGGGTGCTAAAACGGTGTAGCCATTTAAAGGTGTGAAATGTTTTAGTGTGTAGCTGGGGCAAACCAGTAGCAAAAACCCGGTCCCGGGCAACGCAAAATCATCACTTTTGTAGACTCTAGCGCGCTTCTAGCCAAGAACTGCGGAACCTCACCAGGATCACTGTTTCCAAATATCTCTTTTTGAAGAGGCACGCTGTAGTGAAGTGGCAGCGATAAAGCGGCCGTCTCTAAATATTACACGAAATTTTTATTAAAAAAAAGTGGTGCCAAGACGGCGGGCACCGCTGTTGAAGCCATCGTAGGTGACAAAAGGCGCAGTAGCTGTCTCATTATATGTCTCAAAATTACATGTCCCAAATATTTCCAGCATCATTTATCGTCCTTTTTATCTTAGCGATCCTTTTCTAATTCGAAACTCAGAAACCTTGGTCGAGGCTTTACAAAATAAAATCACTGCAACCTGTGATATTGTTTCCATTAATGTAGAGGATCTGTTCTCTATTATTCCTGGAGAACATCTAATGCAATCGGAACAACAGTTTATTGAAATGTGAGGAACCATTTCGTTCCACATATTTTCTCTCACACACACATACGCATAGAAACGTTTGTCAGAGAAAAATATGCTACCGAGAAGCAAAAAAAGTAAAACAAAAAGGTTGAACAAAAACGCAGTAGAACAAACAAGGTTATAATGTTTCCTAGCGAGCTGAAAGTTCGCGAAATGTCTCCGAACACGCATCACGTTGCCCGACAAAGTTATTGTATATTTTCGAAAAATCTTCTTATGGCCTCAAGTTTACGTTCACGGTTCCAATTGAAAAGTCTTTAAAGTTTTTTTAGACCCTGATTTCCACTTAGAGCAAAGTCATATATCTTGGGCTTATGAACACAGAACTAAAAAAAATCTATCCTCAGCTATGATTCCACGCAGTCCTAGATTGCGAAGAGGCACTGCAAAATATTGTAAAAGAGCTTTAATAATTAAATTAATGTTTGCATAGAACCGTGAGTAGTTTTCTTAACCAAATCAAAAGGCTATCTCCGGTGGGCTTTCCAAGGGATAGAATTGTAGGTGTCGCGGAGTCCCTCCTAGAAAGTTTTAGAACTTCCCTTGACCTACTTGCTAACTTGCGACATAAGCCTATATTACGATCAATTGTTGTTTCATAACATACATACTATTTTTCACGCGATTAAAAAGTTTGCAAAGAAGGTTCTTGTACCGGTAGTTGTCTCCGCACCGTCAAAAATACACCGCTTATGCTCCGCAATTGAAAACACAGGAAGAAAACGTGTGTGAGGTAAAACACCGTCGAAAATATGTTGTGTGTCAATTCGATGTAGTTTACAATATCTCTTTGTATTGTAGAAAACCTTATATAGGTCAGACGGACCGATATGGTAAACGCCCGGGCTCGTGAGCAGACTCTTTCTTTACGGAGTTCTGCACCTGGACATTTCGCTGTACAGTCTGCTGTTAAATAATACTCAAATAGTGGCAAAACCTCGTGGTTAGACCGTTAGAAAAATTCCGGAGGCCTTATTTTATTAGACATTATGGATCTGATGTTCATTTGAGTGTAAAATCAATTAGCCTTTCTGAATATGACATCTTTCTTATTAATCAGATTGGCACATTCATGTGACCGTGACTGTGACTGTTAATCTGACTTTGGCCGTGACCGTGACTGTGAGTGTGACTGAGACTGTGATGAAACAATTCTCCGTATAGATCTTTTTTGTTGTCAGTTTTCTGATTTTCTGACTGTGATAAAATCTTTGATATTGTGACTATGATGAAAATGTTAAACAAAATGTTCCACATGAAAAATATGTGTTACAATATTGAATTAATTCGGTGACTGAGACGGAAACCTTCCCCATATATTTTCTACTGTTGTGTCTGTATATATTGTTATTAAAAAAAAAACGACAGTCTTTAGTAAGTGCTGAACAGGTGTGTCTTCTTCTTCTCCTCGACTTCATTTCTGCGTTGTCTTTATTTCTATGATCATGCTCCTATTCGCACATCTTCACACCTTACTACGCAATAACTCTACGGCAAAAAAAAAAAATTAAAAAAACATGCCTTGCCAGTCGCCAAAGATTTGCAACATGTTAGAACAAAATTGCAAAGGACTGCATGTTCTCGCACAGCGACCACATTGCCGACCCATGAGATCGAAGGCATATGTCAAAGTGCACTTAACGTACCTGCGCAGATTGAGCTCCATTCAAATAAAAGAGTTTATACTTTGATGTGTCTAAAGGTTACACTTGTAAAATATGCGATAATAAAACAAGTCTAGGATAACCAAATGCTACCACTATCTAACAAACAATAATATTAGTTGAAGTGAATACTACACTTCTTTTTCCTTAATTTCCTCAGCAAAAACGTTCGTCATCTTTTCTATGATTTCCGTGTAGGCATACAAAATATCAACAAACTAAAACGTTCAAAAATTCAACGGACATATTACTTTCATTTATGTGATCATTCAACTACATGGATTCGCAATTGACCATCTAAATAATAAATACAAGTTAAAAAAAAAAAAAAAAACTTAGCCAAGGCATTGCTGCGTCACCGCCTATGTGAATTTTGTTCTGCAATTGTTGTTGATGAGTCATATCCATACCAGCCCCCTTCGGGTTTTTATGGCTTTTTGCTACCAACGACGTATAGGAAAAACACAGCATAAATAATGCTTTGCAGTAGGAGTGTAAAATTTTTCTGTGTCAATTTACGACTTTTTTGGATGGTTACAGCGAAACAATAAGACCGGAGAATTCTAAATGTGATTAATAATAGGGTCCCTCGACTGTTTCCAGCTGTTCGCTTTCGCCACGGGCCTAAAATATAATTGCTTCCAGGTTCGTCCCACTTGTTTCATTATAAAGTACTGAGTGAATATAACAATATATTTAATTTTATTTTTGAATGACACAAGTCCTTGCTATGGCAAAAAAAGCTTTTAACGGTGAAAAAAAAAAAAGGTTGGATACTGTTTTGATGTCGGGAAACGAGCAATTTCCGGTCGTTGGTTGCCGTTCCCGTACTTTTTTTTTAGAGTGATGATGCACTTAAAAGATCTAGAGCCGGTTTAAATGTTTACGATTTCATACTTCTGCGGGAACTATAGAAGAAGCACCCAGGAGCTTTGATGAGAGTGTGAACCAACTGACTCCTCACAAGCGGTTCACCGGGCTTTATAGGGTAAAATGGAATGATGTATTATTTAGTCACATTTATTTGATTCCGAATTGTGGCTGGATGTGGCATAGCACTTGTTTTTTATGATTGGGACTCCAGTCTCCACTTGCTCATCCGTGCTCTTTTATTGCTTATTCATAAAGAGTGGTGCTGTTTGAAGAATTAAATGGCTTTATGTTGCAAAGCGACGACTCCTAATACTTAAATTTGCCCCCTTAATTATTTTGCCCCGTACGACCAAGTGATAATGGTTAATTTACAATTAAGAGTCCAGAGGACCAAACCACGGAGAAAGAAGTATGAAGATTATAAGCTATTTCCTGCGCTTCTGTCAGTTGCTGGAGGCGGAGACTGCCTGTTCAGAAAGGTGGCATCAAATCAGCTTAAGTAAAAAGAGTATTTTAAGGTTCCCTTAAGCTTGTTTGGAATATGCACCTTAGTGTTCTAACATCTTTAAACATAGCGTTATTCGAAGAGAAAATTACGTTGGTCAATCTTTCGGTACCAGGCAGATTCGCAGCAAAATGTCCCAAATGGTACTGCGTACAATATCGCAGAATACGACAGAATTCGGCACTGTTGATTGTTGGATTCAATTATGTCTACCCAAATCGCCGGAGGTTAAAAATAATAATAATAAGTCCACCTGGAACTTAAATTTGAGGCATGATCTGCACTCTGGGACTCTCCGAAATCAAGACGCGGACATCCTCATGATGATGCGCACCACTTGCGTGGGTTTTCGTTAATCATGCGTGTGACCTTTGACAGCTGCAGCCCGTAGTTTATTGCATTCAAATGGATTGATCAAAAGTGAGCTTCCCACTAGCATTTTTTCGTCATGTCTGGCGTTTGCAATTGCAGCTTGTCAAGGTTTTTCATAGGAGCCGTAGACTTCGCTCCAAGATGCTGGGTGCTCAAAGGTTATTGGGTGTTTTAATAGGTAAGTGCAAAAATAAAAATACGAGAGAAAATACTGCTAGAAATATGTGACCAAATATTCGAAAACCACTCTATCTTCGTAGAACTTCTTTGTAAACCGAAAGCGATTTCAGCAAGACAGTATTCGCTATATACACAAATCAAATACCAACATATTAAAAAATGAAGGATGTTTACAATTCCCTGTAACGATTGGCCATACCTTCCCTTCCTCCTCCACTGCTCGCCTCCCATTTAGAGTAAAATTTTTGCTAAATTACGAGCTAAATTTAGCGAAAAATATTCCCCGCCGAATTTAGCCGAGATTTTTTTTCGCAAACTTTAGCGGGGAACATTTTCAACTAAATTTAGTAGGCAAATTTTTCCGCTACATGTAGAGGGGAATTTTTCCCGCTAAATTTAGCGGGAAATTTTTCCGCTGAGTATAGCGCGGAACTTTTTCCACTACATTTAGCGGGCAAACGTTTCCGCTAAATTTAGCAGGGAATTTTTTGCGACAAATTTAGCAAGAAAAATTTTCCGCTAAATTTATCGGGAAATATTTTTACACTAGATTAAGCGGAGAAACTTTCCGCAAAATTTAGGACGAAACTTTTTTCCTCTAAATTTTGCGGGGAATTTTTCCCGCTAAATTGGGCGAAGAATTTGTTCGGTAAATTTAGCGGGAAAATTTACCCCTAATGCAACGCGCGCTGACGTCATGAGTGATGTCACTCCTGACACACCTGGCGTCACACGTCACGTCCCGTGTAACGTTAAAATGGGAAACTTCCCATAATGCAACGCGCGGTTACGCCGACGCCGACGCCGCTCAAGCCGGAAACGGGCGCCAGAGAGCTGCACTCTAAAATATTAAAAAAAGGCTATAACAATTTCATCAGAGTTTCAATTTCGGGTAAAATATCTTTTTCTTTTTCCATGTGCCGAATACTAAACGCATTACAGTGCCTTGTGACATGGGTTCAACCCGAGGTATAGTGCAGGATGCCCGGGTCATTTTTATGGTGGCGCCTACGGTCCTCACGTGTTAGAATCATACCTCGGCATTCTCACTCATGAGTGCGATCACTCACGATCACTCACGCTCAC
The DNA here is from genome assembly GCF_016920785.2 of Ixodes scapularis. Taxonomy (NCBI): domain Eukaryota; kingdom Metazoa; phylum Arthropoda; class Arachnida; order Ixodida; family Ixodidae; genus Ixodes; species Ixodes scapularis. The sequence continues at coordinate 61,615,714 of NW_024609836.1, forward strand.
CATCAGATTTAAGGTGATCGTGAGTGAGGCCGCGAGTCTCGAAATATTGTGAGTGTGAGTGTGAGTGTGATCGTGAGTTACGTGAACTTATGAGTGTGAGTGTGAGTGTGAGTCCTGAGAACTGATGAGCGTGAGTCTGATCGCGAGTGTGATCGCGAGTTCTGAGAACTAATGAGTGTGAGTGCGAGTGTGAGCCCTGCGAGCTCATGAGCGTGAGTTTGATCGTGAGTGTGATTATGAGTTCTTAAAACTCTTTGAGTGTGAGTGCGAGTGTGAGCCCTGCGAACTCATGAACGTGAGTTTGACCGTGAGTGTGATTGTTAGTTCTTAAAACTCTTGAGTCTGAGTGTGAGCTTGAGCGCTAAGTGAAGTACTCATGAGTGTGAGTTTTGAGGTCTCTTGAGTGTGATTGTGAGTTTCGAGGCTCATGAGCATGAGCCTGAATCAAGACGTGAGTCTTTGGGTGGATATGAGTCCGGTGATCGCATTAGTCTGCGTGATGGCGTGAGCCTGAGGACCATGGCCAGGATGAGTCGCGGTGAGCGCTGGTATATTCTTAGCTGGGTTGGTCACGTGAGCTCCCGGGCCGTCTTAGTGGGCGAGTAGACTCTCGTTTCGCAACTACTGCGTGGAGTTCTGTCCTTCAGGGTTGGTTTGGGTGTCGGTCGCATGCTCCTTCGCCATGTGAACGCGCCGGTTCCTGTGGAGGGCGGAGGAGGGAAGGGGGGGGGGGGGGTGCTTGTTCTTGCAGGCTCCTCCTTGCCAGCGCCCTCCGCAATGTCTCAACCCGCTGTAGAGGGCAGAGGGGGTATGAGGAAGGGGGGGGGGGGGGGGTCGCTTTCGTCTCTCCTCGGCGTTCGCTCTTCGCTTCCCAGCAGACGGCGAGACGCCAACGGACTGACGGCGCCTCGAGGCGGCGCGGTAACGTCGGAGTTGGGGAAGCGCTCCAAACGGCTAGCGCTCCTCTCTCTGTGGCATAGAAAGGTTCGTGTGTATTTCGGTTCCTGTTGACAAGTTGGTGTCAGTGGGCACAGACTTTTATGATTGCGTCAACTATAACGTTCGCACAGCTGCAATAACATTAAATGACTCGCATGATCCTCATCAGCATCCGGAATTTTATTTCTCCGCGTACCTCAACGTACCTTTCGCAATGAGTCATCACTCAGGAAGTGCGACAAAGGCGGTGTCATGATCGATCGAAGCTTCGAGTGAGGTCTTTCACATTGTGCGATATCATGCTTTTAAGTGTTGTTTGGGGGCAAGATGGCGCAAGTGCATGACAGCCAGCCGGCAATGGCCAGGCGGCGCCACGAGAGTGCTGCATTCGGCGCCACAAGCGGAGGGGTCTCTCTTAATGGGTCGGCCAGTGGCTAGTCTGCCCGTCGGGCCGTGGCGAGCGGCGGCGAACCCGATTTCAGCAGTCCTCGTGTGCACGTGCGCGCCATGTCCCTTTTTTATTTTATGTGGTTTTTAAGACCATCGGGAGCCTTGATAGGTCCAAGTGTTGAGAGCATAATCCGGAGCTGTCATTTGGACACCTGTTTGAACTGTCTTCGTGCGCTTGCGGCGTCGCTCTATAATAATCGCCGCCCGATCGGTCTGTGATTCGCTCGTCTCCCAGGAAGTGACACAACGCAACGAGAAGACAGCGAATGGGTTTACTGTACATCCCGGTTGCCCGTCTTCGAGAGCCGGCAGTCCGGACCCACCGACCCTGGTTGTCGCCCGTCGTTCATAGCTGGCAGTTGGAGTCCGTGTCCACGCCTGCGGATCGTCCTTCCCACGCACTGCGTACGCTAGCTGTTCCGGGCTATCACAGCCAGAGTTTCGCTGCAGAACCACTCCTGGACCGCAATGGACTAGGCCGATAAGGCCAGGCTCGCCGTTTCCGCCGGTCCTGATCCGAAGCTCGCTGGTGGAACGCTCCGGGGACCGATCTGGGCCGGACCAGCCAGAACGGCTCTATCGTTCATGCCCGGCCCCAGCCTCGTGCAGCACGCTCTTCCTCTTTCCTCGCCGGCTGGCTCCCGCTCGCGCCTCGCTCGACCGTCCTCTTCTTCTCCCGGCGCCCCCACGACACTAGAATAAAATGTGGGTAATTAGAACCAAACTCTCCGTGCTAGAGAACAGTGCACAAGTCTGGCGACAGGCAAAAAAGTGTGCGTGTGAGAAGGATATTTACGCTTCGCATGAGCTTTTTCTATAAAAAAAAAAAATTGCATACTCTTTTCTGCACGCCGTCACATTTGTTGCATGACTCAGCATTAAATTTGGTAGCCGAAACAAACAAAAATTTGTTCTACGAAAATTCACTATTTAAAAACTTGCATGCTTAAAAGGCTTTGGTTGCGACCGCGCGTGCCGAACGGCGCGCGCGGTCGCAACCAAATGCACGCCTACAACTACGAGTGCCGGAACAGGTCGAAGGGCATCTCGCTTGAAGGCCTGATCGCCTGATTCTCGACGTCAAAGCGAAACAACAATCGGCCCAATTTTTCCTACTGTATTCCTCTAAATGGTTGTCTCAGAGACTCGTAAAAAAACTAGTATAAATACGTTATTTTGCAAAAGGAGTCTTTCAGACCACTTTCCAAGCCTGCATATCTATTTTCGTTCACTTCAGCAATTAATGTAAAATTCACATACTTGATGCATCGCACTCCAGTAATCCACCTTGTCGCCGTGTCGCTTCCCAAGGTCTTAAAGGGAAGCGGTAAAGTCTGACGCTTGGGTCATCTGCACGACCGTGGCAGTCTTTCACGCAGCAGTAGCGGCGTTTATTTTGGGGGGAAACTCTAGGCTTAGGGGGGATGTCACAGGAACCCGGAAAGGTCATAGAGACGTGAAGTTGAGACTTAATTTTATGAAAAAACAGTTCCAAAAAGGCTCACGCCGATCCAAAATGCCAGGTTCACACGTGGTTTCTAAATGCGCCCGCCCACAGTCCTCGCGACCCAGGCCACCCAGGCCGTCCTGGACTATCCAATTTGTTTTATTTTTCAGTCGCTAGATGGCGCAATGTGTAGTGCCAACTTCCAAGCTGCATTGCTGGTTGGGCTGGTTGCCTATGGGCACACTTAGCAAACTGTGGAAGCTACGACTCTGTGGGCCAATTAGAGCGTCGCTTAGAGACAAGTGGCATCTAGAATGGACGCCTGTGAGACGCTGCCATGTGTCTTACTCCAATAAATCTACTGGCTCATCGGGATTCGCAGAATTCGCCGTGTGCCGTGTGCCTTCGGTGACGGAGGGGCGCAGTGGCCGCAACGTCGCGGCGCCTGCCCCACGGCCACGGCCGGGTTGCCGGCGCGCCGGCTGGACGCGACTCCGAGGCGCCAATTGCCCGGGCCTCTCGGGCTTCGTGCGTGACGCTGTGCTCCCCTTGGCCGTTGTTTATTCATGTTTCTTTTTTACGTAGTTACGGTCGAATGCATAGGTGCTCAGAGTGAGGCAAGAATTTCTTGTAGAACAAAAATAATATATCTGATAACCAACTTTTTACAATTTAATTCTGAAACACTTCTTATCGTTGGAAGGCATATGACAGATATCGCGATGATTCAAGCCCGTAATGAATTTTTACAATGGTGTAGCGGACGGCAAGATTGATCAGCGGGTCGTTGAAGTGCGCTACTGCGTTGAATGAACACTTGTTAACCGAGCGACAGAGAATCTGTCTCGAACCGATGGTTACAGAAAGGCCGCGGGTTTGATAATTATGCAACATAAATTATAATATATCTTGTGAATGTGCAACTAAATGTCCGGAGAAACCGTTTGTCATCATTTCCGCGAGTTATAAAAAAAGAAAAAAACACTCAACGGGTCCCTATCATTTCGTCGAAACTCGTTTCGTGGAATTACGTTTCGTGGACAACTTTTCGTGGACAGACGTTTCATGGACACACGTTTCGTCGACACTGCGACGTTTCGTCGACAATCGTTTCGTCGACAGCTCCACCGTAAAACGTTTTGTCGACAAACTTTTTTTTTTTTTTTTGCTGTTTCAAAAGGAATGGGTACAAGCGGTTGTAACAGATGACAAAGACGATGCCTAGCGCAGTTGCTCTCCAAGGTGAGCAACTGCGCTATCCTCTCGCTCTCATCCGTGTCACATGGAATGAGCAAGAGCGCGCAGGACTTTGCGCGCGGCCTATTCGGACATTTGCAAGTTCCGATGCCCGTTTATGGAACCGAAAGTTACTGGAAGAAGAAAAGTGGTGGAGAAAAATATGCGTAGGCGCAAAACGAAACTTCGATCCAATGGTGGGTTGCGGAAAAGGGCGTAAACACTGATTTTTTTCTTCATATGGGTTATTTTGAAACAAAAATACAGCTTGCAGCCTTTTATTGAAACATTACAACCTTAATATTTCACTTGAAACTAAGCATGTTCATTACCCTCAATTATTCAAAAGGAAAAGTGATGCAGTGTTTTACTGGCTACTGCGACTTATACGCGAAAAACTGTTTAGTCGCGCTCGTTTCATCGTCATTTATCCTTAAGGGCCGATTAAAAAGGACATTACATAAGGGGGCTGTAAACAATGTCAGATAAAAATAATTAACAAAAGCACGAAAACCAATAACACTCGCAATACCGCGAGCACGCTGCCCGCGAGTAAACCTAAAAAAAACTACATTGCAATGCAAAAACAGAAAAACACGAGAATTGGTAACATATAAATAAAACATTACATAAAGTTTAGTCTTATTACACAAAGTAAACCATAGTTGATATCAAATGTGCAACTTAATGCATTATATAGCTTCTCTCGAGCAGCCGCCACATGCAAGGCCTTGGAGGCGGTAGTACCACTAGACGAGATCTGTCGGCAGCAGCCGACTGGTCCTCACACGCAACATTCAATTGTTCTTTCATTGATGCCAGCCGACAGATACCTGGGGCGAGTTCGTGACCCAGCTCTTTGCATAAAGGAGCGGCTTCCAAATCTCATGTTCTTTGGTCACATATTGGCTTAGGTGCATTCAAAATTTTAGTACAGACATAACATATGCAGAACTATAGTTTTATTTAATATCCAGAAGCTAAATATGTTAAAGTTTAAAACTCGTATGCGGTGCGCTAAGTACAGTACGTTGAATACCCGGTGTTTTGAGGAGAAAACAACCGTGTTTTATCACCGTAAAGTAAACTACGCGTAGCCGAATGCTCAGTTTCTTTCAAAGTCTATTGTTTGCGGCTAAGACCAGATGCCAATTAGCTTAAATACCGATTTTATGCCATTTTCAACGGTAGAAATGCTGTGTGAAAGCAAACAGGCCTCGTTTTTTAATTCAAATTTTTTAAAGAGCTTTAGTGTTTTGACGTGTGGACTATCTATGCTATGTTCAGGTGGCTCTTGCGGATTCTACCAAAATACGCGACGCGTGGAAAGATACACGTGCTCTGGAAACGATCCTGCCACTTTTTTTCAAAACAGTCGGAGTGCCGGCGGCCAGCCCGCGAAGGGTTACATTCGATGACGTGCAGACACCTCGATCACGTATGCTGCCGCAAGCGTAGCCCTCAAGAGCAGCGCATATTGTTGAATGTTTTAAGAATCTAATTTAAAAAAGGAGAGTGGTCGAGAACAAAACTTCCCGGCTTTGACAACGCTTCCGCCAAAGGTTCGTGCAAAGACACGAGCAAAACCATACAAATCGTAAGTTCCAAAATCAGTGCAATCGGTGCCCCCCCCCCCCCCCCAAAAAAAAAAAAAGCAGAAAAAAAAATTGCGATAGTTTAAGTCGGTGACGCAAGATGGCTGCGTATTCTTGGCCCAGTCGGCCATCTTTCATCCATCCATTCATGCAACACAAGGCCGCGCGCCGCGCAGGCGCAGAGGCAACACCACCTAGATGGAAAGCCGCAGCGCTTCCCTCTCTCCCTTCAGGGAGCGTCGGTATGAGTAGGCTGAACTGGTAGTGCGCTTCTCCGCAATGCTCCCCTTGACAGTCGGCTTCTTTGCAATGCACGTTCTCTTTTGCTTTGTCTTTTCCTCTATGCTTAACGGGAGGCACTCACTTGATCGAATGACGTTTTAGCGAACGCCCACGTTTCATCGAACGACACTTTAGCGAATAGTCGGACGCCGCGAAGCGGCGTTTTCGGGTGGGCCAAGTGAGCTCATATTTTTGTAATGAGTTGCCGTAGACTGTCGCCGCGAAGCGGCGTAAAGCGCAGCGCGAAGGATGGGTTAACGCGCGCCCCCGTTATTCGCTAAGACGACCATTCGCTCAAATGTCGCCGTTCGCTAAAATGTCATTCGCTCTTGTGATATGGACCCATGCTTAACAAGGCGCAAAAAAACAAAAAAAAAGCGCCAGGGCGTTGCGTTTTTTTTTTTTCCTTTTTCTTTTTCAACGGTCATTTGTCGCGTTCCTTTCTTCGACGGCTTTTTTTTTTACTTACTCCTGCGGGTTGGGTCACGTGACAATAAGGCTGGAGGAATCAACTAGAACAACTCTGTAAGCGAGTAGGTTTTTGGACGCCGAGGGTCAGAAGTTCAACTCTCGAGTGAGGTCGAGCACATTTTGGAATGCGCGCTCGCGGCCTCGTGTGTGGACGTGAAAGCTGCTTTTCGGTTGTCGGTGCTGCCAATCCGTGCAGATGTTGTTTATCCACGCTTTGACGGAAAACTGGATGTGAAAGTGTCCATATTTGAGTTTCTGCAAGGATGACTACGAAAGCGTCGACTGCACAGCGAATCGATGGGAAGGTCTCGCTCCTTGACGGCATGGCAGGGTGAGAACTTTTTAATGTTTATGATCGTGGTTTCGTTTTTTGTTGTTACTTTTCGCTGAATGCATGCTTGGGAGTGATTTGGTAGTGGCCTGGAAGCAAGATATTCAAATGCTGGCGCTACTTGCAGGTGCAGAACTAAATAAAAATGACTTGATTTATGAGTTCAGGTTGGAATGTTTTCGCAAGGTACGCAAGTGATAGGTTATCGCGGGTGCAACCAGCACATCAATTAAAAACAACAACAAGAACAACAGAAGTACATTTTGTCGTTTTTGCGTATCCTCATCGGAGCGCAGAAATGATCCGCTACAGCTAACTAGTAAGACCGATATTTTAGCGGGTCTCTGAGCAGTAGCTTGGAGTGCACGCAAGCCGGAATATGGTTCATTGATCAGTTTACTTATCCATACACCAGAGCCATATGCTAACGATTTAGCTGGAGCCGCTTCAGGCTCCCCAAGGAATCCCACCACACACCAGGAAGCATTATTATTATTATTATTATTATTATTATTATTATTATTATTCAGGGGGCCTTTTTTCAACTTACTACAAGATTTTCTAGCAAACCGGACCAGCATGTTTCAGTTTGCAATACCAGTAGCGCCAAAGTGTCCTTGAAAGCAGGAGTACCTCAAGGTTCCATTTTGTCTCCACTTTTGTTTAATTTGTACGTAAACGACCTCGCGAAATCTGTCTCAGGATGTCAAATATTTCAATACGCTGATGACACGCTGCTATTGTCAACGCATATAAATTGTAACTATGCGATTAACCTATTGCAAGCTAATGCTACCCAGGTAATGAACTGGTTTGACGCCAATCTTATTAAAATTAATGTTCATAAAACAAAACTGATGTGTTTCAATAGTCCTTTAAAACGTATGAGTTCAAATGTTCCTTTTGTGCTACACTCGTCAAACTGTACGAGCTGCAGATGTAATCCTCTCGAATATGTTCATACAAATAAGTATTTAGGAATTTATTTTGACAGTGATATGTCCTGGAACTCTCACCTTAGTTACGTTGCTAAACAAATACGAGGTGTATCATGTATGTTATACTCTACGAAATTGTTTCTCCCTCTTTCTGTTAGAAAAATGATCGCGAATGCTTTAGCGTATGGTCTGTTAAGATATGGCATTACTGTCTATGCAAAGTGTTCTATGCTCTGGCAAGATAAAATTGATAGCATCTTGAAAAGCATTTTAAAAAGCGTAGCGTATACATCGATAAATATCCCAAGTGAGGATTTGTTTGAATATTTATGTCTTCCGCGTTTTTCTGCTCTATTCCAAAGGTCTGTTATTAGTAAACACATTTGGTCAAGCCCTTTTAAAACTCCTAGGGTTGGACAGCGCGCTCTAAGAGATAGCGAACGTTTCATCATCCCACGTGTGTATACGAAGTATGGACAACGACTGCGCTCGTTTTATGTCCCTGAAATTTTTAATGTCCTTTCCAATACCTTTTTTGAATTAGATTCAAAACGTAAACTTAAAAAACTACTAAGAACGATCTGCTAAGACCTTGAAAACTCGGCCTTTAATATTTCATTTCACTGCTCTTTTCAGATATGTACGTACATATACGGCTCGTGTTTTTTTTTTGTTTTTTTTTCTCTTTTTCCCTTGTGTTTTTTAGCTGTCTTATGCGCGTATTCATGAATGAGTTGTGTAATATATTTTTGTTTTGTTCTTTTTCGGCATGTTTAGTGGTATTGTTTTTTTAATGCGATGTTTTTTTGTATTATGTTTTCTACCTATGTTGTTCGTTAAGGTTCCAGAACCATTATGCTTTGTGGTATTTTTTTTTTCTTTGGCGTGTTTTTTTTTTTTTTTTTTGTAGAGTTGTTTGCAATTCTTGTAACTTGTGTTTACTTTCGTCTTATGCTATGTTTACGTATAACTGTTTTTTCTCTACGTCGATGCCGAGTCTAGTCGTACAAGCCGCTATTGGCTTTTGAGACTTGCTTTCTTTTGTATTGATGTTTTATATTTGCAATAAAATTATTATTATTATTATTATTATTATTATTATTATTATTATTATTATAGCGCATTCGGCACATCAAATTCAAGAATAATTTTGATGTTTGTGATCCAAAATACCAGATCGAAACACTGCCAGTGTTTTCTGTCAAATACGGAACCACTTCAGCTTAAAGAAGAGCATTCTTTCTTCTTTTTTTCTTTCTTTTTATAACCATTTTTAATTATAATACCTTTCTTTAAATTAATATGATTTCCTCCTTTTTCGTTCTATTTCCTGCAGAAGCGGTCACACATCCCGGATACTGCTTTGATGAACTCTGGCTACTGTACGGCCTCCATGGGACAAGCTGAAAACTGACACCTTAGAAGAGTACTTCGGAATGTATAGGCAACTGGCTTGCTTCTAATATCACGTGTCTACAAGGCACATTTGCGAAGATGAAAACAGAATACTGCTGTGGAGCACAATTTCAACGGTCACTACAGCTAGCAATGGAAACTAGAAAGATCTTCTCAAGCGAGCGGATACTTGACGCCCTACCTGCAATGTGGCCCTGGGCTGTAAAAAAATAAGGCACAGCCTCCCAGCCTTGGGCTATGTGGCCAGCTGTGCAGTCTACACCACCTTGAAAAACCTAAGGGGCGAAAAATGCAAGGCCGCATCGACAGCACGAAACAAGTTGGCTACAGTTTGCTCGCACAGGAAGACAGAGCTGGTGTAAATGCTATAGCGAAATGAATGTTTGCATTAATGCCAAGAATGCCAAACAGAAGAAATGAAAAGCTGAAACTCTATCAAAGACACTCGCTGCCAACCGTCACGGATGTCAAGAAGCGAACTCGGACCAAGGAAGAGTATGTCTGACGCCTGTGATGATGAACCCATCGTGAGTTCGAGCTGAAGCATGTGTTGGACTGCAGTGAAAACTTTCAACTGAGAAACCTTTGTTGCAAGATACGCTAAGAGGTCACGGCTAAACAAATTAGTTTGTGTCCGGCCAGCAACATGCTTGCGCTTCATCCTCATGCAAAGGCAACTGCTCTCTGAAGTCGATCGATCTGTGTGTGTGTGTGTGTGTGTGTGTGTGTGTGTGTGTGTGTGTGTGTGTGTGTGTGTGCAGATAATCGGTGTCCTTGTAGCAGTCTGTTGGGTATCTAGTGGTACCACAACGTAAATGCCAACATGCTGCACAGATATTGTGTGTCTCGGTGTCACATAATCTACAGCATCTAAGATGCATGTGCATAAATGTTTTTGAAGACGGATATTTTCAGAACTTATGGATACCAGGAGGCTCGTTTCGCAGTGTTCAAAGGTGACCAATTTCTTCTTTATGACTCTTCTGCATTGTAAACGCAAGCAACTTTGAATATGAAGCTCCCATGCCCACTTCTGTTTGTGTACAAAACTTGTTTTTAGCTGCCCGTAACTGTGTCGTTTCACAGACTCGGTACTGTCGAAGTACATCTGCATATGGGGCAACGCTCGGGTATTACGGTACTTTTTTTTGCAAATATGAAGTTTTCACATTATGACATTGCCAAGAAACAGGTCACAGATGTTTTTTGATGTAGTAACCAGATGGGTTGCTTGCTTCAAAACAAGTACTATATTTGAACAGGCAGAGTGCTTTGAATTGCTGAACTTATGCAGGTTGATCACAGGTTTAAGAAAAGTTTGCCAAAATATGTGGAATACATTTTTCAAACTATGTGCAATACATCTTTCAAACTATGTGCAATACATTTTTCAAACTATGTGCAATACATTTTTCAAACTGTGCAATACGTTTTTTCAAACCAGCACATCACAATTTTAGAATGTTATTACTTTTATACTTGTCTGGCAATTTGGGTCCCATTGCTGTTGCATCAGATGTCCCTAAGGGTAGTGTACTTGGGCCTCTATTGTTTCTAATATATATCAATGACCTACCATTATCAATTAAATCGACAATTAGACTTTTTGCTAATGCTTGAGTTATTCACCGGAAAATTAATACACCTATATTAATCACAATATTGTCCAAGACGATTTAGATACAATATCATCGTGGTGTTCCCTATGGCAGATGAACATTAACACACATAAATGCAAAGAAATGTCCATAATTAAGTCCTCCACTAAACCACTAACCCAGTACTTGTTACTTTCCGAACCACTAGAACACTCACTGTCGTACAAATATTTGGGCGTGTATTTCACAGACTCATTATCATGGGTTGAGCAAATAACAAATCGCGCACTAAAAACACTTAATTTCTGAAAAATCCATTTGTACGAGAAAATTCTTGTGTTCAATAAACGGATGAATCATGCAAGATATATAATAACCATATAAGAACTATATAAGATATATAAGAAACTTCTTACAAATTTCTTATATTATTCTAATCTAGTTCTTATAGGGCTCTTATATGTTCTTATATATCTTGTATGATTCATATGTGTTTATTGGAGACAGAAGTTTCTCATAAAAATGAGATTTTTCAGTGGGGATCTAGCTCTTATTAAAGCAAAACTACTCGCATACAAAACATTTATCCTCCCACCATTAGAATATGCGAGCATAATTTAGAATCCACATCTAGGTTACCTATAATCTAGAGGCTCGAATCTTCAGAACAAAGCAGACAGATTTATATGTAGTGATTATTCATCCGAAACTAGTGTCTCCGCTTTAAAAGCTAGCATAAATCTTCCTAATCTAGAAAGAAAACGAAAAATAGTCTGATTGTCTTTTTTTTTTTTTTTTCAAGATGTATATTACTTATATTCCAATTTTTAATCTACTTAGTGCTGGGCTGCCAATTTCATATCATCCATATTAGATAATTCCTTCAAGATTGAACCATTTCAGTGCCATACTTACACTTTCCTCTTCCTTAGTACTTTGCAACACCGACTAGAACAAACTACCTGACCATATTGTAACTGAGAGATATCCCATTTCATTGAAAAAGTGCATCAATTTGTGTAACAACTTTGATTTGTAAAACTGCATCATAACAATAACATGCTAATAAGCGGTTTTGTGTGTGTGTGTGACATTTTCTTTTTGTTGGTGTCTTTTTTTATGTTCAATTACTATTTTGTCTTTTATTTTTTGTAATTCCCCCTGATGTAATGCGTCTTTGGATGCCTTTGAGGTGAATGAAATTAAATGAAATGAATGCCTCTGCATCATTTATCCAATTGTTACTTTAGTTCGTTTTCTCTGGTCCTACTACTTCGATTATTGTCATTTCATAGGGATTATTTTTTAATAGACAAGTCCCATGTCGTTTAGAGATAATTACACCACCCAGTTTATCGCTTAAAAAAATAACACATCTGTCTCAAGATATCACTTTCTTGTATTTCACTACAATAATTGTAGGTTATAAGAATTTTCCTGCGTTTTAAAATTGGTTCTTTATATCACTCGGCGTTCACAGTTCTCACGTTAGCTCATAAAAAATAAATTGTGCGTAAACCCGCGTTTGTACGACGTAAAAAAGCTACGCGCGAAGCCTTCAGCTCAGCTTTATAGCGCGGCGCTCGTCAGCCTGCTGCCGTGACGTCACCGGAGGCGTGTGCTGGCCTTCTCCTCTGCAGAGGTCGCGAGGAGGTGCAGCTCGCGGAGCCAGGAGATGGGAGAGCGTGGGGAGAGCGAGCTGTCGACGAAACGTCGCAACACCTGTCGATGAAACGAGCGGGTGCTCGTTTCCACGAAACGATCTGTCGATGAAACATCGCAGTGTCGACGAAACGATTTGTCCATGGAACGTCGTTCGACGAACTGATTGCCACCGAAAAAAACCCGCCAAGTTCGATTTTGATATGGGCGGACATTGTGCCCGGGAAGACACCTTTGACATTTTATTTTACAATTAGAATAGGATTCAGGCAATGTTGACAGATTCATAACCTGTAGTGACGCTTGTGTGCCGAACAAATCACTTAATACCCCGCCAGTATTTCTACCCGTGGCGACACCTAGAAAAGGCGAGGAGACCGATTTTCCGTGACGTTCAAGCGTACCATCAGAGCAGGCTCGTAAAGGCCGGTTCACACATCTGCGTTCCGAGCTACAGGAACGACAGAAACGACACGAACGACATGACACCGGGACAACCGTGACACATGATTGCTCGACAAAGCTGTTCATTGCATTATCTGTCACGCTCTGCAATACGAACATAATCGTCCCCTTTGTCATGTCGTTCGTGTTGTTTTTGTCGTTTCTGTCGCTCGAAACGCAGATTTGTGAGCCGGGCTTGGGATAATAGACCGACCTCATCGCCAGTTTCGCAATGCCTCCTCTGTCGCAATGAAATGCGGGAACTGTGGTCTTTCCGCACGAGGGTAAACGCCACGGTAGTGCACGAGACGAGCCGTCTCGTGCACCACCGCTGCCTCCTGTGAAGTACAAGTATGGCTGCGTCACGCACGCTCTAGACGGTTGGTGAGATCGGTCTATTGGTCAAAGCCAACGTTGGTCAAAGCGAACGGCGAGCTCTCGTTTTCTTTCTTTGTCGGGGGGTGTTTACAGATATTGCGTTTTCCTGGTTGATAACAATAAACTATTGATATGTTGGGCCTGAAATATTCGCTACAGTACTCACGGATGAGCACTATATAAATAGGATTACGCTTCCAGCGAGAGCTCGTGCACGTAGAATCGGTCAGCTGCCTTATGGCAAAGAAGACGACGTAGACGATTGAGGAGTTTCAGCGACGATGTCACCACCCTGGCGGCCGGTCGCCGAAAGAGAAAGAGGGGGATAGGTTAGCTGGGCGTTGGCTTTGTGTAAATGCGTTGGCCACGAACGTAGGCTTATAAACTTTGGCAGCAAGAATATTACGCGGCTCTAGTGTTCCGGTACGAGCAACAGAGCTGACACGATCTGCTACGACTAGCTACGACCACCCGCCGCAGCGATGCAGACGTCGAAAGAGCGCAACCGCAGTCAGTCGCCGTCGCCCGACGCAGATCGTTTGGCATTCACGGCTTTCCGCCCCGGATTCTTCGCTTGTACTTGGAACCGAGTTTTATTTCCTGTGCTTGTGTATGTGCTCAGTGGTTGGATATGGACCTCATAGAGCAGTTCTTCAGACTCAACAGCGACTCAAAGTTGACGGCGGAGGGGCTTGCAGCAACGCTTTCGTTTGGTGCACGGGTGTGTCGACTACACGGGTAAAATTTAAGATAGCTGCTAGCATGGCGGGCCATAGTCGCTTTATGTTGACACGATTTTAAGTTTAAGTACTCCGTGCAAAGGCGAATCTATCGCGTTTCTAATCCATCTTTGTTTTTGTTGTTGTTTTTATCACGCACGACCGACTACTGAGCAAATGCTTCTGTACCGATCACGGAGTGAATGTCTTCGGCCTTACATTGCGGAACGCCCAATAAAAAGTAATGCCCGTTCGGCGAGAAAGCTTCCCTTTCGAGGGTCCTTCTTTGATTGATTGATAATTTCTCCCGTATCTAGGTGCTTTAATCAACACGATCGATTAAGTTTGCTTCCCTAGTTAGGACATTTTGCTGCCACACGCGGCACTAATGCTTGGCACGATGTATGCCACTGGTGGTATTGTGAACTGGTTTACTTCCAAAGCTAAAAGTGTAACAGGTGGGACCATTCAATTTGCTAAAAATGTGATGATATGGGAATTTCGTCTACAGCATAAGCTTTCCAGATCTAGAATGGGTGTGCTGGTGGCTACAGCCTCAAGGTTTTTAATGGACCAAATGGATGATTACACGGCGATAATGCGGTGGAAAACTGCCCATTGACTCGGTGAGTTTTGATTGTGACCATTGGTGTGCTGTTGGCAAATTAGGTAATGACACACCTTTTCCCTGACCATCTGGCTTTAAGGAGCATCGTGTCTAGATGTGCTTAAATATGTTTATTTCAAGGTTCAGTTGACCCCTCTGCATCATTACAGGAAGGCAGTCTCAAGCCGCAACAAACAGTGGTTAATATACAATGCTTAATAACAGGCAGTGTCCAGGCGTTTAGTCCGCAGAAGCCAATTTGAGCCTAAAAATGTTTTTTTTTTTTTTAGATAGTTTGCATTTGGTGTATACTCAGCAGGGCCTGGTTTCCGCGTCCAGTGCATGGTCCACCAAGCTGGTGCGTTGTGTCTTCGTGCTTTTTTTCCTGGGTGGCATTTTCTTCGCAAGTTCTTCGGCGAATGCTATTAAGCCTGAAGAACTGCTCTTGAGGCCCATATCCAGCCACTGAGCACAGACACAAGCACAGAAAATAACACTTGGTTCCAAGTACAAACGAAGCACCTGAGCGGAAAGCCGTGACTGTCAAACGAGCAGCGTCGGGTGACGGCGACTGACTGCGGTGCACCCCTTCGACGCCTGCATCGCTGCGGTGTGTGGTCGTAGCTAGTCGTAGCGAGGTGATCTTCACTCCAAGCAAGAAATCTTGCCATACCCTATTCATGATATGGATGCAAGCGTTTGACGACGTGGGCTCTCTCACGTTGGTGCAGTTTTCATCAAGAAAGGTACATATCAACAATGTTTGGCGTTTGAGGCTGAAACTATGACGCATACTTTATCTAAACCTAAATTTATCGGTCTGCGGCTACAAACATTTTCGTTGACGTTGCTTAGATGATGTAACCATTCAGGCCTCGCATTAAATGGTGTTGCGAACTCTTCGGTTGTGTATGAAAACCTATTTTTGCCCTAATAAAATACATTTTCAAAAGGACACGTGCCTTCTGCTGATACATATCTTTCAATTTACAATGCAGAGGCAAAAGAAAATTAACTGTGTACATCTACCACTTAGCATAAGCACCTTTTGCCATTCATTCTTGAGCACACTCAAATATCAGCTTAGGTTGCTCTTGTTTCAGAAGCTTTGCCCTCTTTTGTAACAAGAAAAAAAAAGTTAAAAAAGCTTTACCTTTGTTCTCCTTCTGGCATTTAATACAGACTTGTTTATTTTGCAGATCACACACAGCAGATATCACCGTGGTACATACAACTCGAACGGCCGATGAGACTATTGCTATTACAATAAAGCTTTCCACGAGAGCCAAAAGGAGGCTTGTAGGGGTGCACAAGCACATCGAAATGAGATTGGCGCTTCCGGGGCTTGTTTACATTATGCATAAAAACAGGACGATCGGCGACCAGCTGATCGCAATATAACACCAAGGATACCGATGTTTCCATACATAGAAAGCAGGATAAAGACCTCAATCGTCCCTTGTATGCTGTAGCTGTCATACTTTCCATCCAACCGCTTTTCAGCACTATTAACTAGAACAACCGAAGAGTTCGCAACACCGTTCAATGCGAGGCCTGAATGGTTACTTCATCTAAGCAACTTCAACGAAAATGTTTGTAGCCGCAGTCTGATAAGTTTAGTTTTAGATAAAGTACGCGTCATAGTTTCAACGCGCCAACATTGTTGATGTGCACCTTTCTTTGAACCCAAGTACATTCGGTTCAACTTGATGACAGCTTCACCAGCGTGAGAGCTCACGTCGAACACTTCCACACATATCTTGACTATGGCAAGATTGCTTGCCTTCGACTGGCTTGAACACTTCATTTGTAGCATCACGGTAAGTCTTGGTTGAAGCGATGATCGTCTCGCACACGTAAACAAACAGAGAACAGCACGCTTTGTTTAATTTATACGCTACCGATCTACGGGCGTCGCAAATCTATCCCCCTCTTTTCCGCCATGTTGGATCGATCGGAGCGCACCCTATATTCGCTCAAACTCCTTATGCTCCGACTCTATAACAATGCAAATACCTCGTTCATTGGACTTTTAAAGACTACCGAAACCGACAGATTAACCTCTACGTCACTACCTATTTCGGAACACTTGCAAAACGTCAGTTTTGGAATTTCGCGTGCATTACTGGGCACAAAATAAGCCTCACATGACGCTACACAAAATGAGCGGTATACTAAGCCACCACTGCGTCGAGAAAACTCCTTTTAAAAAAAAGTTTGGAATGATTCAGCATCTCGCGAGCGTCAAGTGTGCACGCGGCCAAAAGCACGACAGAAAGCAACAATTACGTCCGACCGTCTGGCTGCCGAGCGCCGAGCCTCAGCTTCCCCTCCCCTCCCCCCCCCTCCCCCCCCCCCCCCCCCCCCTATAGGGCACGCTCCTTTCGTAAGCAAACATCCGCTAGACAGGCCGAGCACGCGGCCAAACGGCCATACGTGTGCAAAAGGCCGCCGCGCCGCACGCACCACTCCAGCAACGTAAGCGACGTAAGCGCACAGCCAACACCACGCACAGCACACTGCACTGCATGCGTACAAAGAGTGAGGAGCATTTGCGCTTGCGCCACCTGCGCCCTGTCCGAAGCGGACACCGTTGTGCGCTGCGAACACGCGAAGAACGCATATGACGTCAAGGAGCCAACGCCGCGTCGATGAAAGAGAGAGAAAGAGAAATGTCGTTAGACGTACGAGTAAGACAAAACGAACAAAAAAAATGTCGACGAAATGTAGTAATATGGTGGCTGAGTAATAAGCTCTGTCGAGCATCGAATGTCGAAGAAACGATCTTCGGATGGGGAGGCACTCACTTGATCGAATGACGTTTTAGCGAACGCCCACGTTTCGCCGAACGACACTTTAGCGAATAGTCGGACGCCGCGAAGCGGCGTTTTCGGGTGGGCCAAATGGGTTCACATTTTTGTAATGAGCTGCCACAGACTGTCGCCGCGAAGCGGCGTAAAGCGCAGCGCGACGGATGGGTTAACGCGCGCCCCCGTTATTCGCTAAAACGTTCATTCGCTCAAATGTGGCTGTTCGCTAAAATGTCATTCGCTCTTGTGATATGAACCCCTTCGGATGACACATCGAAGAAACAAATGTCGAAGAAACGATCTGCCGATGAAACATCGCAGTGTCGATGAAACAATCTGTCTATGAAACCTTGTTCGACGAACTGATTGCTCATTATAAAACTGCGCGTCAAGAATGACGCGGCTTGCCACATGAAAAGTGGCGCGCCCTACATGATCGAGAGCGCAAGAAAGAACCACATGGGGACGGCCGCAAACCCCCAAACCATTCCAAACCAAACCAAGCAAAGTCATGCCAAAGTCAAACCAATCCAAACGAAATCAATTCAAGGACGGCTGCATGTATCAAGATAATGAATGCTGACAGTATTTTATAAAGGCCGAGATGACTGAAAAACAATGCCAGCCGATGATTCTCCTTAAATCGCAGCCTACTCCGGCAAGCACGGTCGATCAATAAAATCAGAAGCAACTCAAGTGAGAAGAAAACTCGGCCACCGCGGCCCCTGTTCATAGAATAGCATATACGACTGACAGACACCACTGTCAACAGGGATTATGGTGAGATTTCAAACCGTCGTCACGTGCAACCACCCTACCTAATATAACCGTTCTCCCCCCCCCCCCCCCCCACACACACACACAAAAAAAAAATGGGTCGATGCCCATATGTTTACTATATATACATTCTGCATAAACTTCCGTAGAAGTACCTGTGGGTGGCACAAAAAAAGAAACGGAGGTGAAATATGTAGTAATTGTTTATCTGCAGTACAAATGAGCGAGGTATGCACAGCGAGGCGATGTTCTAATCACTGCGACATTGTCTGTGTAACCTGTCGGAAGGCGCGTTTCTGTTTTCCCGCCGCCCTTGTCAGCAGGCGAAAGTTAAACGCACCCACTTTAGTCAGCTTGCATTTAGTTTCTTTCGTAATTCATCCAGGTTTACGAAATTTGGTAGAAATGTGCGGAGCTTAAACATTAACATAGTACATTTCTTTCAAATTGGATTAGTGGCTCAGAAGTTTCCCCGCCGCATGACTCACGCAAAGACAAACCAAAGGCTTGAGAGAAACAAAAGAAAAGCACAAAGAAAGCAACCGGCAAGCGTGATGACCTGTGAGTGTGAGGACCTGTGAGTGTGATGAGCGTGAAGACCTGTGTGAGGACCGTGAGGACCTGTGTGAGTGTGAGGACCGCGAGGACCTGCGAGTGTGAGGACCGTGAGGAGCTGTGAGTGTGAGGACCTGTGAGTGTGATGAGCATGATGACCTGTAACAGTGAGGACCGTGAGGAGCTGAGAGTGTGAGTGCCGTGAGGACCGTGATGACCTGTGAGTATGAGGACTGTGAGGATCTGTGAGTGTGATGACCTGTGAGTGTGAGGACCGTGAGGAACTGTGAGTGTGATGACCTGTGAGTCTGATGATTCGTGATGACCTGTGAGTGTGATGACCCTGATGATCTGTGAGCGTGACGACCGTGATGATGACGGCGAGTGAGTTTTGGTTTTGCGTTGAGCCGTGAGGGTGAGTCCGGGTGATGATCCTATTTTGAATAAATCGTGATCGTGAGTGGGCGTGAGTTCTGATTGAGGAAAAAATAGTGATCGTGAGTTTGAGTGAGGACAGTTTAAAATGCCGACCTATGGTTAGAATTGACAAGGAATCTCAGAAGAGGGTGATTTGTAAGAGGAACAGTAATAATGCTGTAAACATCTCCCGCTTAATGACCAGCACCGTGAATATTCACCTTCATGCATCATCCTTATACCCAAAGTTTGCAGCCGTCTCTTTCCAGTCACCCTGTACGTCACAAACGACCACACTACCTGTTTCAATCCCGAGAGCTTCTACAGCTTATCCCCCCCCCCTCCCTTCCTAAACACCACCCCAACTCCAGACACACACACACACACACACACACACACACACACGCACACACACACACACAAACATCACAGTTCTTGTAATGTTAAAAAAAAACTACGCATAACCTAGAGCGTAATCTCCACCGAAACGTAGCGCTAGTGGACCGAACCAGATGCCAAAATTTAGGCACTAAACGTTCATTTATTCAAATTTGAAATTAAGTTTCAGAAAATTGTAATAGATAAATGGCGCCAATTTTCGCTAGCTTTTTCGGTGGATGGAGCGATAGAGCTCAATAAGCTCCGCAGCTTTGATAGCCAGCTATTGTCCGCTTAAAATTTAAAAAAAACGATTGATATAACTTTTGATTAAGGTAGCGGTTGGTGCTGACCTGGTTTGGAGCGATAGCCCTACATTTGGATGGCGATTGAGCGTACGGCGATGTGCAGTTTATTTTCGTGATGAAAAAAGCCGTTTACAATTCCCTGTAACGCCGGTGAGAGCGCAGCTCTTGAGGAGGAAGATGGAAGCGTACTGAGGGATAGGTCACTCCTTGAGGTCACGTGACCTCAAGGGGGTCACGTGACCTCGGGGGGTCACGTGACCTCGCGGTTACGCCGACGCCGACGCCGACGCCGACGCCGACGGCGACGCCGACGTCGACGGCGACGCCGACGCCGCTCAAGCCGGAAACGGGCCCCTAAGAGCTGCGCTCTAAAACTACCGATGTAAGCTTTTTTAAGGGGACACCCTGTACAACTTTCGGGTTTTGCTGCCTTATCATGGACAATGCACATGTTCCCTGTGCTTTTTGGGATGTCGACCACTTTGAAGGAAAGTTAGTAGATGTTACTTAGAAATGAACACAGGCTATAGTCATTTAAAACTAAACAATCATAGGGCGTGGGGACCCCCGAGTGCATGAATGTTGGTTTCGCAGCCAATGTGATCGGAGCGTTAGCCAATAAGAATTCTGGGTACGAATGACGAAGCAAGATGCGTGAACATAATAATTCAGTCATATGTTCTTAAACATCTCATTGACTTCAGTAAATATACGGACGGCTACTTCTAACACCTCAATTAAAAATGAAAGCCGTTTACCAATCCCTGTAACGCCGAATTGGAGCGCAGTTCTTGAGGAGGAGTAGGGAAGAATACTGAGGGGGGTCACGTCACCTGCGGGTAGTCACGTGATCTTGGGGGAGGGGGGGTCACGTGACCTCGGGAGATCACGTGACCTCGGGAGGGGGTCACGTGACCTCGGGGGGGGGGGCACGTGACCTCGGGGGGAGGGGGTCACGTGACCTAGGGAAGGGTCACGTGTCCTCGGGGGCGGGGGGGTCACGAGGGTTACGTGACCCACCCCCGGTTACGCCGACGGCGACGCCGACGCCGACGCCGACGCCGCTCAGCCTGGAAACGGGCCCCTAAGAGCTGCGCTCTAAAAATGAAAGCCGTTTACAACTCCCTGTAACGCCGAATTAGAGCGCAGCTCTTGAGGAGGAGGAAAGGGTAGTGAGAGTCACATGTTCTCGGAGGGGGGGGTCACTTGACCTAGGGGAGGGGTCACCTGACACCCCCCCCCCTTCCCGAGGTCACATGACCCCCCTCGCCGAGGTCACATGACCTCGGGGGTGCGGGTCATGTGGCCCCCAGGTCACGTGACTCCCAGATAATTTTTTCCGCTAGATTTAGCGGGGAAAATTTTCCGCTAGATTTAGCGGGGAAATTTTTACGCTAGCTATAAGGGGGAAACTTTTCCGCCAGATTTAGCGGGGAAATTTTTCCGCTACATCTCGCGGGGAAGTGTTTCCCCTAGATATAGCGGGGAAATTTTCCCGCTAGATATAGTGGGGAAATTTTCCCCCTAGATTTAGCGGGGAATTTTTCCACTAGATTTAGCGAGTAAATTTTTTTGCTAGACTAAGCAGGGAAATTTTTTCGCTAGATCTAGCGGGGAAACCTTTCCGCTAGATCTAGCGGGGAAATTTTTCTGCTAGATTTAGCGGGGAAAATTTTCCGCTAGATTTAGCAGGGAAAATGTTCTGCTAGATTTAGCGGGAAAACTTTTCCGCTAGAATTAGCGGGGAAATTTTCCGCTACATTTAGCGGGGAAATTTTCCCCCTAGATATAGTGGGGAACTTTTACCCTAGGTTTCGGGGGGAAATTTTTTCGCTAGATTTAGCGGGGAAATTTTTCCGCTAGATTTAGCGGGGAAATGTTGTCGCGAGATTTCGCGGGGAAAATTTTCCGCTAGATTTAGCGGGGAAATATTTCTGCTAGATTTAGCGGGAAAATTTTTCCGCAAAATCTAGTGTAAAAGTTCCCCACTATATCTAGGGGGAAAATTTCCCCGCTAAATCTAGCGGAATAGCGGAAAATTTTTCCCGCTAAATCTAGCAGAAAATTTTTTCGCTAGATTTAGCGGGGAAATTTTTCCGCTAGACTTAAGAAGGGAAATTTTTCCACTAGATTTAGCGGGGAAGTTTTTCCGCTAGATTTAGCGGGGAAATGTTTCCGCTAGATCTAGCGGGGAAATTTTTCCGCTAAATTTGGCGGGGAAATTTACCGATAATGCGCCGCGCGGTTCCGCCGACGGCGACGGCGACGGCGGCGGCGACGCCGACGGCGACGCCGCTAAAGCCGGAAACTGGCGCCTAAGAGCTGCACTCTAAAAGGAAAGACAAAGATTGCACAAAAAATGTCCGCTGTATAGTTCACGTGAATTGACTTTGACGTATGCATTTACTTTTTTTTTCAGCCCTCACCCTCATTCTCAACACCGTGGTTGCTGTCAGGGCAATGCAAAGCAAATCCCAGGAGTGGAGGGGCCAAAAGGGACAGCCTGGGACAAACGGCAGCGGGAGTCCGGGATCACAACAGGCCAACCAACAGGCAGGAGGAAGCGTTTATAACCAGTTCCGTTCGGACAGACAATCTGGGACAAACGGCGGTGGGGGCCCGGGATCACAGCAGGCCAATCAACAGGCAAGAGGAAGCGGTCC
This sequence comes from Ixodes scapularis, assembly GCF_016920785.2. Taxonomy (NCBI): domain Eukaryota; kingdom Metazoa; phylum Arthropoda; class Arachnida; order Ixodida; family Ixodidae; genus Ixodes; species Ixodes scapularis. Next base: position 61,638,135 of record NW_024609836.1, read on the forward strand.
AAACCAGGGCCGCGGCAGAGGCCCGGGATCACAGCAGGCCAACCAACAGGCAAGAGGAAGCGGTCCAAACTGGGGCCGTTCGGACAGACAATCCGGGACAAACGGCGGTGGAGGCCCGGGATCACAGCAGGCCAACCAACAGGCAGGAGGGAGCGTTTATAACCAGGGCCGTTCGGACCGACAATCTGGGATAAACGGCGGCGGAAGTCCGGGATCACAGCAGGCCAACTAACAGGCAGGAGGAAGTGTTTATAACCAGGGCCGTTCGGACAGACAATCTGGGACAAACGGTGGCGGGGGCCCGGGATCACAGCAGGCCAACCAACAGGCAAGAGGAAGCGGTCCAAACCAGGGCCACGGCAGAGGCCCGGGATCACAGCAGGCCAACCAACAGGCAAGAGGAAGCGGTCCAAACCGGGGCCGTTTGGACAGACAATCTGGGACAAACGGCGGTGGAGGCCCGGGATCACAGCAGGCCAACCAACAGGCAGGAGGGAGCGTTTATAACCAGGGCCGTTCGGACCGACAATCTGGGACAAACGGCGGCGGAAGTCCGGGATCACAGCAGGCCAACCAACAGGCAAGAGGAAGCGGTCCAAACCAGGGCCGCGGTAGAGGCCCGGAATCACAGCAGGCCAACCAACAGGCAGGAGGAAGCGTTTATAACCAGGGCCGTTCGGACAGACAATCTGGGACAAACGGCGGTGGAGGCCCGGGATCACAGCAGGCCAACCAACAGGCAGGAGGGAGCGTTTATAACCAGGGCCGTTCGGACCGACAATCTGGGACAAACGGCGGCGGAAGTCCGGGATCACAGCAAGCCATCCCACAGGCAAGAGGAAGCGGTCCAAACCGGGGCCGTTCGGACAGACAATCTGGGACAAACGGTGGCGGGGGCCCGGGATCACAGCAGGCCAACCAACAGGCAAGAGGAAGCGGTCCAAACCAGGGCCGCGGTAGAGGCCCGGAATCACAGCAGGCCAACCAACAGGCAGGAGGAAGTGTTTATAACCAGGGCCGTTCGGACAGACAATCTGGGACAAACGGCGGTGGAGGCCCGGGATCACAGCAGGCCAACCAACAGGCAGGAGGGAGCGTTTATAACCAGGGCCGTTCGGACCGACAATCTGGGACAAACGGCGGCGGAAGTCCGGGATCACAGCAAGCCATCCCACAGGCAAGAGGAAGCGGTCCAAACCGGGGCCGTTCGGACAGACAATCTGGGACAAACGGTGGCGGGGGCCCGGGATCACAGCAGGCCAACCAACAGGCAAGAGGAAGCGGTCCAAACCAGGGCCGCGGTAGAGGCCCGGAATCACAGCAGGCCAACCAACAGGCAGGAGGAAGCGTTTATAACCAGGGCCGTTCGGACAGACAATCTGGGACAAACGGCGGTGGAGGCCCGGGATCACAGCAGGCCAACCAACAGGCAGGAGGGAGCGTTTATAACCAGGGCCGTTCGGACCGACAATCTGGGACAAACGGCGGCGGAAGTCCGGGATCACAGCAAGCCATCCCACAGGCAAGAGGAAGCGGTCCAAACCGGGGCCGTTCGGACAGACAATCTGGGACAAACGGTGGCGGGGGCCCGGGATCACAGCAGGCCAACCAACAGGCAAGAGGAAGCGGTCCAAACCAGGGCCGCGGTAGAGGCCCGGAATCACAGCAGGCCAACCAACAGGCAGGAGGAAGCGTTTATAACCAGGGCCGTTCGGACAGACAATCTGGGACAAACGGCGGTGGAGGCCCGGGATCACAGCAGGCCAACCAACAGGCAGGAGGGAGCGTTTATAACCAGGGCCGTTCGGACCGACAATCTGGGACAAACGGCGGCGGAAGTCCGGGATCACAGCAGGCCAACTAACAGGCAGGAGGAAGTGTTTATAACCAGGGCCGTTCGGACAGACAATCTGGGACAAACGGTGGCGGGGGCCCGGGATCACAGCAGGCCAACCAACAGGCAAGAGGAAGCGGTCCAAACCAGGGCGGCGGCAGAGGCCCGGGATCACAGCAAGCCATCCCACAGGCAAGAGGAAGCGGTCCAAACCGGGGCCGTTCAGACAGACAATCTGGGACAAACGGCGGTGGAGGCCAGGGATCACAGCAGGCCAACCAACAGGCAGGAGGGAGCGTTTATAACCAGGGCCGTTCGGACAGACAATCTGGGACAAACGGCGGCGGGGGCCAGGAGTCAGCATGGTGGCGTTAGCAATGATGAGGAAAGAACTCCAGCTCATGCGGTGACAGGGCAAACGAATGACGAAACACAAGGAACGCCTTTGGGTTTCATTGTTCTCAGACAAATTTTATCGGAGAAGTGCGAGCTGAGTACTCGAATGAATATGACAGACGGAGTGTATGGTGGATATGTCGTTGTTTTTTATGCAGAGAAATAATAATCTTTGGCTTGGGCTTGCCCCCCTCAACAGGGTAATATGCCTACTTACCTCTGTGTATTGTCTTAAAAGAAAGCATATAATTCAGGCTTATTTTGTTGTGTGAGGACATGTTGAATCAGGAGAAAAATTTATTCATAGTAACCCTGAGACATAGCAACACTAAATAAACGGACTGAACAGCTCGCGTGTTTTTTTACCTTTCTTTTCTGGAGTAATGCATGAATTAAATTATTTATGGTCTTCATTTAGGTAAGAAAATATTTCGCTTTGCTGCCCACTCGATCTCTTAAAAAAATGTTGATCTCATTCATTTGTTGTGTAGCTTTTTGCAAGAAAATAATACTTTAGTTTATTGTGTTTCAAATAATTGTAGTTACACGTGCAAAGATGACACTTCTAATGCACTGTTTACATGTATACTTTCAGCTAACTCCGTGTCCAATCTTGGCAGAGGTTTTGTGAAGAGTTCTTTGCTGCCCTCGTGATGCACGCGCCAGTACCTTGGGTGACCTGCCATTTTATAACAGTGGCTTGGCGAAATCTGCCTTAGTGTCGTGTTTGTTGCAGCATATATAGGCTGGAGGAGGGGTTCCAGATCCAAAATACTTGAAATAAAAGCGGTATCGCGAAGGCAGTTCTCTAAAACGAACTTTATTTTGCGGTGCACACACTGCGAAACATGCGCAGTGATAGCCACATATGTTTTTTTTAGAAATGTACGTTTTATTATTGATAACATGTTCAGCCCAATGCTGTTTTGTTCCTGTCAGAGTGCAATATTCGCAACCTCAACACCCTATAGATGGTAGGGCGGTAGTTTCAAGATGGAGGAAGAAACGGGGATATATTCTCCAGGATCTCTGGCACGCCTGCTTCTGGCCCTGGTCTGTGTTCTAAAAATAATTTATTTGTCTACAAATGCGAAGCAGTCAGGGCAGGAGCATGTTACATGTAATGGGGGTGTTTATCTGCGTTATGAAAACGAGCATGTTGATACTTGAAAGTTGAGAAAAACTCAACTTACTAAGCTTTGTGGAAGGCGAGCGCGTTTTGGGCAGCGGCCGCGTTTTTTTTTTTTTTTTTTTAGACGCGGAGCATCTTTTGCTCGGGTCTATGTCCCGCGGCGTCGTAGTCCGCACTCACACTACGCATGCGCAACTCTCCTCCTTCCCTCTCTCCAACAGCTGCGCGTTACTCTCTCCGCTCTCTCTCTCTAGCAGCTGCGTGCACTTCGCGTGCGTTCGCTTCTACTCACACCGCGCGCGCATGCGCAACTCTCCTCCTCTCGTCTCCTCTCCTTCAAGTGTGATTATAAGCAGCGTTAGCACGCGCAGCGAAGGGCACGCGACGCTGAGCGCAAACGCTTGAAGCGAGCGGCAGACCCTGAACTACGGCAACGAGAAGCGGCGTCCATTCGTCAACGTCGAGCGGCGGATGCTGAACTACGACAACGTGAAGCAGCGGCGGTTCGAGAACGTCGAGCAGCGGAACCTGAGGTTTGGGACCGTGACGTTCAACGTAAACGTACGAAGCGAGCGGCGGAACCCGACCTTCGAGAACGGGAAGCCGCGTTGGTTCGTGAACGTCGAGCAGCAGAACCTGAGGTTCGGGACCGTGAAGTTCAACAACGTTACTATCACCCTTAAGAACACCGTTAATAATGATCCGCGGTGCTTCGCATCACCCCATGGTTCCCCTCGGGAAGATGGTGTTTTTCCTTTATTTGTTTGCAGATCTCTTCCGTGTAGGGGGTTATAGATAAAGGCATCGTGCCTGACAGAGCCTCTGCCCCCCCCCCCCCTTACAGTTCAGCAGCACAGTTTTCAAAATAAGAAACCATTGAACAAATATAAAACAACTGTGGAACAAATATGAAATAGCTCTGGAACTACAGAACAAATAAAAAGCAACACTAGACATACAGAACATCAGTCACGCCACTGTTACGAGATACACCAAAATGCACAAAATCGTTACGATCAAACTCTCTAGGTATTACTTTAAAAAAAAAAAAAAAGTCTTCCATCAACAACAACAAAAAGAACAAATTGAACAGTTTACAAAAAGGACATTTGTTCGAATAAACTATGTTGGACATATCCTAAACCGAAAAGCACATTATACAATTGAATATGTAATGCCATTTAACACCAGCATCTTTCTGCAATGTTTTTTGAAAGTATATAACACTTGATCAAAATCCATGTCTATATTTGTTCCGTTTAAAGTTCTAGTTATCTGATAAGTTAAGGTTTGCCGACCGTAGTTCGTCCTTATGGCTGGCATCTTTCGCTTTGGATCTCGTAATCTGTATGGATTCAAACTATTTGTTGGTGCGGTGTGAAGTTTGTTTACCTGTATCCATTGGAAGAGTTTGAAATAGTAGATCTGGTCTGCCTTCAGCATATTATATTTGATAAATTGTGCCCTAGTAAAAAAAATCATATGTATGAGAAATTTCTTGTGTCCAATAAACACATATGAATAATACAAGATATATAAGAATATACAAGAACATATAAGAACCATATAAGAATTATATGAGAACTATATAAGAATTATATAAGATATATAAGAACCCCATAAGAAACTTATAAGAAAGTTCGCACTAGTTTCTTATATGGTGCTTGTATGTTCTCATATATCTCATATAGTTCTTTTATAATTCTTATATGGTTCTTATACGGTTCTTATATGTCCTTATATGTTCTTATATATCTTGTATGATTCATATGTGTTTATTGGACACAAGAAATTTCTCATACGAATGAGAATTTTCAGTAGGGTGGTTGTGTGCGTAGATTCCTTCCATCCCCTTTATAATTTTCACATATACGTAAACTTTTTCTGTACTGGGATTAACTTATTGTAGTTTGTACCAGTCGTTGTACCCCAGACCATGAAGCCGTAGCTCATTTTGGAGTAAAAAAGGGAGTAGTACAAGATCTGTTTAAGCCTAGTAGGCAGTAAATGTTGCAATTTAAAAATACACCCAGTCACTCGAGATAAGTCAGTTTTGAGCGTATTGATATGTGTTATCCATGAAAGGTCCTCGCTGAACCATAAACCCAAAAACTTTTGATTTGTCACTTGCTCCAGTACCGTGCCTTCAAATGTTATTTGGACAGTACTGTCATCTCGTTTATTTACCGGCTTAAAAATTACATACTTTGTTTTATTTGTATATAAATATAAGCGATTGAGTTCTAACCACTTGGACAGCTTCAACAGATATTCATTAGCTAGTGTCTCTATACCTTGTTTTGTTACACCAGAAAAGAAAACGTTTGTGTCGTCGGCATACATTATTAGCTCCTGGCAACCAGGTATTTCCGTTAAATCATTTATATATACGAGGAATAACAGGGGTCCTAAAATAGAACCTTGGGGAACACCATGGTAAATTTTCATCTTGCTAGATGACTGATCATTTATGCACACGTATTGGTACCGATCTGAAAGATACTTTTTAATTAATTGTAAGGCTACACCGCGTACTCCGTTAATTTCAAGCTTTTTAAGTAATATATCATGTTGTACGGTATCAAATGCTTTTCTCAGATCTAAGAATAAATCAAGTGTGATAAGTTTGCTTTCAATATTCTCAATTATTTTATCTTTTATGTTGATTAGTGCTAGTTCTGCAGACTTCCCCTTCTGAAATCCATATTCAGCCTGAGTTATGATATTGTATTTTTGAAAACAATTACTTAGCCTATCATTGAAGACACGCTCGAAAATCTTTGAGAATACCGGTAGTACTGATATTGGCCTATATTTATTAATTTTTGTTTCTTCCTCACCTTTATATACAGGGATTACTTTAGCTAGCTTTAATTCATCGGGGAAATCGCCGGACTCAAGCATTTTATTTATTATGTGGGATAAAACTGGACTTATCATGCAAACGGTACTCTTAATTTGTAAGGCTTTTATTCCATCCCCACCAGCTGCGACGTCGGTTTTTAGATTAGTGATTATTTTATTAATTTCAAGCGGAGACGTTGGCATTAGCATAATAGATCCTGGTTGATTTCTTATCAGTAAGTGGTCATCTGCGTGAGCATTGTTTCCCGTGAACGTAGCTACATCAATAAAATAACGATTCATTTCGTCTGAAAGTTCTTTTCCGGTGACACTTTCATTAATTGTTATTAATTCCTTCTCATTACAACACGGTTGCTTTTGGGACGTTAGATTGTTTACTGTCTCCCATAATTTCCTATAGTCATTCTGGAGATGCATAAATTTATTTTGGTAATAATCCCTTTTTGCTTGTTTAAGATCGGAGTTCAACTTGTTTCTACATTTCTTGAATTCATCCAGTAAGCGGGGATCACGGTGCTTTATGAAGGCATGGTACTTGCAGTCTTTTTGTTTAATTCGTTTATATAGATCGCCAGTTATCCACTTTTTTCAGATTTTTTTAGGTTGTGGTCTAGATACACAAAGAGGAAAAGCTGCATCATTAGAGTGTTTAAATTTAACCAGAAATTTTTTGTAGGCAAGTACCAGGATCATTTTCCATATAAACGTCATCCCAGTTTTCTTGCCCTATTAAGTCGCTGAAAGTTCCTAGAGTTTGTTCGTTTATTTTGCGGTGCAAAACCCTTTCCGTGCATCGTTTATCTTTGCTTGTCAAAAACGATCCAAAGCAGAATATAGGCAGATGATCGCTAATGTCATATATGATTGCTCCGGCTGTGATATGATTGCTTTCTATATTTGTAAGACAGACATCTAATGACGTTGCAGTATCTGTGGTTATCCTGGTTGGCAGAGTTATCATATTGTAACAGGCATACTGGTGAATGATATCTCGAAATGCTCTTGCATGGGGTTCGTCCGAAATAGTATCTATATTTACATCACCGAGAATTATGAACCGTTTAGACCCAAAAACACAAAACGCTTTTTCAATACAATACATAAACTCTAGCATATTGCCTGAAGGCGGTCTGTACAAGGCAGCTACAATGGTGTTAGATATCTTGACCAATAAACTTTCAACATGCTCGTCCATTCTAGTGAAGTCATCCATGATCTGGCACTGTAGGTTATCTTTTAGATAAATAGCTATACCGCCACCCCTTTACTCCTCTCTGCACACAGTTTCGCATTTATATCCAAGAAGGTGCGGTGGTATGTCCTCTTTTGTTAGCCAAGTTTCTGTGAGTATGATAACACTAAATTTTACAGTTAAAGATTGTAAGGATATTTCAAGAGTGTCAGCTTTATTTTTTATGCTTCTCACGTTTAGGTGTATTGCTGAAAACTGTCCTTCGCCTTTTTTATATTTCTGACTGAATGACTGGAAATCGTAGTAGCAACAATCGGGCTGCCTTTCTTCGGCAATCCTGATCTTGGGTGCCTTGAGGGCCTAGTCGCTTCGATTAGATAGTTATTTTTTCGACATCCTCCATGCACGTGGTTCTAATGACGTTTGCGCCTTCATTCTTTCGCGCGAAGACTTTGCCCCCTGAGCACCAGACGTATTTCCAGCCTTCTACGGTCTTTTTCTTAGCAATCGCCGCTCCTAGCAGCCTTTTCTTTGAACTGGTCAGGTGCTCGTTTACGTACACGGGGCTGCTTAGCCCTCCGTAGTCAAGGTCTCTGGTTGTGATCCTCTGTCTTTTTACATTTTTGAAAGATTTTGTCGCGTTTGTTGCGTTGCACAAAGCGAACAATTATGTTTTTGTCCGATGGCCTGAAAGTAGGGACGCGGTGGCAGACATCAATATCAGAGTCTGAAATCGGCTCGTTTGCAAGACTCCCAATTCGTTGGACAATGTCGTACGCGTCTCCTTCCTCGGGTACTCCTTTTATTTTCAGGTTGTTTGACCTCTGGTACTGTTCGAGTTCTTCAATCTTTTCGCTTAATTTACGGTTCTCAGCAGCTAGCTCTTCGTTTCTTGTGGTTAGTTTCTGAATCTCTTGTCGAAGTTCCTTCATCTCATTTTTTTATTTCATTTACTCCGTCACAGGTATCATTGCAGTTTTTTACACTGTATTTTATTGTTCGAAGCTCAGCCCTGAGCTCTCGCCTGAGGTCATCGATGGCTTTCCCGATAACATCTTTACCTTCTTTACTCATGTCTGGGAACAGGCAAGCGGATTAAAGTGCGCGACCACACAGTACCACGGCACGAAAAGGGGCAAATGAACAAAAAAGTCAGAATTGCTTTGTTCGGCAGCAGTGCATGGACAATTTGATGGGTACAACATACGTATTTGGTTCTCACCTGCGGAAACACAGGCGATTAGTTTTGCCTCCAATGCGCACTGCTGCCGAACTGTTGAGCGTGATGAAGATATAGTTGTGTTTGCGCTTTGCCTGGCAATTAGCGCTATAGAAAGTGATCCGGGCACGGTGACAGTCAACGTTGCGACTCGCCCGCCTAAACTGACCGTTCTAATTTGGGAACGGCGTGCGAACGGCTAGCTAACACAGATGTGCTTAAAAGGCTTCGAGCATTTATTATTTATTTATTTTGTTTGCGTTTGTAATTACCTGAAAGCGAGTACGTGTATTCCGACTTTTTCAACAAAAACTGAAAAGGTTTTGCATTTGGAAAAAAAAAAAAAACTTAAATCGTCTTCAATATGCCTCCACGATCACGACTATCGACATTATTTTTCAATTTGGTGAACGGAGGCTACAGAAACTAAGTTTAAAGTACCCATCAATCCCCTGCTTCGCGGAGTGTGACGTCATATACAGAGTCTTTGGAATCTCCGCTCTCTCGCACAACTTGAGTGCCTATAAAAGCTATGCATGCGAACTCTTGTTACTTTCAAAGGAGCTAGAAAAAGACGTCACACAGGTGTCCGTGCGAGGGAATACACCTGGCAAGCTTCCAATTGCACACGCTGTCCAGTCCACACGAGCGACACGCGCTTGACGGCCGAAAGAACTCGCATGACCGAACGACTAAACGGTGCGTTTTCGTGTTATGTTGTGTTTGGCTGCATCTTCGGGATATACGAACGTAATATTAAGATTCACGGGATAAAAATACTTTAAAAGTTACCTCTAACTCGATTTCTATTTTAACTTCTTTAGCTCCCTCCCCTTTCTTAATGTACTGGGAGCCAATGATCATGTCCTTTGCAATGGCAAAGCGCGTACCCATTCTTAATCTTTATTGCTCGACATGTCGCGCAATCAGTTTTCTTCTACTCCAAACAAAAAAAAAAAAAGCTTTTCGTAGACCGTACGCTTTAGCTCTATACATTACTAGCGTTAGTGTTTGCCATCACGTTGAGCACAGATTGAGCTGGCAACTACAAGACCAGAAATTCGGAGCTTAAGCGATATGCGAAGAATTACTGTTTCAGGGCGCTCACTTCTTTAGTTAAAACTTCTTCACGCACGAAGATGCCGACCAGACCCACGGGGTAATATTAGCAATTGCAGCACGAAGACCGACAGTCCCTGCCACCGTCCCCGCGCCATCATCCCTCTCCCCGTTCCTCTGGTTCCCTGTTCGTCCGCGAGAGGGCGAGCGACGGGCTGGAGTTGCGAATAGTTTACAGAAATGGGACACTGTAAGAGCGACACTCTTTCGCTTATACAAATCTCCATTCTTTTAAAGGAGAAAAAAGCAAAAAAACTGCACCGAACTTTGCGGGGGCTGGGAGGATGCAAAACAGGACAAAGCGCACTCGCAAATTAAGTTATTTGGAAATAAAATGGTTAATATAGAAGACGGAAAAACAACTTCGTCATCCTTATCTCATCAGCCAGCGTTTAAAAAATTCAAACTCATTAGTGGATTATAATTAAGACCTGTCATTCATTATTAAAAAAGCTCTAAGTGCGCAAAAAATTTCGTGCTTGCTATTCATGTCGTTTAGCACGTGAGGCTGTGTTGCACAAAATGAAAAACATTTAGTCAAACGAACCCACAGAGCACACATCCTTGGCCCAGGCTTGGGCTAGATTGGCGCGAGCTACAGCCAACTTGGCTCATGCCTGTCTGAAGCTGACGCCAAACTGGCCAAAGTATAAGCCGGAGAAGTGAGCTGCTAGGGAACAGACACAGTATGGAACGTCTCAAACTCAGCTAACTAAGTGATGTCTCAAGCATTCTCTACATACCTTCCTAAGGAAGACGGCTTGCCGTCGGACCCTTCGGTGTGGCGGCCCATAACGCTTTTGAACGCAAAAGACATCTGGGCGACATCGCTGCATGTCTCCCGTCTGCCCGTCATTTTGCCCCATGTTTTAAGAACAGCGCAGCCCTGTTTCGTGCCCCGCAGGAACATCTTCTCGTCCTTGTCCCTCGCGCGTGATCTTTTTTTGTGCGCCAATTTTACACACTTTTCGGAATGCTTCGTCTCCCCTGATCAGGCCAAAGCCTTCGATCGAGTCGAGCAGTGTTTTTTGTTTGAAGTTTTGAAAGTTTTTTGTTTGTTGGCGCCTATAGCCCTGTTGCGATCTCTGTACAGTGGGCTGACAAGCCATCTCCAAGAAATGGGCGGATCCTTGCTCCTTTTTCTGTGAAAACGAGAGTGCGCCAGGGTTGCTCCCTGCCTCCCCTGATTTGCGTTCTAAGTCTGGATCCTCTCCTCTGACGACTTGAGTAGTCTTGATCCCTCATACGCGGCTTTGAGTATACCTGGCCGCAGTGGTGTCGCGGTTAGCGCATACGCCGACGACGCCAGTTTGTTTTTGCGTGACTCACAGAGCTTTGAGTCCGCTGCACATTTTTTCACGGAGTATACTCCGAGAAAAGCTGTCCCAAAAGGAAACCGTATGCGGTTTCCTTTCGGGAGCACGTTTAAACACCTTCAAAAGCCAAGCTTTTGGGTTTGGAGCCTCCCCTCCCACCATTCATGCAGACATTCCAACTGTAGCCGTGGTTCGTGTGTTTTTTACTGGTGTGGAGTGTCGCCCCGCTCTTGGGAGGCCATAAACTCCGCGCTCGAGCGCCAAGCAGCCGTGGCGGCAACGTTCGCGTTGTCGCTTCGTGACAGAGCATATCTTCTTAGTGAAGTTTATTGCGCCTAAACGTTTCTATGCGGTCCACGTTGGCCTCCCTCCACTCTGGTTCTGTCGGTGTGTAACGACCTGCCTTTTTAGGTTTTACTGAAGCTAGGGCACGGAGCTCGTGACCACAGCAATCCTCCGTCTCTCGACGTCAATCGGAGCAATGTGATTGCCTTGTATCGACACCACGTCGCGAGTATTCGCGCTCCGCATCATCTTGGTGGTGCTTGACAACGAAGAACAACCGGCGCACTGTTTGGGCTTGTATTTCTTGGGTCCTTCGCGTCGAAGGCTCGTACCTCGGGCCTTCAACACAGAGAACAAAGTTCATTCTGTTGTTTCTTCCCTTTGTAATAGGTGTAATTTATTTCTTCCCACTTTTTTGTAGGCGATGTAGGCGAGTGTACGTAGGACAGACTGGTCGGTGTCTGAATGACCTCCTTCGTGAGCACGCCAACAACGTCATCAATGCCAACTCTGGACATTTGGGACTACACTGTAGGGGCTGTGGGTGTTCGGCGCTTTTGAGCAAATGCACTATGCTGGGATGGGGACCCAAGCAGCTCACCAGGGAGATTGTCGAGGCAGGAAGTCTCGAAGGACACATTGACAAGTGTGTCAGCAGGCCATCTTTAACTCTCTCGCAGAGGGAGTTTGAGTATTCGACCAAAAGATCTCTAAGCCACCAGCAAAGAGAATTCTTTATTATTCGTTAATTTCTTTTTAATATTTATTCTTTTAAAGCTTATTTTAATTTTTTCGTTTTTTTTTATTTTCTAATTGCATTTAATGCCGTCATTTTGTTCTTAAACATAGAAAAATAGGAGGTTGTATGTGCATAGAAGAATAAGACAATAGAAACAATGAGTTGTAAGTCAGCGCCGTGTAATTGTATATTTTTTAGTGTGTCTATGTTTTCGAGTGTTCCCCCTGCGGTGCACTGTAACGTTAATCAACATGAAATACCAACTCGCCCAGTCAGCAGTCTTATCACCTCGAGTAGCATCGACGATGGGAGGTTCTTCCGTCCAGGAATCGTCTCTAACGCTTGGGCATGGTGCCCAATTCCCAGTACTCCAACTGATCGGAAAGGTGGAGAACAACTCCCACGTTTTTGCGACTCGCAGCGTTGCACGATCAATTTGACGTCTCGTACTCAAGGTTTTCGCACTCTGAGCATCGATCGTGCAGTACGTCTCGGGCCGCCGCTATCTTCGAGGAGGCTTCACCCTTCTCCTCTGAGTAGTCGGCCAGCATCTGCGTTGGCAGAATCGTTGGGCTGCTGTGGGCCAGCAGCGACGTGCAGGAGCCATGTGGCCTCTGTTGTCCCGTCTTCGTGGTTCTTTGTACGGCTATCTAGACCGCGAACGTTTAGGGCTAAGAGAGCAGGAATCCCTGAGACGATGATCCTGCCTATATGTCCGGTTGGCCAATGGCCGAATCCTTCTTTCTTTCGCACCACTTCCCTTGGTGTGATAGGACCTTTACTGAAAGGGTACCTGAGTTTGAGAGTTTTATCTCCTCTCGCGATTTTTGTTTTCTGAATTAGTGTTTTAGTGTCTTCTTTTCCCGTGAGGGATAAGATAATGTTTTCAGTGTCGGTGTAAACTGTGCCCATTGCACCGAAGGGTAAAAAAACTGTAAACAAGCTTTAAGACCAGTGTGTATATGATGTGTTCATTGCCTTTCAATTTATATCAAAAAACATTTTTCTAAACAGTTCGGAAACTCACCGTTCAAACCTCGGCCGCTGACGTCCACCGAGACCGATATAAATACGACAACACCGCCACATTTTATCGACGAGTTGAAACATAAAAGTTGCCTTATATGGCTATTGCTATAGTCACTGAATGTTCTCAAAGTACAGAAACTCCAAGACTCGAGCTTCCAACATGGCGGCTCAATCTTTTTCTTTTCTGTAGTCACCTTTAGCTTGTAGGAAAGGACATTCTTGCGTAAAAACAAACGGAAACATTTCTTTTTTCTAGGAACTTTTATTGCTGATTAGTAAAAAATAACAGGCGCGTGATGTTTTCCAAAATCTTTAGTTTACAGGGTTTTGCTGCCCAATAAATGCTGCTTTTATAGAACCATGTAGTTTCAGGTAGCGCGTCCCGACCTGGGCGCGTCCTAATTTCGTTATTAATTCGCGGTGCGTCCCCTTGGGAGACGAGGGTGGGCATCCCTGTCACCGCTTCCACCGTATATGTTTCGGCTTGAAAATGACCAATTAAGGCCGAAATAGAACAGTCACCGCGGACGCTTTCGAATTCGATACTCCTGAACCAATTCAAGCGGCGGTGCAGTTGCCGGAGTGGCCACTGTGGGAGAAATGGCGGCGTTGCAATCGCAATTATCTCGGTACTTGTGTACGGAGCGGTGCCAATTTTTCAAAGCAGGCTCTATGGAAGTTTCCAAACGGAGCTGTTCTAGGAACGTTAGCTTTTGAAAAGGGGGTTGGCAGCCCTTTGTTGAGCGTCAGTCCTATGAATTTAGAAGCTCCTCCAAAAAAGCCATTTCTTCTTTCTACTTCGGCACTGTGAACGCTCGAGCGCAACGAGGAGGGATGCTCCTCCTCCTCAGCACTCATGGGCGTACCAGCCGGGAGGGGGGGGGGGGAGGGCAAGGGGGGCGCTTGTCCCCCCCATTCTCAGAGTGGGGGGGGGGGGGGCAAGACATGTGTTTTGCCCCCCCCCCCCCCCCCCCCCCCTGAAATAGCCGCCACTCGGCAGGGCAAACACTGGCCGGCAGCACCCGAGGGATACCAGTGGCACCGCCCCCGCTTATGGCCTGAATGTCCAACGAGACTGAATGTCCAACGAGCCTGAATGTCCAATCGGTCACGTGACAGGCGAGACGGAATGTACAACGAGACGAAAGATCCAATCGAGACGGAATGTCCATCGAGTCTGAATGTCCAACGAGACGAAAGGTCCAACCGAGACGGAATGTCCAACGTGCCTAAATACCCAACGAGACGAAAGACCCAACCGAGACGGAATGTCCAACGAGCCTGAATGTCCAACGATTCTGAATATCCAACGGATATAGAATGAACCTTGCAAAGAGTTTAGAAGACATTTCTTTGTTGAATTGTAGGATTACTGATAGTTACGGCGGGTGAAAAATGCGTTCGATGAAATGGGGAACCGGAAATTTCGGTGCGGAGATATTGGTACGTGATCATTTCGGTATTTGGTCGCTTCGGCACCGGGCTTTTCAGTACCGGGATTTTTAATGCACGGCTATTTTGATATGCCGCTGAGCTTGTCCCAGTGACGTTGCCTCTCTAAAGTCCCCAAAATGAAATTAAAATTATGCTCGTATATTTTGTAGACTTCATAAAATCCCAAAAACAATTCATTTATTGTTCGTTTTATATATCGAAATATAAAGATGATATCTAAAATTTAAAAAAAAGACGTTTAAAAGGTCACACATGCTACAAGATCAAAGACCGAACTCGTTGACCATTGACAACCTGTCACGTGTTTGATTTTAGAAGGTCGTACCTCTGGACCGGAAACAAATGTGGGACCCACGAGCGTCCTCAACCACCGTTTTTCCGTATTGTACGAGTTGCTATATTTTTCTTATTCGTGTCCCTAGTCCCGCAAAGATGACGTCCCTCGCATGGGAGAAAAGCGCCTGATTGAATTTTTAGTATTATAATTATTATTAGCTGCAGTCGGTGTAGTATGTGTAATTACTCTATATTGCAGTTTTTGTTTTCTTCTTTTTTACAGAACGAACGTGAAAGGTTTAGACATTTTCGATTGGACTTCTCGGTCTCCAGAAACAAAAATTCGATCCTCATATCAAAATCAGTCATAGAATACAACGTTCCTCCCATTAAGCCTTTGTGCAGCTAATCTCCTCAATTAGTGAGCTTTTGTCCGGTAATTGTGCGTTGACGCTTATCGCGACGATTAGTTTCGCATGCTTCGGCCACCAAAGCGATTGCTGTCGCAGTGAAACATGTTTTAAGCAACTAGTAGGTAATATTAATAATTATTACAATACTTTTTTAGGGTTGGCTTCCGTCGTTTCTGCTGTTTCTGGTCACGTGGCATGCAGTAATCGCACCGATACGCGCCCAGGTAGCATACCAAGGCTGCGATCGGATTTCAACTGGTTCTAACTCTGTCACAGAGCCGCTGCGACAGTGCGACCGTTATTTATTCATATGCGTACATTACAAGTGCACATATGACCACTGCATCAAGAGGTCAACTTCTCGCTCGGTCTTCCCAAATTCCATAATACTAGAGTTGCGGGTGAAAATACTCACGGAGAACCCGACTTTTATCATTTTGAATAACCCCGGTATGATTCACTATCGGACCCTTGCCAATTCTGAGAGCTGCATTTGTCATCCTCTCTTTTTTGAAAAGACGGTCTCACTGTTGACGCCCACTGTCACCGGCAATCTACACACCCAACCCTAATCAACTCTTTACGACAGTTCGACAAACGGGGACTTTCGCCCCATTCTTAATTTTGCGAATCGGGACGAATTGCCCTTCTTCCAGTTGTCCAGAGACCAATGGAATTTCGACGAAGTGACCAGATTCGTGGTGCAATACGCTTACCCTACAAGAATAGAAAGCCACGTGGAACGATCTATTGTTATATTCGCACATGATGCAGGCTATTAGTACATCCGGGTGTGAACCTTCTGCTGCACGCCGAGATTGATGCGTTCGCTTCCTTTATCAGCAGTCACCTACCAAGACGTCATGAACTACCTCGACAAAATGGCGATCTTCCGAGTGCTTCCAGAAGCCAGTTAAATTACATGGGCTTTTGAAAACCACTATATGTGACATGCACTATATGCATGTCACATGCAAAAAAAATATGCGTACTGTGTGATACTAGTATTATCGCTCTACTCACTGACATACAAACCTATGTTTGTATGTCAGTGAGTAGTTGTCTGTTCCAAAGATACACGGACAAAAATAAAAATTTCTCAAATTCACACAAATGTTCCGCATTTACTCAGGAATTGTCGGGTCACACCAGCCACCACCCCCATGCATTTACAGGCGTGTTAGATGTAGATTTCATTAAAAAAAAAAATATATCTATATTTTTTTGTTGTGGGAAGTTACGCTTGTGGAAACTCTTGATGCCTCGCACCCACAGCTCCCAAAGCTCATTTTAAAACTTAAATATTGACTTTCCGCATTGTCAGTGGCCCTGGCGGGCCGTCATGTGTTTGCAATGCGGATCTCTGTATGTAGCTCATCTATATAAATCGAAACGGGCAGCGATGAGGACTGAACTAGAAATTCCTGGGTTCTAAATCGCGGCTTTTATAGACGTCCGCCAATTGCGATCCACTAGAACACCCGCACTTTGCATTCCTATTATATATTTCAAATTGGCTGACCTATGTCATCGAAATATTCCAAACATTTGAACTCTTAATATCAAAGGGGCGTTTGGCGTCGTACAACCGACACGTTTAACCGATTGGTACATAGCTGCGCATCGGCACTCAGCTAACTAACCATGCCTTCCTATCGATGAAATTATAATATTTGTGTCTGCCCTGTTCCTTTGTCGGTCCGTCAACGTCGGCTTTTGTGGCACGACATTTTAGTATGATGTATCTACGGCAATTCCTCCAGGGACGCGGACTAAATATACACACAAGTCTGTACATTTAAAACGGCAAATTATTCTAGCACGTGATAGGCGAGACGGAATGTCCAACGTGCCTGAATGTCCAACGAGACGAAAGATCCAACCGAGACGGATTGTACAACGAGCCTGAATGTCCATCGAGACGAAAGATCCAACCGAGACGGAATGTCCAACGAGCCTGAATGTCCAACGAGACGAAGATCCAACCGAGACGAAATGTCCAACGAGCCTGAATGTCCAACGTGCCTGAATATCCATTATTGGATCTTTCGTCTCGTTGGACATTCAGGCTCGTTGGACATTCCGTCTCGTAATCCACCGCCCCCGGCACTGGGGTGGGGGGAGGGTCTAGTTTGCCTCCCCACCCCACTCAAAAACAAGTTGGTACGCCACTGTCAGCACTCGCTCTGCTGAAGTGAAAATAGTGGAGGGCTTTGCGGGAAGAGCTTGCACTGCATTCTTTAAAGGGACAGTGCAGCGATTGTGGCAGACGTTGGCTAGCATGGATCAACACGGCAGGTGCCTGTCTCTGAGTGAACTGCACTCTTTATGTGTAATGTTTGTTTCTTTTAAAAGAGATATATCGGTTCGCAGAGTGAGAATGGAACAAAACAGTCGATTCCAACCCGGATAATATAATACTGGTACAGGCTGGCTGGGAAATCGCAAGTTTTATGCATTTTTGGTGTTGTAACTTTTAGCTTTTGCAGTAATATAAATATTTAGCATGAAGACAAGTTAGTGTTGTATTGGAAAATACCGTGTAAGTTCCGCTGCAGCCAGTGTTTCCCTTGAAACAAAAAAAAAATAACTACAAAAACAACAAGCATTTCACAGGGAGGGTCCATCTCAGTGGGAAACGCGCTAGCGTCGTTGAGATCCATGCTTCTGAACGTGCGCCCGTAGCAGACGACGCAAGGTGGTATCCCTGCTTTCTCATGTTTCCAGTTTGTGCCGCACGATGGCAACATGGTTCGATCTCGAGGCCAATAAACGCGCTAAATGGTCGCCACCGGGCGAAAATCGTCGCGTCATCGCAGAGTATTCACGTCATGACGTCGTTGCCTCCAAAGAAATTGTTGCTAGGGTAAAATTTGCCCAAGCACCAAGCAGGTTGCTGGAAATGTATGTGCAAGCGCTCCACGAGCTCGCTTTATCAGCACAAAATATTCGAACTAAAAAGCTCTAACAAGACTACGTACGTACAAATCGAAATTTATTTCGGCCATTTGTTTTAGCTGGTGTACATACAAACCCAGCACGCTCCTTGGTGCATGACTGAATTAGCCAAGGTCTATTGGATTTTGCTGCGAGAGAACGGTCGTTCAAAGACGGAATATGGGATTTAAACATCTAGAAACGTAGAACCCCTGTATGTCATACTAATCCCGAGAGACGCTTTCTGGAGAACCGTCTGTGACTGAAATACTTGCGACCGCAACTAAGGCCAGGATTGGGAGACATTTGCTTTAGTTCCCCCAGGAACTCCCAGATGGCGCGATGAGCGGACTACAAGCGAAGAAGCGGGAAGCGGGGTCGGACGCGCTGAGCCGATGATCGCCGCTGGGCACCCTTCGTCTTCCCCTTCCGTCTCCCCTCGAAGTGAGAGAGAAGTTTGCGGGTGGGGTGGGCGGTGGTCAACTGGGTCGGCTGGTCGTGCGGTCCAGCCGTCGGGCACAGGAGCACATCGCTTCAAAAAGGAGGTGTTCTAAGCAACCAGTCGCTTACTGTTTCTGGCAGGGATTTTTTTTTTTTTGCTGATGTTGAAAAAGAATATTACTTTTATTTGATATAGATCCGTCAGCTCTGACAAACTTATATTTTCCTAATTTAAAGGCAAATAATACGTGCCTAACAACACAAAACTTCAAACATATCATAACAACATTGACTTTCGAGTGTATCGGTCTGAAGATCAAGATGCTGTATGGTTGTTTCCGAATATATGCGTGTATGCTTACGCATGTAACCTGGATTTGCAACTAAAACGCAAGACCTTCTTACTCAGATTTTCAGGGGCCGCACTTGAAATATCCGACTCCGAAAGCTTTGCAAACTAAGCATGTGTTTTGTATAGAGAACACTAGTAACGTCGGTGCTATTATACTGCATAAAGAGGCCAATGAATAACGTTAGTGTTAGAGGGGTACTAAAGATTCTACTGAACGTGGATTCATCGGATAACTTCGTAATCGCTTAACGCTGTTTTATTCATGTTCAGGTTAGGAAATGTATAAACGTTACAATTTCAAAGCGGATTTCTAGGCCCTCGCTGTGAATATTACATGAGCTTATCAGATTCACGTCTCAACATTAAAAAAACTAGCTTTGCCCCCTTTATCACGCGCTACAAATTGTGATGTCCTGATGATCACTACGTAGTTTCCATGAGCACAAAATTTTAGTATTTATTCTATTCACATTTCATTCTTCTGGATGTAAGTAAACAATCAAAACTCGTAATTAGCTTCTAAGGGGGCAAAAAAAAAAAAAACATTCGCACATAAAAAGAAAGTTTTACATCTGAATTTTACAGTTGCGACCGCTGAAGTTGAAGAAAACTTTCTGATACACGGTCAGTTATCCAAAACTAAGGCGCGAGTTGGCCTAATTGTTTTTCTTCCAAAGTGAAAAGCAGTTTGCTGTAAAGAAAAGAAAGAAAAACAAGACACAACGCTTTTTTGCGACTTTTAGGGTTACATTGTCCTCAACCTACTTTCCTACGGGACAGAAACAAAGCAAACCCCTTCCTTATGCTTGCGAACAGCTAACAGCTAATATGCCTAGTGAAGCGTATGAAAGGGTAACGGCCAGTCCGACTAAAGAGCTAACAACAATCCTGTATTGTGACGACTGAACGTAACATATGAATATGACATTGAAAAAAAAACAAAAAACGTTATGTACCTTGGGGTGGCGTTGGAACAGAGGCAGAGGGGACGGGTTCGATAGCCCGCCCCTCTCCTCCTATAAAAATTGCAAAAATTCAAAGTAAACAATGCGATGAGGGGCCAGAAAAACGCTCTCGACTCGCCTAACACGTACACACACATTATCACCACCGTCAATGGCCGTTGCCACTGTCACCCCTGATATGGAAGCCGGGTAATTCAGACTTGGTAGGGCGCCTCCCCCCTCCCCCCTCCCCACACACACACATAGATACACCCGTCTATCTCCCTCCCCTTTAAATAATATCGAGACAACTATGTGAATATGTAGGCCCAGGAAGTTTTTACGTGTTCGACATCAAATGGAGTGCTACCAAGTGTCTAACCACGCCTTGTGTCAACGACACAAGCGAGTTTAGAAACTTGCCGGTGTCGTTCGACGTTTTCGGTCTACGATCTATGTCGACGTGTTTGATCTACGACATGTACTTCGAAAATAACACCCCCAATGTTTTAAAGGAACTTACTAGTTCGACAGGAGAGGAGTTTGAAATAATATCGCATGGAAGGTCACAATACTTAGTTTTGGGGCGAAAGAAGAGAGCTTTCGGTTTATTGTCACTTATTTTTAGATTATTTGAACTAGCCCAAGTTTCTAACTTTTTTATGGTGTCATTAGCTATGCCCACGACTTCCCTGCCGAGACTTCATACTTTAGGAGCTTCTGGACGCAGATGGCCCTTCGAGGCAAATAATCATGTACTCAGAGTAGCAGAGAGCGAAACGAAGGAGGGGGGTTAAACCACCAAGGATATTGCAACAGAGCCATCCCACGCCAAATTTCTGTTCACAAGGATATCTGGCTTACAGGATGGCGACCCCGCCTCGACACTTGAGAAGCGGTCCCGTCGCCCGAGGAGGGACACTCTTGTAACAATTTAAGCCGTGCGCAGCCTCTCCTCCTCTGTTCGGGAATACCACTGGGAGTGAAATTCGCTTCGTCGGTTCTCTTCGCAGCCTTGGCCCGACGGACGGTGTACGCTAAGCGGATTGTTTTCCCGATACCCTATTCACGCCGTAGGCTGAAAATGGGGTGGAAGATACGCGCTTGTTAAACCACTCATACCGTCATCTCTTTGCCACGTGATCACGTTCTCGTCAATACTCACGCACAGAGAGGGGAGTCAGGTGAGGAAAGAAAGGCGGGTGATTGATTCTACAAGCCCGTCGCTTCTACCGTACTGTCAGCTTAAGGGTCAACAGAGTAGAACCCAGTTAGTACGCGGATATTTAAGCTTTAGAGCTTACGTTGACATAATCTTCTGCTTTATTGTGCTTACTCCCTATTGTGAATTATCTATTATTGACTGTACAATACGCGTGTCCACAATCGGGGGAAGTTGACTATAACCGAAGGGAGAAAAGGTAACAAAAAAAAATAACTAACGAAGCAGCCAGTCTGCTTTCTGCTCTTACAAGCAGTCTGGAGCGGATGCACATTTTTTTTTGCACCCTTCCCGGATGCTCTGAACTGCTGTAGTAAAAACGAGAACACTATGGATTGGTAGCTCCTCTGAGACTGACGTGTATTTAGTCATTTCAATGCATATAGATTTGATGTGAACTTCTTGGAGCGGTGTTTAGGCGCACAAACTATTAATTTCACACTGAGTGCGCCAAGTACGTTTTATTTTTATTCATTGTTTTTCTTCCCACCACCGATTTTTATCACGATGTAACAATATTACATTGTTTTATTCAGAGTTTTCAAAATAAACGCCCGGAAATACATATTTATTAAAAAAAATAAAGAAATATCAACAACAAAAAAGACAAGATATGAGGACCTTATAAGTTGCAAGGATACCGAGGCTGTGAGCGACGCTCACAAAACTGCTTGGCAAAGGGTCGCCCGCGGTTCGAACCCTCCAGGTTGAGTTCAGGAGAACGACACTGAGCATGAACGTCACTGAGCCGATCGGAACAAAAAGAAACTCAAGCTAAACACAAGACGTGCCATGGATGATGGCACACTAAATATTATATCAGTAGGCATTTACTTTAGGTAACAAAATGACGAGAAAAACAAATAATATGCGAATTTTTCACCGCTTATATTGAAGGCACATTTCCTGTTCGATTTACAAGTTCATACGCAGAGTAAATAAACTCTTCCACGTGGTATCATTAAGGCCTTCGCGTGAAAATATAGGCGCGTTCACACTCTTGCAACCGAGTACGACCGAGAAAGACTTCTTGGGACCGGATGCACTGAGCGGAGCTGGTCCTAAGAGATCGCAAAAGGCTTAAAAACCGGTTTGGTCTCTCTCGGTCGCACTCGGTTGCAAGAGTGTGAACGGGCCTTATTTGTTACGACTTGTGAGGGCTAATGACGGGCTGAACGGCCATTTTGCTTCGGCGGCGGTGATCCGAGCACATCATGTATGCGACATTAGAACTAGAGATTCCGTGAACTTTTTGCGAAGCTTCGAAAGGATTGCAAAGGCTTTTTTGCGCTGAGGTTTCCGATTGTTTTCAACCTTCCAGTTTTTCGCGCTATGAAATTCGACATTTTCGAATTTACTACGTTCAGGAATTCGACGATTTCCGAACTTTCGACCGTGCTAAATTCAAAAGTTCAACGAACTTAGGACTTTTAAACAAAAGTTCGAGAAAGTTCCAACCCAGTTCACCCCTATATATAGGGGTAAACTGTTGCCTCGAACGTATACGTTCGAGGCAACAAATATCAATAATGCGAGATGTCAATGTATGAAGTGAAGTTGAAATTGCACTCAGATTCTTACCGTTAACTGATCGTGCCACTAACGAAATGCTTGTAAAGCGCCGATTCATCGCTTTAGGGTGGCCTCGTACCCCGCACCTTCTTCTTTTGAATTCCGCGCAGAGCCTCTCGCGCGCACAACTCCGTAGGTTGCCCCGAGGTAACCTGTAGGCCAACAGATCCTTTATCTGCATGCTCAAAATTCAACCGGGGCGCTTCGCTGGGAGCGTCCTTCGGAGCACTAGTTGTTTTTGAACGCGAGTCCCTCGATTCCCTCGCGTCAAGGGAAGACGCGCGCGGAGAGTGACACCGATGCGCTGCAGTGAACGCTGAAGAACCGGCGCTTACTTCATTATCATTAGTGACCGGCTACATTTTAGGGCGTCCAATATTTCCATTCGTCGAATAAGAAAAGTTTCAGGGAGCGGCATTATGGTTTGGTCAAGAACAACCGATCGTGACCTGATCAGTTTTATTAGTCCTGGGGATCCCTAATTGAGCCTGGTTGCCTCCTATACCCTGACTAGTGTAGGGTGCTGTGCCTGTGTTCAGTGTTTTCTCCATCCCACGGGTCATCCTGCCGAAAATAAACGCCCAGTACAACTGAAAATATTTGAGAAGCCTGGAAGCCTTTATGTGACTGCGTTGTACCGCATATTTAGTTGCTTATGCCAGCGTTGCATTTAGGCGACGTTTCAACAGACTGCTATTAGTTCGCAAGTAGGAAGTACGTTCACCCGACCACGTCGGGTTTTTTCGATGAACCGCTCAACCAGTTCAACGCTTGTTTCATAAGTTTCGACAAATAACGAGCAATACAGATAATACCGTCAGTACCACAGCACTGAGAAGGAATGAGTATTTTATAACACAACGTGGAGGGCGCGAGTGAGCTGATGTAAGCTTATAATAATCTGGGCAACGTTTTTAGTAAAATTTGGAAGACATCTCGCTAACTTTCTAGATGAATTCATGAAAACTTAGTTCGTGCAGAATTCGATTTTCATCCGTGAAATTAAGACTTGGAACTTGAAATCAAACCTTTTAAAATTTTCGACTTTGCATTTAGAAAAAAATTCGAAATATTACATTTTTCTTTTGAACTTCAAATCAAATAAATTGAAATTTGTATGTGTAAACGAATTTCTCACGGCTAGGCATTTACGTAAACCTGACAAAATTGGTGTCGAAGATGACTACGTCATAATTGCGCGATGCACACGCCTTTGAAATTAAAGCGCCCTTTGGAGCCTGGTTGGAAATTCCGAGGTTAAATATCTGTTTTCATGCTCTAAGCTACCTTTTACTACGGCAGATACCCAGATTGAAATGCTACGACCGGCTATATGAAAACAATATATTGGGGCCCATGGTAGTCGCGTAAACATATTCAAGATTTGCCTTTCGTTTTTTTTTTTTTTTTTTATGTTATCACACGGGAACACTACCGGTCGTTGCTTAGGACTAGCATATAATCGAACTTGTCTCATGCAAAATGTAATAGTTAATTTCGAGTTAGTCTTCATTTGATACGTCATGGAGCTGCGAGCCCAGTTTTTCCGGTAATTCGTGCAAGCGCGTCCGGCCTTCACGCTAGGAAGTTTCTCCTGGGTTCGCGTCGTCGTAGAGCCGTCCAGGCGCCTATTTGCTCAATCAAGCGCATGGACGTAATCAATAAAAGCTGTGCGTCGGAGGTCATAGATAGTTATCGTTATCGTTAGTTAACGTTATTCAAATAACGTTGATTCCGACCCGCCGCGTGCGGCAAACACGCTTGACGAGAGCGACCGCAAAGCGGCACACGCGTCCGTCTTGGCGTCACTGCGTGATAGCGTCGCGCTCCTTGGAAACGCTGCAAGACGCGCTAACGACCATTCTGACGCAAGGAGATGGGGCTGCCTGGATCCATCACCAATGACCCATGAGACGGGGGCGTAAGCCTTGTCTTCTAGGTGGTGCACACGTTTTTCTCAATTCCCCAGGAATCAAGGAGCATGCTCCGAAAGTATACTCTCTCAGGAGTTGTGTGCAGCAAAGGCAAAAGCATTGGCGCGGGCACGTGGCTTTCAGATTTGCTTTCTCTTCGCGAGTGCTCGTGAAAGGAAAGCAAATATGAAAGCCAGGCCCTCGCGTCTGTGCTTTTGCCTCTGCTGCACGTAACTCATGAGATGGAGTATGGTTACACGCACTGCACATGCTGGCCTCCTCAACGGTAGCTTGTTCTTGCGTTTACTCATCACAAAGCATGGCCCGTGTCTCATTGTGCTTCGGCAATTCTTTTCAACCATGATTTAGTGAAGATTGACTCTGAGTCTGTGGTCATGTGGCTATGCACAACCACAAACGCAGCACTGCATTGAAGATGTAGCGAGTTTTTTTGTAAAAATTTGAATAAAAGCGCACGATCGAACGCCAGATATTGACGGTTCATAAACCAGAGAGTGGCGAAATAAAGCGTCTAGTACAACGTAAAATTACAGTGGTGGTTGCCAGCGTAATATACGTAAAGCAATATCAATTTTAATGCGTATTAATTTATGAAACCGGACTGAAGCGGTCCCGAACTCGTTCGAGCAACCACGCGATGTGGCTTTCTGGATCTCGACAATCTAAAAAGAGTGCGAAGGGCACTGCCACGGCGCATCTTCGAATTTTACTTTGAAAGGGTATTGTGTGGGGCGTCACACTGTATCCCTTACCGCTCATTCCCACTGGAAGCGGATCCGCGTTCGCAAAGCGGTTGCAAACGCGGTCGAATAAAGATCCAGTACAATTGCACGCTCACTTGATGTCATCGAGCGCGCGTGCAATTGTACTGGATCTTTATACAACCGCGTTCGCCACCGCTTTGCGAACGCGGATCCGCTTCCAGGGTGAATAAGCGGTTAGTGTAGTGCCCAGATGCGCACAGCCACATATACGGCTCTGCAGGTGCGCACTAACATATTTGATGACATTTTTCGAGCTCGGAGAGAAAAAATAAAACGGCACTGTTTATTTGCGTTGAGAGCCTCGCGCATAGCACACTTCGGCTTCTGTGTTGGTGTATATCCAGCATGGGCGAAAATGATGGAACTCACTTTAAACTGACCGCATAAATAGGTTTCTTAACCTATCGCGCTGGGATTTACTACAGAGATGCCTTAAGTTGGTTGAGGCTTTCGGTAAAATCGTGGAAAGATTGTATCCCCCGAGTAAGTAAAAAAATTTAAAAAGCTATGTTTTCATTATACTTTGCAGGTGCACCAAAAGTAAGTTTTATTGTGGCGCTTGTTTCAGCAAAACGAAGTGAAGAATAGGTAAGTCAATAATATTTTCTTTCCACTTGACAAATTTTTCAATCGTAGTAAACGCCAGAATAGCCCACAACGATGGTCTTATGATTTTGAGATAAAAGGCTTCGCTATAAATTGTTCATAGACAAACCCAGTTTCTATTTTCTTTCTTTTGACTCCGGAGATTTCATGCATCCATACTCTCAATTATTGAATACACCAGCTTCGAGCACGTCTCTAGTAAATCCCAACGCGACAAGTTAACCAATTTATGCAGTCAGTCTGAAGTGCTTTCAATCCATTTCGCCCAGGCTCTATATGTCTGAGATTTGCTTTTTTCATTATTTTACGTGATGACGGCTTAACGAAATACGCGGCTTGGGATGAGTCCAACGTGCATTATTCGAGTACACGCCCCGCTGCCTAACAATACGTTTTTTTCTCCTTGTGCCCTTGTGTTTAGGATTAGTTTCGTTTGAGACCAGGTGGCTCAGCTCAAAAAAGCTCAAGGCCTGACCTTGGCGAGGCCGGCGGCGACCATGACCGCTTGCCCCAGAAACAGAGAGCGACTGATGTAGTCTCTGCGACCTCGTAATCCCCCCCCCCCCCCCTACACACACACTCCTTACATTCTTTCTTGAACGGACCTGCGCCCGACGTCCGGCATCCGCGTGCGTGCGTATGTGCGTCTGCGTTTGTGAGTATGTACGCGTGTTCCCAGCGCCTGCTTCAGAGCATACATCGAAGTGGCAGCGCGAGCTCCCGCTACAAATCGTGTGGCCTGAAAACGCGATCTACTAAAGGGTTTGACCACATTTACGACATTAAAAGTGTAGAGATATAGTCTGTCCGTACACCTTTATTGGTAGAGACATAGCACAAAAAAAAATAGAAAACTCAAAGGGAG
This sequence comes from Ixodes scapularis, assembly GCF_016920785.2. Classification (NCBI taxonomy): domain Eukaryota; kingdom Metazoa; phylum Arthropoda; class Arachnida; order Ixodida; family Ixodidae; genus Ixodes; species Ixodes scapularis. Next base: position 61,665,042 of record NW_024609836.1, read on the forward strand.
AGTAGTAACCAAGAAATGTATTGGGTTGAATCCCTGCCATCCTGCATTGACGAGGTCACGTTTATGAGAGGGTGCAAAACTATTGCACTGAAAGGGGGGGGGGGGGGGGGGATTTAACGGATGTTGTAGTTTATGGTGAAAAGATTAATTTTGTTTTGTTTTGGTTATTTGTCTTTCCGTGATTCCGCTCAGATATCTACGTGTGTGTATGTCCATCAACAATCCCGTCTTTGAATATGCATGTGAGTGTGTGTGTGTGCCTGCGTGTGTATGCACGTGTGCGTTTCTGTGTGTGCATATATTTGTCTGCGAGGATATAAGCGATAATAAAGCCATTCGTGATTTCGCATCGCCGACCTTGAGCAAGCTGAACGTGTGCTAACTTTAGCGAACTCCCGCGCCTCCCACGCGTCCTCAAATTTCCTGATCTAGGGATCTTCAATGACTCTCACAAAGTCTCTAATAGAAAACAAACGTTCAAAGTGTCGGTGCAACAATTTTTGTACTTTCCGTGAATCCCACATAGAACGAATCCCTAACGTTTATGATCGATGAAACATGCGCTCGTTTTTCTCCGCACGTAATAAACGTCGCAGAAAAAATAAAGAAGAGCAAGCAGCGTTGACCCCCTCAACTGCCAGCTAGAACAAGCGGCCACGTGATCTGGAGCCGATTATATGCCGCCAATGTTGATCATAGCCACGCGCTGGAGTCGGCAAAGCAGGAGACAAGTGTTGAGTTCCAGACATTGCTATGGTTCGCCTATTGTCGCCTTTGCAGCGATTGGACATGGACCATAATCCGAATGCTTGTCAAGCTATCGACTATAGAGCCCAAATCAAGTGCTGACGCAGTGATCAGGTCCCATCTATGAGCCGCATTCAACTACCGTCTCCGGGGGATACTGCGATCCCCCAGCTACGTCGTCAAGTTTTGCGAAGGAGAGATTGAAAGAATACGCTCGCTTTTACCCTTGAAGTTACACCATAACAAGGAAGTTTCTTAGACAATGGCGTTGAGTGCGAGTATTACTGAGTCCCCCTAGTGCCAGTAAGCTAATCTAAAGTGAAACATATTTCAAATGAATACCGCTGCACCGCCCCTTTAATCTCACATATTAGATAGCCAATCGGGAAAAAAATTAGTTTGCTAATTAGTATGTTTTTTTTTGTATGCAATTTTTAATGTCCTCTGTGGCTTCAGTTAGTTCCCCCCGAAAAGAGTTTATTATCTTCCTAACTACACAAGATTTCAGGCTTCCTAAATTATTTGCAGAAACATCCGATATAAGAGGCTATGATTTAAGTTAAATAGTGAGTAGAGCCGGAGTATGAATTTTTTCTAATTTGTTTTTATCATGATAAGGAATATGCAGATCTTAGCAGAGCGTTACTGCGGGCTACAGTGGCCACTGGCCTCGGTACAGCTTCTGGCGCGTGCAGGAGGGCCCGCTTCAAAGTCACAGTGCGTGCTAACGGCAGCAATACCTCGAGGGAGGCAATGCTATTCTAAATCCCCCTTTTATCACAATGAAATTACCAGCAAACTATCCCGTTCATCGAAATCTTTTTTTTAAATAATCTTCTGCATTTACTTGGGATTCAGTTCAATATTGGTTGTAGAGCGTTCAGGGCTTTGGGCCCCAGTTCAATATTGGTTCTAGAGCGCGGCCCCTTTGACAAAAGTTTTGGGCGCCAGGTTTGCTATCATATTTGAGAGGTTAGAGTACGCTGAGGTTGGAACCCTAGGTGCCTCAGCGCGGCGCCTTTGCCCAAATTTTCGAACCACGCCCCCTTTTTGGCCGTTTTTGAAGGGAGAGAGTATGTTCTAATTAAAATAACTCGCGAAGTAATCCGATTCCCGAAATGATACCTTGGATTCTAAAACTAGACCATGTCTGCTCTCATATGTGTGGGGCTAGAGTACTCTGAGGGTTGAACCCTAGGTGCCTGAGCGCGGCGCCTTTGCCCAAATTTTCGAACCACGCCCCCTTTTTGACCGTTTTTGAAGGGAGAGAGTATGTTCTAATTAAAATAACTCGAGAAGAAATCCGATTCCCGAAATGCTCCCTTGGATTCTAAAACTAGACCATGTCTGCTGTCATATGTGTGGGGCTAGAGTACTCTGAGGGTTGAACCCTAGGTGCCTGAGCGCGGCGCCTTTGCCCAAATTTTCGAACCACGTCCCCTTTTTGGCCGTCTTTGAAGGGAGAGTGTATGTTCTAATTAAAATAACTCGCGAAGTAATCCGATTCCCGAAATGCTCCCTTGGATTCTAAAACTAGACCATGTCTGCTCTCATATGTGTGGGGCTAGAGTACTCTGAGGGTTGAACCCTAGGTGCCTGAGCGCGGCGCCTTTGCCCAAATTTTCGAACCACGCCCCCTTTTTGGCCGTTTTTGAAGGGAGAGTGTATGTTCTAATTAAAATAACTCGCGAAGTAATCCGATTCCTGAAATGCTCCCTTGGATTCTAAAACTAGACCATGTCTGCTGTCATATGTGTGGGGCTAGAGTACTCTGAGGGTTGAACCCTAGGTGCCTGAGCGCGGCGCCTTTGCCCAAATTTTCGAACCACGCCCCCTTTTTGGCCGTTTTTGAAAAGAGAGTGTATGTTCTAATTAAAATAACTCGCGAAGTAATCCGATTCCCGAAATGCTCCCTTGGATTCTAAAACTAGACCATGTCTGCTCTCATATGTGTGGGGCTAGAGTACTCTGAGGGCTGAACCCTAGGTGCCTGAGCGCGGCGCCTTTGCCCAAATTTTCGAACCACGCCCCCTTTTTGGCCGTTTTTGAAGGGAGAGTGTATGTTCTAATTAAAATAACTCGCGAAGTAATCCGATTCCTGAAATGCTCCCTTGGATTCTAAAACTAGACCATGTCTGCTGTCATATGTGTGGGGCTAGAGTACTCTGAGGGTTGAACCCTAGGTGCCTGAGCGCGGCGCCTTTGCCCAAATTTTCGAACCACGCCCCCTTTTTGGCCGTTTTTGAAAAGAGAGTGTATGTTCTAATTAACATAACTCGCGAAGTAATCCGATTCCCGAAATGCTCCCTTGGATTCTAAAACTAGACCATGTCTGCTCTCATATGTGTGGGGCTAGAGTACTCTGAGGGTTGAACCCTAGGTGCCTGAGCGCGGCGCCTTTGCCCAAATTTTCGAACCACGCCCCCTTTTTGCCCTTTTTTGAAGGGGGAGAGTATGTTCTAATTAAAATAACTCGCGAAGTAATCCGATTCCCGAAATGCTCCCTTGGATTCTAAAACTAGACCATGTCTGCTGTCATATGTGTGGGGCTAGAGTACTCTGAGGGTTGAACCCTAGGTGCCCGAGAGCGGCGCCTTTGCCCAAATTTTCGAACCACGCCCCCTTTTTGGCCGTTTTTGAAGGGAGAGAGTATGTTCTAATTAAATTAACTCGCGAATTAATCCGATTCCCGAAATGCTCCCTTGGATTCTAAAACTAGACCATGTCTGCTGTCATATGTGTGGGGCTAGAGTACTCTAAGGGTTGAACCCTAGGTGCCCGAGAGCGGCGCCTTTGCCCAAATTTTCGAACCACGCCCCCTTTTTGGCCATTTTTGAAGGGGGAAAGTATGTTCTAATTAAAATAACTCGCGAAGTAATCCGATTCCCGAAATGCTCCCTTGGATTCTAAAACTAGACCATGTCTGCTGTCATATGTGTGGGGCTAGAGTACTCTAAGGGTTGAACCCTAGGTGCCCGAGAGCGGCGCCTTTGCCCAAATTTTCGAACCACGCCCCCTTTTTGGCCGTTTTTGAAGGGAGAGAGTATGTTCTAATTAAAATAACTCGCGAATTAATCCGATTCCCGAAATGCTCCCTTGGATTCTAAAACTAGACCATGTCTGCTCTCATATGTGTGGGGCTAGAGTACTCTAAGGGTTGAACCCTAGGTGCCCGAGAGCGGCGCCTTTGCCCAAATTTTCGAACCACGCCCCCTTTTTGCCCTTTTTTGAAGAGAGAGAGTATGTTCTAATTAAAATAACTCGCGAATTAATCCGATTCCCGAAATGCTCCCTTGGATTCTAAAACTAGACCATGTCTGCTCTCATATGTGTGGGGCTAGAGTACTCTGAGGGTTGAACCCTAGGTGCCCGAGAGCGGCGCCTTTGCCCAAATTTTCGAACCACGCCCCCTTTTTGGCCATTTTTGAAGGGGGAGAGTATGTTCTAATTAAAATAACTCGCGAAGTAATCCGATTCCCGAAATGCTCCCTTGGATTCTAAAACTAGACCATTTCTGCTGCCATATGTGTGGGGCTAGAGTACTCTAAGGGTTGAACCCTAGGTGCCCGAGAGCGGCGCCTTTGCCCAAATTTTCGAACCACGCCCCCTTTTTGGCCATTTTTGAAGGGGGAGAGTATGTTCTAATTAAAATAACTCGCGAAGTAATCCGATTCCCGAAATGCTCCCTTGGATTCTAAAACTAGACCATGTCTGCTCTCATATGTGTGGGGCTAGAGTACTCTAAGGGTTGAACCCTAGGTGCCCGAGAGCGGCGCCTTTGCCCAAATTTTCGAACCACGCCCCCTTTTTGGCCATTTTTGAAGGGAGAGAGTATGTTCTAATTAAAATAACTCGCGAATTAATCCGATTCCCGAAATGCTCCCTTGGATTCTAAAACTAGACCATGTCTGCTCTCATATGTGTGGGGCTAGAGTACTCTAAGGGTTGAACCCTAGGTGCCCGAGAGCGGCGCCTTTGCCCAAATTTTCGAACCACGCCCCCTTTTTGGCCATTTTTGAAGGGGGAGAGTATGTTCTAATTAAAATAACTCGCGAAGTAATCCGATTCCCGAAATGCTCCCTTGGATTCTAAAACTAGACCATGTCTGCTGTCATATGTGTGGGGCTAGAGTACTCTAAGGGTTGAACCCTAGGTGCCCGAGAGCGGCGCCTTTGCCCAAATTTTCGAACCACGCCCCCTTTTTGGCCGTTTTTGAAGGGAGAGAGTATGTTCTAATTAAAATAACTCGCGAATTAATCCGATTCCCGAAATGCTCCCTTGGATTCTAAAACTAGACCATGTCTGCTCTCATATGTGTGGGGCTAGAGTACTCTAAGGGTTGAACCCTAGGTGCCCGAGAGCGGCGCCTTTGCCCAAATTTTCGAACCACGCCCCCTTTTTGCCCTTTTTTGAAGGGAGAGAGTATGTTCTAATTAAAATAACTCGCGAATTAATCCGATTCCCGAAATGCTCCCTTGGATTCTAAAACTAGACCATGTCTGCTCTCATATGTGTGGGGTAGAGTACTCTGAGGGTTGAACCCTAGGTGCCCGAGAGCGGCGCCTTTGCCCAAATTTTCGAACCACGCCCCCTTTTTGGCCATTTTTGAAGGGGGAGAGTATGTTCTAATTAAAATAACTCGCGAAGTAATCCGATTCCCGAAATGCTCCCTTGGATTCTAAAACTAGACCATGTCTGCTGTCATATGTGTGGGGCTAGAGTACTCTAAGGGTTGAACCCTAGGTGCCCGAGAGCGGCGCCTTTGCCCAAATTTTCGAACCACGCCCCCTTTTTGGCCGTTTTTGAAGGGAGAGAGTATGTTCTAATTAAAATAACTCGCGAATTAATCCGATTCCCGAAATGCTCCCTTGGATTCTGAAACTAGACCATGTCTGCTGTCATATGTGTGGGGCTAGAGTACTCTGAGGGTTGAACCCTAGGTGCCCGAGAGCGGCGCCTTTGCCCAAATTTTCGAACCACGCCCCCTTTTTGGCCGTTTTTGAAGGGAGAGAGTATGTTCTAATTAAAATAACTCGCGAAGTAATCCGATTCCCGAAATGCTCCCTTGGATTCTAAAACTAGACCATGTCTGCTCTCATATGTGTGGGGCTAGAGTACTCTGAGGGTTGAACCCTAGGTGCCCGAGAGCGGCGCCTTTGCCCAAATTTTCGAACCACGCCCCCTTTTTGGCCATTTTTGAAGGGGGAGAGTATGTTCTAATTAAAATAACTCGCGAAGTAATCCGATTCCCGAAATGCTCCCTTGGATTCTAAAACTAGACCATGTCTGCTCTCATATGTGTGGGGCTAGAGTACTCTGAGGGTTGAACCCTAGGTGCCCGAGAGCGGCGCCTTTGCCCAAATTTTCGAACCACGCCCCCTTTTTGGCCGTTTTTGAAGGGAGAGAGTATGTTCTAATTAAAATAACTCGCGAAGTAATCCGATTCCCGAAATGCTCCCTTGGATTCTAAAACTAGACCATGTCTGCTCTCATATGTGTGGGGCTAGAGTACTCTGAGGGTTGAACCCTAGGTGCCCGAGAGCGGCGCCTTTGCCCAAATTTTCGAACCACGCCCCCTTTTTGGCCGTTTTTGAAGGGAGAGAGTATGTTCTAATTAAAATAACTCGCGAATTAATCCGATTCCCGAAATGCTCCCTTGGATTCTAAAACTAGACCATGTCTGCTCTCATATGTGTGGGGCTAGAGTACTCTGAGGGTTGAACCCTAGGTGCCCGAGAGCGGCGCCTTTGCCCAAATTTTCGAACCACGCCCCCTTTTTGGCCGTTTTTGAAGGGAGAGAGTATGTTCTAATTAAAATAACTCGCGAATTAATCCGATTCCCGAAATGCTCCCTTGGATTCTAAAACTAGACCATGTCTGCTCTCATATGTGTGGGGCTAGAGTACTCTGAGGGTTGAACCCTAGGTGCCCGAGAGCGGCGCCTTTGCCCAAATTTTCGAACCACGCCCCCTTTTTGGCCGTTTTTGAAGGGAGAGAGTATGTTCTAATTAAAATAACTCGCGAAGTAATCCGATTCCCGAAATGCTCCCTTGGATTCTAAAACTAGACCATGTCTGCTGTCATATGTGTGGGGCTAGAGTACTCTGAGGGTTGAACCCTAGGTGCCCGAGAGCGGCGCCTTTGCCCAAATTTTCGAACCACGCCCCCTTTTTGGCCGTTTTTGAAGGGAGAGAGTATGTTCTAATTAAAATAACTCGCGAATTAATCCGATTCCCGAAATGCTCCCTTGGATTCTAAAACTAGACCATGTCTGCTGTCATATGTGTGGGGCTAGAGTACTCTGAGGGTTGAACCCTAGGTGCCCGAGAGCGGCGCCTTTGCCCAAATTTTCGAACCACGCCCCCTTTTTGGCCGTTTTTGAAGGGAGAGAGTATGTTCTAATTAAAATAACTCGCGAATTAATCCGATTCCCGAAATGCTCCCTTGGATTCTAAAACTAGACCATGTCTGCTCTCATATGTGTGGGGCTAGAGTACTCTGAGGGTTGAACCCTAGGTGCCCGAGAGCGGCGCCTTTGCCCAAATTTTCGAACCACGCCCCCTTTTTGGCCGTTTTTGAAGGGAGAGAGTATGTTCTAATTAAAATAACTCGCGAATTAATCCGATTCCCGAAATGCTCCCTTGGATTCTAAAACTAGACCATGTCTGCTCTCATATGTGTGGGGCTAGAGTACTCTGAGGGTTGAACCCTAGGTGCCCGAGAGCGGCGCCTTTGCCCAAATTTTCGAACCACGCCCCCTTTTTGGCCGTTTTTGAAGGGAGAGAGTATGTTCTAATTAAAATAACTCGCGAAGTAATCCGATTCCCGAAATGCTCCCTTGGATTCTAAAACTAGACCATGTCTGCTCTCATATGTGTGGGGCTAGAGTACTCTGAGGGTTGAACCCTAGGTGCCCGAGAGCGGCGCCTTTGCCCAAATTTTCGAACCACGCCCCCTTTTTGGCCGTTTTTGAAGGGAGAGAGTATGTTCTAATTAAAATAACTCGCGAATTAATCCGATTCCCGAAATGCTCCCTTGGATTCTAAAACTAGACCATGTCTGCTCTCATATGTGTGGGGCTAGAGTACTCTGAGGGTTGAACCCTAGGTGCCCGAGAGCGGCGCCTTTGCCCAAATTTTCGAACCACGCCCCCTTTTTGGCCGTTTTTGAAGGGAGAGAGTATGTTCTAATTAAAATAACTCGCGAATTAATCCGATTCCCGAAATGCTCCCTTGGATTCTAAAACTAGACCATGTCTGCTCTCATATGTGTGGGGCTAGAGTACTCTGAGGGTTGAACCCTAGGTGCCCGAGAGCGGCGCCTTTGCCCAAATTTTCGAACCACGCCCCCTTTTTGGCCGTTTTTGAAGGGAGAGAGTATGTTCTAATTAAAATAACTCGCGAAGTAATCCGATTCCCGAAATGCTCCCTTGGATTCTAAAACTAGACCATGTCTGCTCTCATATGTGTGGGGCTAGAGTACTCTGAGGGTTGAACCCTAGGTGCCCGAGAGCGGCGCCTTTGCCCAAATTTTCGAACCACGCCCCCTTTTTGGCCGTTTTTGAAGGGAGAGAGTATGTTCTAATTAAAATAACTCGCGAAGTAATCCGATTCCCGAAATGCTCCCTTGAATTCTAAAACTAGACCATGTCTGCTGTCATATGTGTGGGGCTAGAGTACTCTGAGGGTTGAACCCTAGGTGCCCGAGAGTGGCGCCTTTGCCCAAAATTTCGAACCACGCCCCCTTTTTGGCCGTTTTTGAAGGGGGAGAGTATGTTCTAATTAAAATAACTCGCGAAGTAATCCGATTCCCGAAATGCTCCCTTATATTCTAAAACTAGACCATGTCTGCTCTCATATGTGTGGGGCTAGAGTACTCTGAGGGTTGAACCCTAGGTGCCCGAGAGCGGCGCCTTTGCCCAAATTTTCGAACCACGCCCCCTTTTTGGCCGTTTTTGAAGGGAGAGAGTATGTTCTAATTAAAATAACTCGCGAAGTAATCCGATTCCCGAAATGCTCCCTTGGATTCTAAAACTAGACCATGTCTGCTGTCATATGTGTGGGGCTAGAGTACTCTGAGGGTTGAACCCTAGGTGCCCGAGAGCGGCGCCTTTGCCCAAATTTTCGAACCACGCCCCCTTTTTGGCCGTTTTTGAAGGGGGAGAGTATGTTCTAATTAAAATAACTCGCGAAGTAATCCGATTCCCGAAATGCTCCCTTGGATTCTAAAACTAGACCATGTCTGCTGTCATATGTGTGGGGCTAGAGTACTCTGAGGGTTGAACCCTAGGTGCCCGAGAGCGGCGCCTTTGCCCAAATTTTCGAACCACGCCCCCTTTTTGGCCGTTTTTGAAGGGGGAGAGTATGTTCTAATTAAAATAACTCGCGAAGTAATCCGATTCCCGAAATGCTCCCTTGGATTCTAAAACTAGACCATGTCTGCTCTCATATGTGTGGGGCTAGAGTACTCTGAGGGTTGAACCCTAGGTGCCCGAGAGCGGCGCCTTTGCCCAAATTTTCGAACCACGCCCCCTTTTTGGCCGTTTTTGAAGGGAGAGAGTATGTTCTAATTAAAATAACTCGCGAATTAATCCGATTCCCGAAATGCTCCCTTGGATTCTAAAACTAGACCATGTCTGCTGTCATATGTGTGGGGCTAGAGTACTCTGAGGGTTGAACCCTAGGTGCCCGAGAGCGGCGCCTTTGCCCAAATTTTCGAACCACGCCCCCTTTTTGGCCGTTTTTGAAGGGGGAGAGTATGTTCTAATTAAAATAACTCGCGAAGTAATCCGATTCCCGAAATGCTCCCTTGGATTCTAAAACTAGACCATGTCTGCTCTCATATGTGTGGGGCTAGAGTACTCTGAGGGTTGAACCCTAGGTGCCCGAGAGCGGCGCCTTTGCCCAAATTTTCGAACCACGCCCCCTTTTTGGCCGTTTTTGAAGGGAGAGAGTATGTTCTAATTAAAATAACTCGCGAAGTAATCCGATTCCCGAAATGCTCCCTTGGATTCTAAAACTAGACCATGTCTGCTGTCATATGTGTGGGGCTAGAGTACTCTGAGGGTTGAACCCTAGGTGCCCGAGAGCGGCGCCTTTGCCCAAATTTTCGAACCACGCCCCCTTTTTGGCCGTTTTTGAAGGGGGAGAGTATGTTCTAATTAAAATAACTCGCGAAGTAATCCGATTCCCGAAATGCTCCCTTGGATTCTAAAACTAGACCATGTCTGCTCTCATATGTGTGGGGCTACAGTACTCTGAGGGTTGAACCCTAGGTGCCCGAGAGCGGCGCCTTTGCCCAAATTTTCGAACCACGCCCCCTTTTTGGCCGTTTTTGAAGGGAGAGAGTATGTTCTAATTAAAATAACTCGCGAATTAATCCGATTCCCGAAATGCTCCCTTGGATTCTAAAACTAGACCATGTCTGCTGTCATATGTGTGGGGCTAGAGTACTCTGAGGGTTGAACCCTAGGTGCCCGAGAGCGGCGCCTTTGCCCAAATTTTCGAACCACGCCCCCTTTTTGCCCATTTTTGAAGGGGGAGAGTATGTTCTAACTAAAATAACTCGCGAAGTAATCCGATTCCCGAAATGCTCCCTTGGATTCTAAAACTAGACCATGTCTGCTCTCATATGTGTGGGGCTAGAGTACTCTGAGGGTTGAACCCTAGGTGCCCGAGAGCGGCGCCTTTGCCCAAATTTTCGAACCACGCCCCCTTTTTGGCCGTTTTTGAAGGGAGAGAGTATGTTGTAATTAAAATAACTCGCGAAGTAATCCGATTCCCGAAATGCTCCCTTGGATTCTAAAACTAGACCATGTCTGCTGTCATATGTGTGGGGCTAGAGTACTCTGAGGGTTGAACCCTAGGTGCCCGAGAGCGGCGCCTTTGCCCAAATTTTCGAACCACGCCCCCTTTTTGGCCGTTTTTGAAGGGGGAGAGTATGTTCTAATTAAAATAACTCGCGAAGTAATCCGATTCCCGAAATGCTCCCTTGGATTCTAAAACTAGACCATGTCTGCTGTCATATGTGTGGGGCTAGAGTACTCTGAGGGTTGAACCCTAGGTGCCCGAGAGCGGCGCCTTTGCCCAAATTTTCGAACCACGCCCCCTTTTTGGCCGTTTTTGAAGGGAGAGAGTATGTTCTAATTAAAATAACTCGCGAATTAATCCGATTCCCGAAATGCTCCCTTGGATTCTAAAACTAGACCATGTCTGCTGTCATATGTGTGGGGCTAGAGTACTCTGAGGGTTGAACCCTAGGTGCCCGAGAGCGGCGCCTTTGCCCAAATTTTCGAACCACGCCCCCTTTTTGGCCGTTTTTGAAGGGAGAGAGTATGTTCTAATTAAAATAACTCGCGAATTAATCCGATTCCCGAAATGCTCCCTTGGATTCTAAAACTAGACCATGTCTGCTCTCATATGTGTGGGGCTAGAGTACTCTGAGGGTTGAACCCTAGGTGCCCGAGAGCGGCGCCTTTGCCCAAATTTTCGAACCACGCCCCCTTTTTGGCCGTTTTTGAAGGGAGAGAGTATGTTCTAATTAAAATAACTCGCGAATTAATCCGATTCCCGAAATGCTCCCTTGGATTCTAAAACTAGACCATGTCTGCTCTCATATGTGTGGGGCTAGAGTACTCTGAGGGTTGAACCCTAGGTGCCCGAGAGCGGCGCCTTTGCCCAAATTTTCGAACCACGCCCCCTTTTTGGCCGTTTTTGAAGGGAGAGAGTATGTTCTAATTAAAATAACTCGCGAATTAATCCGATTCCCGAAATGCTTCCTTGGATTCTAAAACTAGACCATGTCTGCTCTCATATGTGTGGGGCTAGAGTACTCTGAGGGTTGAACCCTAGGTGCCCGAGAGCGGCGCCTTTGCCCAAATTTTCGAACCACGCCCCCTTTTTGGCCGTTTTTGAAGGGAGAGAGTATGTTCTAATTAAAATAACTCGCGAAGTAATCCGATTCCCGAAATGCTCCCTTGGATTCTAAAACTAGACCATGTCTGCTGTCATATGTGTGGGGCTAGAGTACTCTGAGGGTTGAACCCTAGGTGCCCGAGAGTGGCGCCTTTGCCCAAAATTTCGAACCACGCCCCCTTTTTGGCCGTTTTTGAAGGGGGAGAGTATGTTCTAATTAAAATAACTCGCGAAGTAATCCGATTCCCGAAATGCTCCCTTGGATTCTAAAACTAGACCATGTCTGCTCTCATATGTGTGGGGCTAGAGTACTCTGAGGGTTGAACCCTAGGTGCCCGAGAGCGGCGCCTTTGCCCAAATTTTCGAACCACGCCCCCTTTTTGGCCGTTTTTGAAGGGAGAGAGTATGTTCTAATTAAAATAACTCGCGAAGTAATCCGATTCCCGAAATGCTCCGTTGGATTCTAAAACTAGACCATGTCTGCTGTCATATGTGTGGGGCTAGAGTACTCTGAGGGTTGAACCCTAGGTGCCCGAGAGCGGCGCCTTTGCCCAAATTTTCGAACCACGCCCCCTTTTTGGCCGTTTTTGAAGGGGGAGAGTATGTTCTAATTAAAATAACTCGCGAAGTAATCCGATTCCCGAAATGCTCCCTTGGATTCTAAAACTAGACCATGTCTGCTGTCATATGTGTGGGGCTAGAGTACTCTGAGGGTTGAACCCTAGGTGCCCGAGAGCGGCGCCTTTGCCCAAATTTTCGAACCACGCCCCCTTTTTGGCCGTTTTTGAAGGGGGAGAGTATGTTCTAATTAAAATAACTCGCGAAGTAATCCGATTCCCGAAATGCTCCCTTGGATTCTAAAACTAGACCATGTCTGCTCTCATATGTGTGGGGCTAGAGTACTCTGAGGGTTGAACCCTAGGTGCCCGAGAGCGGCGCCTTTGCCCAAATTTTCGAACCACGCCCCCTTTTTGGCCGTTTTTGAAGGGAGAGAGTATGTTCTAATTAAAATAACTCGCGAATTAATCCGATTCCCGAAATGCTCCCTTGGATTCTAAAACTAGACCATGTCTGCTGTCATATGTGTGGGGCTAGAGTACTCTGAGGGTTGAACCCTAGGTGCCCGAGAGCGGCGCCTTTGCCCAAATTTTCGAACCACGCCCCCTTTTTGGCCGTTTTTGAAGGGGGAGAGTATGTTCTAATTAAAATAACTCGCGAAGTAATCCGATTCCCGAAATGCTCCCTTGGATTCTAAAACTAGACCATGTCTGCTCTCATATGTGTGGGGCTAGAGTACTCTGAGGGTTGAACCCTAGGTGCCCGAGAGCGGCGCCTTTGCCCAAATTTTCGAACCACGCCCCCTTTTTGGCCGTTTTTGAAGGGAGAGAGTATGTTCTAATTAAAATAACTCGCGAAGTAATCCGATTCCCGAAATGCTCCCTTGGATTCTAAAACTAGACCATGTCTGCTGTCATATGTGTGGGGCTAGAGTACTCTGAGGGTTGAACCCTAGGTGCCCGAGAGCGGCGCCTTTGCCCAAATTTTCGAACCACGCCCCCTTTTTGGCCGTTTTTGAAGGGGGAGAGTATGTTCTAATTAAAATAACTCGCGAAGTAATCCGATTCCCGAAATGCTCCCTTGGATTCTAAAACTAGACCATGTCTGCTCTCATATGTGTGGGGCTAGAGTACTCTGAGGGTTGAACCCTAGGTGCCCGAGAGCGGCGCCTTTGCCCAAATTTTCGAACCACGCCCCCTTTTTGGCCGTTTTTGAAGGGAGAGAGTATGTTCTAATTAAAATAACTCGCGAATTAATCCGATTCCCGAAATGCTCCCTTGGATTCTAAAACTAGACCATGTCTGCTGTCATATGTGTGGGGCTAGAGTACTCTGAGGGTTGAACCCTAGGTGCCCGAGAGCGGCGCCTTTGCCCAAATTTTCGAACCACGCCCCCTTTTTGCCCATTTTTGAAGGGGGAGAGTATGTTCTAACTAAAATAACTCGCGAAGTAATCCGATTCCCGAAATGCTCCCTTGGATTCTAAAACTAGACCATGTCTGCTCTCATATGTGTGGGGCTAGAGTACTCTGAGGTTTGAACCCTAGGTGCCCGAGAGCGGCGCCTTTGCCCAAATTTTCGAACCACGCCCCCTTTTTGGCCGTTTTTGAAGGGAGAGAGTATGTTCTAACTAAAATAACTCGCGAAGTAATCCGATTCCCGAAATGCTCCCTTGGATTCTAAAACTAGACCATGTCTGCTGTCATATGTGTGGGGCTAGAGTACTCTGAGGGTTGAACCCTAGGTGCCCGAGAGCGGCGCCTTTGCCCAAATTTTCGAACCACGCCCCCTTTTTGCCCATTTTTGAAGGGGGAGAGTATGTTCTAACTAAAATAACTCGCGAAGTAATCCGATTCCCGAAATGCTCCCTTGGATTCTAAAACTAGACCATGTCTGCTCTCATATGTGTGGGGCTAGAGTACTCTGAGGGTTGAACCCTAGGTGCCCGAGAGCGGCGCCTTTGCCCAAATTTTCGAACCACGCCCCCTTTTTGGCCGTTTTTGAAGGGAGAGAGTATGTTCTAATTAAAATAACTCGCGAATTAATCCGATTCCCGAAATGCTCCCTTGGATTCTAAAACTAGACCATGTCTGCTCTCATATGTGTGGGGCTAGAGTACTCTGAGGGTTGAACCCTAGGTGCCCGAGAGCGGCGCCTTTGCCCAAATTTTCGAACCACGCCCCCTTTTTGGCCGTTTTTGAAGGGAGAGAGTATGTTCTAATTAAAATAACTCGCGAATTAATCCGATTCCCGAAATGCTCCCTTGAATTCTAAAACTAGACCATGTCTGCTCTCATATGTGTGGGGCTAGAGTACTCTGAGGGTTGAACCCTAGGTGCCCGAGAGCGGCGCCTTTGCCCAAATTTTCGAACCACGCCCCCTTTTTGGCCGTTTTTGAAGGGAGAGAGTATGTTCTAATTAAAATAACTCGCGAATTAATCCGATTCCCGAAATGCTCCCTTGGATTCTAAAACTAGACCATGTCTGCTCTCATATGTGTGGGGCTAGAGTACTCTGAGGGTTGAACCCTAGGTGCCCGAGAGCGGCGCCTTTGCCCAAATTTTCGAACCACGCCCCCTTTTTGGCGGTTTTTGAAGGGAGAGAGTATGTTCTAATTAAAATAACTCGCGAATTAATCCGATTCCCGAAATGCTCCCTTGAATTCTAAAACTAGACCATGTCTGCTCTCATATGTGTGGGGCTAGAGTACTCTGAGGGTTGAACCCTAGGTGCCCGAGAGCGGCGCCTTTGCCCAAATTTTCGAACCACGCCCCCTTTTTGGCGGTTTTTGAAGGGAGAGAGTATGTTCTAATTAAAATAACTCGCGAATTAATCCGATTCCCGAAATGCTCCCTTGGATTCTAAAACTAGACCAAGTCTGCTATCATCTGTGTGGGGTTACAGTAATCTGAGCGTTGAGCCCTAGGTGCCTGTAAGCGGCGCCTTTGCCCATATTTTTGAACTACGCCCTTTTTTGACCGTTTCTGATGTGAGAGACCATGTTCCGATAAAAGTAACTCGAGAAATAAAGCGATTGTGAAAATGCTCTCCGGGATTCTAAAATTTGACGAAGCCTGCTATCATATGTGGGGAGTTAGAGTGCACTCAGGGTAGGACCCTAGGTTCCTGAAAGCGGTACCTTTTCCCAATATTTGCGGACCACGCCCCCTTTCGACCGTTATTTACTTCTGGGGTCAAGCGGCACCACCGTCACCTATTGCTTCACACAAGGGAATGCATGAAACTTTACGGGAAAAACGGGGAAAACTGCTACTTCTTACCTTAGTAAGCTGCTCTCGACGATGAGACTTTTATGTTATGTGGGAATGAAAGTTAATATTTTCGTCGCAATTATCAAAAGCGATACAATACTATTATATTTTAATAACTGATTTGTGGTTTAGGGTCGAGGGTTGCGGCTTTGTTGGGTGTAAACTGTGATGCGGTTCAATAAGACAAGAGTTGCCGACAGACAATGTGGAGCCGTTCATGATCTGGACGTCGTCAGAGGCTAGCAAGCGGTAAGTTGGCCTTTGCTGAGGACATTTGCATCGTTTCGGGAGCTTGCACAGACTATTGCTGGGGCGAGCCTTTGCTTTAAACTTCAGTGAGGGCTTCTTTGACGATTTAAAGCTTAGAGCGTGCCGTTCATTTGCTGAACGTGTCATTTATTTAGCAACTGAAGCAAGTGACGCCGGCACAATCGGTGGTGCTCTGGCGCTTTTTTTTTTTTTTTTTTAATCTGCGTTCGAATACTTGAATTCTACCGATTCGATCTCCAAACACCTGATATAATGATCGCAGCACATCATAAAATACTTGCCTTCGAGCACCGCGTACAAGCTTCAATATTCCTCTTCTTTGTGTTTCTCCCTTAGATTTGTGTGTATCACCTGGGGTCAATCAATGTCCACCTGCGGCGCCGCCGACGTTCCCTGATGCGCATTCCAGCCTACTATACGCCGTTTAAGCTGAGACTAGAAGCTCCACCTTCCGCGCGAGCTTACTGCCCTTGCTAACACAAGTGTGAACGCGCAACGCGCAACTAAAGCTCTATGGAAGCGAGCGAGCTCGTGCTGAAGGCGGAGATTCTAGGGTATCCACACGAAGGAGAACTCCGCGGACGGATGTCATGACGTCAACCACCCGGGAAACTCCGTCCCCGGCTCTGCCGCGTGCACATGTGGAATAATAATTGGGTTGTGTGTGTGTTTATACAGCCTAGAACTTGGTCTGCCTCACGGGGGCGACGAGTCTCCCAGCTGTAGATGAGAAATTTAGCCAGTGCGGTACAGCCGCTAGCCTGGGGTCTTTAAAGGGATACTTCAACGAAATTTGAAATATTCCCGTCGTGTTCAAAAATAGGTTGAATATGATCCACAATATCCGTAAATGACAATCGCACGTTTGTATTTTGATCCTGGTGGCTGTATTTTTCGTTATAAACGGCCCACTCTGGCAAGCGCTCGGAGAAGGCCCAGCTTAGAGCACGTGACATCCAACGCAATCGTGACGTAGGTCGTCTCAAGACGAGCAAAGCTACGGCGGGGCTGACGTCGAGAGGGTGGCCTAGTCGTTCCAGTCACCGAAGCGGCTGCTTTTGTACGAATTTTGAGTGACGGGTTAATCTTCTATAATCTTCTAGGGGGACAATTGCGACTTCTGCGACACACAAAAGGGATTCTCGGGAAGAGGGGAGTTCCTCCTTCCCCCCTTCTCTCGTCGTGGCCGGAGACGAGACAACCTCCGTCACGAGCTGTCAAGGTTCCTAGACGAGCATTACAAACGAGGCGTTAGCGACATCCACCAGGTGCTCTTTGCTAATCGTTTTTTTTTCGTTTTAAAATTCCTTTTCGAGACTTTTTTTAACAAGATATTGGTATGTTCCATGTGATACTGCTCTTTTGAACACATATAGACCAAAAAATGAGCGCCAAAATTTCGTTGAAGTATCCCTTTAACGTGGATCACGCAGTAGTGATACACGACCGCACGCCGGTAGCTTTCGTGCTGACAGCACGAAGCCTCCGCGCCTCCGCCACGGAGGAAAACGGTAGAACGGCGACGCGAGGCGTCAAAAAGGGATGACGTATGTCTCACGTGATACGCGATCCTCGGAGGAAAGTGGGGTATTTCTCCTTCCTGTGGATACCCCAGGGGTGAACGGAGTACACAATAGAGATCTGTATTGCCACTACTGCCAAGAAGCTGACATGCAAAGCGACCATCTTGCGCGTGTCGCGAGCGCGGAGCGTTTTTTTGAGAACATATTCAAAGGCAACACCTCCCGCGGCTCGCGCCATTTCGCGTTTAGGCGGTCAATTTCATACGTGTAATCCCGCTGTGCTCAGAAAGCGTGACAAGTTGTCACGAGAACCGCCTCTAAAAACCGTCAAACTCCCACAAAATATAGCTAATTAGGTCCCGCTATGTAAAAGTTACAGAATGCATTGCAGAAATGCTAAATCACCCGCCAAATTTAGCGCACGATCGTCACGTGACATTATAAGCGAGGTGTGACCCCGTTACTTCATCAGCATAACGTCGTCCCGTGATACTAACCATGTGACAACGTCACGCAATACTACACAATGCACGTGACTTGACACCAAGGCGTGACACTCAAAATCACGATGTCAAGATGTCAAGATACTATGACATAACTCTACATTGTGTCACGTGACGTGACGTTATGACGCGACACTGTGACATCACGTGCCCCAACCACGTGATCATCGGACATATTGTACCTACGAAAGGGTTTAAAAAATCTCAAACAAATACCCAGCGCAGCTCATAACACGCTCCTCATTTTCTGTCTCGAGTATGCCCAAAGGATTAAGATGAATTTTAATTAAATATATTAAGATCATATTTAAATAACTCGTTCAAGAACGGCAAGTCAAAAATGTATTCTCAAGTGCACTTAAAATCACATCATTATTATAACAGCGTGGTTGAAGTCCGCGTAATAATTTTTCTATTCGTGTGCGTGGCGTTAGTGCTGCTTGATAAATATATATTTTTTACCTTGATTTGAGAAATTAGATGTAATATCGTATCTTCCTTACAGAGAAATGCTTTTACCTTCCGGAGAAACGTTCTTGCCCCACCGTAAAACTAATTCAAATTTCATTTATATTTTTTTTTATTCAGGAACTCCAGGTTTAAACCCCGGGGTTTGGTAAATATGTACTTGGAATGAATGATGCACATTTATCATGTAGTATAGATGGTAAGATTAATTTATTTAATTTGTCATTATGCGCGAGAAACAGCTTTTTACTGCTCTAAACGGCCCTGAATTCATTTGGAGAGCCCTGCCTTTTGTTCTTTTAATGACGAGGGCAATTCGTAGAATTATCGGATCGCAAAGAAAATAGTACCATGATGTAGCTGGGGAACTGGAGCTTATATAACCGCAGAGAGCAACTCGCGATACGGAGTGGTTAGTTTGTAAATCAAGTTTGAACTCAAATATTTCTCTGTAAATCACAGTACCCCCATAAGGATAATGCATTATTTTCCGATTGCCAGTTGGCTCTATTTATCATAGACATACAGTCCTTAAATTTAGCACAATGAACAAAAAGGGTATCCACTAAAAAAGGTCGCTGAGAGCAAAATAATGCGACGCTTAGAATTTCGTGAAATAAAAAATATATAGTTCGTCCCATTGAGTTACGGGCCGTCCCGCCACCGCTGCCGATAGATGGCGCAAGTAGTGTCGGCGCGCTCGTGTCCTCGAATCCTGGGTATCGGGTCCTGTGATCTCAAGTTGCAGCACACGACGGGATCACGTGGTATGTCACAAGTGTGTCGTTTGCAACAGACTGAATCATTTGCCGCATTATGGTACAATTTTTGTCGTCTCTTTATTGAGAACACGGCAGTTTTAAGAAAGCTCATCGGGCCTATGAAAACAAATTGTACTTGCGTGCGATTAGGTATATAATCTGACAAAAATCATCATGTGTAGGAATGATCTACTAAAACTATGCCGTCGCGTCGCCTGAGAATTGCGCCTCCATTTCACCCTACAGGCTCAGGCGCATCGCAATGGAGACTGAGGGTCAATTATTCGGAGTCTATGCTTCGTTTCGCCTGAAGTTCGAGCGCAGAGGACGCTACTAGAAGATTGGGCCAATCAAGCAGCCGCAAAAACGCCATGTCACAGTGCACTTTTTTCACCTGATTGGAGCACCTTGTGACATACTCCATGACGTTGCACCTTTGTCGCAGCTTGATTGGCCCTGTCGTTCATAGCGTGAGATGCGCTCGGACTTTTGCTGAAACGGAGTACAATGTGATTGTTTGAAGGCCCCAAATTTTGTTTGCAGGCTCGCGAAACAGGAGTGTGTTATCTGCTCGTAACCACCACAATGAGAAATACTGTTTATTTTCCGGGTTTCATTAAGACCACAAATGATGAAAGAACTGCGTAAAGACATCAGGCAAATTTATTTATCTGAATGATGGACCTTTGATTCAAAGCAATTGTGTTGTCTTAGCTCCTTCAAATGCATCCTGGCATGATGCTGATACGCATCAAGTCGTCACTGTGACTTATTATGACGTCACTGTGACTTCTTATGACATCACTGTGACTTATTATGAATATGCATACCATTTTTGACTCGATTAAAAAATGTTGCAAATAAGGTTGTTGCATCAGTAGTCTTCTCCGCACCGTCACAAATACATCGCTTATGCTCCGCAATTGAAAACGCAAGAATTAAACGCGTGTTAAGTGAGGCAAAACATCATTGTAAATATGTTGCGTGTGCATTCGATGTAGTTTACAATATCTCCCTGTCCTGTGAAAAAAATTACATAGGTCAGAGGGACAGATATTGTCATGAATGACGATTGATGAGGCGATGGTAGCTGAAGGAACTAAACATTTAGTGGGGCAAACTTGTGCCCAAAACAAAAGTAAACACAAGATAACAGTAGAGTGTCGCGGGCGTCGATGACGGCGTAACAGCAGGTTCGAGCGCTAGGGCGAGACTGACTCCGGTTTGCCACGCGGTGCCCCTTATGTACGCGCGTTGGCTTCTAGCTAGAACAATCAGCCTAGAAGGTTTGGCGACTAGAACATTCGGAACTCGATCAGACGAGAATGTTTTCAGACTCACGACAAGGCAATGTTGAAAGAATAAATGAAAGAACATTCCACTGGATAAAATCGAACCTAGACTTTCCGCGCGACGGTCAAGCGCGGTAACCACTAGGCCACGCACGCGGTCGCTCGCCGGCGTGCGTGGCAATATGTAAACGCACGGGCTCGTGAGTACACCTTTTCTTTACGGAGTTCTGCATCTGGACATTTCCTGTTCGTAATAGTTGTGACTGTACTCTGCTGTTAAATAATATTCTAATACTTGCCGAACATCGCAGTTAGACCGCTAGGGAAATTTTGGAGGCTTTATTTCGTTAGACATTATGAATCTGACGTTCGTGTGCATGTAGAATCAATTACCTTTTGTGATGATGATATCTTTCTTATTAATTAGACGAACACATTCATGTAACTGTGACTGTGACTGTGACCGTGATCATGACTGTGACTGTTACTGAGACCGTTATGAAAGAATGCCCGGTATACTTTTATATTTTTAGTCAGTTTTGTGATTTTCTGACTGTGATGAAAAATTTGATATGAAAACAAATGTAACACAAAACTGTGTCAATTCTGTGACTGTGACGGCAAAAATGCCAAGTGTAGTCTTCTTCTTTTGTTTCTATTGATATCATTATGAAAAAAAATGAAAAAAACGACATTCGTTAGTCAGCGCTAAGCGGGTCTGTCTTTACCTCTCCTTCATTTTTGCTTTGTTTTTATTTCTCTGATAGTGCACTGACCCGCACATCTTCAGATTGTACAACGCAATCACTTTACCGCAAAAAAAAAATTAAAAGACGAGAGACATGCGTTGCCAATCGCCAAAGTTTGCAGCAGGTTAAAACAAAATTAAGAAGGACTGCATGCGTGCTCCAACGCAGTGACCCCATTGCGAAACCGATTTCAACGAAGGCATATGTCAACGTGCACTTGACGTTTCTGCGAAGATCGAGCTTCATTTTGATAAAAAGAATATATGGTTTGATGTATCTGAAGTTTACACGGGGGAAATATGAGATAAAAAAATGTATCTCGGAGAAAACCTCACCGCCAAACCGGCGGATGCGGACAAAAACTGAACGGCATTTGAGCCTAAGCGGAGAAAAGCTCACCGATTTTGTATTTTTCTTTTCACATGGAGGCTGTTGGATCATGCGTAACATATATCAATTCATTATCATTAAAATTTGTCATCTTTGTAAAATAATGTTGTTTTTTTTTAAATATTTGTTAAGCTTATCGGTTAAATTGCTCAAAAGTTAATAATTACGGCCGAGTGTTTTCTGTGGTTTACTCTCTATAGGCAACGAATGCCTAACTGAAAAGTTTGTGAATTTGAAGAACAGGAAAAGGTTACAAAAATTTATAAAATCTGTCTAGAACCTAAAAAGCAAAAGCTGTGAATGCCGAAAATCCGAAAGTGCATGCGTAACAACGCGGTGCCCGGAGATCTATTTGAAGCTTTTGTTAACCTTTGAAAACAGGATGGAAGGGTCAGTAGGATATTTTCATATCGTTCTTCCACGGACTTGCACGTTTTCTAGCCGTTTGTGCTGGTGTTTCGACACGTTTCCTTTGTGGGATAGTGCGCTTCTACGGCGAGCCACCCATGACCTTCAGGGCAATGCAGTGTCACCGTTGTTACTCGTGACCTCTATGAGAAGTAGTCTTCTGTAAGGCAGCGAATTGGGCGAGTTGGTAAACGTTAGACATGATGCAAACCGTTCAAACAACGAAGACAGAGGGAAGACAACAGACATGACAGGCCGAAGCTTTTCTCGCAACTAAAGTTTTGGAGTGAAAATAACAGAATGAAAACAGCGCAGCCGACACTGATTACATCAACAAACAGATAGTTATCTATCAGGCACCAGACAATCTTCGGAGCTGAAGCGGTTCACAGACCGCTATTCATATTAGCTCCCAAGAAACACACCTCTTTATCTAACAGAGCTACCGACGGTGCACTCTGAAGCTGAAATTGTGGTCCTTTTTACGGGTGTCCGATGTTCTGATCTTATACTTGCGGCGTCTTTAATATATAAAATGAGTGTTTACTGATTTCTTATATGCCTAATGAACTTGAGAAATAATAAAAACAAGAGGAAAATTATTTTTAATGAAATGACGCATTTTAATTGTGTTAAATGGCCACGTGTGACGCACAATCCGCTAAGCTAAGAAAAAAAATTGGTGAGCTTTTATCCGCATCCGCATAAAGGCCGGTGAGCTTTTCTCCGCATCTGCCGGTTTTGTAGGGAGCTTTTTTTCCGGCGAGCTATTCTCCGGTAAGCTTAACTCCGGTGAGTGCTTCTCCGCTGCCCAAGAAAACAAGGCTAGAACATTTTAAAATTCAGAATAACTGATTTCTACCACTAGCTTACAAACCAGAAAATTAGTTGGAGTGAATACTACTCGTCTCGTACCTCAATTTTAATATTTATCTATAATGCGTACCCGCCCCGAGACCAGCAAAAACATTCTTCATCTTCTATATGGCATTCGTGTAAGTATACAAAGTAACAAAATAATAAAAAGTTCAAAATTCAACAGACGTATTTCACTTCGGTCGGCGCCATGTTATTCCCCTTAATGCGATCCTTGAACTACATGGATTCGCACTTGACTACCTAAATAATATATGAAAGTTAAAAAATAAGCTTAGCCAGGCATTGCTGCGCCAGCACCATCCTGCAATTTTTCTTACAATTTTTGTTGATGAGTCATGTTCATACCAGCCCCCTTCTGCTTTTTTCTGACTGTTTGCTGCCAAGGCCCCATAGGTCAAAAACAGCATAAATGATGTTTTGCTGAACGAATGTAACATTTTTCTACATATGTTTATTACTTTTTTGGATGGTTACAGCGAAACAATCAAATCGGAGAGTTCTAAATGTGATAAATACTAGGTCCCTCAACTGTTTTCAGCCGTTCGCTTTTGTTCTGGCAATAAAAAATATTTGTTTGCAGGTTCGTTCAATTCGGTTCATTCCAATATACCGAGTAACTCTAACAACGTTTTTTTTTTTGTTTTTTTTTAATATTTGCGAAAAGCAGAAGTTGAGGTCATGACAAATAAAGCTTTTAACGATGAAAAAAAAAAAGGTTTGGATGCAGTTTTGATGTTGTGAAAAGAGAGATTTCCGGTCGATGGTCACGATTCTGGTATTTGTTATAATGATGATGCACTGAAAAGGTCTGTAGCCGGTTCAAATGTTTACGAACTCATTTTTTCCCAGGAGATATAGAAGAAGGCCCTTGACGCTACAAAGTCAGTGAGCACCGGCTGACTTCTCACAAGCGGTTCGGCGGACTTGCTAAGGTAACATAGAACGAAGTATTATTTAGTCGCATTTATTTCATTTCGAATTGTCCCTGGTTGTGGTATGGTACTTGTTTGTACGATTGTGACTTCAGTCTCCACGAGCTCATAGCTGCAGGTTTATTGCTTGTTCACATAGAGCGGTGCTCTTTGAAGAATGAAATGGCTTTATGTTGCAAAACAACGACCTCTATTACCTACATTTTCCCCATTGATTCTTTTGCCCCCTACGATCAAGTTACAATGCTCAATTTACAATTAGGAGTGCCGAGACCAAAACCACGCAGAAAGAAATATAAAGTTTATAAGCTACTCTGTGCGCTTCCGTCAGTTGCTGGAGGCGGAGACAGCCTTGTTCAGAAAGATGGTATCAAGACATCTTTCATAATTAGAGTATTTTAAGGTTCCCTTAAGCTTTTTTGGAATATGAACCTTAGAGTTCTAACATATTTAATCATAGCGTTCTTGAAAGAGAAAAATACAGGGTAACCAGGCAGATTCGCAGCAAAATGTTCCGCATGGTAAAGTGTAAAATACCGCAGAATTCGACAGGATTCGGCATTTCTGAATTTGATCACGTCTTCCAAATTTGCCGGAGGTGAAAAACAAAAAGTCTACCTGAAAGTTACATTTGTTGCATGCTCTCCGCACTGGGAATCTCCGAGATCAAAACGCAGTCAACCTCATGATGTGGCGCACCACCTGCGGGTGTTTTCGTAAATATTGTGTGTGACCCTTCGAAGTTACACAGTATTTTATTGAATTCAAACGGATTGATCAAAAATGAGCTTCCGGCTAGCATTTTTTCCTCATGTCTGACGTTTGCGATTACAGCTGGTCAAGTTTGTTCATAGGAGCCCTAGACTTCGCTCCCAAGATGCGGGGTGCTCGAAGGTTACTGGTCCTTGCACTAGGTAAGTGGAAAAATAAAAGCACGAGAGGAAATACCGCTAAATCTGTTTGACAAAATATCCGAAAACCGCTCTAACTTCGTAGTACTAAACGGTCATGTAACCCGAAAGCAATTTCAGCAAAACAATATTTCCTATTTACATAAATCCAATACTAACATATTCGAAGAAATGAAATACGTTTACAGTCGCCTGTAACGCCGAATTCGAGCGCAGCACTTGAGGAGGAGGAAAAGAAGGTACGAAGAGGAGGCTATGCCCCTCTTCCTCATCCGTACCCTCCTCTCCTTCTCTAATGCCCCCCCCCCCCCCTTTAGCGGGAAATTTTCGCAAAATTTCCCTCTAAATTAAGCGGAAAAAATTGCCCCTAAATTTAGCGGGGAATTCTTTTCGCTAAAGTTAGCGGGAATTTTTTTCCGCTAAATTTAGCCGAGAATTTTTTTCGCTAACCATAGCGCGAATTTTCTTTCTGCTAAGCTTATCGGGTCATTTTTTCCCCTAAATTTAGCGGGCAAATTTTTTGGTTATATTTTTTTTTTAGCGGGACAAACTTTTAGCGGGAAAATTTCCCCCTAAAAATTTGTCCCACTAATTTTAGCGAGGAAAATGTTCCACTAAATTTAACGGGTAATTATTTCCGCTAGATCTAGTGGGGAATTTTTTCTGCTAAATTTAGCGGGGAAATTTTTTCTCCACATCTAGCGAGATTTTTTTCCGCAAAACGTTTTTGATAAAATTTGCAAGATCTCTCCGCTAGGTTCAGCCGGAAGTTTTTTCCCCTAAATATAGGGGTCACGAGTGACGTCACGATTGATCTTCGTGATATCGCAGGTGACGTTACGTGTGACGTCAATATGGGAAACGTACCATAACGCAACGCGCGGTTATGCCGACACCAATGGCGACGCCGACGCCGCTCAAGCCGAAAACGGGCACCTTAGAGCTGCGCTTTAATAAAAATAAAAAATAAAAATAAAAAAGGAACCAACAATTTGATTGGGATTTCAATTTCGGTTAAAACTTTTTTTTTCATATTTGAATGTGGCGAATACTGAACGCAGTGCATCTAAGGTACTGCATCTAAGGCGCAGTACCTTAGATGCTCGGATCATTTTTATGGTGGCGGCGCCTACGGCCCCACGCGTTAGAACTGACTGGGAATCTGGGAAGAAGTTGGTTTTCAAATATGTAAGAAGAACAGTAATAATGCTCTGTAAGCATCCCCCCCTTATGGCAGCACCGTGAATATTCACCTTCGTGCATCATCCTTATACCTCAAGTTTGCAACCGTCTCTTTCCAGTCTCTCTGTACGTCCCAAACGACCACACGACCTGCTTCAATCCTGAGGTCATCTACAGCGTTTTCTCCGCCAAAATGTAGCGCTAGTGAACCGATCCAGATGCCAGAATTGAAGCACTAACCTTTCATTTATTCAAACTTAAAATTAGGATTTATAAAATTGTAATAGAACAATAACGCCATTTTTCGCACGCTTTTTTTTTTAATAAATGAAGCAATAGTGCTCTATGAATTCTAGAGATTTGACAGTCAATATTTTCCAATATATGTAAATATATATATATATATATATATATATATATATATGTATATATTGTTATGTATCAATGCACAGTATCCACTTCCGAAACCGTTCCAGTCACCTGCGGCCAGTCCCGCGTACGCTCGCTCTTCGCAGAACTTCAACAGCTGCTCCACATGTGCCAGTCCCGCCAGTCTTCCAGTTCTTTGGTCCCTCGGACGATACTCATTGGCCCCCACTGTCCCCACCACCAAGAAAGGTCCGGAACGTCTTGGAGCCAGTTTTGCTGCCACTCCTTTGCTGGCATCACTGAGGGTGTGCAGGTCGCGTAGTACTGTGTCACCTATTTGGAACTCCGACTGCTGTCGGGTTCGATTGTAGTAACGCCGCTGTTGCTCTTGCGCTTTTCTTTGGTTCTCCAGAGCAAACTCATACGCGTCCTGTAGTCTAGACGTCAAATCTGCCACGAAGCCCGGCGTACCCCTGATTGGTAAAGGGAGTTGGCCGGGGTTTTGTTCCCAAGGGCAGCGGAGCTGGCGCCCATAACACAAAAGGGCAGGTAAGTACCCTGTGGTGACGCTCTCACAGGTTCGCATTGCAAAGGCCACCTCTGGGAGATGTTGGTCCCAGTCACGGTGGGCACTGCAATATGCGATCAGGCACTGCTTTACTGTCGGATTATGCCGCTCCACCAGCTGTCCTGCTGGGCGGTATGGCACCGTGTGGCGGTCTCTGATGCCAAGGTGTTTCATTACCGCTTTCCACAGGTTTGGCACAAAGACACGCCCATTGTCACCAGAGATGCTCTTGGGGAAGCCATGTCGACAAAACACTTCCAGCATTCTTTCTAATATGGCCTTGCTAGTCGGAGCTCGAAGCGGGAATAGCTCCACAAACTTGGTAAATTTGTCGATGAGGTCCACACTCAGCTCTGCCATGGGTTCCCCTGCCCAAGTGCTGACCATCAGTCCGTCTGGCTTCTGGCGGCGAGGCTTCAGTGTCTGTCATGAATGGCAAGACTTACATACCGAGACACATCGGATCTCATGCCTAGCCAAAAATACCTCTCGGACACTCGTATCAGTGTCTTGAAATAACCTAGGTGGCCACTTAGAGGGTGATCATGTGACAATTGGAACACTGTTTGGCATAGTTGTTTGGGCATCCAAAGGAGTCTTCTTTCGCCTGCAATCTTCAGCAGCAGTCCATCATGATCCAGTTCGCTGTCCTCAGCCATATTCCGAATCTGGCATGCTTCTGCAGAGTCAGTCGGTAGGGTGCCGTCCTTGAGATAGGTAATCAGCTTGATGATCCCAGGGTCCTTTCGCTGTTCGTCAGCAAGCTCGGATGCACTGAGGAGGGGTGAGATGTCGGTCTCCTGGACCATCGCATTCTTCTCGAACCGGACCCGGTATTCTGTTTCCACGGTGTCAAGGGGGAACCATTCGTTGTCAGTCGCTCTTGTCTCCGAGCCTAATGTAGCTGGGGCGGGGAAACGGCTCAGCGCGTCCGCTGGGATGTTGGCTTTTCCCCGTCGATGCCTGATGAGGCAATCAAATCCCTGCAGGCGCAGCACCCATCGACGCACCCTGCTTGAAGTTTGGTCCGTGGTGAACATCCACCTAAGAGAGGTGTGGTCAGTGTGGATCTCAAACTTGGTGTGCTCCAAATAGGGGCGGAATTTGTCAACGGCCCACACTACCACCAGACACTCCCACTCCTGCACCGTGTAGTGCCTCTCCGCTTCCTTCAGGGCTCTGCTGATGAACGACACGGGCCTCAGCCTCCCTACAGTCTTCTGTAAGAGAACTGCCGCAATGCCCCTCCCACTGGCATCCGTTTCCACCACAAATGGCCGGTTGAGATCTGGGAGTGCAACCACCACGTCACCAGCCAGCATAGACTTGAGCTTACGAAATGCCTCCTCTTGAGGGTTCCTCCAACACCACGAGACCTTCTTCTGCAGGAGGAAGGACAGTGGCTGAGCCACCTCGGAGAACTTCGGCAGGAAGGTGCGGTAGTACCCCGCCAATCCTAGGAAGGCCTGAAAATCCTTGACTGTTCGTGGGGTTGGAAAGTCCCTGACGGCCGCAACCTTATCAGGATCAGGTCGGCACTCTCCCGGCGAGATGATGTGCCCCAGGAACTTTAGTGATCGCCTGCAAGTTTGTGTCTTCTTAGGGTTGATGGTCAATCCAGCATGTGTGATCCTGCCCAAGACCTCTTCAATATGCCTCAGATGCTCTTCGAACGAACTTGAGTATACTAGCACATTGTCCAAAAAGGCCATACAAAACTTCTGCTTTATCCCCGCCAGTACTTTGTCCATGAGGTTTTGAAATGTAGCTGGTCCACCAGCCACACCAAAGGGCATCCTCTTAAACTCAAACGTACCTTGGTGGCATATAAAAGCAGTCTTGGGGACATCCTCGGAGCGAACAGGGATCTGGAGGAAGCCCTGCGACAAATCAAAGCTGGTGAACCATTGGGCTCCGCCCAGCTGTGGAAGTACCCAGTCTGTCCTGGGCATCGGGTACACCGGAACCTTGGTTTTGGCATTCAGTGGACGGTAGTCCACTGCCAGCCGGTACCCTCCAGACTTTTTTGCGACCAGGACTGGGGCACAGGACCACTGACTGGAGCTTGGTTGGATCAAGTCCTGGTGCAGCAAATCTTCCAGGCAGGCATCCATAATCTGTCTTTTGTGGGAGTTAACCGGGCGAAGCCTACAGCGCGTTGGCAGAGAACTCCCCGTGTTGATACTGTGCTCCATCAGTCCGGTACAACCAGGGCGAGCGTCAAAAATCTTATCAAATCTTTGTAGTAGGGCCAAAATTTCCGGATGTTCAGTGCCATGTTGCTGAACTGCGTCCTCCTCCGAGGGCTGCTGGGCGTCTTGATTCTGGTCGGGTTCCTGGTGTGCGACTTGATGAGGCTCTGCAAACAACTCCTGCAGACTGTACACCTCCTCACCCAGCCG
The DNA here is from genome assembly GCF_016920785.2 of Ixodes scapularis. Taxonomy (NCBI): domain Eukaryota; kingdom Metazoa; phylum Arthropoda; class Arachnida; order Ixodida; family Ixodidae; genus Ixodes; species Ixodes scapularis. The sequence continues at coordinate 61,694,138 of NW_024609836.1, forward strand.
GGGATGGACTGGCGCCCTAGAGCCAACGTCCCGGACAAAGGGGATTAGGGCCTATGGTTCATTGCCCAGAGTCCAAGAGTTCAGAGACACATGAACCGAGATGTTAGTGGCATTCAGAAAATCCCTACCAAGTACAATGTCTCGGCAGAGGTCTGGCATATGCAGGAATCGCTGCTTCCTGAATCCTCCGGGCCAGTGTATTCTGCACCTAGTTGAATGCGCAATCTCGGACCAGCCCGCTGCAAGACGTAGGCCTCGTCGTTCCTCCTTAACGCCCACACCAGTGGTTGTGGCTGCCTCCATTGCTTCATCTTCCATTAAGCTGACGCTAGACCCCGTGTCAAAAAGCGCCTTGAATGTGAACTTCCCAATACGAAGCTCTAACAATGGCTCCTTGCCGCCGGCTGTTGCAGCTACCTGCACTGTGGTGTCGTAGAGGCCCGCCGGAGTGGCCTCTGTTGTGGCAGCAGCTAGCGCCACGTACCGGGCTGCCGCCTCGTGGGACAGCGTGCAGCGGGCACGGGACAGTTGGAATGCTGGCAGGCCGATCTCGGCTGAGGGCCGCGTTTGCTCCGTCATTTTGTGTGTATACTTCTGTACATATAAACCTGTAACAACTGGCGACGAGGAGAAACGTGAGTGAACAGTCTTGTTCTGTACCGGGCCGGCGCCATGCCGAAGTTGGAAGCATTTACTGGAGAGGGTGGGGACGCGTGGCAAGAGTACGTTGAAGTTTTGCAGCAACACTTCATCGCTCACAGCGTTACGGCGGACAAACACCGTGCAGTATTCCTGAGTTCGTGCGGAAGACCGACCTATTCCCTGCTCCGGAGGTTGGCGGCACCCAGACGCCCAAGTGAAGTTCCACTCAGCGAAAGTTTACAGCTGCTCACGGATTATTATGCACCAAGACCGTCCGTGATTGCTCAACGCTACCACTTCTATTGCCGAACGCAAAACGAAGGTGAAGCAACTAAGGATTTCGTCGTCAAGCTACGTAAGCTGGCGGATCCATGTGAGTTCGGTCGGGAGCTGGACAACAATCTAAGAGACAGACTCGTCCACGGCATTCGGAACGACCTCATGAGAAAACGCCTTTTGGAGGAGCCCGAATTGACACTGGACCGAGCCGTACAGATTGTTTCGAGCATGGAGGCAGCGGCCAAGGGAGCGGAACTGATGACTGGCCAGGCGGCAGGGACGGCTCTGCATCGAGTATTGAGTGCCAGGAAGGCGGCCGACGACTGTCATCGTTGTGGTGGTCGGCACCATGAGTCTGCGTGCAGATTCCGAAGGTTAGAGTGCTTTTCTTGCCAGAAGAAAGGACATGCGGCTAGGAAGTGCCCGTCCAAGCAGAAATCAATGAATTCGGAGGACACAACGGTCTCTGGCAGACAGCATGGCGGCGACCGGGCGGGAAACAACGCCCGACGAACCGTGATGGCGGTGGAGACAGCGTTCGACGACGAAGCTGGAGGGACAGACGTCGACAGCTTGTGGTTACTGGAGCACGGGTCGGCGGAGGATGCTGCTGTAGTTGCGCAAACCGAAGTCGTGAACGTTCTGGAGCCACGAGTACCGCCGATATGTGCTATGGTAACGGTTGAGGGTCAGACGGTGCGTATGGAAGTTGACACGGGGGCCGTCTGCTCGTTCATGGATGAGGTGGAGTTCAAACGGTGTTTCCCGACAGTGACTCTTCAACCGTCCGACGTCAAGTTGCGAGGATATTTCGGACAACAGGCGGCGGTTGCCGGGAAGGCCATGGTGGCTGCCGAGTTCGCAGGAAGGCACGCTGAGTTGCCTTTGTCCGTGGTCAGAGGAGGGTCCCGGGCTCTTCTTGGGAGGAATTGGGCGAGAGCTTTTGGCATGCCGCTCGACAGTCTGCTAGACGTCCACCGCGTCGACAGTGCGGAGGATTGGGTCGGCAAATTCCCAGTACTGTTTGCGGAGGGACTTGGTACCCTTCGTGATGTTAAGGCAAAGATAAGAGTGCCGGAAAACGCCAGACCAAGGTTTTTTAGGCCAATAGCGGTGCCGTTCGCACTTCAGGATTTGGTGGCGCAAGAGCTCCAGCGGTTGCAGCGTGAAGACATCCTGAGTCCGGTGCGCACATCAGAGTGGGCAGCACCGCTGGTTCCAGTTCTGAAGAAGGATGGAAAGATCCGGCTGTGTGGGGACTTCAAGATTACCGTGAACCAGGCGGCAGACACTGAAACGTACCCAGTGCCGCGGGTGGAAGAAATCTAAACCAAGTTGGCGGGAGGCATGAAGTTCTCAAAATTAGATATCCGGGACGCCTACCAACAAGTAGAGTTGGATGAAGCATCAAAGACGTATGTAACTATTAACATCCAGCAAGGACTTTTCCAGTATAACCGGCTTCCGTTTGGTGTGGCTTCGGCGCCTGCAGTGTTTCAACGGGAGATGGAAAACCAGTTGCAAGGTTGTGACAAGGTGGTCGTCTATTTTGATGACGTTCTAGTGACGGGCGTGACGGAGGAAGAACATCGCCGGAACCTAGAAGAGGTATTGCGGCGTCTAAGCACTGCAGGATTGAAGCTGAAGCGGCAAAAGTGCACCTTCGGGGCGTCGAGCGTCGAGTACCTGGGCTACGTCATCGACAAGGATGGCCTGCATCCGGCACCCCAGAAGGTCGAGGCCATTGTCCAAGCACCCCAGCCAACGGATGTACGTGAACTACAAAGTTACTTGGGTCTTCTTAACTTCTACCGAAGGTTTTTGCCGAACTTGTCATATGTGCTGCATCCGCTGCACCAGTTACTCAAGAAAGGAACATCTCGGAAGTGGAGTCGTGAGCAAGCGGCAGCATTTGAAACCAGTAAGAAGTTGCTGACGTCTGCTGATGTGCTCATTTATTACGATCCCAAGTTGCCGTTGCTACTATGTTGCGATGCGTCGCCGTACGGCCTTGGAGCAGTGTTGGCACATCGAATGCCAAATGGTGCAGAGCGACCTGTGGCGTTTGCTTCAAGGAGGTTAACAGCAGCAGAGAAGAAATATAGCCAGTTGAACAAGGAGGCTCTGGCAGTGATGTTCGGGGTGATGAAATTCCACCAATACGTCTGGGGAAGGTTATTTGAAGTATTTACAGACCACAAGCCATTTTTAGGTCTGATTGGGCCGGACTGCCGCATTTCGCTCCAGAGTTCACCGCGGATAATTCGGTGGGCGTTGACACTGAGTGGCTACAATTACAAGCTGTCCTACAGGCCAGGTGCCAGTTTGGGTAATGCAGATGCCCTGAGTCGACTGCCACTACCAGCCAAAATGTTGGAGGGGTCAAGAGTTCTAGATGTATTCATGCTCGAGGGGACATACCGAAAGGTTCTGTCGGCCGCAGTATTGGAGGCGGCGACTGGCCGAGACCCAGTGCTGGCGTCGTTACGTACGGCGTTGTGGACTGGCCGCCTTCCACCATTCGGAGCTGAGTGGCGGCCATTTGTAAACCGCATGGAGGAATTCTCGGTGATGGACGGCTGCGTGCTACAGGGGAACCGTGTGGTGGTTCCTGCTTCGCTACGAGCGGCAGTGTTGGATCTGTTACACGAGAGTCACCCGGGGGTGGAGAAGATGAAGCTGGTGGGACGAAGTCACGTTTGGTGGCCGGGCATCAATGATGACATCACGGCCAGAGTGGGCAGATGTGCGGTTTGCCAAGTGCATCGGAAGGCTCCACGGGCAGTGCAGCAGACACCGTGGCCCTTCCCGGAGCGTCCGTGGTCACGTCTCCATGTGGATTTCGGGGGACCTTTTCAAGGTGTCTACTTCTTGGTGTTGGTGGACGCGTTCTCCAAGTGGGTGGAAGTAGTCCGCGTGCCGTCACCGTCGGCAGAGGCTACCGTGAAATGCCTGAGGTCCATCTTCGCAAGTCATGGGTTGCCAGGTGTGATACTAAGTGATAATGGTCCCGTATACACAAGCGCACAGTACAAGTTGTTTCTGGACCGTAACGGGGTCAGGCCAATACTTATCCCTCCATACCATCCCGCCTCGAACGGCGCCGCAGAAAGGGTGGTACAGACTGTGAAAGAAAAACTCAAGAAGTCCGCGCCTGGGGATTTCGAGTGTCAGATCGCAAGAGTGCTGTTCACGTACCGGACAACACCACATGGTCTTACCGGACGCACCCCAGCAGAGCTGCTCATGGGTCGGCGCTTGAAAACAGCACTGGACTTATTGCGGCCGGATCTTCGGGGCAAAGTGCAGTTCCGACGGTTGCAGCAAAAACCATACAGTGACCGGTCAGCACAAGCACAGCCGGTACCCCGGCCGGGAGATGCTGTTTGGGCCAGGAATTTCAGGCCGGGACCTCGTTGGGTACCTGCGATTTCTAAGGCGACCACCAGCGCATCGTCGGCCGAGGTTCAGCTGACAGATGGCTCAGTTTGGAACCGTCATGGAGACCACCTGCGGCATCGGGTCACGGAGGCTGGACTAATGGATGACGAATCGGGAGAGCATCTGCCGCAGTCCATCGGGCAGCAACTAGAGGAGGCAGATGGGGCAGCTCCAGATGGGTAGGTGGAGCTGGCGAGCGACTTCCGGTCCGGCATCACAGAAAAACCAGGGCTGTCCGTCAGCCCAGCAGGCAACTGTCGCCCAGAGGTTCCAGTAGCTCAACAGTCTCCAGCACTTCGAAAATCTACGAGAGTCCGAAAGCGAGGTGCCAAGAGTTTCCCTGGCACCTCACTTGCATGTGGCCAAGCTGGCCACACTTGAAACAGCGTGGTGAGCCCTGGTGTCTAGCTGTGGGACATTGTCGTTGCATATGTCCGATGCCGCCACAACGATGGCACTGGATCTGTGGAAGCTGGTTGGTTGCTGGGTACTGGTGAAGACTGCTGTGCAGGCCCGTGTGGTGGATCATTCTTACTGCTCCGACTGCACTCAGCTGGTCTCGATAGTATGATGGCTGGAGGGATGCCGGATGCAGGGGCCAGGCCTGGCTAGAAACTGGTGGTGGCACTGGTGCCGCTGCCACCGCAGCACTTTGAGCTGGTGCATGAGTCGTTGCACTCTTGCTGTAGAAGGCACGGTCCCGTGCAACTTGGTTGGTGGGCTGTGGCGGGGGAACATACTGCACCCGCCGCCATACTCTTTCCATTAGCCCATCCGCTGCCTGCGCAAGCTCTTTCAAGCTGGCAAAGGTCTTACCTGCACAGAAGTCTTGGAACTGATGGTGCATTTGCTCCAACACCCGCTCGACTTTTTCGGCCTCAGTCACATCGTCGCCGATCCTGTCATAGTACGAGGCTATAACATAGATGAACTGTTTAAGGTTCTCCTCCGGGTGTTGAGTTCGGAGCCTCAGTTCTTGTTTTAGGCGTTTCTTTTCGTCGACGGGTGCGAACTCCTTTCGGAAAGCGGTAGCAAACGTTGACCAGTCGGCGAAGTCCTCTGTGAACCGAAAGCACAGTTTCGCGCTCCCTTGGAGGGCTGCAGGTACGACCCGCCTAAGCCGGTCCTCGAGTTTCACGCTGTGAACGAGGCAAAAGTTCTCCAGGTGGTCCAAGAACTCATCTGGCGACTGAAAATCTCCGAAACCGATGAATTTCGGCGGCTGAACGGGGACCAGTCGTGGGCGCGTCGAGTCTTGGTCATCCGTTGTGCTGGCCTCAGTGACAGCCGCCGCAACGAAGGGCGCCGCTCCCTCTTCCGTGGCTCCTATCGGAGTAGCAAACAAAAGCTCACGAACGTGGGCCGCGATCTTCTCCCGCTGTAGCGGTGTCCCGTCTGTTTGTCGCAGCAGTGTCTGAAGAAGCACCGGCGGTACGAACACCGACGGTTGGTTCATTTTAAGCAACGGACGAGCCCCCACTTGTTATGTATCAATGCACAGTATCCACTTCCGAAACCGTTCCAGTCACCTGCGGCCGGTACCGCGTACGCTCGCTCTTCACTGCCGCTTCTTCCTCTCTACTCTCGTTCCCCCGCGCATCCACGGGACGGGCCCGTTCGGTGCCGCGCTATCCCTCACAATATATATATATATATAGATATATATATAACTTTTTAATCAAATAGCGATTAGTGATGATCTAGTTACGAGCGATAGCCCTACATTTGGAAGGCGAATGAGCATACGGCGATGTGCAGTTTATTTTTCTGGTAAAAAAATACCTATGTGAGATTTTTTGGGGGGACACCCTGTACAACATCCGCGTTTCGCTGCCTTATAATGGGCAGTGCGCATGTTCACTCCGCTATTTTGTAGTGATGTAGACCATTTTTAGTGAAAGTTAGTCAATGTTACTCCGGACGGAACTCAGACTATAGTTATTAAAACTCAAGATTCAATGGACGTGGCGACTCTCGAGCGTATGAATATTGGTTTCGCAGCCAATGAGATGGAAGCGTTAGCCAATAAGAACACTGGGTACCAATGACAAAGGAAGAAGCCTGAACATAATGAGTCATGTGCTTTTAAAGATCTTAGTGACTATACTAAATATGCGGACAAAAGCTTGTAACGTCTCAATTGAAAAGAAAAGACAAAGATTGTACGGAAAATGCCTACTGTATAGTTCACATGAGTTGATTTGACGTATACATTTACTTTTTTTCAGCCCTGTCCCTCATTCTCAACACCGTGGTTGCTGTCAGGGCAATGCAAAGCAAATCCCAGGTGTGGAAGGACCAAAAGGGAGAGCCTGGGACGAACGGCGACGGGGGCCCAGGATCGCAACAGGCCAAACAACAGGCAGAAGGAAGCGGTCCTAACCAGGGCCGTTCGGACAGACAGCCTGGGACAAACGGCGGCGGCGGCCCGGGATCACAACAGGCCAAACAACAGGCAGGAGGAAGCGTTCCTAACCAAGGCCGTTCGGACAGACAGCCTGGGACAAACGGCGGCGGGGGCCCGGGATCACAACAGGCTAACGAACAGGCAGGAGGAAGCGTTCCTAATCAGGGCCGTTCGGAGAGACAGCCTGGGACAAACGGCGGCGGCGGCCCGGGATCACAACAGGCCAAACAACAGGCCGGAGGAAGCGTTCCTAACCAAGGCCGTTCGGACAGACAGCCTGGGACAAACGGCGGCGGGGGCCCAGGATCACAACAGGCCAAACAACAGGCAGGAGGAAGCGTTCCTAACCAAGGCCGTTCGGACAGACAGCCTGGGACAAACGGCGGCCGAGGCCCGGGATCACAACAGGCCAACCAACAGGCAGGAGGAAGCGTTCCTAACCAAGGCCGTTCGGACAGACAGCCTGGGACAAACGGCGGCGGGGGCCCGGGATCTCAACAGGCCAACCAACAGGCAGGAGGAAGCGTTCCTAACCAGGGCCGTTCGGACAGACAGCCCGGGACAAACGGCGGCGGAGGCCCGGGATCACAACAGGCCAACCAACAGGCAGGAGGGAGCGTTCCTAACCAGGGCCGTTCGGACAGACAGCCTGGGACAAACGGCGGCAGGGGCCCAGGATCACAACAGGCCAACCAACAGGCCGGAGAAGGCGGCCCTAACCAGGGTCGTTCGGACAGGCAGCCTGGGACAAACGGCGGTGGGGCTCAGGGGTCAGCATGGTGGCGTTAGCAATGATGTGGAAAGAACCCCAGCTCATGCGGTGCCGGGGCACACGAATGACGAAACAACACAAGGAACGCCTTTGGGTTTAATTGTTCTCAGACGAATTCGATCGGAGTACATGTGCGAGCTGTGTACTCGATTGAATATGACAGACGAAACGGTGGTGGATATGTCGTTGTTTTTATGCAGAGAAATAATCATCTTTGGTTTGGGCTTGTTCGCTTCAATCGGGTAATATTCCTACTCATTACTGTTCATTGTCTTAAAAGAAAGTATATATAATTCAGGCTTCTTTTGTAGTGTGAGGACATGTTTAATCAGGAGAAAAATGTATTCAAAGCAACCCTGAGATGTAGGAACAATAAAAAGCGGAAAGAAAACTTGCCTCACTTTTTACCTGACTTCTCTGGAGTAATGCATGAATTAAAATCTGCATGGTTTTCATTTAGGGTAAGAAAATAATTTGCATTGCAGCCCATGCCCATCCGATTTCTCATAAAAAATTATTTTTCAGTCTATCGCGTAGATTTCTGCACGAAAATAAAATTGTAGTTTGTTGTGTTTCAGACAAGTATAGTTACACGTGCAAAGATGACACTTGTAAGGCAATGTTAACATGCGTACTTTAAGCCAACTCCCTGTTCAATCTCGGCAGAGTTTTCGTGAAGAGCTTGTTGCTGCCCTTCACGATGCACGCGCCATTTCCGTGGGTGACCTCCCATTTTATGCCATTGCGGCTTGGCGAAATCTGCCTGAGTGTCATGTCTGTCGCAGCATATATAGTGCAAAAGGACATGTTCCAGATCCAAAATACTTGGATTAAAAGTGGTTCCACGAAGGCAGTTTTCTAAGAACAAACTTTATTTTGCGGTGCACACACTGCGAAACATGCGCAGCGATAGCCACATTCGGTTCTTTTTTTTTTTTTTGAGAAATGTACATTTTATAATTCAGCAAAGCGCACTCTCAAGTGAAGCTAATTGAAAATGAAACGTTAATATAGCATCCAAAAAAAAAATACTTCGTCATCCTTATCTCCTCAGCCCGCCTTTCAAAAATTAAAACTCATTAGTTGATAATGATTAGCAAGTGTCACTTATTTGTAAAAATGGTGCAAGTGCTCAGGCGAGTTCGTGCTAGCTAATCATGTCGTTTAACACGGGACCACCCCTGCCCGTTTCGATCTGGATGAGCATCGTACCGGCGTGCGGTCTTTTATCACTACTGCGTGGTGCACGTTAAAGACCCCAGGCTAGCGGTTGTACCGCACTGGCTAAATTTCTCATCTACAGCGAGTGACTCGTCGCAACTTTAAATGGCAGACCAACAACACGCTGTATAAATATCCCCACAACCCAATTATTATTATTATTAACACGGGAGACCGTGTGGCTTAAACTGAAAAACATTTAGTCGACGGAACAGACACAAAAGGGAACGTCTCACACTCAGCTAACTAAATTATTTCTCAAGCATCCTCTATATACGCCCCTAAGGAACGTGGCTTCTCGTCGGACTCTTCGGCGTGGAGGCTTATAAAGCTTTTGACAGCAGAATATATCTTGGCGACATCGGTGCTGGTCACACGTCTGTGCGTCATTTTGCCCCATGTCGTAAGAACAGCACAGACGCGTTTCGTACCCGGCAGGAACATCTTCTCGTCCCTGTCTCTCATGCGCGATCTTTTTTTGTACGCCAATTTTACACACAAGTTGGGGTGCTTCGTCTCCCTCGATCAGGCCAAGGCCTTCGATCGAGTCCGGCACTGTTTTTTGTTTCAAGTTTTAAAAGTTTTTATTTTTTTTTATTTTACGACAGCTTTATAACCTTGCTTCAATCTGTACAGGGGACTGCCAAGCCATCTCCAAGTAAATGGACGGATCCTTGCTCCCTTTTCCGTAAATATGGGAGTGTGGCAGGGTTGCCCTCTGTCACCCCTGCTTTATGCCCCAAAGTCTGGATCCTCTCCTCCGACGCTTCGTGTTTTGCTCCCGCATACACTGCTTTCCGTTACCTGGCCGCGGTGATGTCGCTTTTAGCGCGTACGCCAACGACGCCAGTTTGTTTTAGCGTGACTAACTTAGATCTGAATGTGCTGCAAAGTTTTTCTCAGAGTACGGTTTCCTTTCGGGAGAGCGTTTAAACACCTCCGAAAGCCAAGCTCTTGGTTTTGTAGCCTCCCCTCTCTCCTTATATGTAGACATTCAAACTATAGCCGTGGTTCGCGTCCTAGGGGTGATTTTTGACTAATGTGTAGTGTCGCCACGCCCTTCGGAGACTATAAACTCTACGCTAGAGGGCCAAGTTGTCGTGGCGAAAACGTTTGGATTGTCGCTTCGTGACAGAGCGTATCTTGTGAGAGCGTCTTTTGCAGCCAAGTTTTCTAAGCGGCCCACGTCGGCCTTCCGCCACCGCGGTTCGGCCGGCGTATAACGACCCGCCTTTTTAAGTTTTACTTGAGCCAGGGCACGGAGCTCGTGACCAGGGCCGTCCTCCGTCTCTCGACGTCACTGGGAGGAATGGGAATGCCTTGTATCAACACCAGGTCGCGAGTATTCGCGCTCCGCACCATCTTGGCGGTGCTTGACGACAGAGAACGCCCGATGGACTGTTTGGCCTTGTATTTCTTCAGTCCCTCGCGTCGTAGGCTCGTACCTCGGACCCTGGGCAACCTCTACCCAAGCGCTCAGATACACCCCCTTTCTACCAAACGGTGCTTACTTTTCAAGTAGATTTAGGCAGAATGATGCCCGATCTAAAGGTGCGAGACGAGCCACCGTCTCGTATAGTCGAGGAGGTTTGCATGAAGCGGATCACAGCTGATGAGCGAGTACGGGCAAGCGCTTTTCCGTGGGACTCCTTGGCTTCCCGCCGCCTTCCTGGACCAGTGGAGGTTCTTCCGACCAGAGATCATCTCCAACGTTGGGGCATAGTGGCCAGTTCCAAGTGCCCCAACTAAAGAGAGGCAGAGACATCTGGGGGCATCTGAGTTGGCATTTTTGCAAGGGCATCTGAGTTGGACATTTTTATCTTTTCTCGCGATTTTTTGTTCCTGAATCAGTGTTTTTGGTACACTATTTTCCTGTGAAAGGTAAGATACTGTTTTCACTTCCTGTGTAAAGTGAGCCCATTGCACTGAAGGGTCCAAAGCTGTAAACAAGCTTGAAGATTAGTGTGTATATTATGTGTCCAGTGACTTTGAATTGATGTCAGCAAACCTTTTCTGAACAGTTGGGAAATTCATCTACGAAACCTGGTCCGCTTAGTTCCCCCGAAACCAAGATAAATACGATAACAGCTATACCCTTCAGTGACGAGTTGAAACATGAAAGTTGCCTTATATGGCTACTGCTAGAGTTACTGAATACTGCCAGAGAACCGAAACTCCCAGGCTCGAGGTGCCAAAATGGCGGCTCCAACTTTTTTTCTTTACCGCAGTCACCTTGAGCTTTTAGAAAGCATGTTTTTGCGCAAAAAGAATGAAAGAAAAAACTCTTTTTGAAGGAACGTTCATTGGAGATTCAATAATTAACAATAATGTTTTCTGAAATGTTTATGTTTCAAGATTTTGCGGCACAATCAATATTGATTTTATAAAACGATGTCTCACCCATGATTTTAGATAGCGCGCATCGACGTGGGGGCGTCCTATATTCGTCAGTAATTTGCAGCTGGTCCGCTTGGAACAAAGGGTCGGCATCCCTGAAACCCCTTCGACCGTGTATGTTTCGGCTTGGCCAAAATATAAGAGTCACAGCGGACGATATTGAATACGATACTCCCGAACCAATACAAACAGCCGTGCAGTTCGCCGAATGGCCGCAGCAGGGGAAATGGCGAAGTTGCGATCGCCATTTCCTCTATTCTCGAGTACGGGTCAGTGCTACTTTCTCAGAGCAGGCTCTACGGCGGTTTCCCGACTGAGTTGTTTTAGTAACGTTGGCTTGGGAGAAGGTGGTTGACAGCCCTTTTTTGAGCGTTTTGAGAAACGAAGCATCATTGCGGCGGCAACGTCAGCGCCGCAGAACCCCCCCCCCCCCCCCCCTTGCCGAAGGCTCGTGCCTTTGAGTACCTCGCCAGACGACTTCATCCATGCGGGCGCCGGCATTGTCGGACTTGCCCACAGCTCAACATAGCCGGCGTCATCACCATCGCCTCTACTCAAGTCCCCACCTTTCCAGTCGGACCGCAGGTGACGAACGTCACTTGCGTGTTCCTGCCCATCTTTGTCGTCAACGGCCTGCTGGTCTAATCTCTGCCCGCTCACGAGAAGGTCCTCGAAATCACGCTTGCAACGAACCGCAGTACACCAACCCTGAAGACCAGGACAAGATGTGTGAGAATCGAAATGAAGAAGTACGGCACGGTCCCAAACTTTCATCGTGCCGGAGGCCACCAGGCGACCTTCGGCTAGTGCCGGGCATCAAGCGGGTGTGCCGGAGGTGCTGACTGGAAGGACATATTCGAGTCAACTGCGAGTCAACCGGTAGCAGAGCACTGCGACCGGCGACCTGACTTTGGACACGCCACGGGCGGTTGCACGTCCGTCCGCCACCGGTGCGGCGGTTCCCAGGCGACCGTGGACTGCGTGCACGTGGGTCGGCGGAGCTATTCGTCTATGGTCGCTGGGACAGCCTCGTATGATTTTGCTGCATTGTTTCGAGCACATGAAGTGACGGGCGCGCACAGCCCCAACCAAACCTCAAACCAAAGTAAACCAGGAGGACTCCCAGTCCGGGCTGTCAAGGGGTCGAGCGCCCCCGGCTCCGCTGCCTGAAACAACGGGTGCGACGTCCCTTGAGACGGAAACCTTCGCACCGGCACTTAGTCTGTATGTTACAGATACACCCCATGGAGGGAGCTGAAGAAACACCCTGAGTTCTAGCGAACACGAGCTCCTCGTCATCATGGAGGAGGAATCGCGTGCGACGGAGAACCCCTCCCCTTCTTTTTTGGGAACCCCAAGTACCTGGGTGGCGCCAATGACAGCAGGCAAGAAGCACTCCACCAAGAGCTTGGACTATTCGGGTATCACGGACCCCTCACACCCCTCAAAAAACTCGGAAACGACAAGCACACGCCGGGGTCAGGCCCATGGTGCCAAGCGCGTCATCTCAATCAGCGGCTCTGGTTCCCCTCGAATCCGATACGAGGCTGATTGTCGTCTCAAGAAAGCGCGACCGGGCTCACGTCACACTTCCTTCAGCTCGGCTGAGGACGTTTAGCGAGTAGATGCATCACGATACTGTTTCAATTTTATTTTGTTGTTTTCTTGGCTAGCCTTCGAATTATTTCCTTAAACGTTCGCGGCTTTTGCGGCCGGGCGGGGCAGACGGAGATAATTCAATTGGCAAGAGAAGCCTCTTCCGATATCCTCTGCCTTCAGGAAACAAATCCCTCCAGCTGGCGTGAGGTTGCAGAATGTGAGGCTACTTTTTTGTGACGTCTTCTTAGAGAGCAGCTCTTTGGCGCCCGTTTCCGGGTGGAGCGGCGTCGGCGTCGGCGTAACCGCCCGTTGCATTATGAAACGTTTCCCCGGTAAAGTTAGCGGGTACGTTTTCTCGCTAAATTTAGCGAGAAATTGTACCGCTAAATTTAGCGAGAAATTTTACCGCTAAATTTATCGGAAAAATTTTCCCGCTAAATGTAGCGGAAAATTTCACCTCTAAATTTAACACAACAATTTCACCGCTAAAATTGACGTCACGTGACCTCAACACCAATCCAGTTTCCCCGCTAAATTTAGCTAAGAAAATGACGCCAGGACTTTGTGTCAGGAAATTCAGCGCCAGGAGGAGATGAGGAGGGAAGAAGGAGGGCAAGGAGGGAAGGAAGAGGAGTAGAAGGGGCAAGGTGAGGGAAAGGTGAGGAGGAGGAGAGGATCAGGGAAGAGGAGGAGGGTAGGAAAAGGGTAGGAAAACGAGGGGGACGATGGGAGTTTACGGAGGTCGAGGAGGAGAGGCATACCTTCCGTCCGTACCCTCCCCTCATCTTCCTCAAGAGCTGAGCTCTACTTTCGTATTACAGCATAGAGATCACATCTACAAACTCCAGAGGGAAAGGTCCGCCATTTTACCATGAATTCTGGCTGCCGTAAGCGACGGAGCATGGAGGCAGACATTTGGAGTCCCACACATGGTTACCAACTTCCTTCGATTTCACGAATATAAATATATCATTAGAGCAGTTTCGTGAAATTCGACAATCCACGTACTTACCGCTGGAAAGGTATTAGCATTCCTTTCGAAGATTTCTTTTTTGCATAGCGCGCAGGTGTACGGCCTCGAGTCAACGCAAAACTAAACCAGATAAGCGGCTTCGCGCTATGGTTTTGATAGGCGTACCCTGGGAACACGAAACCGCGTAACCGCCAAATTTCCGAGATATCAACAGAAGAAAGGTTAATGCAACGTAATGAGTATATTACTTTTATAAGTGTTAGAATAGCCCAGAATTTAGTTTACAACGTTAAATTATCCCCGTTTATTTTGCTGAGAGTTTTCACTCTTCGCGACTACCATTGCGACTGTCGTCCTTTAGCTTGCAACATTGGTTTCTTTCTCTAGTGTTCTGTCCACTGATCCCTATGACAATTGCTGGATCGCGCTTCCCCGTTTCGAGTCCAATGCGCGATTGAGGCCACCGGTCGGCCATCTTACAAGGTCCGCTGAAGCGTTGTCAATGCGGTGGTCACGTGACCTTCGCCTTTGTTTTCACGTGACCTACACACGGTAACCATGGTAACTGTCTAGGCTTGACAGCGCTAGAGAATTTCTCGTAAGATGGCCGACGGTGGCTTCGTTTGCGGTGCGGGGCAGCGCGATCCAGCAATTGTCATAGAGATCAGTGGTTCTGTCGCGCTCCCTCGCTATCTTTCACTCGGGACCCCAGATGTCGGCGCACAGGATTTACTACTCCTCCTCACCCACCTGTACCCCCCTGCATTACAAAAATTTGTACATATCTTTCTTTATTTGTGTGTGTGTGTTTCCGCATCGGCAGCGTTCGTGCGGCGTAGGTATTGTAGTTTTGAACCATCAACTGCTGCGCCACGGATCCTATTTGTTCGACAAGGAGGGTCGCGCGATTCGTTTTGATTTTGTTTTTTTAGGGCATAAAGTGCAAACTTAATAATGTTTGCCCTTCCGGGGACCACGCTGTGCCGCAAACTGTTTTACAGCGAAGCGGTAAATGCTAGGGGCTCCGTGGGTTTAGCATGTGCGTAATAAAAAGTCGCAGCGCCCTCTCTGCGTCGTCGTTCCAAGCACATGCGTGCTTAGTTTTCTTCCGCACTCCCGGGGTGGCGATCCCGTCGCGCGTATCTAGTTCCCTCCTGCTCCTCGGGGCGGCGAAAGTCGTCCACGCGAATGTACATAAAAAGCCAAAACGACAAGTTGCCGTTTTCTGGGGGAGGAAGTGGCCGAGTGGGCTAACGCGTCTCAGCTCGGAGCGTGGAGCGAAAGCTTGCGCTGGGAACCTCCTAGGTTCGATCCCCGCCGTCCCCCCCCGTTTCGATCTGGATGAGTTTCGTACCGGCACGCGTTCGTGTGATCACTACTGCGTGATGCACGTTAAAAATCCCAGGTTAGCGGTTGTGCCGCACTGGCTAAATTTCTCATCTACAGCTAAGAGACCGATTACCCGTTGAGGCGCACCTCCATCAAGTCTGTATAAACATAAAAAGCAAGCCAATTTTTTTTTTGCCGTTTTCATTTTTAATATTAGTTTTCTCGCCGTAAAGGGGAGCCCGCGTATTCTCCGGACCCCCGAAGAGCAACGACGGGCACAGCAACGAGAATGTCAGCGGCGGCGGGGGGTTGCAAACACCCCCGATGAAGATCGTTATAAATGTGCTCGTACCTTTCTTCAAAATTCTGTGTCACGTCTGTGTCGTGTGCAAAACAGCTTCGCTGGTCATCTGCCTTCACAGGGTGGCAAGGCTTATGATTTTTAACAACCTCGATGTGTATCTCCTCGATGCGTGTCTTTGCTTTATTCTGGGGGACTTTAATAGCGTTTCTGACAACATGACGGTGTTGCGTTTGGCCAAGCAGGACTCCAGGCCACGGCGAGAAGGCGACACCGGGAGCAGGGCAGACGGACTTTTTAATCCAGGCAAGCTTGCCGACAGACGAAAACCGCCTGTCGTAACCCTCGTAGCCCTCGTGAGGGTAACCCTCGTGAGATTAGCCCTCGTAACCCTCGTAACCCTCACGAGGGTTACGAGGGTTACTTGGTTACGCCGACGGCGACGCCAACGGCGACGCCGACGGAGACGCCGACGCCGCTCAAGCCGGGAACGGGCGCCTAAGAGCTGCGCTCTAAAAATGAAAGCCGTTTACAACTCCCTGTAACGCCGAATTAGAGCGCAGCGCTTGAGGAGGAGGAGAGAAGGGTACTGGGGGGGGGGGGGGGTGGATCAAGTGACCTCGGGGGCGGGGGGGGGGGGGGTCACGTGACCTTGGGGGGTCACGTGGCCTTCTGGGAATCACGTGACCTTGGGGTGCCACGTGACGTCGGGTGGTCACGTGACCTGGGGGTCACGTGACGATGCCGATGACGTCATCAATGACGTCATTGATGACGTCATCAGTGACGATCACGATGCGGATAGCGGTGACGTCATCAATGACGTCACAGATGACGTCATCAGTGATGATGCCGATGACGATCCGGATGCCGGTGACGTCATCAGTGGCGATGACGTCAACGGGGGGTCACGTGACCTCGGGGGGTATCCCCAGGTCACGTGACCCCGCGAGGGGTCACGTGAATTGGGTAATCATCGTGACCCTCGTGAGGGTAACCCTAGTACCCCTTGTGAGGGCAACTCTCGTGACCCTCATGAGGGTAACTGTAATAACACTCGTGACCCTCGTGAGGGTAACTCTCGTAACCCTCGTGAGGGTAACTCTCGTGACCCTCCTGAGGGTAACTCTCATAACCCTCGTGACCCTCGTGAGGGTAACTCTCATAACCCTCGGAACCCTCGTAAGGGTTACGAGGGTTAGTAACCCTCGTGAGGGTTACGAGCGTTAGTAACCCTCGTAGCCCTCGTGAGGGTAACCCTCGTGAGATTAACCCTCGTAACCCTCGTAACCCTCGTAACCCTCACGAGGGTTACGAGGGTTACTTGGTTACGCCGACGGCGACGCCAACGGCGACGCTCAAGCCGGGAACGGGCGCCTAAGAACTGCGCTCTAAAAGTGCGATGCCGAAGATATCGCTTTTGGCGCGGCGACTATCAACAATCACGCGTTCCTGCTGCGCTCATGCGTGACAACACAACAACGGACACCCGGCGCCCGGGAAGTGGACAAGCAGTTTTGTATACACTTGAACTGCAGAGACTGGTGCGTCATTTCGAGCTTGAAGATGCTTGGTCATTCCTTCATGGCGCCGGTTTTCAATCCATGTGGAGCGATGGCTGGACGAGCTACCGCTTGGATCGCGTTTACGGGCCGCGTCGGTTGACCACGGAGATGACATCATTCATTACGGTGGTTTTTCCGCCGACTCCGGTTCGTGTGTCGGATCATTGCCCCGTCATCGTCACTCTTTCTTTACCGAAAGCGAGCGGCCTGTGTCCTTGGCGTCTGGACGTTCAAGGTTTGCTCGATGAGCACACCAAGAGAACGCTGTCCAACGAGATAAAACAGTCTATTGCTGGAACGTTCCCGACTCCCGCCACGTGACCATCTTAAGGGCAGGTGGCGGGATTTTTGCTCCATGCAGGGGCAGCATCTTCGAGCAAACAGTCGGAGCGATCCTTCAGTATACTATTCTCCGCATACGCATCGTCCGCAGTAATGGTGCTGCCGCCTCTCTTACGCAGAATGATGACATTAGAGAAATCAAGTAAGACTACATCTTCTGCTGCCGTTCGTTTTTCTTCTTTTTTTCTCTCAATGGTTAATCGTTAATGTTGCATTTGTAGTCCCGCAAAATCTAGAAGGTCCCCTTTCTAAAGATTATATCTCACGTATGAGAGGTAGTGGTGCAGAACTATCGATAATATCATTCATAGTATCGGTAGTCTCAAGAAATCTGACTATATAGAAAAAATACCATCGATAGTACTACCGATTGTCGACTCTCGAAAAACTATCGATAGTACTATCAACAGTCGAGTCTCGAAAAACTACCGATAGTACTATCAACAGTCTGCTGTCAAAAAGCTATTGATAGCACTATCAATAGCCGACTATAGAAAAATTATAGTTAATCGACTATAAAAAACTATCGATAGCCGACTATCGTAAACCTATCGGTAGTGCTGTCGACGGTTTCCTATCGATTTTGCGACACTAGTAGTTTACGTCCCTCCCTCTTCTCTTTTTCTTGCTTTATTTTTTTCAAATGGGACACCAAGTAGCCCAAGCACTTACCCTCCAAACTTTGGTTCAGCTTTCAGTGATGACGAAGACGGGAGTTCGGGCGAGGAGAGGAAGGGAGGCGAGCGGCGGTGCGGCAACTGTGTTCACTCTAGTGGTGCAGAACTATCGGTAGTACTATCGGTAGTATCGATAGTCGCCAGAATTTTGACTATCGATAGTAAAAAAACTATCGATAATACTATCAATAGTTCTATCGATAGTCGAGTATAGAAAAGCTATGGGTAGTACTACCGACAGTCGATCATCGAAAAACTAACGACAGTACTATCGATAGTCGACAATCGAAAAGCTGACGATAGTACTATCGATAGTCGACTATAGAAAAACTATCGATAGTTCTATCGATAGTCGACTATCGAAAAACTATCGATAGTTCTATTCATAGTCGACTATCGAAAAGCTATGGGTAGTACTACCGACAGTCGAGCATCAAAAAACTATCGATAGTACTATCGATAGTCGATTATCGAAAAACTATCGATAGTTTTATGATAGTCGACTATCGAAAAGCTATGGATAGTACTACCGACAGTCGACTATCAAAAAACTATCGATAGTTCTATCAATAGTCGACTATCGAAAAGCTATAGGTAGTACTACCGACAGTCGACCATCGAAAAAGTATCGATAGTACTATCGATAGTCGACTATTTAAAAACTATCGATAGTTCTATCGATAGTCGACTATCGAAAAGCGATGGATAGTACTACCGACAGTCGACTATCGAAAAACTATCGATAGTCGACTATCGATAAACTATCGATAGTTCTATCGATAGTCGACTATCGAAAAGCTATGGATAGTACTACCAACAGTCTACTATCGAAAAACTATCGATAGTTCTATCGATAGGCGACTAACGAAAAGCTATAGGCAGTACTACCGACAGTCGACCATCGAAAATCTATCGATAGTTCTATCGATAGTCGACTATCGATAAACTATCGATAGTTCTATCGATAGTCGACCATCGAAAAGCTATGGGTAGTACTACCGACAGTCGAGCATCAAAAAACTATCGATAGTACTATCGATAGTCGATTATCGAAAAACTATCGATAGTTTTATGATAGTCGACTATCGAAAAGCTATGGATAGTACTACCGACAGTCGACCATCGAAAAACTATCGGTAGTACTATCGATAGTCGACTATTTAAAAACTAGCGATAGTTCTATCGATAGTCGACTATCGAAAAGCTATGGATCGTACTACTGATAGTCGACTATCGAAAAACTATCGATAGTACTGTCGACAGTCGACTATCGAAAAACTATCGATAGTTCTATCGATAGTCGACTATCGAAAAGCTATGGGTAGTACTACCGACAGTCGACCATCAAAAAACTCTCGATAGTACTATCGATAGTTGACTATCGAAAAACTATCTATAGTTCTATCGATAGTCGACTATCGAAAAGCTATCGACAGTCGACAATCGTTAGTCGACTATCGAAAAACTATCGATAGTTCTATTGATAGTCTATTATCGACAAGCTATGGGTAGTACTACCGACAGTCGACCATCGAAAAACTATCGATAGTACTATCGATAGTCGACTATCGAAAAACTATCGATAGTTCTATCGAAAGTCGACTATTGAAAAGCTACGGATAGTACTACCGACAGTCAACTATCGAAAAACTATCGATAGTACTATCGATAGTCGACTCTCGAAAAACTATCGATAGTTCTCTCGATAGTCGACTATCGAAAAGCTATGGATAGTACTACCGACAGTCGACTATCGAAAAACTATCGATAGTACTGTCGATAGTCGACTATCGAAAAACTATCGATAGTTCTATCGATAGTCGATTATCGAAAAGCTATGAATAGTACTACCGACAGTCGACTATCGAAAAACTATCGATAGTACTATCGATAGTCCTATCGATAGTCGTCTATCGAAAAGCTATGGATAGTACTACCGAAAGTCGAATATCGGGAAATTATCGTTAATCGACAATCAAAAAACTATCGATAGCCGACTAGCGTAAACCTATCGGTAGTACGGTCGACGGTTTTCTATCGATAGTTTTGCTACACTAGTAGTTTGCGTCGCTCCCTCTTCTCTTTTTCTCGCTTTATTTTTTCAACTGGGACACCAACTAGCCCCAGCACTTGCCATCCCAACTTTGGTTCAGCTCTCACTGATGACGAAGGCGGGAGTTTGGGCGAAGAAAGGAGGAAGGGAGGCGAGCGGCGGTGCGGCAACTGTGTTCACTCTAGTGGTGCAGAACTATTAGTAGCACTATCGGTAGTATCGATAGTCGCCAGAAATCTGACTGTCGATGGTAAAAAGACTATCGATAGTATAATCGGTAGTCGACTATTTAAAAGCTATGGATAATCTGTCGATAGTCGACTGTCGGAAAATTATCGCTAATCGACTATCAAAAAACTATCGATAGCCGACTATCGTAAACCTATCGGTACTAACGTCGACGGTTTACTATCGATAGTTTTGCGACACTGGTAGTTTGCGTCGCTCCCTCTTTTTGTCGCTTTTTTTTTTTTCAACTTGGACACTAACTAGCCCAAGCACTTACCATCCCAACTTTGGTTCAGCTCTCACTGATGACGAAGACGGGAGTTTGGGCGAAGAAAGGAGGAAGGGGGGGCGAGCGGCTGTGTGGCAGCTGTGTTCGCTCTAGTAATGCAGAACTATCGGTAGCACTATCGATAGTATCGACAGTCACCAGAAATCTGACTATCGATAGTAAAAAGCTATTGATTGTCGACTATCGAAAAACTATCAATAGTACTAGCAACAATCTACTATAAAAAATATCAAAAAACTATCGAGAGTACTATCGATAGTCAACTACGATAGTTCTTCGACACTATCTATAGTTTTGTAAAGACTATCGACAGTACCGATAGTCAATTTATCGATAGTTTTGCATCACTTGCCGTCAGCAAAAAATAAAGATGTCGATCTTGAGTTGCTTTTGAGCACTTATGATTTTTCGTTCGAAGTTCTATTGCTATCTGAGACTTCATGCACGGATCAAGCGAACGTCTTAAGATTGTCTCTGTATCGCTCTTTTTACATAAATCGTGTTGCTAAACCTGGTGGTGGTTTGTCTACCCAGACAAAAAATCTTGTGTGTGAACTTGTTAGCGATTTTAGCTGTATCACTCCTGATTACGAAGCGTTATGCCTACGTAGCAATCAGAATATTTTTGCCGTCCTGGACCGACCGCCTAAAAGTGGTCTCGAGGTCGTTTTTTTTTTGTGATTTTGGAATTTGTTATTAAGGAAAAGTGCACAGTTGTTTGCGGCGGAGACTTTAAGATTGATATGTCTATAGGCACGACTAAAATAACATTAAACTTGTTAATCAACTTATATGGTTGTACAAACACTATCGCTAGACTTACGCGTGTCACGTGCAAACCCCAAACTCTCATAGATGTGTTTATTTCAAACTGCCCGACCGACTGTTCAAAAGCTGGGGTCATTGGACGTGACTTGATTTACCCCATCCCACTATTTATCGCTCTAAAAAGTGTTTAAATAAAGCTAGTAAATGCCAACGAACAATGATCCAAAAATTAACTCCCGATAAACTTGACCGCGTTCGAGTCGCCGTTTCAAACAAAAACTGAAATAGGGAACCAGAGGCAAACACTGCTGAAGAGACTTACTATGTATTTATGGGGTTACTTCTCGAACTATAAAATACATAGTTTCCTTTTAAGTCCATAAATATATCACGACACATAAGGAAGCCATGTATAACTTCGGACTTACTGGGGAAGATTCGTGCAAAAAAATGTTCTGAATGGTCAGTTTACCAAAAACACCAGAAATATCTCATGCAATTTAAAAAGAACCGCGATGATTTAACCCAAAAATCAAGGCGCGCTTGGGACCGTTATTTTTTTATGTGTTCGAAGCAGTCCGAAGTCGTGCTGACGTCATGTGGAAGCAGTTAAATTCTCTTTTAAATCGTAAACGACCGGCAAGCTCTGTTGAAAACAGTTTTTATAACGGCATTGAACTTACCGGATGTTATTTAGCAAATGCATTTAACGAGCATTTCGTGAATATCGCAGGTAATGATGAGACTCTAAATCAGTGGTCTCAAACTCACTTGAGTGTGTGGGCCAGATAGCCCACACCGGAAAGGTCGAGGGCCAGCGTAAGATGGGGGGGGGGGGGGGGGGGGTTGAAAAGATTTGAAAGAGAAGAAACCTCGTGCTCTTTTCTTTTTGTAAAGTCACAGTCTAGCCAGTGACATCTTTAGATATAATTTGTTTATATGACTACTTTGGGCCCTAACTTGACATGGTAACAAGAATTCAAATGACACCGCCCCGCCTTAGAGCTGGTATTTTTATTAGAACAAGAGAGCAGGTACACTGTCGTTTCCGTTGCTCAATTTTCTTAGGAATTAACCAAGCACAAAATGTATCTGAAACCAATCAGTTAATTTAACAGTTTTTGCTTCCCTGGCGGTTTTTATTATAACACCCTTAACAAACACTTGTATTTAATGGTCATTTTGTTTTTGTAGGTGAGAGTTTTGAGATTGCGCCTTTACCGTTGGCAGTCGCTCCTGCTGATCAAGTTCGCGCAGCCGAGATGCATGCATCCTTTAACGAACAGCTCGCGCTTGCAGCTTTGGAATTGTTTTACCGTACAAAAAGCCAAGAATCAAAAAATAAAGCTAAATAAGGGGCGAATGGACACAGATAAGTATAGCTATTGAATAGATGAAAAGAGCAGAGCTACTTTTCGATTGAAAATGTATCGACGATGTGAGATCACTAAGGCACATGCCATTTCTAGCGCTCGCGACATTTGAATCGGGACTCACAGCTGGTTGCCTGCGGGCCGCGTCACAGCGGGTCAAACGGCCGCATGCGGCCGCGGGCCGCGTGTTTGAAACCCCTGCTCTAAATTATTCTGTTTTCAGTTACAAAATATATGACTCCATATTTTTAGAGCCGGTTGTCTAACCATATGTAATTTTTATATTTTCACAACTAAAATATAGTGGAAGCTAAGTCTCGGGCGGTATTCACATAAGACCCGTAAAGCAGGTTGTTCACTTGATAGCGCCTGCGCTATCTCATTTCTTTAACCTCTCTTTAGCCACCAGCGTATTTCCGAAAAAAATGCAGATAGCTAGGATGTTAGTATTGCATAATAATGATGCGTAACCGAAATGGGGAATCATCGACCATTTATATTTTCCCAGTTTTCCCTAATGGCTTTTGAAAAATTACGTTATACTCGGATAACGGTGTTTTCAAATATTATTTAATAAATACTTCACAGTTTAGATTTATGAAAAATAGGTCCATAAAAACTGCTTTATTACCTTAAAATAATTTATTTTACAAACCTTTGGAGAAAGAAACCAAGTAATCGGCGTGTTTATTGACTTCTCAAAGGCGTTTGATTGCCTCACTCATAAAAAAAACACTTCTAGAAAAATTAGTCACTTAAGTTTTCCGAAGGTATGCATTGCAGCTAATAAAGTCGCATCTGAAGCATCAACTGCAATACGTCAGTATTAATGGAAGCTCCTCTATTGCTTGGCCTATTTCCTTCTGGTGTACCGCAAGGTAGCATATTGGGACACTTTATCTTTAACATATATGTAAATACCATATTCAATGTAAATTCAGAAGCAAAATATGTAA
Source organism: Ixodes scapularis (assembly GCF_016920785.2). NCBI lineage: Eukaryota > Metazoa > Arthropoda > Arachnida > Ixodida > Ixodidae > Ixodes > Ixodes scapularis. Next base: position 61,717,750 of record NW_024609836.1, read on the forward strand.
CTTATGCTGATGACACAAGTATATATTTTTGCAGAAAATGCGATTTATTATTTGATAATGCCTTCCGCGTTGAAATTGTGGAGTAGATAAAATTCACTTAAAAAGTGAAAGCCGTTTACAACTCCCTGTAACACCGAATTAGAGCGCAGCTCTTGAGGAGGAGCAGGGAAGGGTACTGGAGGGAGGTGAAGTGACCTGGGGGGGGTCACATGACCTTGGGGGGTCACGTGACGATGCCGATGATGTCATCAGTGACGTCACTGATGACGTCATCAGTGACAATGACGATGCGGACTCCGATGATGTCATCAGCGATGAGGACGATGACGATGCGAATGTCGGTGACGTCATCAGGGACGTCACTGATGACGTCATCCGTGATGATGACGATGACGATGCGGATGCCGGTGACGTCATCAGTGACGTCACTGATGACGTCATCAGTGATGATGACGATGCGGATGCCGGTGACGTCATCAGTGACGATGACGTCATCGGGAAAGTCACGTGACCTCGGCGGGGCGGTCACGTGACCCTGGGGGTGGTCACGCGACCTCGGGGGTGTCACGTGACTTGGGAGGGGGGGTCACGTGACCTCGGGGGTGTCACGTGACCGGGGGAGGGGGTCACGTGACCTCGGGGGGAGAGGTTCACGTGACCCTGAGGGGGGTCACGTGACCTCGGGGGGGGGGTCACGTGACCTTGTGGGCCACGTGACCCTAGGGGAGGGGTCACGTGACCTTGGGATGACCTTGGGGTCACGTGACCTTGGGGTGACATTGGTTACGCCGACGGCGACGGCGACGGCGACGCCGCTCAAGCCGGGAACGGGCCCCTAAGAGCTGCGCTCTAAAAACAACAAAGAATTCAAACGCCGTGCACCTTCGCCCTAAAAATAAAGCAGGCAACATTACGAGAGCCTCAACCAAGATTGAGGTTGTAGATTCCTTCTAGATTCCAGGCGTCATTTTTTTCGGATAATATGTCGTGGAATGAGCATGTTAACTACCTCATTACAAGTTGTTTCGAATTGCTAGCATGTTAAACCGCCATTGACAGACATCAGTGCGTTTAGATCTGGCCAGTCTCAGAGCACGCCTCTAATACTCAAAGCCTGTGTTCCCCAGGGCTTTATTGTGAGTCCACTCCTATTTAATTTTTTTGCCAATGACCTTTACAGTGCTATGCAAGTTTCGTTGATTCAATTGGCTGACCACACTGTTATTTTATCTAGCACAACCCGTTAACTAGATGCAATATTTTCTTTGGAAGATGCGGCCATTAAAGATATGGACTGCGTTGAAGCGAATTGAATTATTTTTAATTCGTATAAAACCCAACTTATTGGTTTTCATAAACCTTTAACAAAGTTATACGTACCTATCCTTTATTGTTACACACGTTCAATGTTTCATTGTGTTCTGTGAATCGATGAAATATACATCCGCAGTGAAGTATCTCAGATTGTTGTCGGACAGTGATCTTGCGTGAAACTCCCATCTTTAAGAAACTTCGTGCACTATCTCGTTTGCTATATAATATATGATATTATATGCCGTTATCGGTCCTAAATATTGTCGCACACATAGGCGTGCGCACGGGGGTGGGGGGGGGGGGGGGGGGGGGGGGAGAGAGGGCAGTGGGCGGCGGCCGCCCCTTGTAATCATCTAGGGGTGGGGGGGGGGGGGGCGCAAAGTTGGCCCGACACGAGGCGCGACTGCGCCGACGCTATGGTTTCTTTTTCGACGACATAAAACACCGACGCCGGTCATGACTATGAGTCATGACCGGCTTCTGCGGCTGCTTTTACCGTTCGTTGAGCAGCAGATTGCATTGTCAACAAGTTCTGAGTCAGTCATTGCACAGTTCGCGAGAAAATCGCGTAGAATTTCGCTTTAGACTTTTCACGATTGGTGAAAAGTACTATATCTCCCACGTGCTACACATTTTTAGTAATCTAGTCATAACATATTTTTACCGACACATAACATATCCATTGGTTTGTATAATGTTTGTTGAGCATGACATAATGCGTGCGTGTTATCTTGTGCAAAAATTGTAATTATAGTCCTTGTTCCTATTACATGTTTCTATCAAGCGCCAGAAAGTAAGATTATCAACTGTACATTTGGATGCCCAGAAGAAAAAAAATAGCATGTCATAGCATTTATTTTCAATAATTACTAAATATTGTAACTTGCTGTTCCTCGCATTTTTATCTGCGGTATATTCTCGTGCTTTTAAGCGTTGCCATTACGTTGTGTATTGGGTGGCGTTTTTCGTCCTCTGCATGAACGTTGCAGACGCCATATGACAGCTTTCGCCATGTGTAGGTGCACCCATGCGTTTGCCCTGTATGTATACTATATTTTCCATACTAGCAGAGTCACGTTGAGGCAATATTTTTAAATATTCTGTGCTGTTAAATATGGCAAATGTGTCGTACCTTTCTCTAGTTTAGAAAGAATAAAAATTCTTTGTACGCGCGTTGTGTCACTGACACCTCAGCTGCGCAGGACTGCCTTTCTTTGCGGACGTTTCACAAGAAAGTGAAACCAACTGCTTAATAATATTGCCGCGCGCAAGGCTGAGAAAGCAACGCTCGGTCACGGTCCTCCAGAAAGTTCCCGTTTATTCATGTACCGCACGTAACTTCTATCATTTATCCCTGCTTTTGTTTTCTAGAAAGTGCGTGTTCATTCTCGCCCCGATCACGCGACGCTCGGACCGCTTTCGCCGAATCTTCGAGACAGCGGCGCACTCTAGATAAGAGGCCGCCCGCGACCTTGTCGAGTCAGTCTCGCCCTAGCGCTCGATTCTGCTGACACGCCGACTTCGACGCCCGCGACGCTCTGCTTTCTTCTGTTTCCTTCTTTATTTTCGGCACAAGTTCGCCACATTAAACGTTTATTTCTCCCTGTTTATTTCCTGTTTTCTTTTGGTCACCAACCGTGACATTTTGGTGGAGGTGCGGGGTACCGCATGCCCGTACAGCGTTCCCCTCCCGGGGCCCGCAGTGCAAGCCCGATTCCAAGCCCAGTGACAAGACCACTCAACGCGGAACCTGAAACTCGGACCAGTCGCCGAACCCAAGGTCTACACCCGGAATACGGACTTCTGCCACCCAGGACCAGGCAGCCTACGAGGCCGACGATGGACGACCAGCAATCGCAGTCCCCGACCGCCGCCGCCGTCGTCTACCTGCCTGTTGCCCAGCGAACCCCGACGACCTTCCATGGCGAGACCCACGAAGACGTAGAGGACTGGCTCCTGCACTACGAACGTGTAGCACGTCATAATGGATGGACCACTGAGCAGCGCCTCCAAAACCTCTACTTCTCCTTGGAGGGTACCGCGAGGCAGTGGTTCGAGAACCACGAGGCGTCGCTTACGTCGTGGGACACCTGTACCGAAGGCCTGAAGGAGACATTCACGAACCAGACACGACGACAGCGAGCGGAAGACCTCCTTCAAGTACGAACTCAAGGGCCCAACGAAACGGTAACCAGCTTCGTTGAAGACGTCCTCCGCCTGAGCAGCCGCGCCGACCCTCAGTCCACCGAGGAAAAGAAGCTGCGTATCCTGATGCGCGGCGTGAAGGACGACATTTTCGGTGGCCTCGTACGCAACCCACCGACGACGATTCAAGAATTTGTAACCGAGGCGACGAACATTGAGCGTGCACTGCAATCCCGAGCCAGCCACTACCAGAGGCTACCCGGCGTAAGCGCGGTTCCGCCGTCCGCTTGCGACCTTGGCTCCAGCATCTCCAGCATTCGCCAGATCATCCGGGACGTCGTCCGGGAAGAAATTAAGAAGCTCCTGCCTGCTACCCACCAGCCGGCTTCGGTGTCAATAGCCGGAGTTGTCCGCGACGAGGTTCAGCGGGCAATTCAACTGGAGGCTCCTGCCAACGTAGCTGCACCCGAGGAGCCCACCGTGACCTACGCCGCAGTGGCCCGACGGCCACCGCCTCCTCCTCGCGCCTATGTCGCGCCGCCCCGACGCCAGTCTCCTGCGCCGCAGCACGACCGACGCCGCGACGACCAGCCCCAGTACGCCAGCCAGGAGCCCCGTGTACCCCGGAAGACCGATGTGTGGCGAACGGCCGACCGACGCCCGCTCTTCTACCACTGCGGGGAAGCCGACCATGTGTACCGCCGATGCCCATACCGACGACTCGGGCTGCGCGGATTCCACCCAAACGACCCGCGCCCCCGGTATGGTGAACGCCCTCGGGAGATCGACGAATACCTGCGACGACCCCAGTCCCCCGAGCCTGCGTCCCGCCGAGAGTTCCGGTCGCCATCGCCCCGACGTCCAGCTTCGCCGATGCACCGACCCCGACGTGAAAGCCTGTCACCCCTCGCTCCTCACCGGGGAAACTAGGCGCGGCAACCCCTGGAGGTGGAGTTGCCGAAGACAACCGACGTAAAGAGCCTCCAAGAACGACGGAGCGCTCCCACTCTCCCGACCCCAAGCATCACAACGACGCTCCTGCATCGGTGTCTAACAACCTGAACGTTGTGATCGACGGCCTCGACGCATCGGCACTCGTGGACACCGGAGCAGACTACTCAGTCTTGAGTGGGAGGCTCTCCCGCCGCCTTCGAAAAGTCATGACGCCGTGGGAAGGTCCCCAAATACGAACCGCCGGAGGACATCTCATCACACCAGTCGGGAGATGCACTGCTCGCGTCGACATACACGGTGAAACGTGCCCTGTCAAGTTCGTCGTTCTGCAAGACTGTTCGAGGAACGTTATCCTCGGAATGGACTTTCTCTGCGAGTATGGCGCCGTCATCGATCTCGGAACAAACCGGCTGACGCTACGAAAACCTGCTCCACCAGCGGAGGGACCCCAATCGACGTCACCCACGGTCCGAGTCCTCGCAAACCACGTAAACCTACCACCGCGGTCGAGTGTTTTCGTACTTGTCGGGATCGATGAAGCTTCCTGTGGCGAAGTTCTTCTCGAGGGAAGCCTCCAATTGCTCCTGGGAAGAGGCATAGGCGTCGCAAGGGGAGTAGCTGAACTTCAGGACGGGCGGACTGTGGCCCTCGTGACGAACTTCCGAAACGAAACGCAACACCTCACAAAAGGTGCAGCCGTGGGCCACATCGAGAATCTCCGAAACCCCACCGAAATCACCGCGATTACTGACGAATCCTCGCCGCCCCAGCAAGACAGTACGTCGTCAGCGCAGCTCGACATTGACCCTAAGCTTCCGGACCCTAAACGGCGTCAGCTGGCTAACCTCCTCGCCGAATACCGCGACTGCTTTGCGACGTCGTCGAAGATGCGCCAGACCGCGGTTGCCAAGCACCGCATCGTTACCGAGGACGACGCGCGCCCTGTGCATCGATCGCCGTACAGAGTCTCCGCTAAGGAAAGGGAGGTGATCCATCAGCAAGTTCAAGAGATGCTGAATGACGACATAATCCAACCTTCAAGCAGTCCATGGGCCTCTCCAGTCGTGCTGGTTAAGAAGAAGGACGGAACTCTTCGGTTCTGCGTGGACTACCGGCAGCTCAACACGGTTACGAAGAAAGACGTCTACCCACTCCCCCGCATCGACGACACTCTAGACCGGCTGCGCCACTCTCGATACTTTTCATCGATGGATCTGAAGAGCGGCTACTGGCAAATCGAGGTCGACGAACGGGACCGAGAGAAGACAGCCTTCGTCACGCCGGATGGACTGTACGAGTTCAAGGTGATGCCCTTCGGACTATGCACGGCGCCAGCAACTTTCCAGCGTGTCATGGACACCGTGCTGGCAGGGCTGAAGTGGCAGAGTTGTCTCGTCTACCTTGACGACGTCGTAGTATTTTCAGCTGACTTCGACGAGCACTTGAGACGACTCCGAGCTGTTCTTCAAGCCATTCAGACCGCCGGACTCACACTCAAGCCGTCAAAGTGCCGGTTCGCCTATGACGAACTGAAGTTCCTTGGCCACGTGGTTAGTAACGAAGGCGTCCGCCCAGACCCCGAGAAGACTCGCGCCGTCGCGGCATTTCCAGCGCCGACAGACAAGAAGGCCGTGCGAAGATTCCTTGGACTTTGTGCCTATTATCGACGCTTCGTTCGGGATTTCGCAAGGATTTCCGCACCACTTACGAATCTCACGAAGGACGCCGAGAAGTTCGAATGGGCCGAGGAGCAACAGCAGGCATTCGACGAACTGAAACAACGACTCCAGACTCCTCCTGTGCTTGGACATTTCGACCAGGATGCGGAAACAGAAATTCACACGGACGCAAGTAACGCGGGACTGGGCGCAGTACTAGTCCAAGTGCAAGAAGGCATCGAGCGAGTCATCGCCTACGCAAGTCGGACATTGTCCAAGGCGGAGAAAAATTACTCCACGACTGAGAAAGAATGCCTTGCGGTCGTCTGGGCAATAACGAAGTTTCGTCCGTACTTGTACGGGAGCCCGTTTCGTGTAGTCACGGACCACCACTCGCTCTGCTGGCTTGCGAACCTGAAGGACCCGTCAGGACGCCTCGCTCGATGGAGTCTTCGACTACAAGAGTTCAACATGACAGTGGTCTATAAGTCAGGCCGCAAGCACAGCGACGCCGACTGCCTGTCCAGAGGCCCCGTCGAAACCCCTTCCGGCTGCAGCGACGACAATGACGACGAGTGCTTCCTAGGAGCAGTGAACACCGACGATATGGCACGACGTCAACGGGACGATCCTGAGCTGCGCGCATTAATCGAGCACCTGGAAGGGGGCAGGAGTACCGTGCCACGTGTCTTCTCACGAGTACTGCCGACCTTCGCCATCCGACAAGGTGTACTCTACAAAGAGAACTTCGGGAACAACAACTCGCCGTGGCTGCTGGTAATCCCGACCGACCTTCGAGGGGAGATCTTTCAAGCATGTCACGACGACCCGACGTCCGGACACCTTGGATACAGCCGGACACTTGCCCGTATTCGTGAAAAGTATTACTGGCCCAAGCTCCCCAAGACCGTCCACCTGTACACACGATCATGCCACGAGTGCCAGCGACGCAAGAAACCTCCGACGAGGCCGGCCGGACTCCTGCAGCCTATTTCTCCTCCAACTGCACCCTTCCAGCAGATCGGAATGGATCTACTTGGTCCTTTTCCGCCTTCGACGTCGGGGAACCGCTGGATCATCGTCGCCACAGATTATCTCACGCGGTACGCCGAAACGAAAGCTCTTCCTTCGGGGACTGCTGCGGAAGTTGCCAAGTTTTTCATTGAGTCCATCGTCCTCCGGCACGGCGCTCCAGAAGTTCTGATTACAGATCGCGGATCATCGTTCATGGCACAACTGACCCAAGAAATCTTCCGACTCAGTCACACCAGCCATCGTCGTACAACTGCGTACCACCCGCAGACCAACGGGCTGACGGAGCGACTCAACAAGACAATCGCCGATATGATCTCTATGTACGTCGACGTAGAGCACAAGACGTGGGACGAGGTGCTGCCCTACGTCACGTTCGCCTACAATACGGCGGTTCAAGAGACCACTGGATTCACCCCTTTCCAGCTGGTACATGGTCGGAAGGTAACGACCATGCTGGACGCCATGCTGCCCCATGAGCCATCTAACAACGAGAGCGACGACGCCCAGGCGGTTGCTCAACGCGCCGAAGAAGTTCGCCAGCTCGCCCGACTCCTGATTCAAGACCAGCAACGCGTCGACGCCGGCCGCTACAACCTTCGTCGCAGGGACGTTCACTTCCAGCCCGGAGACAGGGTGTGGGTGTGGACGCCCATCCGTCGCCGCGGCCTCAGTGAGAAACTGCTGAAACGGTACTTTGGACCATACAAGGTACTTCGTCGCCTCGGCGAGCTGAACTACGAGGTGATGCCCGATGGAACACGGACTTCATCACGCCGCCCTCCACGACCAGAAGTCGTCCACGTCGTGCGCCTGAAGCCGTACTACGCTCGATAGGACTGTGGACCTTATGTGCTCCAAAAGACTCTTTAGTTTATCGTTCTTTTTTTTATTTTGATTTGTTTTACACTGCATCGGGGCGATGCACTTTTAAAGGGGGGAGTAATGCCGCGCGCAAGGCTGAGAAAGCAACGCTCGGTCACGGTCCTCCAGAAAGTTCCCGTTTATTCATGTACCGCACGTAACTTCTATCATTTATCCCTGCTTTTGTTTTCTAGAAAGTGCGTGTTCATTCTCGCCCCGATCACGCGACGCTCGGACCGCCTTCGCCGAATCTTCGAGACAGCGGCGCACTCTAGATAAGAGGCCGCCCGCGACCTTGTCGAGTCAGTCTCGCCCTAGCGCTCGATTCTGCTGACACGCCGACTTCGACGCCCGCGACGCTCTGCTTTCTTCTGTTTCCTTCTTTATTTTCGGCACAAGTTCGCCACATTAAACGTTTATTTCTCCCTGTTTATTTCCTGTTTTCTTTTGGTCACCAACCGTGACAATATTTTGTATATGTTAGAGTTTAATATTGTTGAAATAAACGTTTCACAACCATACCTCGTCTCAGCCCTACAATTTTAGCGGAATGACATCAGTGGGAGTGCGTTGATAGAAACGGGGGGGGGGGGGGGGGGCGCTTTGGGGAAACCTCACCCCCCCCCCCCCCCGTCGCACATGCTTTGAGTTACAGTACATGTCGATATGCTATACGGTCATTGTGCTCTTCGTTGGCAGTCGAAATCGATTCAATTTTAAATTCTCTGTTGAAAAATGTTTCCTACAATTTAAGCCTGGGAAAGGACATAGATGTGTTTAAGACATTACTTATACGGTCCTGCACATTATCTAAGGCCTAAATATCGCTTTTGGACGCCTGAGCGTTCCACCAGATAGGGAAAAAGAATTCGCAAATGCTATGTCCCAGCATTCTTCAACAAACTTACGACAAGTGTTTTGAATGCCAATTACAAATACAGGCAGATATGGGTTTTGAGAAGCATTGCTTTATAATTGAAAAGAAAAAGGTTTTTTACTAGGGATCTTTATCCACGAATCTTATCTTTATCTGATCCGTCCTCCTGACTGCAGGCACTGCCAGACAAGCCCAATCAGGTTTTGGCGGGCCTGATTTTTCTATTTGTTTATTTTGAGATGCAATAAATTAATATTATCAATATCATTATCAGCCGTGTCAGTTTGTTTTTTGGTTCCGGACTGCAATTCATTTCAACAGGTATTGAGGCCTATTCCTGGAAGCTCATAAACGCTAATTTATGTTAATATCAGGAGCCTGAGAATGCACTGGGACAAGTTTCAAATCTCGGTGAGCAACTTAATGCCGGTTGTAGATCATTTTGCTATAACCGAAATTGGTATTTCTTCTGTGCAATGTGACCAGTTCATGCTGAATGGTTACAAAGAAAAATTTTTACTCGTGAGAATAATAGGGGTGGAGGTATCCCTTTATATATAAAAGATAAATGACTGTCATTGGAGCCCAAATGTGTCGTTTTAGCACGCAGTCACTAGCTATTAAGATCCATCATCCAGAATTTTCTTTGTTTTTGTTGGCTGTGTACAGACCCCCTTCGCAAGACACCTTGCTTTTTCTTGCGGAACTTGAAGCGATTCTCTCTGGATTCCGTTCGGAGGCTCCATTCTGCCTAGGTGGAGACTTGAGCATCGATACGCTTAAACCCAACAAATATTTAGTCTGTGATTATTGAACACTTCTTGAAGAACACGGGATTGAAAATAATATTAGCCTCCCTACAAAAGAGGAGATTCTGTCTCAGAAACTAGTTAGTTCATGTATAGATCACATTAATAGTAGCGCTCCGGATATACCGGTTCAATCTGCTATAATTTAAAAAAAACTCTCTGACCACTACTTTATTGTCTGTCACCTAGAGCCGTGGGGAATGAAACCGAAACATATCAGAAGAAACGACGAGCGGATAATAATTGCAGCTAGAGTGAAATTTCATGCGTTAGTCGCTGAGTTCTCCTTGGAGGAGTTCGTCCAGTTAGTTTAACCCTCTTGCCTGTAGGCCGCTTTCGTTGAAATATGGCAGTCTTTTTATACTGCTTCAAAAAAAGAGATTACTTTTAAGCAGAGGTCATACAAGCTTTGGTTCAATATGGATATTATGGCTGCCATTAAGACGAAGGAATCGCTCCAGATACGTTCTCGCCGTGCGCCCAATAACTTCGAATTGCGAGCCGAATTTACGTGACTAAGAAACCGGGTTAATTCACTTATAAGGTCTACTAAACGGCGGTATTTCAAAAAAGATTCTATGAGACTAAGTCTAACCCACGGCAAACTTGGGGGCTTATTAACGGATTCAGAAGCCGCGCAACATACGGACCTATTCATTCGCAACTAAGGCATTTCGGATTGAATTCGCAATCAGCAGCCAACAATTTCAACGCGTTCTTTGCGGCGTCTTCAGGTACTGCCAGAGGCCAAAGGGTTGCGTCAACCAGTTTAATTGACGATTTCACGGTATCTGCTTCGGCGTTTTTACCGCCTCTCAACTTATGCTCGTTACGGTCCATCTTATTCAATATAAAGAGAAACAAAGCCCCTGGTGCGGGTTCAATCCCTGTTTGTGATCAATGTCGAAACTTTGACGCTGTCAAACAGGTTCTTTTGTGCATGACATAGGAATTTCGAGCTTCCGGTGTTATTCCTGACGACCTAAAGACGGCGATTGTTTAGCCGCTGTTTAAGGGAGGATCGCCAGATAGATATGAATGCTTTCGTCCCATCTCGATCCTGCCAAGTATTGCCGAGATACTACAAAAACATCTTCTCACTGTGATGACTAGTTTTATTGATGACCCTGATATTATCTCCCGAAGTCAATATGGCTTTGTAATTGGAAGGGGCTCCCAGCCGCTCCTTGGGAAATTTTCGGACTTAATTCATAGCACGTTCGAAAACAAACTTTTTGCATGTGCCCTTTTTTTAGACGTGACAAAGGCTTTTGATACAGTCAGTCATATATTGCTCCTTCAAAAACTGTACAATTTCGGCTTCCGTGGACCTTTTTTTGCCTTACTAGAAAGTTTATTTTCAAATCGTTCCCAAATTGTATCTGTTGGGAATTTTCAGAGTGCACCAGTGATGATAAAGGCCGGTGTTCCGCAGGGATCTGTATTATCACCTTTGCTTTTTAACCTGTTTGTGAACAGCATGTCATCCAGCGTGACTAGTTGTAGTATTTTTCCGTATGCAGACGACACCGCACTTGTATCCCGCCACATAAATTATTGTGATGCTGTACGACTTCTGCAGGATGACGTTTTGCGAATTATGAACTAGTTTGGTGAGAATTTAATTACAATCAACTCATCCAAAACAAAAATAGTCTGCTTTAGAAATCCCCTAAAAAATGTCGTCCTAGATTCTCCAGTGACTTTGAACAACTCAAGGTGTTCTGACGGCGACTGTTCCCGACTAGAATATGTAGATTAAGTGAAGTATTGGGGTATTTCATTTGACTGAGATATGTCTTGTAATCCTCACCTGTTGTACATTTGTAGTAAATTTGTAGCATAAGCTGTTTACCTTTTAGTCACATAGTGTTTATGCCGTTTTTCGTAAGGAAATGAATCGTGCATGCCCTTTGTTACAGTGTATTAAGGTATGGTATCACGTTATTCGGAAACTCCTAGGAGTTGTGGCAAACTAAAACTGACTGTATTTGAAGGGCCCTTTTAAAGAGCGTCGGCTATCATCTGGATTTTTTTTCTGGTGTGAATGTGTTTGAATTTCTGCGGATGCCGAACTTCTCTTCCGTTTTTTTGCAGAGTGTGGTACTCCACACTCTGCAAAAAAACGGAATGCGAAGCGCCATGCCACAGCGCAGACTTAATTTGGAGGTTTGAACAGATGTTCCACCTCATAATTGCTGAGTTGATTTTGTGGACCGCAGAGATTGGTTCTTCGAGTGTCTTGCGGGCAAGTAGACACGCAGGGATTTCTTAGAGTGTAGCGCAATAACGATCGTACATGTAAATATTAGTCCTAGCATTAAGAAGTGCTCGGCCGAGTTTCATGTTGTTATTCGTAACATTAAGTACATTGTAAAATGTTTTTGTTCTGAGATAAACATACATGATAATACATGATACTTCCAAGGGACTCTTTTCTTTTTGTAGATTTAATCATTATTTAGTACGCGTGACTCGTCTCGCGGAGGTTGCATAACATTTATATCAAAGATAGGTGATCCTCTGCTGCGTTGAAGTTCTCGTTCCTTCACACTGGGTATATCCATAAAAATGTGCTGTAGCCAAATTTCAACATTGCTTCTGGCGTTTTATAGACCTCCATCAAGCAATGTTAAAACATGTCTAGGTGGGCCTGATGCAAACATCACTAACGTGGGCCCCAGTAATAGAGTCTATATTGTGGGGGATTTTAATATTGACATACTAAAATCCACAAGATCGAACGTCTGTGAATACCTTACGCTTCTTTCTAAACACGGTATTTTCCTTATTTATAACGTATTTTCCTTATTTGTAACGTACCTACGAGGGTACAGTACATAAGCGGAAAACTTGTTTTTTTCCTGCATATATCATATTGACTTCGCAGTTTCGGGGCGTTTGTGAAATCCTCAGTCATCTTACAAAAGCTAGCCTATCATTATGTTGTGGCATGCCAAATAGATTGTGGAATTGCATCGGGGGAAAACAAGAAGCTTTCCAACCAGATTGCTATTAACGACAGTCCCGTTTTTGACGAGTTACTTGCGTCATATAATTGGGATTGGTCGGTAAGCATTGGAAATTGTCAGACTGTGTGCTGAAAGTTCGTTGATGCATTTGCGCATGTTTCAAAAAAGAGTGCAGAAGTCATTAACACGGAAAAAAATGGAGAGAGCAGCTTTTCCGGTTTACAGCAGACAGTACATTGGAAATTAAATTAAAGATAATTTACGGGCGCGTTATCGCCGATCACCAAATTTTCAAGATAAAAAATAACAATACGTATCCAAGAGAAATCGAGTAACCGCTGTCATACACTAGCAAAACGCAAACACTACCAACTTAAGTTCCTTGACGTACGTTCTAATATTCCGAAAACCTGGTCTCTTGTGAATGAAGTAAAAGGCGACAATAAACGGAACTCTATCGACTAAGTTAGTCGAAAAAAAAAAAAAAAAACTTGCATCCCAATATGCTTTTTGTAACGGATAATTTCAAATGTCTTTTTTTTTCAGTCTCCGGCACATCTGACGATGTAAATGTTTCTGCAATCAATCTGGAGATACCCTGCCTAAATTCTGCCTTTCTCCCAAATATGACTGAACTAGATCTTCATATGTTGTTGTTTAGCTTTCGGCCTCTTCAGTCTTCTGGTATAGATAATGTTAAATTCGGCGACTTGCTTCGCAATTTTAATGTCTTAAAACGTGTTGTTCTCCACATACTAAACAGAATTACTGATACCGGGGTTTTCCCTCAAAGGTCTCAAGAACGCGATTGTCAGGCCTCTTTATTAAAATGGTCCACGTGACATTGTAAAAAAACTATTGCCATATATGTATTCTTCCTTCTTTGGCATTGGTTCTAAAAAAAAAAAAAACATATTTTTAAGACAATGAGTGCTTTCCTTGATAAACACAATCTTGTATCGCCTAACCACTACGGCTTTGTCGCCGGTCGTAGCACTATCTCAGCACTTGAGGATACGTCTGACACATTCCACACCTCATTCTATAATAATCAGCCCACGTGCGCACTCCTTCTCAATGTGTCCAAAGCGTTTGACTCTATCAATCACCAGATACTGTTGAAAAAGCTTTGCAATTAAAAATTCCTGGGTCCATTTTTTCGTTGCTTCAACACTTTCCAAGTGACCGATCGCAACAGGTATTGGTTTGCAACAAAACAAGCGACAAAGTGTGCCTAAAGAAGTGAGCAGCCCAAGGATCGATCCGGTCCCACCTGCTTTAATGTTTATGTGAACGATCTCACCAGATCGACATCAGCATGTCCAGTTTATCAATATGCAGATGGCACATTGCTATTATCTACTCATGTCAGCCTGCGTAGTGCAGTCAACATGCTCAAATAAATTATGCAAAGTCATGAACTGCTTTGAAGCAAATCAAATATTTGGGAATGCTCAAAAGACAACACTTGTCTGTATTTAAATATGTAGGTATTACATTTGTTTTCAAATATGGTATAGTCTAGCTGCAGAAATCATCGCTGCGTGTCTTATTTACGCTATTCGTGAAGTGTTCTCAACTTGTATACTGACTGCTTTTAGCAATGCCAAGAACACCCGTATACCGCTCACATTGGCTATGATTATTACTGGGTCGTGTCACACGAACCAACACTGGCTTCGACAGACCCGACTCTTATATGTGCGTGGTATTAGAACAAAGACGTCCGAGTTTATGTCTAGAATCGTCGGCGCTTTATTCACCGTGTTATGTCTCACGGAGACGTGTCGAGAGGAGGGCAATTCTAGCTAGAATTACCTGTTAATCCGTCTTTTGGGACGATCGAGATTATGCAAACTCGAGTCAGAAATACGGCGGCGGTGTACTCACAGCGGTTAGCACCTCTTTACGAGCATAAAAAAGGCACGATCTCGAGTCCCACTCTGAATGTGTGTGAGTCGAGATCGCATCTAAAGATGGCGTGAACCATTTAATTGGGAACTATTACTTTCTACCCCAATATAATTACGATCTTTCTGTGGGCCACTTAAAAGCGGCGGAGCTAAACCTAAATGTTTCAAATTTCCGTGTTCATATATTTGGTGATTTAAATATCCCTGGAATAGACTGGACGTTGGATCATGTTTGGACGGACCGCAGTTGTTTCAGTCCAAAGGCGTAAAGTCAATTAGATTTTTTATATATTAATGAATTCGAACAGTGCAATACGATTCAAGCTCGGCAGGCAGGGATGGGCAAAATACATGCAAATATGTATCGAAATACAAATACAAAATACTTCGTCAAAAATGTATTTAATTACAAATCTAATTACATTTCCAAAAAAGCATTTAAGTATAAGATACAAATACAACCGAATGTATTTGGTCTCCTCCAAATACATTCCTCAAAATTTGCGTCTGTAACTTCAGGGCACCTGGAACGGGTTTCTGGGTATCTCATTTTAATTTTGCATCGCGCACTCGGGAGTTAGTGTGCGAGGCTCTAGTAACGGAATAGAAATAAAATCACAAAAAAATGTAATCAGCTTGGACGTAATAGGTGAAAATAGTACAGAGCTTCAAGCAGCTTTTTTTGTTGATTACATTTTTGGTATAGACCAACAAAGAACCGAGACGACCAAGACGCGCAGCACTAGCTAGAGAATTTTTTATTGTTGCAACTCGCACCAGTTACGAACATCTGGACGACCCGCGCATTTAGAATGTTCCAGGCAAAAATGTAGATGTAAATCAGGCTGGAAAGCATCACAAGTTGTCACAGGCACTTATTTAGCCAGTCTGTCTGTGAACGTCGTTTTCGTCACTATTCTTGCCCTGGACTAGCACCGTAATCACAAAGTCACTAAACGCTTGTGCTTGATTGAGAGGCTCTGCATTCGGTGCAGAACGTAGTTTTCTTCATGCTCTGGACACAATAAATTTGAGGGATGTATTTTCGCCCCAAAATTGTATTTATTCACAATTGCATTTGAAATACCTACGTTTTGGTATTTAAATACACACGTCAAATACATTACGCAATTTGTAATTAAATACAAATACAAAATACACAAAGTATTTGAAATACGTATTTCAAATACTTGTATTTAAAATACTGCCCATCCCTGTCGGAAGGTAACGTACTTGACCTTGTACTGACGTCTTTGCCGATTGGCAATATCAGTCCAGTTGACGACCCTATAACACGTGTTCATAATTTTAATTTTCCTTTTCTTGTTTCATTTTTCTTTCCCCTGTTCAACATATATTTCGTAGCCAGATATAGTTTATATACAGCAAAGTTGATTACTTTAGCCTGTACTCTTATCTACAAAGTTATGACTGGAATCCGATTTTGAAAAACTTATGTGTCGACTCAGCGACTGAAGCGTGTACTGCAGTTGTGTCGAGCGTCATGAATTCTTTTATACCCAAGCGTGTTTCACGGCCCAACAAATACTCTTCGTGCTTTTTGTGGGAATCGAGGTGTTGTTTCCGAAAGAAATTGCATTATTATAGGTTTTTTAAAAAGTGGGTTTTGGAAAAATGGTTTGTAAAGTTCAGTGAGTATCGCTCTTAGCAAAATGGCTGTTCAACAGCGATGAAAATGTCCATGTATCTCAGAACAGAAGTTTGCTATATACTCTAACCCCAAAGACTTTTGGAAATGCGTAACCTCTCAAAGAAAGAAACATGGCGATGCTTCCGTGATAGTTCCGGCTGTGCATCGGATCCAGCAAAAGTTGCAAACATGTTGGCCCAGCATTTCGAGTCGTGTTTTTCATCTGAATACAAAGCGAATTTTGTATCATCATGCGCGAAAACACTTGATGTTTTTGCTTTTGTTCCCATAGATGGCTTAGAAATAAAAACATGCCCTAGAAAAATGAAGCCAAAGTAGTCTGCACTCGCAGACGGAATTCCCAGTTTTACCGTGAACGGCTACGCTGACCTTTTATCTCCGGTGTTGTTACACACTTTGAACTTGTCGCTGTATTTGGGCAAATGTCCGTCTATTTGAAAACAATTTGTCATAGTGCCAATTTCTAAGTCTGGTGATCGTAGCAGAGTCAAAAATTATCAACCTGTGTCTTTACTTTGCAGTTTCTTTAAAGTATTTGTTTATTTATAAACAAACCTGTTTATAAATACTTCGATCAAAAAGATTTGTCCCGAACAGCACGGTTTTATGGAGGGAAAGTCGGTATCAAATTTGCGCACATTTCTGGATTATATTGCACCATTTGTTCGTGGTCACCAACAAGTTGACATCATAAATTTTGCCATGTCAAAAGCATTCGATAACGTAAAGCACGAAACGCTTTAACGTAAATTGGGTGATTTTAGGCTCCGTTCGACGTACTGTTGGTAGTTTAGAGGTTATCTCTTCAGTCGTACGAATTTCGTTTGTGTTTAAAGATTAATGTCCGAATCCTTCTTTTCGCCTTTATGTGTACCTCAGGGGAGCAATTTAGGTCCTCTTTCGTTTTCATGCGTTGTTAATGACATTGAGTTTTCGGTTAAACATTCTAAAGTACTAATATTTGCAGATGATATAAAATTCTTTCGTCAGGTCCGTTCGCATTCTGAGTGCGCACTTATTCAGAATGATGTGTGTGAAGTGGCTAAGTGGTGTCACGATAATAACCTCCTGCTGAACGAAATAAAGAAATAAACAATTAGTCTTAGTAGAAAACGAGACCCACTTGCGTTTTGCTATGTTCTCGACAGCAACGTCATCGAGCGTGTTCGTGTTATTCGTGATCTTGGAATTTTTTTTTTATATAAATATGGCGCTAACTTTAATCGCGATGTGTTCGTCACTTTTGGTGTCTCCCTCAGAACCTTTGTGAGCACTTTCTCGCTTCACCAGACAATTTTCTTGGCATGCACGTTACCTTCGCTTATTTTGCTGCCTTGTTCGCTCAAAACTTGAGTTTGGATCTGTTGTTTGTAATTTCTTAAGTCATACTGCATCATGCTCTACCGAGCAAGTTCAAAATCATTTTAGCGCTATTGTTTACGATCGGTTCTTTAAACGTCAGTGGTACTATAGTTACGAAGGGCTGTTTTCGAAGGTCGGTTTTTCTTCTCTGTTTGATAGACGACGTTATCAGGATATCTTATTTTTGTATAAGTTGGCGAATGGGATTGACAAATCCCCTTTTCTGTTAAGCTCGATTTGTTTTCATGCCCCGTCAGGTTCGAGCGGTATCCCAGCCTTTTTTACCCGCTCACGTTTCTTGTCACATCCCCGTTGATGAGAATTAAAGCGGAATTTACGAAGGTAGATTCCTCACGGCTACACATATTTAGTGACATGTCAACTTTTAGTCGCAATCTTTAGAGATTATTACTTGTATAGTTTGGTAAAGTCAACTTGTGCTTGTTCATGCTGTTTGCATTCAGCACATTTTCTTCTGTGTAGTTATATTTAACTGTTTGGTTTCCTGTGTTAGGTCCGAAACTGTATTGTGTGCCACAGAGAAAGGCCATGAGCTATTTGGGGAAACATGAAATAAAGATTATTATTAATATTAATATTATTAATATTATTATGCGACCATTAGGTCTGCTAAACGACGCTACGTTCAAGAAAAGTTTTATGATTCAAGATTAAATGCACGCGAAACATGGAAGTTTATTAACTCTTTTAGAGGACACGGAACGAAAAATTCAATCCTTGACTTTCTTCAACAACACTTTGGTTCCGATCTTCAATCAGCTGTCAACGACTTCAACAAGCTTTTCGCTACTTCCTCCGGCGTTGCAAGATATGATACCTTTATAGCTTTGAACTCGAGTTTTATTAATGGTATGTCTAAGTCTGCGTTTCTTCCTCTTCTCGCTATTGACACACTGCGCTCAATTTCGTTTTCTTTAAAATGCAATAAGTCTCCCGGTATTTATGGCATTCGTATTATTGACCTCCGCCGCAACATTAGTCATATTCAATACGTGCTTCTCACCATAGTTAATGAGATTATTGATACTGGTGTAATTACCAATGACTTAAAGACCGCTTTTGTCAAAGCAAATTTTAAAGGAGGACCTCCGTAAAAAAAAGAATGTTATCGCCCAATCTCCATCTTGCCTTGCATTGGCGAAATTTTAGAAAAACATCTTTATATTGTGATGTCCGGTTTTATTGAGAAGCCAAACCTGCCGTCTCCAAACCAATATGGTTTTGTCAGGAGGAAGGGCACCCAACCTCTGCTTGAGAATGTTTCTGACGTTTTACATCGGGCTTTTGAACAAAATTTATATTCATGACCTATTTTTTTAGATGTTGCAAAGGCATTTGACACGGTTAGTCACAAAGTACTCCTTTTAAACTGCACAACTACGGCTTCCGTGGAACATGTTTTTCCTTACTTAAAAATTTCTTTCTTGACAGTACTCAAGTTGTATTTATGGGAACCTTTAAAAGTAATCGGGTTATGTTAAAAGCTGGTGTGCCACAGGGATCGATTTTGTCGCCGTTGTTATTTAATCGTTTTGTTAATGACATCTCACCTAAGCTTGCTAGTCGCAAAATTTGTCAGGATGCGGATGATAACTTACTTGTTTCTAGTCACGTCAATTAGCACCAAGCTGTAAGCGCGCTGCAACACGATGCCACGCGAGTAAGGGATTGGTTCTACGAGAATTTTATCACTGTTAACACATCCAAAATTAGACTTGTTTGCTTCAGGAAATCGTTAAATCAAGTGAATTTAGACGAATCTCTTGTTTTGCAGAGATCCAACTGCTAAGATTGTACGTGTGCCCCCTTAAAATAGGTTGAGACCGTCATGTACTTAGGCATAATTTTTTAATCGGATTTATCATGGAATACGCATTTATCGTATGTATCTGGAAAGCTTCGATCCGTCAGCTGCTTACTTCATAACACTAGGATATTTATGCCATTTGCCGTAAGAAAATCAATTGCACATGCTGTTGCTTTTAGCATACTCAGATAAGGAATCGCATTAATTGGTAACTGCACAGAAGCTTGGAAAACAAAAATTGACCGATTTTTAAAAGTTTGTTAAAAGGTGTTGGAGGTATCATTTCAATCTTTCATTACGTGCAGACATCTTCGAGTTGCCGAACTTTCGTTCACTCCATTTTCAATGTGTTGTGATCTCTCATCTTAGGTGTAATGATTTCAAGAATCCCCTTGTGTCTAGCAGGAATTTGCGTAGCTTAGATCATTTCATAACCCCCCGGCCCCCCCCCCCCCCCCCCCCTAGGTGTTATACGAGATATGGAAAGCCAGTTCGTTCCTACTAAGTGCCATATATATTTAATAGACTCTCTGATTCCTTTTTTAAAGCTACTACTAAGAGAAAATTTAAAAAAAATATTGTTATTTCTCAGTGTAATTCTCTTGCACACTTCCGTTCATTACTGCCCTTTGTGCTTTTTTTATTTCTCCACTGTTATTTTGACTGAGTATTTGACTGGAATTACTGTCATATCTGTTCGCGTCCTCTGTGTTCATAGGACTTCTTTGCAATTCGTGTCATTTGACTTGTTGGATTCTGTCCCTCAAGCCTCCACTGGCTTTGACAGACCTGCTACTTTATTCTGTATTGAAGATATGCGAAATAAAATTATTATCATTAATATTATTATTAATATTATTATGTGCATGTTTTCTCTTCATCATATTTTATTGCATTACAGTGCAGATGCTGCACGGTGAGCTTGACACTGTTTGTGTGGGGGATATTGTGATTATGACTAGTGGGGTGCTGTCCCACAAGCCTTTGCTGTTTATTGTTTATCGGTGTTAGTTCGTTAACTAGATGTATATAATCACTTACTACCTCTTCCGGGCCATGTCCCACAAGCCTACTTTGGCTTTGACGGGTCCGAAAATATCAAAAACAAACATGAAAGTGGAATAAATATTATCATCATTATATAGCGGACCTGCTGTTTATGTATTGTATTGAAATTCGTGCAAAAAATATTATTATTATACCATGATGAAATCAAAATGCTGGAATAAATTATTACTATTAGTAGTAATAATAGTATTATCATTATAAGTATTGTTATTATAAACCGACATATCCAATTTCTACACCCGCTTGATTCCCAAAGTGAGTAAGAAAGAAAAAGCGTACTGCTCATTACGGGGGAGGGCGGGTTTTGTTGAATTAAATATATTTTCAAAAGAGGGTTTTTACGTCAAATATTGCCGGAAAAGGGAGTAAAATACAGGCCCAAAAATCAAAGAAGGTGGACAATAAAATTCCGGGACGAGACTGACCAGTTCGCGAACCCCACTGCTCTGCTCTCTAAATTAGGCTTTATAAATCTTAATTTTAAGCTCTCCAGTAACAATATTCCACAAAAAAATATTATATATAACTACAAGAAACAAAGCTTCAAATAAAACGCATTGGTTCGGGGGATAGTTATTTGCCATAGCACCTAAAACAACCTCCGCTGCAGCTCTTTCAAGTAAATGTTAATGTGGTGAAAACCGTTAAAAAGGGTGTTCGTCTGTCTTCACTATGGAACTCTTTTCCACATCGTATTAAGGAACTTTGAAAAGGAAGTGTGTTCTATGCTCGAGCACCATACTTTGCAATTAAAAGTACGTATTGTTCAAAAGAAGAACGCTAAAACAGTCCAGCTATTTAAAGTAGTGAAATATTTTAGTGTGTAGCTGGCGGCGAACCAAAAGTAAAAATCCGGGTCCCGGGAAACGTAAAAGCATAATGGGGAAACATGAGCTGTTTTCCCCATTATGTAAAAGCATCACTTGCGTCGAATGTGCTGCGCCTCTAGCGACCAACTCAGGATTCTCCGTAGGAACACAATTTCTATGCATCTGCTGTTCAATACGCAGACTGTAGCGAAGCGGCAGTCATGAGGCAGCCTTGCCTGAATGTTCTACGTAAAGTGTATTAAAAAGGCCTACCAAGACGGTGGGCAGCCGCTGTCTAAGCCATCTTTGTAGACGACAAACATAATAGCTCTAATGCTATTTTTATTGAAGGCATATGTGCCATCACCAAATCCCGTTACCCAAGGCTTATGTCAACGTGCAATTAACGTATCTGCGCCGATTGAAATTCAGTCGTACAGAAAGTATATGTTTGATCTATTTGACGTGAACAGTGGTGAAATGTGCGATAATAAAACATGAGTCGAGGACATTTTTAACTCCAGGATGAACGGTTGTTACCACTAGCTGACAAAACACACACTTAGTCAAGAGTCCATGCTACGCTTCTCGTTCGACAATTTTAATGTTTCTTTTTCCTGTGTGCGTGGCCGGGGTCAAAAAGGGATACGTTTTCTATCTGCTGTACGGCTTCCGTGGAAGTATACGAAGTTTAAACAAACCTAGAAGATAAAAAATTCAACGAATGGATTTTCTCCGATGAGCGCCATGAAGTATTTCCGTTTCTGCGATCATTCGCCTACATGGACTTGCACTGGATGAATAAAAAGTAGAGATTAAAAATATATACTTAGGCCAGGCATGCTGGTGTAGTCACATTTGTGAATGTTTTTTAGGATTTTTTTCTTTATGAGTCAAACCAGCTCCCCTCTGCCTTTTATGGACAACCGCGTGTTTGTAAAAATATCAGAAATGATGCTTTGCAGTCGAAAGGTAACGCTTTCTTTTGCTGTTTATGACTTTTTTGGATGGTTAGCACGACCTCATTAGACCGGAGAATTTTAACTGTAACGATTAATAGGCCCTTATGGCTGTTTTGAACTGTTCGCTTTCCCGGCGGCGATAAAAAGTTATTGGTCCCGGGTTCGATGAACTCGGTCCATTTCAGTGCATCGAGTGGGTCTAACAAATTTGTTTTGTGGATGACACAAGCTCATTTTATGTCAAAAAAGCTATTAACGGTGAAAAGGTTTGAATACTGTTTTGATATCGGGGAAAAGAGCGATTTCCGGCGGTTCTTTGCCGTTTCGGTTGTTTTTCTTTGCTATAGTGATGAGGCACTCAAAAAGCTGTAACCAGTTCAAATCTTTAAGAGTTCATATTTGTGCGAAAGATATAAAGCAGGGACCTCGCGCTTCGATGTCAGTGTGGACCGGCTGACTTCTCACAAGCGCTTCACCGGGCTTCCCAAGGTAACATAGAGCGAAATATATTCTAGTCACGATTATTTGATTTCGATTTGTACTGTGGTGTAGTACTTTCTTGTATGATTGTGACTCCAGTTTCCACTAGCCCATACGTCCAGGATTATTGCTTGCTCACATAGAGTGGTTCTAATTGAAGAGAAAATGACTCTGTGTTGCAAAGCAACAAATCCTATCATCGACGTTTCTTCTTTTCTTTTTTTCTTAATCTTTCCGCCCTGCACGGTCAAGTGGTGATGCTCAATTTACAACTAAAATCCCAAAGACAAAACAAAGAAGCAAGATGCTTGAATGTTTTGAACCATTATTTGCGCTTTTGCCAGTTGCAAAACGCGGAGACAACCTTGATCGGAAAGCTGGTATTAAGTCATGTAAAACTTCTTGGCATATCTACTCTAGTGTTCAGTCGACTGCAATGAACATGTCGTTCTTCGAAGAAAAATCACTTTTTGCAATATTTTGGAAACCGGACAGGTGCACAGTAAAAGGTTCCGCATGGTAAAACGTAACACAGTGCCAAATTCAACACAATTCGGCGTTTTCGGGCTCGAACACAACTTTACAAATCACAGAATGTTCTTTAAGGCTCATTTGGAAGTAGCTTGCCTTCAGCACTTGGAATCTCCGAGGTCATAACTCGGTCATCCTTACGATACGGCGCACCACCTTCTGGTGTTTTCTGCATTCATGTGTGTGGCCCCTAAGAGTTCTAACCTGTATTTTATGTCTGTCAAACCGAGTGATCAAAAAGAAGCTCTTTCTAACACTTTCTTTTATGCCTGACGTCTATCATTTCAGCTCGTCAAGTTTGCTCGTAGGATCAGTAGACTTCGGTCCGAAGATGATGGGTGCTCGAAAGTTAATGGGCGTTTTATTCGGTAAGTGCATACATTAAGATACGAAAGGAAAACTTTGATTCGAAAGCCCAGTGGTAAAGATAATTTAAATATTAGGAAAAACACAAAACACAAGAACGGACAAGGCGATTTCCCAACTGGTAGCAGACGTTTAATGAATACTCCGACTGGCCGGGGTCTTTCTCACGAAAAAGAAGAAGGGTGAGGTACGCGTAATCAGGGAAGCGGAAGGGAAACCTTAGAATCTGAAAAAAAAAGGGGTGGGGCTAGGAGGGGGGGGGGGGAGAGAAAGGGGGCAGGAGAGGTGAGAGGGGGGAAGGGAAGGGACGAAAGGAGCAGAGGGAGCCCAACGAACTGGAAAAGAAGCCAGAGACAGGGAGGTCATGCTTAAGTTCCGTTCAAAGAAAGGCAAAGTAGGCATCGAGAAGTCTAGGGAGGCGGAGACGAGGTTCGTCGGGCAGTGACGCATCCTGAAGGCCTCGAGACTTTCGCGTCCGTATCTTGACTTGTGCGAAGCCAACACGGATGTGGCCTCAAAATCGGGGGAACACGTGGCACTAGCGGCGACGTGTTCAGCAATAGGATGAAGGCTCCGGACAGAGGGTTCAGGGAAGCGTTTCCTACTTCGTTGGCGCGTTCCCTAACTCTGTCGTTAATACAACGGTCGGACTGACCTATCTATTGGGAGCCGCAGCCAAGAGAGATGGAATATACGTAATGTTCCTTGAATGGGGAATAAGCTATGGCGTGTTTCTTTTGGCAGACTTTAGAAGGGACGCGACCATTGACCTTTGTATGTATAGAAGAGAGCCTAAACCAACAAGAAAAGACAACCTTCTTACGGAATGCGGCAGACAGCTTCTTGATGGGGTGTGCTGTGATAGTACGGGATACACGCGTACTGCGATGACGCAGGTGCACCCTGGCTTCTTTTGCTTCATACCTGTCCAATTAATATGAGTTTCAGTGTTATTCCCATCAGATTATGCTAAGGGTATCCAATTTTAATTAGGCGAGAGCTTTCTATGGAGCAACTCCCAGCTGTCCAATGTTGGCAGTTCTTAGTCCTGGAGAACGCCGGAATTGTCTTTAGTGTTTCATCTTTTACGCTTTTTGAATAGCAGCTGCTAAACGAGAGCAGTGACTTGCACGACCTTTGCTGGAACGACCAGCAAAAGCCGGGTTTTGTAGGCCGATGCCGAATGTCTAGAATTTGGAGTTCCTCATGGGTTGGTTCTTTTTTCGTGAATTTAAGGCCGAATAAGTTGTTTGCGAACACCTGCTTAATTTCTGCGCGATCCCAAGTGGCACTGTGAAGGATGAAGCGTTAGTCCACATGCCGATAGACTGAGATCCTGGGGGAATTGACGTGAGCGCCTTTTTGCATAGCTTGGTTGACAAAAAATAAGTGTAATTTGCTCAGGGCGGAACGAGGCAAGAACCAATGCAAATTCCCGACATTTGCTTAAACACTTTGTCCTCGTGATCTACAAGCATGGATCAAAGGTACAGCTCCATTAAGTCATTGAATTCCGATAAGGGGATTCCGGATGAGTTCTGAATTTTTACTACTCTATGGTAGTGAACTGCCTCAGACGCGAACCTAAGCAAGTTTGAAGCGTCGAGACGGTAACAAAGACCTTCTGCGTCTAGACAGAACATTTCGAGTGCTTCGGATGTTGAATGAAAGGGTTCAAGACTTTGTAGTAGGTTAACAGAGTTGTGGATTCAAAAGGGAGGAGGAAGGTTTACTACTGCGAGGCTTTTCTGTAGGAATAGGGCCCAAGTGCTTTTGGCAGAAACCGCGTTCAGAAATAATGCTGCAGAGTGGGATACCAGGCTTATGTGTTTTTGCAAAAAAAAAAAAAGAATATAAAAATAGGATGTAAAGAGGGAAAGCCAAGGACGCTTTTCAAGGAATCGAGGTTTGCGCCATCACAAAGGCGGTTTGCATCACAAAGACGGTCCGACGTGATCCAGAAGGCCGCTCTTATTGGGCACAGAAGTTCTTGCTCAGAACAGTTGAAACTTTTTACTCTAGAAGCTGTTCGTCGAGGACGACGAACTCTCCTGACTTGTCCGCTCCGAGGACTTCAAATCCGCGTCGCGACG
Organism: Ixodes scapularis; assembly: GCF_016920785.2. NCBI lineage: Eukaryota > Metazoa > Arthropoda > Arachnida > Ixodida > Ixodidae > Ixodes > Ixodes scapularis. The sequence goes on from NW_024609836.1 coordinate 61,743,459, forward strand.
GTCCTTAACAGCACGGCGCACATCATTCCTTCCGGTCAAGCTTCCCGCATAAAACGGACTGATCTTGAAACGGCCCCTCATAATATCCGGGCGTCGGGCCTATAACCTTTCTCTGCAACCACATGAACAGCAGCCGAGTGATCACCTTTTAGAACTAGGAGGGACGCTGAAAACTTTGGACCTTGTTAAACAAGGGCTCCAGTTGAAATCGCCTTGTCAGTCCGAGAGTTTTGCGTTCTTCCCATTATTTATATTATATAAAAGAAAAAGGCAGCTTATGTATGACAATATAACTGAAGATCACAATACACAGGGAATGCTAAATTGTCGTCCTAAATAGAAATCCTTTTGAACGAAGCAATATTAGCTCTTCATATGGAAAGGCAATGACAATTACCGCTCGTATTCCGTTTTCTTTATTTGACTCTTCCTTTATGTGGCCAAGCCTAAATGCACTGCACTGTCTTGCGACTTTTGTCCGTCCTGGGGCGTAGCACTGTAGATGCTCGGTACATAATAACTGTGGTGATGAGGGCCACCCTGTGTTAGAATTAGCTAGCAATCAGGGAAAATGTAATTTTCATTTGTGTAAGAAGCACAGTAATAATGTTGTTATCGTCCCACACTCTACTACAGCCCCATGAATAATGAATGACCTTTGTGCATTATCATCGTTTCTTAAGTTTGTAGTCGTGTTTAGTTAGTGACCTTGTACGTCGTGACCTTGTACGTCGCGAGATTTTGTTGTGTTCGTCCGTTTTTTTATCGTTCCCCATCTCAGGGTTTACAAGATGTCGATTGATTACCAGCTCGCCTGCACTCTCTCACTGCTTACAACCACACCACCTGTTTCAATCCCAAGTGTATCTACAGCGTGTCCCGCCTCTTCTTCCCCCTTGCCCAACACCAAAATTAAGAACAAAGCACGTTTACTCGTTGATTTCTTACCGTAAAAACAAACTACACACTACACATATTTCTGGAATGAGATAAGGGTAACAGTTGAAATTTTTGGCATCTGCTTCGGATCAATAACGTTACATTATGGCGGCGTTAGAGCGTTTGGCGACGTGGAGTTTACGTTTGTGGTAAAAAAAGAAATAATATCTTTCAGGGGACATCCTGTACAACTTTTGTGCTTCTCGACCTTAATATGGGCGGTGGGCATGTTCCCTCCGCTTTCTTGAAGGGGTGTCGATCACTTTTAAAAAAAGTGAGGAAAGATTCATCAGGAATGAACACGGGGTATAGTAATCGAAGGATTAAGGATCACAGCGTGGGGCGACTCTTGAGCGTAATGTTATTGGTTTCGAGGTCATTGAGATCAGAGCACCAGCCGAGAAGAATTTCGAATATCAAATAACGAAGGAAGAAACATGAACATAACAAATCAAGACATACGTTCGTAAAAATGCCTGTCACTTCAGTAAAGGCACGGACGGAAGCTTGTCACACCTCAATTAAAAAAAGAAAAGGCGAGGATTGCTCGGAAAATGTCCGTTATATACTTTACCTGAGTTCACTTTCACTTATGCATTTACTTTTTCAGCCCTGGCCTTCCTTGTCAACACCGGGGTTGCTGTTTCTACCAGGGGAGGGAAATCACAGGCGTGGAAGGGCCAAAACGAAACGCCTGGGTCATACGGCGGTTGGGTCCCGGGATCTCTACAGGCCAATCAACAGGCAGGAGGAAGCGGTCCTAACCAGGGCCGTTCCGACAGACAGCCTGGAGTAAATGGCGGCAAAGGCCCGGGATCTCAACAGGCCAACCAACAGGCAGGAGGGAGCGGTCCTATTCAGGGCCGTTCGGACAGACAGCCTGGAGTAAACGGTAACAAAGGCCCGGGATCACAACAGGCCAATCAACAAGCAGGAGGAAGCGGTCCTATCCAGGGCCGTTCGGACAGACAGCCTGGAGTAAACGGCGGCGGAGGCCCGGGATCTCAACAGGCCAATCAACAGGCAGGAGGAAGTGGTCCTATCCAGAGCCGATCGGACAGACAGCCTGGAGTAAATGGCGGCGGAGGTCCGGGATCACAACAGGCCAATCAACTGGCAGGAGGAAGCGGTCCTATCCAAAGCCGTTCGGACAGACAGCCTGGAGTAAACGGCGGCGGAGGCCCGGGATCACAACAGGCCAATCAACTGGCAGGAGGAAGCGGTCCTATCCAGGGCCGTTCGGACAGACAGCCTGGAGTATACGGCGGCGGAGGTCCGGGATCACAACAGGCCAATCAACAGGCAGGAGGAAGCGGTCCTATCCAGGGCCGTTCGGACAGACAGCCTGGAGTATACGGCGGCGGAGGTCCGGGATCACAACAGGCCAATCAACAGGCAGGAGGAAGCGGTCCTCTCCAGGGCCGTTCGGACAGACAGCCTGGAGTAAATGGCGGCAAAGGCCCGGGATCACAACAGGCCAATCAACAGGCAGGAGGAAGCGGTCCTATCCAGAGCCGATCGGACAGACAGCCTGGAGTAAATGGCGGCGGAGGTCCGGGATCACAACAGGCCAATCAACTGGCAGGAGGAAGCGGTCCTATCCAAAGCCGTTCGGACAGACAGCCTGGAGTAAACGGCGGCGGAGGCCCGGGATCACAACAGGCCAATCAACAGGCAGGAGGAAGCGGTCCTCTCCAGGGCCGTTCGGACAGACAGCCTGGCGTAAATGGCGGCAAAGGCCCGGGATCACAACAGGCCAATCAACAGGCAGGAGGAAGCGGTCCTATCCAGAGCCGATCGGACAGACAGCCTGGAGTGAATGGCGGCGGAGGTCCGGGATCACAACAGGCCAATCAACTGGCAGGAGGAAGCGGTCCTATCCAAAGCCGTTCGGACAGACAGCCTGGAGTATACGGCGGCGGAGGCCCGGGATCACAACAGGCCAATCAACAGGCAGGAGGAAGCGGTCCTCTCCAGGGCCGTTCGGACAGACAGCCTGGCGTAAATGGCGGCAAAGGCCCGGGATCACAACAGGCCAATCAACAGGCAGGAGGAAGCGGTCCTATCCAAAGCCGTTCGGACAGACAGCCTGGAGTAAACGGCGGCGGAGGCCCGGGATCACAACAGGCCAATCAACTGGCAGGAGGAAGCGGTCCTATCCAGGGCCGTTCGGACAGACAGCCTGGAGTATACGGCGTCGGAGGCCCGGGATCACAACAGGCCAATCAACAGGCAGGAGGAAGCGGTCCTATCCAGGGCCGTTCGGACAGACAGCCTGGAGTATACGGCGTCGGAGGCCCGGGATCACAACAGGCCAATCAACAGGCAGGAGGAAGCGGTCCTATCCAGGGCCGTTCGGACAGAAAGCCTGGAGTATACGGCGGCGGAGGCCCGGGATCACAACAGGCCAATCAACAGGCAGGAGGAAGCGGTCCTATCCAGGGCCGTTCGGACAGACAGCCTGGAGTATACGGCGTCGGAGGCCCGGGATCACAACAGGCCAATCAACAGGCAGGAGGAAGCGGTCCTATCCAGGGCCGTTCGGACAGACAGCCTGGAGTATACGGCGTCGGAGGCCCGGGATCACAACAGGCCAATCAACAGGCAGGAGGAAGCGGTCCTATCCAGGGCCGTTCGGACAGACAGCCTGGAGTATACGGCGTCGGAGGCCCGGGATCACAACAGGCCAATCAACAGGCAGGAGGAAGCGGTCCTATCCAGGGCCGTTCGGACAGACAGCCTGGAGTATACGGCGTCGGAGGCCCGGGATCACAACAGGCCAATCAACAGGCAGGAGGAAGCGGTCCTATGCAGGGCCGTTCGGACAGACAGCCTGGAGTATACGGCGTCGGAGGCCCGGGATCACAACAGGCCAATCAACAGGCAGGAGGAAGCGGTCCTATCCAGGGCCGTTCGGACAGACAGCCTGGAGTATACGGCGTCGGAGGCCCGGGATCACAACAGGCCAATCAACAGGCAGGAGGAAGCGGTCCTATCCAGGGCCGTTCGGACAGACAGCCTGGAGTATACGGCGTCGGAGGCCCGGGATCACAACAGGCCAATCAACAGGCAGGAGGAAGCGGTCCTATCCAGGGCCGTTCGGAGAGACAGCCTGGAGTATACGGCGTCGGAGGCCCGGGATCACAACAGGCCAATCAACAGGCAGGAGGAAGCGGTCCTATCCAGGGCCGTTCGGACAGACAGCCTGGAGTATACGGCGGCGGAGGCCCGGGATCACAACAGGCCAATCAACAGGCAGGAGGAAGCGGTCCTATCCAGGGCCGTTCGGACAGACAGCCTGGAGTATACGGCGTCGGAGGCCCGGGATCACAACAGGCCAATCAACAGGCAGGAGGAAGCGGTCCTATCCAGGGCCGTTCGGACAGACAGCCTGGAGTATACGGCGTCGGAGGCCCGGGTTCACAACAGGCCAATCAACAGGCAGGAGGAAGCGGTCCTATCCAGGGCCGTTCGGACAGACAGCCTGGAGTATACGGCGGCGGAGGCCCGGGATCACAACAGGCCAATCAACAGGCAGGAGGAAGCGGTCCTATCCAGGGCCGTTCGGACAGACAGCCTGGAGTATACGGCGTCGGAGGCCCGGGATCACAACAGGCCAATCAACAGGCAGGAGGAAGCGGTCCTATCCAGGGCCGTTCGGGCAGACAGCCTGGAGTATACGGCGGCGGAGGCCCGGGATCACAACAGGCCAATCAACAGGCAGGAGGAAGCGGTCCTATCCAGGGCCGTTCGGACAGACAGCCTGGAGTATACGGCGGCGGAGGCCCGGGATCACAACAGGCCAATCAACAGGCAGGAGGAAGCGGTCCTATCAAGGGCCGCTCGGACAGACAGCCTGGAGTAAACGGCGGCGGAGGCCCGGGATCACAACAGGCCAATCAACAGGCAGGAGGAAGCGGTCCTATCCAGGGCCGTTCGGACAGACAGCCTGGAGTATACGGCGTCGGAGGCCCGGGTTCACAACAGGCCAATCAACAGGCAGGAGGAAGCGGTCCTATCCAGGGCCGTTCGGACAGACAGCCTGGAGTATACGGCGGCGGAGGCCCGGGATCACAACAGGCCAATCAACAGGCAGGAGGAAGCGGTCCTATCCAGGGCCGTTCGGACAGACAGCCTGGAGTATACGGCGTCGGAGGCCCGGGATCACAACAGGCCAATCAACAGGCAGGAGGAAGCGGTCCTATCCAGGGCCGTTCGGACAGACAGCCTGGAGTATACGGCGTCGGAGGCCCGGGTTCACAACAGGCCAATCAACAGGCAGGAGGAAGCGGTCCTATCCAGGGCCGTTCGGACAGACAGCCTGGAGTATACGGCGGCGGAGGCCCGGGATCACAACAGGCCAATCAACAGGCAGGAGGAAGCGGTCCTATCCAGGGCCGTTCGGACAGACAGCCTGGAGTATACGGCGTCGGAGGCCCGGGATCACAACAGGCCAATCAACAGGCAGGAGGAAGCGGTCCTATCCAGGGCCGTTCGGGCAGACAGCCTGGAGTATACGGCGGCGGAGGCCCGGGATCACAACAGGCCAATCAACAGGCAGGAGGAAGCGGTCCTATCCAGGGCCGTTCGGACAGACAGCCTGGAGTATACGGCGGCGGAGGCCCGGGATCACAACAGGCCAATCAACAGGCAGGAGGAAGCGGTCCTATCAAGGGCCGCTCGGACAGACAGCCTGGAGTAAACGGCGGCGGAGGCCCGGGATCACAACAGGCCAATCAACAGGCAGGAGGAAGCGGTCCTATCCAGGGCCGTTCGGACAGACAACCTGGAGTAAACGGCGCCAAAGGCCCGGGAACAGCATGGTGGGCTTAGCAATGAGTTTGAAAGAACCCCCTCTCATGGTGTTGCCGGGGTACAAGAGGCATGAAACAACACAAGGAACGTCAATGGGTCCGATTGATCTCGGACGTCTTCAAGAAGAGTACGGGCGCGAGCTGAGTACTCTAATGAATATAACAGTGGTGGTGGATCTTGTATTTGATACAGAAAAAAAATCTCATCTTAACTTTCGGCTTGCGGGCCTGAACGGTGTAATACGCCTGCTTCCACGTCTGTTTTGTCTTAAAAGAAAGCATATAGTTAAGGTTTATTTTCTTGTGTGAAAACATGTTTAATCAAGACAGTAATGCATGAACTAAAATATGTGCGATACAGGGTGGGGAAAGATGTATTTCAGCACCCATTCGATTTTCCGAAGTGTTAAAGAAATCAGTCGCTTCTTTTTGTGCGGTGTATTGAATGGCTTTCTTTACCGAAATAAAATTATTGTTTGTTGTGTTTCAGATCAGTGTTGATAAATTGCACAAATATGACACCTGCATAGCAGTGCTAACATGTGTACTGTAAGCACACTCCCTGGCCATTCTAGTCAGAGCTGTTGTGAGGAGTTTCTTGCTGCTTCTAATGATGCACGCACCATTACCGTAGGCGGCCTGCAAATTTATACCGGAGTTGCTTGGCGAAACAAGCCCAAATATACTGCTTGTTGCAGCATGGAGATATAGGAAAGATTCCTGCTAAAAAGTATTTGGGATACAAGTGATTATTTGAACGTATTTCTGTACAAACTCACTATATTTTTGTGGCACAGACACCACGAAAGAAGCTCCTGAATAGCCACGTATGGTTGCTGAGAAATTAACATTTTATTGTTACACATGGAAACGTGGGTCAACAAGTGTAAAACTGATAATGAAGACTTAATTAGCGAATTTGTAACATAAACAATAGAAAGAACGAGCCTGGAGAAAGCAGCAACAAGCGTCGAGGTGTCTGCGTGATAGGTGTCAAACGCGAGAGTGCAAGAGAGCGTCGTCTTCGACAAAGTGAGTGACCGAGGCCACGCTGTGCTCGTTATCTACCACATTCGCTATCTCGAACATTCTTCATATAATGTTCAAGCGTCGAATTAACACCCGAGAGTGTGACTCGACAAGGCCATGAAGCCTTCTTATCTATTCCACTCGGGGCTATATTAAACGCGGATCTTCTAGGAGCGCAGAAAAGAGTTTCCTCTCGGCCATGTACACGAGGTTACCCCCCTTCAAGAAAGCGCACCGTCCCGATGAAACTTAATGAAATAACCGAAGACTAGATTAAATGTACACAATAAGCTGCAGGGTCGTCTGAACCATGACGAGTCCTCAGTCCTTTCGAGCATGTTGTGGATCGAGACGAACGACGTGCACGATTTCGGGCCTCAATTGGCGGTTTGCTGATAGTCGGGATTCGTCGAGGAGCACCTGGTAATTCAAGTCCCCTAGACGGCGAATAACATTGTTTTGTCCGAAGAACTGTTTCAACAGTTTCTCGCTGAGGCTGCTGCGGCGAACAGGCGTCCTCACTCACACCCTGTCCCCGGCCTCAAAGTAGACGTCTCGACGGAGGTTGTAGCGGCCGGCGTAGATGCGTTGCTAGGTCTGGATGTTAGGCGGGCTAGCAGGTGCACGCCTTCTGCCCGCTTGGTGACCAAATGTGCGTTTTCTTTGATATCGCCTGCGGGGCTGTGGAGAAGCATCGCGGGGCTGTGTGCCAGTACACGCGACGAGGGGGAGACTGAGGTCTTCGGTGTACTCGTCAATCTTCCGCAGTCGCCCACAATAGTGGGGGCGTGGGTCGTTAGTGTGGAGGCCGCGGAGACCTAGTTGCCGGTAGGGGCTATGGTCGAAAAATGTGTTGTTCTTCGCCGCACTGTGAGCAAAGTGGCCGGCAATCGGACGTTCGCCACACGTTCGCGATCCTCAACGCAGGTGGTGCCGAACGAGCGTACTGGGCCCAGTCGTCTTGGTGTCAGACATCCTCTTTCACCGGTGTGTCCACGTCGAGGCGGCACCGAGTACTGGAGAAACACTACTGGTGGCCTCGTGGCCATCGCGGCGTACATTATTCTTCGTTTCACCTCACGTCTAGGCGCAGCAAAAGCTACGAGTTTATGGGACCAATCATACAGCGTCAAAAGCGCACCCTCACGGTGTTCGCAGTGTTTATGTACGTGTTTCTGAACCAGTCATACACAAAAAGTTCTGGTGTTTTCCTCCTTTGACGCTGCTTGATTAGCCCCATTTCCTCGTAGCGTCGGCTGCGTCTGGACTTAAGCTGAAACTAGGAATAGTAACGGGGCTTCCCCATGTGCTGTTGCCGCATTGATGAGAGCCTCCAGTTCAATGGCTTGCTGGACTTCCTCTTTTATTACTTCGGCGGCGGAGAGAGAAACCGCACGATCGACAGCAGGCAGCATTTCTTGAATGTCCGGAGCGAGGCCGGTGTCGGCGTCGAGGATAGCCAACACGCGGGCAGGGACGTTGTACAGTCGCTGGTAGTGAGTGAGTGGCGCTTGAGGGACCGCTCAATGTTTGTGGCCTCTCTCACGAATGCCTCGACGGTCCGAGGCGGGTTTCGCACGGAGCCCTGAAGACGCTTTTTTTTACTCCTCGCAAGAGGACTTTAAGCTTCTTCGCTTCTTGAGCTTGGGGATCTGCGCGGCTGAATATTCGGAGGACGTCTTCAACGAAGCTGACAATAACGGCGTCATTTGGCCTTTGAATTCTTGCCTGGAACAGTTCTTTCGCGTCGACGCCCTTTCCCGCTTCAGCGGGAAAGGGCGTCGACGCATGAGGTGCGACGGGCGGGAAAACGACGGTGGATGCAGCAACAGGGGTCTCGGTAGGATGGCACCTGGGAAGACATTCCCGCGTTCGGCTACTCTTTCATTGGTTGTTTCTGCAATGGACCAATAATTGACGATAAGCTTTGAATACGGTAGCTTGCTCGGGCTTCGGGTACTGCGATGTCAACTTGCGGGGCTAGCTCTTCTTGTGACACTCGCTCTTCCTGCGGCTTATCTGCCGCGCTTGGGACCGGACTTGGTTCACGGCTCTTTGGGGGTGTACGAGAAAGGGACATAGAAAAGCACCTTGCACCTGCACCATAATTGTCCCTGATGGAAACATAAAAACAAGCGTAAAACGTAGTATAGTTTTAGTCAGTGAAATTGTGCAAGAAACAAAAGAAATAATGGGCGTCGAGAAAGCAACAGCGAGCTTCGAAGGTAGCAGCAGTAAGAATCGAGGTGTCAGCGTAGCAGCTGGCGAGTGCGAGAGAGCGTTTTCGTCGGGAGAGTGAGTCGGCAAGGCCATGGAGTGCTTCCTTATCTAATGCACTTGGTATCTCGAACATTCTTCCTAAAATGTTCGAGCGTCGAACACTCAGGAAACTGACTCGGCAAGGTCGTGTTGACCTCCTTATCTATTACAGTCGATTTAAGAGTAAACGCCCTATTGCGAAATCTCATTTGTATGAGAAGTTTCTGTGTCCAATAATCTCATATGAATCATACAAAATATATAAGAACATATAAAAACCATATAGGGAACTTGTGAGAAGTTTCTCATAAGTTCCTGAAATGGTTCTTATATTTATTTATTTATTTATTTCCATACCTTAAGGACCCCTTGCGGGGTATTACATAAGGGGTGGACATGGTGGTCGTGTGATATATAATAAACAAATGCAAGTAGATAATACAAAATAAACAGTGTAACAAATAGACACTCAAATAAGGACTTGCAAATTATACAATACAAATAAAAATTAAGCAATAAACGCGCACAAAAAATAATGAGAGGTTCAAAAAATGCTAGAAAAATGCTAGAAAAATTCTAAGTATGATACTGGTGTTTAGTTAGACTGGTGTACTGATGATAGCCATACTGGCTGTATGGACAACGTAAACATAGGCACAAGTTAGAAAAATGAGAGGAGAGCTGTTTTAAATTTCAATGGGTCAGCAAGTGAAGTGATTTCACGGGGAAGATCGTTCCAGTCATTAGCAGTTTTGACAAAAAATGAATTCATGAAGGTAGTTGTTTTACAGTTTGCAGGTATGACTTGGTGAGGATGGTAATTGCGGAGATGGCGTTCAGCAGCTACTTGAATGTATGACTCACACTTAGTAGCGTCATTAAATAGTTTATGAAAGAGCAGAAGACGGGTTACTTTGCGGCGTATGCTGAGATCTTGTAAGTTATCTTGTTTCTTCAACGCTGTGACACTAGTGTTATACGAATAATTTGAATGAATGAACCTGACTGCGCGATTTTGAATTGCCTCGATGTCGGAAGAGAGATATGACTGATGAGGGTCCCACACAGATGAAGCAAATTCTAGTTTAGGGCGAACAAGTGTTTTAAAGGCGAGAAGTTTGAGGTGATGTGGGGCTGACTTTAAGTTACGCTTGAGGAAACCTAAAGAGCGGTTAGTAGATTTAATTAGATGCTCAATGTGAGTTGCCCACGAGAGGTTTGGGTGAGATATACACCAAGGTACTTATACGATGTGCAGGATGTTAGGGCGAAACTATTTAAGCGATACACAAATGACATTGGGTTAGTGCGGCGGTGGAAGGAAAGGAGCATGCATTTATCAGTGTTGAGTGACATTTGCCAGTCTGTGCACCACTTTTCGATGGTTATTAGGTCGTTCTGCAAGATAATATTATCAGCGGGAGAAATAATGCTACGATATATTACGCAATCATCGGCAAAAAGACGAATGTTAGAAGCTACTGATATTGGAAGGTCATTAATATATATTAAAAACAAAAGAGGACCTAAAACAGACCCCTGAGGTACTCCAGACGTGACGGGAGAAGGATAAGAAGAGTGGTTGTTAGCGAGTACAAACTGGGTTCTACCGGTAAGGAAACAGTTAATCCAAGAAATGACGTTAGCATCTAAGTTAAGCTGGGAAACTTTAAGCATCAGTCGGTTATGGGGAACCCTATCGAAGGCCTTGGAAAAATCCAGAAAAACTGCGTCAGTTTGTATGTTATTGTCAAGATTACAATGTAGATTATGAATGAAAGCGGAAAGTTGCGACTCGCATGAAAACCCTTTGCGAAAACCATGTTGATAAGGATAAAAGAACTTATTCATTTCAAGAAAAGATACTAGCTTTGAGAAGATTACATGTTCCATGATTTTGCAGGATATGCATGTTAACGAGATGGGCCTATAATTCGAAGGAGAGAACTTGTTGCCTTTTTTTGAGATAGGAACGATCTTCCCCACTTTCCAATCGTCAGGAATACAGCCAGTAGTTAGTGATTGGGTGAAAATGAGGGTTAATATTTTACTAGTAAGAGTATTTGTGTTTTTAAGAACTTTCGAATTAAGCTCATCGACACCAGCTGAAGATGATAATTTCAGATTCTTGATTATATGGTAGATGCCTTCTTCATCGAACTCGATGGCTGACAGACGTGGAAAGTTATAGGCAGAAGTTACAGGATGATTACCAACAATTTCTTTTGTAAAAACCGAATTGAACACTTCATTAAGAATATTAGCACAATTTTCAACGTCGATGCTTATTCCCTCCTTATCAATTAAAAAAATTAATGTTGTTGGAGATGGATTAATAACTTTCCAGAACTGTTTAGGGGTGTTTATTAGCATATTAGGCAGACGTTGGTAATAAAATGATCGCTTGGTGGATTCTAAAGCAGACCTGTATGCTTCATCGGCAGAGTAGTATTTATTCCATGCAGCGGGGGTGTTATATTTACTTGCCGACCTAAATAACCTTTTCTTTTTATTATTAAGACGCTTTAGTGACGAGTTAAACCATGGTGCCTGCGGATTTGACTTAATTAGACGCGTTGGTATATATATATTAATGAGATCCCGCATAGTATCCTTAAATAAAAGCCAATTATCATTAACATCCCGCGTTGGAAAACCGACCTCGTAGGCATCGTAAAACTTTTGTAGTTCAGCGTTAATAGCTTCATAATTTCCCTTGTCATAAAGTGTTATTAGTTTTTGCTGAGTAGGACTTTTTTTTAAATGAGAGCTTGATGTTAGCCAGTATTACTTGATGATCGCTAATACCGGGAAGGTGGAATATACTATCCAACGTTTCAGGAGCAGTTGTAAGTATTAAGTCTAGTATATTGGATGATTGGGAGGACACACGCGTTGCATCTTTTATTACTTGAGAAAGGGTTAAGTTAAGACACATATCATAAAAATCACGCTCGACTGCATTAGTGTGTATTCCAGTAGACCAATTAATACCAGGAAAGTTGAAATCGCCAAATAAGAACATTTTGGCGTTACGATATTTACGCTTCAACAAAACAATGTGGTCATTAAGGATGGGTACGAATGACGGGTCATTTCCCGGTGGCCGATAACATACTCCGATCAAAACAGGGGACGAGAAAACGCGGCAACAAATCCACAACATTTCAAGCGAAGAGGCCACGTTAATCAGAGAACATTTTAAATTATCTTTGGCGGCGATTAGGACACCGCCACCTCGCCTATCACTTCTGTCGGCGCGAAATAAAGTAAAGTTATTCATAAAAGGAAATACTTCGCTATCATCGACAGCTGATGATAACCATGTCTCGGTTAAGATGACGAAGTCGCAGTTAGTTGCGGATATGAGTGCAGAAATCTCGTCACGTTTCGGAATGACACTGCGAATATTAGTGAACAAAAACGATGTTTTCTCGTTTTTTGGCAATACACTTTTGGCCATCAAGTCAATGGGTGGTCGGGGGACTAGTTATGGGGAACATTCTTTTACCTCAGCAACAGAACTATCATAAAAATACCGCTTATCTTGAATAAAAAGTTTATTAAAACGCAAACTAAACGAGCATGATTTTGAGCGTGCAAAAGCAAGAAGGTGATTACGGGCTGTGCGAACGGCTGGCGAAAAATCCTCTCCTACACTTATCTGCGTTCCCTTGAAAAGCCTCGCTTTAGAAAATACCAATTCTTTGGATTTACTTGATGCAAACTTCATAATTATCGGTCTGTTTTTTCCGGGAGAAAAACGGCCAATCCGGTGGGCGCGCTCGATACTCGGTGGCTCCAGGTTAATTGCAAGATGAGTTGAACATGTTTCAATTATTAGCTTCTCAGAATCTTGCCAAGATTCACCAGCGACGTCCCGCAAGCCGTAAAAAATTAAATTATTACGGCGAGACCTGTTTTCTGCGTCGTCAATACGCGCTTCCAGGCAGGCAATTGTGTTATTCATTGAAGACATGTTAGACTGTATGGTCTGGACCTCAGTTGAAATTGAGGAGAAGGAAGAACATTCCTTTTCTAGACCACTTATTCGTTCGGAAAGATTAGAAAGAGTTTGCTCCGTAGACGATACTTTCTTTTTTATCGCCTGCATTTCACGTAAAAGTGAGTCCTGTCCTTCGCTTAGTTTTGTTAAAAGTGCGATGACGTCCGGTGAGGCCTGTGATTGCGTACTAGTGAGAGCCATCTGTTTCGACTGTTTACTGCGAGTAGTTGCGGTATCAGGGTCAGGTCCGGGCCCGGGGTTTACCTCGACATCGCCGGATAATAACAGGAGAGAGCGTACCACATCAATACACTCACAAAAAAGGTTCAAACAGCATAGTGGGCTCGGTAGCTGCATCAGGCAAACATTGCTTGTTTTTTTCGAAAAAAGACAGCAAGAGTTACGCACCTGCGTGGCGAAAAGAAGTGGCTTGTAAAGGGCCTGCATCCTGACGCTGCCACCAAGCCCACAGAGCGAGACGGAAGATGCTCCCGCTTTTAAGGCTAGCGGAACGTTCGATGACGATGGTGGTTCTGCCACTGTCGATGAGCGGAGCAAATCAGCGAAGATAGGCGCCGGAACTGTCACTTCGCCGAAGCAAGGCCAAAAAGCGCTGTCGTCGATGGCGGGTGGAACTTGTACTTGATGCGCTTGAAAACCGGGCGAAGCTGATGACGGGCTAGTCGTTTGTCCGAAAAAACAGGCACCCCCAATGAGTACCTGCGTGGCGAAAAGAAGTGGCTTGTAAAGGGCCTGCATCCTGACGCTGCCACCAAGCCCACCTGTATTTATATATATTTATAAAATATTATATTATATAAAATATTATAATATATATATTTATATATATTATTTTATAATATGTATTTATATATCTTATATAATTCTTATATAGTTCTTATATGTTCTTATATATCTTGTATTACTCATATGTCTTTATTGGACACCAGAAATTTCTCATAAAAATGGCTTTTTCACTAGGGTACGCGAATCTTCTGGAGGTACTTAACAACAGGCTGAAGTTCAGCTGGTTGGTACATAGTGCAAAAGTAAACGGTCAGCTAGAACGATAGGGACAAAACACAGACAGGGAGAAACAGAGACATGCACACCGCTGTGTGTGTATCCCTCTGTTTCTCCCTGTCTGTGTTTCGTCCCTATCGTTCTTGCTCACCGTTCACTTTTGCTTCAAGAGGTACAGATAAGCGTTTTCTCTCGGCCATGCACGCGGCAATATAATTGAACACATTTTCGACAGAATGGAGTTTTTACCTCGTTCAGTGTAATATAGTTTACAAAAGCGGGACACTGTCACAGCTGCGCCTTTTTATGTGGAAAAATCTCCATGCCATTCAAGTTTTACCATTCTACGAAAATATTAAAAAAAAAAATTGATGGTATGTCTCGGAATTCATTCAGCATATTCATATTAGCTCTTGGCTAAACTCAACTTACCCAACTCTACATGAGATCAAAGAGCGTTCACGTGCTCTTGTTGAGTTTGCTGAATTATAACTAGGATTTCGTATTTTCGGCATATACCTATAAACACCGAAATTTAACCCCCGAGGCGGTTTTCTTCGAATTGGTGAAAACCGAAAAACCCCGAATCTGAGGCGTCCTTGAGGAAAATAAAAGTGAAAAAAAAAAGCCAGCTTCACGGAAAATACTTTGCCCTATCTTTCTTTCTCTCTCTCTCTCTGTCTCCCATTTGACCCGGAACACAGCCGCACTGAACTGTCCTTCAGCTTGTTGCTTTCTATCGAAGCCACCCCATTCCTTGTCCCATTCCCTTCTCTTATTTTTGCCAGCAATATTGGAGGAAACATTATAATCTACAACTTATAAATTATAATATTTTCTCCAGTAAATAGACAGTCGCTTCACAATAGAAGCCCGATAAACACCAATTTCTTTTTGGCATTAAAATTAAACACCGTAAACACCGTTTCAACGGGAAAAAACATAAATAAATAACCCCCGAATTCGAAGAAAATAAATACCGAAAACACGGAACCCTTGATATGACTCTCATGCAAGTCGAGACTCAGAGCTTGGAGACATTTTGTTTTTAAAGGGATACTTCAACGAAACTTAAAATATG
This sequence comes from Ixodes scapularis, assembly GCF_016920785.2. Classification (NCBI taxonomy): domain Eukaryota; kingdom Metazoa; phylum Arthropoda; class Arachnida; order Ixodida; family Ixodidae; genus Ixodes; species Ixodes scapularis. The sequence continues at coordinate 61,758,610 of NW_024609836.1, forward strand.
CCCGTCGTGTTGAAAAATAGGTTGAATATGGTCCACACTATTCGTAAATGACAATCGCACGTTTGTACTTTGAGCCTTGCGTCTGTATTTTTTGTTATAAAGGGCCCACTCTAACTAGCGCTCGGAAAGCAGCCAGCGGAGAGCACATGATATCGCCCGCAATCGTGACGTAGTTTCTCTCGGAACGAGCAAAGCTGCGGCGAGGCTGACGTCGAGAGGATGTCGTAATAGCCACCAAAGCGGCTGCCTTTGTACGAATTTCGAGTGACGGATTAATCTTCTATAATCTTCTAGGGGGACAGTAGCGACACCTGGGACACACAAAAGAGTTTCTCGGGGAGAGAGGAGTTCATCCTTCAGCTCTTTTCTCGCCGCGACCGGAGGCGAGATAGTTACGGTCACTACCTGTCAAGGTTCCCGGACGGGCATTACAAAAGAGGCGTTAGCGACATCCATTTGGAGCGCTTTGCTAATCGTTCGATTCGTCTAAAAATTCATTTTCGTGTCTTTTTTTAACAGGATATTGGTGTGTCCGATGGGATACTGGTCCTTTGAACACATATAGAACAAAGAATAAGCGCCAAAATTTCGTTGTAGAATTCCCTTCAAGACTCTGCTTCACATTGAAGGGAAACGGAAGATTTGTGTATGCGAGAAGAAAAATACGCGGAAATCGCCTTCATTTGATTTCCAGGAACAAGAAATTTGAAAATTATATGTCGTATTGGTGCACCAAGTAGCCAGACCAGCGCTTTCAAAATATCGCCGAAGCCCCTCCTTCCTCGCGTGTTCCATGGGAGGAGGAAATCGTGACGTAACATTATGCTGAGATCTCAACGCTCCCTCGCCTCCCGCAATCCTTAACCGAGCAGCCAAAAGAGCCCGCCCGCGTTTACCCGCAAGCGGCAAGCGCAGGAAAGTTGAAACTTCTCGGTATAAAGTCACAACCAGTGGTTACTTTTTTTCTTTTTTTTTTCTCGGGTATAGTGGAACGTTCGGGTCAAATGATGGTGGCGTTGAAGTTCACGAGACAAAAATGCGCAACAATTCACCTCTAATTAATTTCTTTAAAGAATTTGTTTAGCTTTTTTTAAGTCTGATTGTAGCCGACGCGACGATCAGATGGAGGCAACCATTAGCGCCTGAAGCGCCGTCGTCAGGGTGCTGATTACTTTTGGGCGTCTATTATCACCGAATAAACCAATCGCGCAAAATGAGTACATTTCGATACCGCGTCTATATTTGTGCGTGATTGATTTAACCCGTGATTCCAAACGGACAAACACGATGAGCGCCGTGATGGTGCACTTTTGGAGCCCATTGGTTCGCTTCGTCGAATCCTATACCGCCGGCTGTGATGGTGTACCTAAATTGAAGTTGAAGACCAGGAATAAATTACCACTTGATCATAGTATGGTTAATTAAAAATTAATCTTTGAAATAAAGTATTGACTTAACGTGAGTATTGATATACGAATTCCCAAATGAAGGAGCCGTCGAAAAGGAATCGCTGCTCGTTTGCGTGAGTGATGTTAAACTATGTTTTTGTTCCTCATGTACTTACAATAAATAAAGCTACCGAAAATTAAACTGCTGATTAGAAATTTATTATTTCAGCATTGTCTCTATAGTACCACTCAATCACTTCCCTGTTGTCACACCTCTGTTGTCACTCCTCGGTGGTAGATTTTTCACCTACAGCGTGGGCACCAGTAACCGACTGGCGACAATGAACTTCACTCTGTCTAAACATGCGCAAAACAATATCATATATAATCTACAGTTGTTTTCGACCATTGAACGAATTTCCTGCAACACAGAGAGAGTCAGAGACACGAGCCTATGATAAATATATGATAATATAATTCCTGAGATAAAGTATTATAAAATAACGGACAGGACGACACAAACTCTGAAGCACACCTGAGTTTATTCGCCAAGGAACGGCTATTTATAGCCGACTACTCAGACAGGTAAGAGGGAAGGCAGAATGACATTCCGCCGGAAAGTATGCTGAACTGGTCCCGAGTGACTGACCTCCTCCCAGACACCCTACCACTAGCAGACAACCCGCCGCCACGTGAACCAACGTGATGAACCCCGTGTAAGGGTTTGAGAACCGAACGAAAGACCGCACTTCTCTTGCCTATCGACAACACCAATAAAAACTAACACAGGAAGTAGCTTTATCACGCGTTCGTCTAAAACTCCTGACGATTTCAGCGATTGAAACCGTCGCAGTGGTTGGCCTTCCACGATTTGCAGAATGCTGACTATTGCGTCAGCAAATGATTTCTCACTGACGGGAATAAGTGTAATGTGAGAACTTAAATTTTGACGCTGTTCGCAGTGTTGATTTCAGAGCGCAACGCGCTCAAGCTTCCACAATGCTCATTACAAACACCACCGAACATATTGTTCGCAAGATACTGACGTCAGGAGAGGGAACAATAGCAGGGCGTCACCAATTTTCGTCTTCTGCGCATCGGAACGTAGAAGAACATGCCACTCAAAGGGCAAAATGGGGAACCCGCAGGACGGCAGCGATGATTGAGGCGGGGGGGGGGGGGGGGGGGGGGGGAAGGGGGGGGAAGGGGGGGGGGGGGCACAAAAGCAAGTGGACACGTCGAGGGGTAAACAGAAGCTCGGGGTGGCGTTAGGAGCAGACAATCTTGCACGCCGTATACTCAAGGTTTCCCTTGAGAATATTTTGAAACAAAATCACTTTCTATGAGCAAGACTGAAGTCTCTTCCCGCGATGGCGGGCACGCATTACATTCAGCAATATCTTTGGCTGGTTCAGACTACAGAGATACAATTTTCACACTTTGTTTACGTTCCAAAAGGCGGTCCTTCACACACCGACTCGTCTGGCCCACGTATATATTAAAGCCCACAATCAAGCAGAATTATAACATAAAAGAGGAGTGAAAAATGTTTCTGCATCATCTGAACTAGCCAAACATATTGCTGAAGTCAACACGCGGTCGATATTTTGGGAAGAGACTTCAAACTTGTGCAAAGGAAGTAATTCTTCAGAAAGCTCCTTAATGGAAACCTTGAGTATAGAGGACCACGGAAATTCTTTGAGACATACGTCTGTGGTTTTGAACGAACACGTGAGGAAGTTCCTTCGGTTGTGAGCTTTTTTATGGTTGTAGTCAAGCGGTGGGTGTGGGTGAACCGTGGTCTCTGGGTCGAGGTTAGCCAGTCTGGTTCAGCTCCGCCAACGTTGCAGCAGAATGTCGTTTTTTCATGCCACAATTCTCAACGTGTAAACGGCTATAAATTACTTTTTTTTTTGCGAAAATACTCAGCTGCGTTTGAGATTGTAGTCTTGGCCTTTAATTTTCCCCTCTCTCAAGGTTTAGATTATGATGCTTCCGAATCAGCTCGTCTGAATACTTTCGCTAATTCATAAACACAAATTGTAGTTTTAAACAGAATAGAGTTGAATCATATAATATTATTTCCTGGTTTATGTGTGATAGAGGCGATAGCTCCATTCGTATTATAATTAAACTAAAGAACAACATGTGCTGTAAATTCAATTTCGTACTTGCAAAACCATTTTTGTACCCATTATTTATTGTGCGTTTAATTAAGTTACCTACTGTTACGGAAAGCTATTCCATACCTATATAGTATTAGTTTTGTTCTGTACCTTACTAAATCTACCTAGATCTAAAACAAAACATGTGATACTTTTACATTATGCCTGTTAACCAGACATTGTATTTGAAATATTTACGTAAGCAAGGTTTTTATGCTTACGATGTAAGCAACAACACCTTTGCACCATCAGCAGTATCGTTTCGCACTTTCTGGCTCATACATATAGGCATATATTTATCAATCAATATCGATGCATTAGACAATAATAAAAAAAATTTTAGGTATTTTACGTGATATTTTATTGCGTTGACGAGAAAAAATATACTAGATAATTTGGAGCCTTTTCAATTAATACGATAGTAGACGAAGTTAAGCCTAATTTAGGAAGGATGCGGCACAAAGAAAAATAAATAGAGAAAATTGTCTTCTCATAGTTCATGCACATTACGAGGCAAGTGCACTTCGTGCACTGTACGAACATCCCGTCAGGCATAGAGTGGATACCGGGGCGTAAAAGGAAACGAGTTCGCCCGATCAAACATGAATACTGTTATTTATATTTAAAAAGCTAAACCCACGGTAAAAATACCAGATGAAGGAGTGATCTAAAACGTAGACGACCCTTTGAGATATACAAATCAGCTTTCACTGGTTAATGTGTCATCTACGCTCGTTCTGGTCACGCCCATGATTCTTCTGTGAGATGAAGTCTATATACATATATGAATATAAGTTCGGTGTGTGAAATGAATACCGCTGAGAAAGACATATATTATTGCACGGGTCTTTACATCTTTTTATCGCACGTTTTTGTGTTTTTAGTTGCTTTAAGCATTGTTTATTCCGAGGACCTTAAGTCTTATGCATTGGTGGGCGTCTAGAGTATCAACAGTAGATGAGTAATTTAGTCAGTTCAGTACCATTGCTATTACCTTCGATGCCCCCACGCTGGTAGGATGTTCATCCAGATTGAACCGGCTAGTGGTGATGATTCAACCCAGACTCCATGGGTTCTGCAGCGCGACCATTCGCACCAACAGCTCTGAGCTGTGCTGCACTAACACATTCCGCCACTCTCCCATTTCATGCAGAATTAAAATAAAATATTTCCGTTTCTTTATTGTTGCGTTTTTGACACCATTTTTTTCTTCTAATTTTATGGTAGATTGTATGCCGCATGTGTCAAGTTACACGAGATAATAAGCTAACATAGATGTTGACGAGCAGAACCAGTAGCAAATCGCAGGTCCCCGGCGAACCTTGCGTTTCCAAGAACTTGTAAAAAACTGCGTACCTGGACTGTGCCTTCAATGTACTGGGAGCTGAACGTCTCTGTTACCGGCGCAGTACCAGTGTCAGTTATCAGCGATGAAAACAGGTTTGTTTCAAGGAAAGCAGAGGTACACTTTATTTCAATGAAACAAATAGCATACCTTACAACAGTAAATTCACTCAATACCACTGCCCGTTTTAAACAAATAGGGTGGCAACCGCCAGAATATACCAAACCATATTGAGGACGATATTTATATATATATTCGTGATATATTGTCTACTCTCTTGATTTAACATGTTCGCACTAAGAAAGATACAACGGTCCCTTTTTCGACTGCCCTGTTAACACGCACAATCCAGACAGGGAAGCTCGTATATGAAGCGGTCGGCGCCAACAAGCACAAATCAATGAAGCGATTTACTCCTCATCAAAAGCAACGTTAGATCCGAGACCCCCGTCAGCGTCCATGGAGTGCTCAGATCGTCCACCCGTTTGAGGCCTCCTGGATCCACCTTCCTTACTCTCAGGTTTCTTGTGGCCATCGCTCCTCCCGGAGGTGTGTGTCCCTCCCTGTTGAGTCCCGCTCGCATCCGGGTCCGGCTGTATGGAGCTGTCTCTCGAAGGTGGTTCCATGGCTTCGGCCAGGTTAGTAATAACAACGGCCAAGACTGCAAACAAAGGCATAAGATACATGAACATAACCGAGCTCACTTTAGCAGCAGAGCGGACCGTTTCACGTAATCCTCCCCTTTCACCTTTGAATTTAGGCGGGTGGAGAAACGGAGGGCTCGGCTTAATATGTTTAACGTTATTGCGTTTTAATTGGGTCTTCGGAGTTCTTAGCTGGGAACGCCGCCACCTTGTTGGCTGCGGATGGATAATAAATATGCGCGGGGCTCACCACGTCCCGCGTTTCGTAAGCTGTCTGCGACTATAGTATTATCGATCACTGAGTGCGATCAACATCACTCAGAAGATAAGGCCTTTGCATGAGGTTATTGCTAGTGGATCCCCGACTCGCCCCAAACGGCGAAAACCGTTGAAGAACGATACATAGGGTAAAACCGACAACCGACAGACCCGTCTGTCTTGGTGACGCCGCATGCTAGCATTAAGGTACAAACAATGCGATCACGAAAATTGTTTGGACCTATAGCCACAACGGTTAGTGTTGCGCCTGGTGTGGGAAGCTGCAAGATGCGCTGGCGGCGATTCTGACGGAAGGAAGACAGCACCACTTGGATTCACGAGTGAAGACGTTTAGGAAGGACAAGGGGTAGGCCTGGAATCCAAGGTGGTATTGGCGTGATTCTAAGTTCCCAGGGAACAATTGTTTTTCGGCGAAGTTTAATAAGGTTGCTCTTGGAAGCGAACTCCAGATAACTCCTGAACCGAGTAACTACGCATTGGGTTTGACCCCCAACTACAAGGCCCTACGTGGTGAATCTCGTCAACACGACGTTCGGGCTTACCGAATAAGATAGCGAGGACCTTTGCAGCGCTGTGCATTGTCGGTTCTTGGATCGGCTACCTAGAAACGAGAGACTGCACGCAGTGGTAATCGTTAACAACTGGTGCTTTATTTAAGCAGGTTCTAATATTTTGTTAAAAGATTACAAAAGGGCTGTCATCAGATAGTATCATAGTATCATAATTGTTAATGTCGCGTAAATTTCTATTAGCTATTGTTACAACCTAACTTTCTGCGATGACTGTAAGATCAGCGACCGTTCGAGTGATCTTGTTTATTTCGCGGCATTAATACTCTCGTACAAGACGTTATTTTGGTTTGTATCATAGCTGTCCTGCCCAATTGAACCGGACAGGCCTAATATTAAATAAAAGTAGTGGTATGAGCACGCGTGCCATACACGTACGAATGTGCTCTCAAAAAGGAATGATTGCTCAGATCTGATCGGGCAGTGGTTCAATTAATGTTGATCTTGTACTTCGCTAAATATTAGTATTGCTATCTAGATAAACAGTACAATCACTGCGATAGCTGCGAAAGCTTATCAGACCCAAGTGTATATGGTACATCTTGAATATGGAAGCATCTTGCACTTAGGTGTCTCGCTTTTTACGTGAAGGCCCCATCCCCAACGTCTGGCAACCCTGACATCACGTGACTTTAGAACGTCACTTGACTAGGACGTCAAAGCGACATGTGGCAACTTAAAGGACACAGGGCATGTTTTCGAGGGTTTGGGCGAGTATTTCTGAGGCTGGCTTTTCTACCATATTGCCAGCCTAAGCCGTACCGCAGTCTATGAATATATCGTCTCAACATTGCTCCTCTGTCTTCTATATATTTTGATTCAAATCGCTTTCGACATGGAACAAGCTCTCGCGGAGACAACAAAGCCAGAGCCTAAAAGTGGTATTGGGTTGTGCACGAAATTAGCTTGATCAGCGGGAAACGAAACGTGCAATTAAGGCAGAATATCTTTTTGTATATTACAAAACAAACCACACCTGTTCGGAAAACTAAATGCTTTATCAGGCAAAACACTTTCTATGACACTTATATATTAGCAAATAATTACAATCAATAACTTGCGGAATTTGTTTACGTTTTTCCTTTTTTGCGTAGCGTATTTGAGTATATAAGAATGAAAGCTCTTGTGAGATATTTATATATTTAAATCAAAAATTGATTGTACGTTTTAGTAATAATGTAAGTTATGGAGTTTTGTTTAGCATGATAGCAAGATTAATATAGCCCCTATGTACTTTTCTTTTTGTTGTCTTGCACAAAATTGCGAATTCAATACAAATATAATTCAAGCGTTAAATAGAAGATCAGAAATTAAATGATTATAACCTACATTGGATCCAAAATTGGTAGCAAACAAAGTTTCCCTCATAAGGATACAAATTGAAGCGAAAAAAAAACGGCTACCTCAACTGTAATCATTACTAAATAAAGCGTAACAATATAGCCATTGAGTTTGGTTGAGAAACTCCCAAAGGTATATACTTGCACTTTGAAATCGGACATGGTAAATAAACCTCAGTAGCTAGATGCATGAAAAAATAGATATGATTTTGAAACAACGGTATAATAATTCCCCGCTGGCTTACCACAGTGATGAAGATGAAATATTTTTTAGGGGTTCGAGGTGCGCTTGATGACAAGGATGCATGTCTGCCTTATATATATATCCCTGGGTAGAACTCCAAAACCTCTTAACAGCTGTGTTTTTTCTTTGAACATTGTTTAATGAATGGCGTGCGTCACTTGTGAGCTCCCGGCGAAAACAGAACTGTTTTCAACATATTATCGATCTTCATTATCCTCATGCTCTGATTTTAGAAAAAAATGTAATTTGGAAAAAAAAAATTTATTATAAATATATGCCATGTTAGCATGTGAAAACCCACGTGTCGAACTGGTTTTGAGTTTGACTTTCACATCTTTCCACAATAACAAAAATGTTGAAAGCTTCTCAGTTTTGTTTTTAATCGTCATTTTATACTTTATCCTTCGGGTTAACAATAACTTCAGTTTGCTTCCTCAAATGCAAATTAAATTATAGGCGTTTGTCCGCATACAACTGATGGGCATATACCCGCGTATTTTATGTTATATCTGCATACAATAATAACTCAATATAAATGTTAGCCTAAATGTGCAGTTAGCGGTACCACAGTGACTGCACAGTTTGGCATTGCTTTACATTATCTAAGGTATTTGAAGTGTTGTTCATTGAGTTTACCTATCTAGAGGAAAACGCATAAAAATGATACGGGATGATCAGGAAATGTCAAAGTGACAGCACAGAGGTAGACAGTAGTTTTTGAAATTAAAATTCTTAATACATTCTCGTACAACCGACCCCAAAATGCCCACGGGCCGGAGCGATCGAGAGGCGCACCTGTAACATGCTTCGCGGTGCCTGTTTCAACAGCCGGCCTGTAGCGTCTCTGCCTACGCGACGTGAAGGAAACAACCGGAACGACTTTGCAAACAAATCAGCCTAGAACCTTGGCGCTAACATGATACAAGAGGTAGGACGCGGCAGAACCTGAACTTGCGCCGTCTGTAAACGCTAATAGATCCGTAGCCCTAAAAAACGCACAACGCAAAAAAGAGAAGAAAATCGGGATTGATTGAGGTTGTTTGCAACTAAAGTTACTGCGGTCTGGCCAATCGTGAAATCTAATTTCTCAAGACTCGATTCCTTCCAACTGTTCTCTTGTTTTCAATGGGCCTGTGTACGGCATCGTATCCATGAACACCACGCAGAGAGACAACTCCGCTCAAACTCATGTGTTTCTGCTCACCTAACTTTGCCGTCATAAATGTGTACTCGTCCACGCCGGCGTAATAAAAGCGTTGATTGTTTTTCTTTTTTCTTGTCAAAATTGAACCGATTAACCGGTTATAAAACGGAATCGGGATGAAAGCAATAACCTACTAATTGGTAGGTTATTCGACCAAGTACCCAGCCCTAGTCATAGCTCGTTCTCCGTCACTAACACATCCGCGCTCTGATTTATTTTTATATTTCAAGATTAGCCGGCGGCGTAGTGCGTTTTTAAATAGCCGTAGAAGAATATGTTTGATGAACGTCATTGAGAGTTGTTAAAACGACCAAATTGCTGAACAGCCGCATTTTTTTAATTGCTTTCGAAACCAGTTTTTTTTTTTTAAACAAAGAGAGGGCGAACACGACGAAAGAGTCTACACAACGGATTTGGGTTATGGTCACTTGGACGTATAAATCAGTTCAACTAAAACACATTGACCTCACGCGTATTCTTAACTGTTCGGTGACTTAAAGCCCACCGCATTTTAAATCGAGAGAGGTTCACATTGACGCCATCCGCATCCAACGCTACGATATGTTGCTGTCAATCAAGAGCCGCCTAAAGTGAGGGCGCTCGTTGTCGTTCGTGGTTTGCCGTCATCGAACAGACCGATTGGAACCAGTGTATGCACCGTAATCCTGCCTGTTTTTCAAGCGTGATTGATTTAGCCAGGAAGAGCAAACGCACAAAGACAACGAGTGTCGTGACGAAGCGCTTTTAGCGCTGCCTCATCGGCTGCGTCAAATCGTGGCTTTGGTCGCGGTCAGGCGTAACTTCAAACGAAGTATACCTTACCTCGGCAATCTTCGGTGAATCGTCGTTTACGAACTGCGCATGGACACACTGATATTGGAAGGCGTGGAGACACCCTTATATATCCTGCGGATAACACAACAGGCCTCTGAACCTGGAGCCCTGAAGAAGGATAGAATGCTCTTCTTCTTGCGCGTGGATTCAACCTAAAAAAGGAGAAATACCAAACAGCCATGAGACCGAAAACAAAGTAATTATCTCCTCTTTAAAGGCGCGAAGCAACAATTTTTGTACTTTGCGCAAATACCGCTTAAAACGGATCCCTGACGTTAAAGGGATTGTCCGGTCAAATTTTGTATTCGAGAAAATCATTGAATATCATTGTTATTGCCTCGAGAAGCATCGTACGTGCAATATCTGAATTTTATATGCCCCTCTGCGTGAGTAATTGAATTTATACTGCTCCAATCGCATTCTAGCGTAAGCGCTGCTTTCGTTGGCAACATTGAAACTCTGACGTCACAAAACACAAAGCGAGCAGGCGAGCATTTCTGTCTCGTCGTTTGCCTGCAAGTGAACGCCTCAGCGTGCTTCGTTTTTGTTGTTGTGCTCGACTTATTTCGTGGTTGGGTGAGATTTTTGTTGCGCGGTTGGGTGCCACAACCACCGGGCAGCACATTTGAGTCAAGACATGACGTTCCACACTTTTCCGCGAGACGTGCAGTGACGAGAAAAATGGATCGTCGCTGTGCGTAGGGATTGGGTTCCCGTCAAGATCGAGATCCCGCTTATGCAGCAGTCACCTCACAGAAGAGAGCAACGAGCTGAGCTCTAAGCGGACAGAAGGCTCGTAAGCTGAGGTGCGATGCTGTGCCAACGATTTTAAACTACGTTCATCCACTCCTCGCCCAAATCGGATCAATCAATTTTATTATGCAGCGAAACCGAAACTGTCACAGTTTCGATTCCCCTTTGACGGTTCTCCTGCTGGCCCTCTACAACGACTGTGAACAATATTTATTTTTGTTGAGGCCGGTCAGCCGGCGCGGTTGGCGCGTGTGCCCAAGTTGGGGAAGAACGAAATGAGCTCAGGCGGACACAGGGTTTGAACAATGAACAATATATTTACATGAAAAAAATAATATATATATGAACATAAATTGCAAGGTTTGGCGCATCGGCAAACAATACACAACAAAAAGAAAACCCCAAGGTTCCATAGGAACTTCACTAAGTATAAAATAGAAAGAATTCTTTCTATTTTATACTTAGTGAAGTTCCTGTGGAACCTCGACGCGCTAAAGCGATACTACGGTTCAGAATACAAAAAACAATGAAACAAGAGAACCAAGCCACGGACGGAGAGCAAATCGAAATAAAACGTCCGCAAAAGCGAAGTCCGAAGTGTCGGACGGGTCTCACTGAAATTTGGTGTCGAAGGGGCATCCTCAGCCTCTCGGCGCTGGTGAACTGGCAGGAAGACCGCGACGGTGACGATAATAAAGAAGACTCAGAAGATATCGCGTCGCCGGGACGCCATTCCCGCCGACTTCACCCCGCAACCATGAACGTCTTGCCCCCTTGACGACCCGAAAAGCTCTGCGCAAAAACCATCGGCTGATTCGGCTCCCCGCGAAAACCGTCCCCCTCCACGGCGACGTATTTCGCGCCTTTGTCGGCGCCGAAGGCACCCCCGGGGGAAAGAAAAGGAGAAACAAACAAAACCGGGTTTCGTCTTCCCGTTTGTGGTCGCCGCAACGCAATTTGCTCACTGAAAAGGCAAATTGGCGAAGGGGCACGGCGAGCAGCACAAAATCGCAAAGAAAAAGCTCGTGGGAGAGTCGGCCGGCGCCAGAGTTTATGACAGAAACCAACAGCTAGGCCGTCTGCAAACAATGCCAGAAGTTGTATTTAGCACGCTTGCAGCCCGATTCTCTTTGACCCGTGTGTGAAAATGGAGCGTGACTATACGATTAATTCGCCAAGCTCGCCCAAGTCAATTGACGACATGCATTTGAACGATTCGCCGTTTGCCTTCGACCCGCGGACATCGCCTCTGAGGAAACGTCCCGCAGCCTCATCACAGATCCAGCGGGTCCGTTGACATGTGTACCCAGATGCCGCTTCGTGTACCTAGGTGCAGCTTCAGAGGCGAAATCTGCATCCTTTGATCGGTGGCCGTCGCAGCTGCACAGTTCTTTTTGCGCGAAACGGCATACGTTTGCTCGAAGCTTATGGCTGTTTGCCAGTAATATCCCGCTAAAAGGCGTGACTTTTTTTGCACATGCTTAGGAACTGCATTCAAAGAACCGTATTTCAGTAGGGTACACCCTAGAAGATTATATAATTCGAAACAAAATAAAAGACATCCATCGATCAACGCTTGTTATCCCGACCATCCGACAAACCTTTGCGTTCTGTGACGTCACGCAGCACCTACAGATGTCAGCCATTGACACTGGCGAAATTCGGGGTGCAGTTTCGTACATACGCTCATGAAAGGTTTAATTAATAACGGGAGATCATATATCAAAATAAAAATAACGTTTGTCTACATGGAGGCTCCCTTGACGCAACGAGCGCAAAAACTTAAGTACTTCCGGTTTCGACCGGACAATCCCTTTAATGATCTATGAAACACGGGTTCGTTTTTCACTCCACGCAATAGACGTTCCAGAAAAAAATTAAGGAAAAACGAGCACCGTTCACCCCCTCAACTCGCAGCCAGAACAAGCGGCCACGTGATCTGGAGCCGATTATATGCCGCAAATGTTGATCATAGCCGCGCTGGGGTTGGCAAAGCACAGGACACGCGCTGAGTTCCAGACATTATTATGGCTCGGCTATTGTCGTCTTTGCAGCGATTGGACACAGGACACTACCCGAATGCTTCTCGAGCTATCGATTATCACGAGCCCAGATCGAATGCGGCGTACGCAGTCTTCGCGTCCACTGTGTGAGCAGCATTTGAATATCGTCACCGCAAAGCTCGATGACGCATTCCCGGAGATCGTACTGTTGCCATTGTCCCCACAGCTCCGTCATCAGATTTCGCGAAGGAGCGGCAAAAGGCAACTTTGGAAGGAGAGACTGAAAAAAGAACTCCGCTCTCATCCTTTGAATTCCACCGCGACGAAGACGCTTCTTGGTCAGTGGAGTTGCATTCGAGTATTCTTGGGTCCCACTATCGCCAGGAAGCTGGTGTAAAGTAAGAAATATTCCTACCCAACGTCGTTGCAAAGCCCCTTTAAATTACACCCACTGTTTCTCCACACACACGCGCGTCTGCAAGTAAAAAAAAAAAGCTTTTACACTAATCAGAATTTGAAAAAAATTTACCGCGGGTCAGGCTGCGTCATTGACTAAATCCCAGGGTCATGTTAGCTTTCGGCTGGGACTCCTGCCCGGTTACTGAGAGCAAGAGTTCCAGCTGAACCCTCACTCAGCGTTTGTGTTAAACCCCGGGTCCGCGCTGGCATCTGACAGGTAGCACGAAAACTCCTTCGCTTCGGCCCTGTCGTCAGTCAGGTGGCGCTGCCTCGAGAGGCCTCCCCGTATCGACTGCGACTGTAGCGAGTCATGACGTATTAATAATTGCAAGTGCCAACGGGCAGGCTTCTATCAGAAATTAAAAAAAAAAAAAAAAATATATATATATATATATATATATATATATATATATATATATATATAAGAGGCTCAGTCACGTTATATTTTCGCAAAACTCTCCCTCTAAAATATAAACTAATTTGAATTTGGGATTGAAACTAAAACACCTCCGTAAAACTTGGGCGAAGTACGCTTCCGATAATGTCAAAGTAAAATGTTTAGCTTGATATTCACTACCGGACTATGGAAGTGATGTTGTTAATATACAGCGTGGTCCCCCTCCCCCCTCCTCCCCCATCCAACCCTCAACTAAAATTATGAATATTATTACGTGCTAATTGTGTTTTGTTTGGTTGTTTTATAGGGCAAGGCTAAACGACTCGTTGCCGAACATTCAGCCTCCATCCAAATATAGTGCTAACATTTTTCGAATCACATTCGAAAGTATTAGAAATAACTTAAAAATTTGTAAGTGATAAGTGACACTTTTCTTTTTAAATACCAAGGGACGAATAAGGGCCCGTTCTTGGTAACTAGCGTCATTCAACTCCATGTATTCGAGTAGTAGTCGGTCGCAAATCTTCCCGTTAAAAATGTTAAGAAATTAGCTCAATAAGATAACGGATAGTTCTCAAAATTTGACATCTAGTGCACACATCTAGAGCTACATCTTGGCGGAGTTTGAGCGCTCAGCGATAAATAAATTATTTTAGCGAAAAACAACAACAACAAAGCAATCCCAGTAATTTATTTTTTACTTCGTAATGCATATTGAATTCTTTATTTCTTTCGGATCAACCGAAAGGGGAACAGAGACTAAAGGCAGAAAATGCCTGACGAAGGTCTCTGTCCCCTTTGCAGTTCGTACATACGGTACACAGTATAGTATACACTCATGCAGCTGTAGAACAATCAGCAATTCAAATAATGTCATAGCTTTATAATACATCATTATGAGGATCGCAACTAGTAATATAGATTGTGAAAGAAACTTTTTCACAAGTTCAAAAAATAAGAACCATCAAATTGTACATGTATAAAAAGGGCTATAAAACAGTGTCACTGCCCACCAAGAGTGTCCTCAGCTCTTTTTTAAATTTAGAAAAGGAGTTATTAAAATCCACGAAGGTCCCAATTGAATTTAATAATTTGGTCACCTGATAATCTTTAGTTTGCTTTCCGTAATTTGTTCGAATCTGTGGGGGTCGTCTTAAAGAGTGCCGAAAGGTGTATCTGTGCTCTATATCACTTGTATTTTTATCATAAAGTTTCTCAGTTTTGATACGTTGCATTAACTTGAAATCATAAATTTGGTTAGCCTTGAGTATACCATGTTTTTTTAAAAAGTGGCTCAGTTGGAAGGTCTTGCATATTTCCCTGTAACTTTCAAATAACCGCAAAATTTTCTTCTGTAATTTAAGAATCGTATTGTAGTTTGTGAGCGTGGTGGTGCCCCATACTAAAATACAGTAGCATAACTTTGAGTAAAAAAGAGAGTAATAAATTTGTTTTTTAACCATGTAGGGATCAGGTTTCTTATTTTATACAAACATCCAACTGCCTGAGAAAGCTCAGCAGTCAACTTATTTATATGTGCATTCCAGCTAAGCTCCTGGTTAAACCAAACGCCTAAAAGTTTTTGTTCGGGGACTTGCTCTATAATCGTGTTTTCGAAATACAGAGTTATTGGAGTATTATCATGTTTGTTTATTGGAGGAAAAATTATATACTTGGTTTTCTTAGAATTTAGTTGCAGTTTATTTTTATTGAGCCACACTGCTAATTCAGCGAGATAGCTATTTGCCATTGACTCTAGGGATGCTTTGGAGGCAGAGGCGAAAAATGCGTTCGTATCATCTGCGTATATAATCAGTTCTGGAGATCTAGGAATAGCAGTAATGTCGTTTATGTAAAGGAGGAACAACAAGGGGCCTAGGATAGAACCTTGGGGGACACTATATTTTACTTCCAACGTGGTTGAGAGAGAGTTGTTAACTTTGACAAATTGAAGGCGATTTGTTAGATAATGTTTTATTAAAGCCAAAGCTACTCCTCGTATTCCGTACAGTTGAAGTTTACTTAACGAAATTTGGTGTTGAATCGTGTCGAATGCTTTTTTAAAGTCTAAAAAAAAACTCCCAGTGTGTACAATTTATTTTCCATGTTATATATTATTTTATCTTTCGTCTCAACAAGTGCCTGCTCTGATGATTTGCCCTTTTGGAAACCATACTGTGATTTGTTTATGACATAATGCTTTATAAAAAAACTGATATAATCGGCTTTGTATAACTCCCTCAAATATTTTCGAAAATATTGGCAAGACTGATATAGGTCTATAATTTTGTAGATACAGTTTCCCTCCTTTAAAGACAGGGGTAACTTTAGCAATTTTTAGGGCGTCTGGGAATATACCCGATTCTAGAGTACAATTTATTATATGGGATAAGATGTTACTTATAATTTTAGAAACATATTTAATGGGAGTGGGTTTTATTTCATCTACGCCAGGGGCTACATTATTTTTTATCTTATTTATAAGACCTTCTATTTCTTGTGGGGTGGTTAGTGATAACATTATCAAATTGGTTATCGAGTGCGTGGTCATCATGCCACCGCGTAAGGGCTCATTGTCGGATTCTAAAGGTGCACCAGCATTTACGAAATACTCGTTCATCGAATTACATAGTTCTCTACCGCTCACATGATTCCCATCAATAATCACGTGATTTATATCCCGGGAATGACTATGCTTATTTGTTAAGGTGTTTACGGCTTCCCATATCTTCTTGGGGTCACTCTGAACGAGATAAAACAGGTGCAAGTAGTATTCTTGTTTGGCATTTTTTAAAATCAGAGGTTAGTTTGTTTCTATATTTCTTGAATGCAGCAAGAAGTTCTTGGTCTCTACACTTAAGAAAGTCGTGGTACATTTTATTTTTTTCTTTAACGCGTGTGTATAAATCGGGAGTCGTCCAAGGTTTGCGAAATTTATTTCTCCGCTTGTTAATTTGTCTCAGTGGGAAAGCTCTGTCGTAACAATGTTGAAATTTTTTTAGGAAACTGGCGTACGCAAGATTCGGGTTTTCTTCTAAATATTCACTGTTCCAGTCCATAACAGAAATATTGTCGTGAAACCTTCTCAACGATTCTTCATCTATTTTCCTGTAACTGAAAGTTTCATTGTAAGAGGCACCTATCTTTCTATGAAGAGCCGAGAGACAAAAAATAGGTAAGTGGTCGCTGAGATCATGTTCGAAAACACTTCATGAGACCTCATTAGTATTTAGATTTGTTATACAAACATCGATAGAGCTACACCGTTCAGAAGTCACTCTGGTAGGCAGTGTCACCGTATTTATACACCCACAAGCAGCCAAGACATTCTTTATTTCAATAGAGTCACTTTCATTTCCAAGTAGATCCATATTTACGTCGCCCATAACAAAAAATGGTTTAGCAGTCGAACCGAGAAAATCAAGAAGGTCTTCAAAAATTGAGAGAAAAACAGACTTACTTCCCGCGGGGGGCCTATACACAACACTAATAAGGACGCTTCCAGCATGAACGACGAGACACTCTACATCTGTGGTGATCATAGAAAACTCATCAAGTACGTACCACGATATATCATCATTAAGGTAAATGGCAACACCACCTCCTCTTTTATTTTTTCTTCCCAAGCTCGCACATTTATAACCAACAAAACCAGGCGGTTCTACATCTTGAGGGACCCAAGTCTCCGTACAAAGAAGGACATCAAAATTTAGACATAATGAATTGAAAAACAAATTAAGGTCATCTTGTTTGTTGATTATACTTCTCGTATTAAAATGAATTAAAGAAAAGGCATTTTTGGTATTTTGAAATGTTCGGTTAAATGATGACTCGTCATAGTAGACACAGCCTTCCGTAAAAGTGGAAGTCATGAGATAAGAGCAACGCTTATCGGAACTGTTTTGGGACAGTCCGATTACGCGATCATTTTTTGAATATCACTTTGGTTCGCGATTCTGATGACAGCCGACGTAACATCTTTCTTTGCATACACTTTCCCCCCCGCTGTCCAGACAAATTTCCATCTAGTCTCGCGCTTGCGGGCGATTGCCGCTCCAAGTAACTGCTTATTCTGCCTCGTCAGGTGCTCGTTTACATACATAGGATTTTCGGATCCCAGTGCATCAATATCTGAGGTCGTCAGTCGCTTTTTTTTTTGATTTTTTAAGCAACGAATTTCGCTTGGATCGCTGAACAAAGCGTACTATGATGTTTTTTTTATTTCTTTGGGTGGGAACCCGATGGCAAATGTCAATATCTGTGTTCTCAACAGGTTCACCCACCAGTTCACCGATTTTCTTTACGATGTCGATTGGGTTGCCCATTACAGGGGCACCTTTGATCTCCAAGTTATTAGATCTCATATACTGTTCTAGCTCTTCCATCTTGCTAGTGAGCTGACGGTTTTCAGTTTGCAACTCCCTGTTTTGCAGTGTTAGGTTTTGTATCTCCCTGCGTAGTTCCCTGACTTCGTCTGGTATTTTCTTCAAATCATCACATGTGCCACTACAAAAGTTGACACTCTCCTTGAGTCCTCTAAGCTCAGCTCGTATTTCCCTACGAAGCTCATCTATGGCTTTAGTAAACTCTTTTACGTCTTTACTCATTTCGGATGGCAAAGTGGCTGAAACAGAGTTGGCACTATAATACCCACAGAACAAAACGTATGCTGTGTTCGGCAGCAGTACACAAAAAAGTTTCGGGCAGATACTGACACCGACGTCTGTCGGACTCTCACCTGCACACAGGACGATAAAGTTAGAAACGATGTCGGCGTGCACCGCTGCCGAACTGGATGAGTTGGGCCTTCGAAGTTCGCCTTTGTAGGTTGATGTGGCTGCAGACGGCGCTGATGTCAAAGACTTTGATTGGTCCTGATGTGTCGCACGGCGAAGGACGAAATAGCTCCCGCTCGATGACAAAGGCCCGTCCGATCCGTTGCGTGCGTGGGAAACTTGAGGTTTTATCTGCACACAGGACGATAAAGTTAGAAACGATGTCGGCGTGCACCGCTGCCGAACTGGATGAGTTGGGCCTTCAAAGTTCGCCTTTGTAGGTTGATGTGGCTGCAGACGGCGCTGAAGTCAAAGACTTTGATTGGTCCTGATGCGACGCACGGCGAAGGACGAAATAGCTCCCGCTCGATGACAAAGGCCCGTCCGATCCGTTGCGTGCGTGGGAAACTTGAGGTTTTATCTGCACACAGGACGATAAAGTTAGAAACGATGTCGGCGTGCACCGCTGCCGAACTGGATGAGTTGGGCCTTCAAAGTTCGCCTTTGTAGGTTGATGTGGCTGCAGACGGCGCTGATGTCAAAGACTTTGATTGGTCCTGATGTGTCGCACGGCGAAGGACGAAATCGCTCCCGCTCGATGACAAAGGCCCGTCCGATCCGTTGCGTGCGTGGGAAACTTGAGGTTTTATCTGCACACAGGACGATAAAGTTAGAAACGATGTCGGCGTGCACCGCTGCCGAACTGGATGAGTTGGGCCTTCGAGGTTCACCTTTGTAGGTTGATGTGGCTGCAGACGGCGCTGATGTCAAAGACTTTGATTGGTCCCGATGTGTCGCACGGCGAAGGACGAAATCGCTCCCGCTCGATGACAAAGGCCCGTCCGATCCGTTGCGTGCGTGGGAAACTTGAGGTTTTATCTGCACACAGGACGATAAAGTTAGAAACGATGTCGGCGTGCACCGCTGCCGAACTGGATGAGTTGGGCCTTCGAAGTTCGCCTTTGTAGGTTGATGTGGCTGCAGACGGCGCTGATGTCAAAGACTTTGATTGGTCCCGATGTGTCGCACGGCGAAGGACGAAATCGCTCCCGCTCGATGACAAAGGCCCGTCCGATCCGTTGCGTGCGTGGGAAACTTGAGGTTTTATCTGCACACGGGACGATAAAGTTAGAAACGATGTCGGCGTGCACCGCTGCCGAACTGGATGAGTTAGGCCTTCGAAGTTCGCCTTTGTAGGTTGATGTGGCTGCAGACGGCGCTGATGTCAAAGACTTTGATTGGTCCT
The DNA here is from genome assembly GCF_016920785.2 of Ixodes scapularis. NCBI lineage: Eukaryota > Metazoa > Arthropoda > Arachnida > Ixodida > Ixodidae > Ixodes > Ixodes scapularis. Next base: position 61,778,255 of record NW_024609836.1, read on the forward strand.
GATGTGTCGCACGGCGAAGGACGAAATCGCTCCCGCTCGATGACAAAGGCCCGTCCGATCCGTTGCGTGCGTGGGAAACTTGAGGTTTTATCTGCACACAGGACGATAAAGTTAGAAACGATGTCGGCGTGCACCGCTGCCGAACTGGATGAGTTGGGCCTTCGAAGTTCGCCTTTGTAGGTTGATGTGGCTGCAGACGGCGCTGATGTCAAAGACTTTGATTGGTCCAGATGTGTCGCACGGCGAAGGACGAAATCGCTCCCGCTCGATGACAAAGGTCCGTCCGATCCGTTGCGTGCGTGGGAAACTTGAGGTTTTATCTGCACACAGGACGATAAAGTTAGAAACGATGTCGGCGTGCACCGCTGCCGAACTGGATGAGTTGGGCCTTCGAAGTTCGCCTTTGTAGGTTGATGTGGCTGCAGACGGCGCTGATGTCAAAGACTTTGATTGGTCCTGATGTGTCGCACGGCGAAGGACGAAATCGCTCCCGCTCGATGACAAAGGCCCGTCCGATTTGTTGCGTGCGTGGGAAACTTGAGGTTTTATCTGCACACAGGACGATAGAGTTAGAAACGATGTCGGCGTGCACCGCTGCCGAACTGGATGAGTTGGGCCTTCGAAGTTCGCCTTTGTAGGTTGATGTGGCTGCAGACGGCGCTGATGTCAAAGACTTTGATTGGTCCTGATGTGTCGCACGGCGAAGGACGAAATCGCTCCCGCTCGATGACAAAGGCCCGTCCGATCCGTTGCGTGCGTGGGAAACTTGAGGTTTTATCTGCACACAGGACGATAAAGTTAGAAACGATGTCGGCGTGCACCGCTGCCGAACTGGATGAGTTGGGCCTTCGAAGTTCGCCTTTGTAGGTTGGTGTGGCTGCAGACGGCGCTGATGTCAAAGACTTTGATTGGTCCTGATGTGTCGCACGGCGAAGGACGAAATCGCTCCCGCTCGATGACAAAGGCCCGTCCGATCCGTTGCGTGCGTGGGAAACTTGAGGTTTTATCTGCACACAGGACGATAAAGTTAGAAACGATGTCGGCGTGCACCGCTGCCGAACTGGATGAGTTGGGCCTTCGAAGTTCGCCTTTGTAGGTTGATGTGGCTGCAGACGGCGCTGATGTCAAAGACTTTGATTGGTCCTGATGTGTCGCACGGCGAAGGACGAAATCGCTCCCGCTCGATGACAAAGGCCCGTCCGATCCGTTGCGTGCGTGGGAAACTTGAGGTTTTATCTGCACACAGGACGATAAAGTTAGAAACGATGTCGGCGTGCACCGCTGCCGAACTGGATGAGTTGGGCCTTCGAAGTTCGCCTTTGTAGGTTGATGTGGCTGCAGACGGCGCTGATGTCGAAGACTTTGATTGGTCCTGATGCGACGCACGGCGAAGGACGAAATCGCTCCCGCTCGATGACAAAGGCCCGTCCGATCCGTTGCGTGCGTGGGAAACTTGAGGTTTTATCTGCACACAGGACGATAAAGTTAGAAACGATGTCGGCGTGCACCGCTGCCGCACTGGATGAATTGGGCCTTCGAAGTTCGCCTTTGTAGGTTGATGTGGCTGCAGACGGCGCTGATGTCAAAGACTTGGATTGGTCCTGATGCGACGCACGGCGAAGGACGAAATCGCTCCCGCTCGATGACAAAGGCCCGTCCGATCCGTTGCGTGCGTGGGAAACTTGAGGTTTTATCTGCACACAGGACGATAAAGTTAGAAACGATGTCGGCGTGCACCGCTGCCGAACTGGATGAGTTGGGCCTTCGAAGTTCGCCTTTGTAGGTTGATGTGGCTGCAGACGGCGCTGATGTCAAAGACTTTGATTGGTCCTGATGCGACGCACGGCGAAGGACGAAATCGCTCCCGCTCGATGACAAAGGCCCGTCCGATCCGTTGCGTGCGTGGGAAACTTGAGGTTTTATCTGCACACAGGACGATAAAGTTAGAAACGATGTCGGCGTGCACCGCTGCCGAACTGGATGAGTTGGGCCTTCGAAGTTCGCCTTTGTAGGTTGATGTGGCTGCAGACGGCGCTGATGTCAAAGACTTTGATTGGTCCTGATGTGTCGCACGGCGAAGGACGAAATCGCTCCCGCTCGATGACAAAGGCCCGTCCGATCCGTTGCGTGCGTGGGAAACTTGAGGTTTTATCTGCACACAGGACGATAAAGTTAGAAACGATGTCGGCGTGCACCGCTGCCGAACTGGATGAGTTGGGCCTTCGAAGTTCGCCTTTGTAGGTTGATGTGGCTGCAGACGGCGCTGATGTCAAAGACTTTGATTGGTCCTGATGCGACGCACGGCGAAGGACGAAATCGCTCCCGCTCGATGACAAAGGCCCGTCCGATCCGTTGCGTGCGTGGGAAACTTGAGGTTTTATCTGCACACAGGACGATAAAGTTAGAAACGATGTCGGCGTGCACCGCTGCCGAACTGGATGAGTTGGGCCTTCGAAGTTCGCCTTTGTAGGTTGATGTGGCTGCAGACGGCGCTGATGTCAAAGACTTTGATTGGTCCTGATGCGACGCACGGCGAAGGACGAAATCGCTCCCGCTCGATGACAAAGGCCCGTCCGATCCGTTGCGTGCGTGGGAAACTTGAGGTTTTTCTGTGATAAGACGCTTCTCGTCAGCTCGGGCTCGGCACGTGGGTTGAGTCAGCAGTTACAACCCCGCGTCGGCGCTATCAGCTGTGGCGATATAAGCCGCTGTTTCGAGTGAATAAACTTCTTCTTGTTGTTCGCTGTTGAACTTCGCGTACGCTCGTCTCTGCTGCTCGCTCGAACATAGCGAACATGGTGTCAGAAGTGGCGCCCAGGCTGAGCCACCACGGATACCGGACATAGAAAACCCTGAACCAAGGTCATCGCATTTCCAATCGACAGAGCCAGCCGTCCTGCGAGGCTGCAGGAAGGACTACAAGTACGCCACCAAAATCTACCTCAAGTAAGATGGCTTCATTCCAAATTACGCCGCCCGAACCATTCAGCTTTGCAACGCCTAACGACTGGCCCTCGTGGAAAAAACGATTTCTTCGGTTCCGCACGGCATCTGGACTGGATGCGAAGCCCGAAGCAGGTCAAGTCGACGCTTTGGTCTACCTAATTGGCCCGCAAGCAGAGGAGATCTTTAACACCTTCAAGCTTGAGCCGGCGGAACAAAAGAAGTTTGAAGTCGCGCTAAACCAGTACGAGGCCTACTTCATTCCCCGACGGAACATAATTTACGAGAGGGCAAAGTTTAACACCAGAACGCAACAAGAGGGCGAGTCCGTCGAGGATTTTGTTACCGCGTTGCATACACTCTCTACTACTTGCAACTACGGAGACCTGCGTGAAGATTTAATCCGAGATCGCCTTGTTGTCGGCCTCCAAGACCACAAGGTTTCCAGGGCCCTGCAGCTCGATCCGGACCTTAACCTGCAGAAAGCCCTCCTGGTGGCACGACAGCACGAGACCGTCAATCAGCAGCAGGAGGAGCTCCACGGTCTACGGGACGAGCAAGTCAGCCTGGTACAGGGGAAGAGGAGGGCGGCAAACTTCAGAAAGAAAGCCCCTTCGAATCCAAGCGGAGGCGACTCCTCCAGGCAGTGCGGCTGGTGCGGAAAAGAGCTACACAATCGAGCATCCTGTCCGGCGAAAGAAGCGTTCTGCAGAAAGTGCGGAAAGAAAGGACACTTCGAGGCCGTGTGTCGATCATCAAGAAATGTCAGAAACGTTGATAACGTCGACGAAGAAGCAGGCTTCCTTGGAGTTGCATCTCACTCAGTTGTCTCAAAGTGGGAAATTCCAGTTCTCCTCGAGTCCTCCAACGTGATTTTCAAAACCGACACAGGGGCAGACGAAACGGTCATCCCGGAAGAGCTCTTTGTTCGGGTCTGTCCTAAAACCAAACTTCAGCCCGCAAGGCGCCGACTTCAAGGACCAGATGGGAAACCTCTCGCTATATCTGGAATGGCAACTCTGAGCATGACATTTGCAGGGAGCACCAGCCGTGAAGAAGTGTACGTTCTTCGGGGCCTCCGAACCCCTCTACTAGGAAAACCAGCAATAGAAAAACTATCCGTACTTGCACAAGTCGACAGCGTCAAAACCCTGAACCCCCTGTCAGAGTTTGCACAAGTGTTCCAGGGGCTTGGGACATTCGAAGAAGAGTATGACCTCAAGCTGAAGTCGGAAGCGAAACCTTTCGCTTTGACGTCCCCTCGGAGAGTCCCTCTGCCCTTGTTCCAGAAGACCAGGCAAGAACTGGAACGGATGCAAGCACTAGGCGTTATCTCGCCTGTCACCGGGCCGACAACATGGTGCGCACCGATGGTAGTCGTCCCAAAACCTTCAGGGGCCGTGAGAATTTGTGTAGACTTCACGGAACTCAACAGATACGTACGGCGAGAGTGGCATCCCATCCCAGCTGTGGAATACACCATCGGCATGCTGCGCGGAGCCAGCACATTTTCCAAACTGGATGCTAACTCTGGTTTCTGGCAGATACCTTTGAGCGAGAACAGCAAAGAGTACACTACGTTTATCACACCGTTTGGACGATTTTATTTTAACAGATTGCCCTTTGGCGTCTCGTCGGCCCCGGAGCATTTCCAAAGGCGCATGGGGCAAGCCCTGTCTGGAATGGAAGGGGTCGTCTGCCACATGCACGACGTGCTTATCTGGGGAGCCACACAAGCGCAGCATGACGAACGGCTTCGGGCTGTGCTAAAACGCGTCCAGACAGCTGGAATCACTCTGAACCGCGAGAAGTGCGAGTTCAATGTCACCGAGATTTCGTTCTTGGGTCACAAAATCGGATGCAACGAGGTACGTCCCGATAAACAGAAGCTCGCCGCCGTCACAGAGATGCGTCACCCGACTTCGAAGACGGAACTACGACGCATGATGGGCATGGCTACTTACCTAGCCCGCTTCGTGCCCCGCATGGCCGAAGTTCTTCAACCTCTGTTTTCTATGATAAGTTCACGACAGGAATTTGTGTGGGGCCCTGCGCAAGAAGAAGCCTTCCAGAACTGGAAGACGCTTCTTTCGTCAGATCCTGTTCTAGGAATCTACGACCCCAACCGCGAGACAGTGGTATCGGCCGATGCCTCATCGTACGGTCTCGGGGCCGTCCTCCGCCAAAAACAAGACAAAGGTCAGTTCAAAGTGATTTCGTATGCGTCAAGAACACTCACAGACACAGAGAGGCACTACGCTCAAATTGAAAAAGAAGGCCTGGCCTTGGTCTAGGCGAGTGAAAAGTTTCGGGACTACCTGCTAGGCACGCAATTCTGCCTGGAGACAGATCACAAGCCTTTGGTGTCTTTGTTCGGATCTAAAGGGATCGACGAGCTAACACCAAGATTGCAACAAATGCGCATGCGCCTGATGCGCTACACGTATGACATTGTGTATGTTCCAGGCCGGGACTTGACGGTGGCCGACACTCTTTCCCGGTCACCGCTTCAAAAAGCGGAGTCCACTGAACTGGAGGACGACGTCCAGGGCTACCTCCATTGGGTGGCGTCATCAATCCCGGTGACAGCCCCCAGCTTGCAACAGATCGCCGAGGAACAAAAACGAGACCCGGTATGTCAAGCCCTAGTCAAGCTGTGCGCAAAAGGCTGGCCAAGCCGACGGGATGTTGGGTTGAGCCTTAAATCCTACTGGGAGGAGAGGCAAAATATAGCAGTAAATAACGACGTGTTGATGTGCGGATCTAGAATGGTGATCCCGTCGACACTGCGGCAAACTGTTCTCGAAATAGTGCACGAAGGACACTTCGGGATTGAAAAGTGTCGGGGTCGGGCCAAGAGTTCAGTGTGGTGGCCGAGTATCGATGCTGACATTGAGCGTCTCGTCAAGAACTGTCATAGTTGCCTTAAGCACAGCACTAACCGAAAGATGCCTCTTCAACAGACAGAGTTCCCAGATAGGCCATGGCAGCGAATCGCGATTGACCTATTCTTTCTCGGGGGAAAATGGTGGGTGGTCATGACCGACTATTTTTCACGCTACCCGGAGCTCGCCCCGCTGAGCAGCCTATCGTCATCTGCAGTGATAAACCACTGCAAGTCCATTTTCGCCAGGCACGGGATACCGGAAGTGGTAGTGTCCGACAACGGCCCACAATTTTTGAGAGCTCTCGGTGCAGAATTGCCAAGATTCGCCAGGGAGTACAACTTTCGCCATGTCACGTCTAGCCCCCATTATCATCAGAGCAACGGGATAGCAGAATCGGCTGTCAAGATAACAAAAGGGTCCTTGAAAAAGACAGGAGACGCTTATAAAACGCTTCTCTCCTACAGAACCAGTCCACTGAAGAATGGATTCAGTCCTGCGGAGCTGCTCATGGGCCGGAGACTGCGCACGGCCCTTCCGACATCGAGCGAAAGCCTTCAGCCCCGGACGCCAGACTTACGGAAGCTGGCGGCTTTTGAAAAGACGCAGCGTTGCCGCCAGAAGAAAGACTACGACCGACGCCATGGAGTTCGGGACTTATCGGAGTTGTCCGATGGAACAGAGGTGTGGATCATAGACCTCCAAAGAAAAGGCATCGTTCAGGGGCGCCCTGCGGAGCCAAGGTCGTATTGGGTCGAAACCGATGAGAGTTCTGTGCGAAGAAACCGGACGCATCTAATCCCACTGCCCGCGACGACTTCCGAAAACCGTTCAGAAACAGTGCAAGTTGCCCCGGAGTCGGCGGAAACATCCAGTGATCAGAGGACTGTAGCACCACAGTGCAACGACACGAGTCACACTCACACGCGAAGTGGAAGATGTGTGGTTCCTCCAGCACGGTTCCAAGCGTCGTGACCCAACAGTTTGCGCCTGGAAACGTCGAGAAAAAAAAAGAAAAAAGAAAAAAAGGGGGAGATGTGTGATAAGACGCTTCTCGTCAGCTCGGGCTCGGCACGTGGGTTGAGTCAGCAGTTACAACCCCGCGACGGCGCTATCAGCTGTGGCGATATAAGCCGCTGTTTCGAGTGAATAAACTTCTTCTTGTTGTTCGCTGTTGAACTTCGCGTACGCTCGTCTCTGCTGCTCGCTCGAACATAGCGAACAGTTTTATCTGCACACAGGACGATAAAGTTAGAAACGATGTCGGCGTGCACCGCTGCCGAACTGGATGAGTTGGGCCTTCGAAGTTCGCCTTTGTAGGTTGATGTGGCTGCAGACGGCGCTGATGTCAAAGACTTTGATTGGTCCTGATGCGACGCACGGCGAAGGACGAAATCGCTCCCGCTTGATGACAAAGGCCCGTCCGATCCGTTGCGTGCGTGGGAAACTTGAGGTTTTATCTGCACACAGGACGATAAAGTTAGAAACGATGTCGGCGTGCACCGCTGCCGAACTGGATGAGTTGGGCCTTCGAAGTTCGCCTTTGTAGGTTGATGTGGCTGCAGACGGCGCTGATGTCAAAGACTTTGATTGGTCCCGATGTGTCGCACGGCGAAGGACGAAATCGCTCCCGCTCGATGACAAAGGCCCGTCCGATCCGTTGCGTGCGTGGGAAACTTGAGGTTTTATCTGCACACAGGACGATAAAGTTAGAAACGATGTCGGCGTGCACCGCTGCCGAACTGGATGAGTTGGGCCTTCGAAGTTCGCCTTTGTAGGTTGATGTGGCTGCAGACGGCGCTGATGTCAAAGACTTTGATTGGTCCTGATGCGACGCACGGCGAAGGACGAAATCGCTCCCGCTCGATGACAAAGGCCCGTCCGATCCGTTGCGTGCGTGGGAAACTTGAGGTTTTATCTGCACACAGGACGATAAAGTTAGAAACGATGTCGGCGTGCACCGCTGCCGAACTGGATGAGTTGGGCCTTCGAAGTTCGCCTTTGTAGGTTGATGTGGCTGCAGACGGCGCTGATGTCAAAGACTTTGATTGGTCCTGATGCGACGCACGGCGAAGGACGAAATCGCTCCCGCTCGATGACAAAGGCCCGTCCGATCCGTTGCGTGCGTGGGAAACTTGAGGTTTTATCTGCACACAGGACGATAAAGTTAGAAACGATGTCGGCGTGCACCGCTGCCGAACTGGATGAGTTGGGCCTTCGAAGTTCGCCTTTGTAGGTTGATGTGGCTGCAGACGGCGCTGATGTCAAAGACTTTGATTGGTCCTGATGCGACGCACGGCGAAGGACGAAATCGCTCCCGCTCGATGACAAAGGCCCGTCCGATCCGTTGCGTGCGTGGGAAACTTGAGGTTTTATCTGCACACAGGACGATAAAGTTAGAAACGATGTCGGCGTGCACCGCTGCCGAACTGGATGAGTTGGGCCTTCGAAGTTCGCCTTTGTAGGTTGATGTGGCTGCAGACGGCGCTGATGTCAAAGACTTTGATTGGTCCTGATGCGACGCACGGCGAAGGACGAAATCGCTCCCGCTCGATGACAAAGGCCCGTCCGATCCGTTGCGTGCGTGGGAAACTTGAGGTTTTATCTGCACACAGGACGATAAAGTTAGAAACGATGTCGGCGTGCACCGCTGCCGAACTGGATGAGTTGGGCCTTCGAAGTTCGCCTTTGTAGGTTGATGTGGCTGCAGACGGCGCTGATGTCAAAGACTTTGATTGGTCCTGATGCGACGCACGGCGAAGGACGAAATCGCTCCCGCTCGATGACAAAGGCCCGTCCGATCCGTTGCGTGCGTGGGAAACTTGAGGTTTTATCTGCACACAGGACGATAAAGTTAGAAACGATGTCGGCGTGCACCGCTGCCGAACTGGATGAGTTGGGCCTTCGAAGTTCGCCTTTGTAGGTTGATGTGGCTGCAGACGGCGCTGATGTCAAAGACTTTGATTGGTCCTGATGCGACGCACGGCGAAGGACGAAATCGCTCCCGCTCGATGACAAAGGCCCGTCCGATCCGTTGCGTGCGTGGGAAACTTGAGGTTTTATCTGCACACAGGACGATAAAGTTAGAAACGATGTCGGCGTGCACCGCTGCCGAACTGGATGAGTTGGGCCTTCGAAGTTCGCCTTTGTAGGTTGATGTGGCTGCAGACGGCGCTGATGTCAAAGACTTTGATTGGTCCTGATGCGACGCACGGCGAAGGACGAAATCGCTCCCGCTCGATGACAAAGGCCCGTCCGATCCGTTGCGTGCGTGGGAAACTTGAGGTTTTATCTGCACACAGGACGATAAAGTTAGAAACGATGTCGGCGTGCACCGCTGCCGAACTGGATGAGTTGGGCCTTCGAAGTTCGCCTTTGTAGGTTGATGTGGCTGCAGACGGCGCTGATGTCAAAGACTTTGATTGGTCCTGATGCGACGCACGGCGAAGGACGAAATCGCTCCCGCTCGATGACAAAGGCCCGTCCGATCCGTTGCGTGCGTGGGAAACTTGAGGTTTTATCTGCACACAGGACGATAAAGTTAGAAACGATGTCGGCGTGCACCGCTGCCGAACTGGATGAGCTGGGCCTTCGAAGTTCGCCTTTGTAGGTTGATGTGGCTGCAGACGGCGCTGATGTCAAAGACTTTGATTGGTCCCGATGTGTCGCACGGCGAAGGACGAAATCACTCCCGCTCGATGACAAAGGCCCGTCCGATCCGTTGCGTGCGTGGGAAACTTGAGGTTTTATCTGCACACAGGACGATAAAGTTAGAAACGATGTCGGCGTGCACCGCTGCCGAACTGGATGAGTTGGGCCTTCGAAGTTCGCCTTTGTAGGTTGATGTGGCTGCAGACGGCGCTGATGTCAAAGACTTTGATTGGTCCCGATGTGTCGCACGGCGAAGGACGAAATCGCTCCCGCTCGATGACAAAGGCCCGTCCGATCCGTTGCGTGCGTGGGAAACTTGAGGTTTTATCTGCACACAGGACGATAAAGTTAGAAACGATGTCGGCGTGCACCGCTGCCGAACTGGATGAGTTGGGCCTTCGAAGTTCGCCTTTGTAGGTTGATGTGGCTGCAGACGGCGCTGATGTCAAAGACTTTGATTGGTCCTGATGCGACGCACGGCGAAGGACGAAATCGCTCCCGCTCGATGACAAAGGCCCGTCCGATCCGTTGCGTGCGTGGGAAACTTGAGGTTTTATCTGCACACAGGACGATAAAGTTAGAAACGATGTCGGCGTGCACCGCTGCCGAACTGGATGAGTTGGGCCTTCGAAGTTCGCCTTTGTAGGTTGATGTGGCTGCAGACGGCGCTGATGTCAAAGACTTTGATTGGTCCCGATGTGTCGCACGGCGAAGGACGAAATCGCTCCCGCTCGATGACAAAGGCCCGTCCGATCCGTTGCGTGCGTGGGAAACTTGAGGTTTTATCTGCACACAGGACGATAAAGTTAGAAACGATGTCGGCGTGCACCGCTGCCGAACTGGATGAGTTGGGCCTTCGAAGTTCGCCTTTGTAGGTTGATGTGGCTGCAGACGGCGCTGATGTCAGACTTTGATTGGTCCTGATGTGTCGCACGGCGAAGGACGAAATCGCTCCCGCTCGATGACAAAGGCCCGTCCGATCCGTTGCGTGCGTGGGAAACTTGAGGTTTTATCTGCACACAGGAAGATAAAGTTAGAAACGATGTCGGCGTGCACCGCTGCCGAACTGGATGAGCTGGGCCTTCGAAGTTCGCCTTTGTAGGTTGATGTGGCTGCAGACGGCGCTGATGTCAAAGACTTTGATTGGTCCCGATGTGTCGCACGGCGAAGGACGAAATCGCTCCCGCTCGATGACAAAGGCCCGTCCGATCCGTTGCGTGCGTGGGAAACTTGAGGTTTTATCTGCACACAGGACGATAAAGTTAGAAACGATGTCGGCGTGCACCGCTGCCGAACTGGATGAGTTGGGCCTTCGAAGTTCGCCTTTGTAGGTTGATGTGGCTGCAGACGGCGCTGATGTCAAAGACTTTGATTGGTCCTGATGCGACGCACGGCGAAGGACGAAATCGCTCCCGCTCGATGACAAAGGCCCGTCCGATCCGTTGCGTGCGTGGGAAACTTGAGGTTTTATCTGCACACAGGACGATAAAGTTAGAAACGATGTCGGCGTGCACCGCTGCCGAACTGGATGAGTTGGGCCTTCGAAGTTCGCCTTTGTAGGTTGATGTGGCTGCAGACGGCGCTGATGTCAAAGACTTTGATTGGTCCTGATGCGACGCACGGCGAAGGACGAAATCGCTCCCGCTCGATGACAAAGGCCCGTCCGATCCGTTGCGTGCGTGGGAAACTTGAGGTTTTATCTGCACACAGGACGATAAAGTTAGAAACGATGTCGGCGTGCACCGCTGCCGAACTGGATGAGTTGGGCCTTCGAAGTTCGCCTTTGTAGGTTGATGTGGCTGCAGACGGCGCTGATGTCAAAGACTTTGATTGGTCCTGATGCGACGCACGGCGAAGGACGAAATCGCTCCCGCTCGATGACAAAGGCCCGTCCGATCCGTTGCGTGCGTGGGAAACTTGAGGTTTTATCTGCACACAGGACGATAAAGTTAGAAACGATGTCGGCGTGCACCGCTGCCGAACTGGATGAGTTGGGCCTTCGAAGTTCGCCTTTGTAGGTTGATGGGGCTGCAGACGGCGCTGATGTCAAAGACTTTGATTGGTCCTGATGCGACGCACGGCGAAGGACGAAATCGCTCCCGCTCGATGACAAAGGCCCGTCCGATCCGTTGCGTGCGTGGGAAACTTGAGGTTTTATCTGCACACAGGACGATAAAGTTAGAAACGATGTCGGCGTGCACCGCTGCCGAACTGGATGAGTTGGGCCTTCGAAGTTCGCCTTTGTAGGTTGATGTGGCTGCAGACGGCGCTGATGTCAAAGACTTTGATTGGTCCTGATGCGACGCACGGCGAAGGACGAAATCGCTCCCGCTCGATGACAAAGGCCCGTCCGATCCGTTGCATGCGTGGGAAACTTGAGGTTTTATCTGCACACAGGACGATAAAGTTAGAAACGATGTCGGCGTGCACCGCTGCCGAACTGGATGAGTTGGGCCTTCGAAGTTCGCCTTTGTAGGTTGATGTGGCTGCAGACGGCGCTGATGTCGAAGACTTTGATTGGTCCTGATGTGTCGCACGGCGAAGGACGAAATCGCTCCCGCTCGATGACAAAGGCCCGTCCGATCCGTTGCGTGCGTGGGAAACTTGAGGTTTTATCTGCACACAGGACGATAAAGTTAGAAACGATGTCGGCGTGCACCGCTGCCGAACTGGATGAGTTGGGCCTTCGAAGTTCGCCTTTGTAGGTTGATGTGGCTGCAGACGGCGCTGATGTCAAAGACTTTGATTGGTCCTGATGCGACGCACGGCGAAGGACGAAATCGCTCCCGCTCGATGACAAAGGCCCGTCCGATCCGTTGCGTGCGTGGGAAACTTGAGGTTTTATCTGCACACAGGACGATAAAGTTAGAAACGATGTCGGCGTGCACCGCTGCCGAACTGGATGAGTTGGGCCTTCGAAGTTCGCCTTTGTAGGTTGATGTGGCTGCAGACGGCGCTGATGTCAAAGACTTTGATTGGTCCTGATGCGACGCACGGCGAAGGACGAAATCGCTCCCGCTCGATGACAAAGGCCCGTCCGATCCGTTGCGTGCGTGGGAAACTTGAGGTTTTATCTGCACACAGGACGATAAAGTTAGAAACGATGTCGGCGTGCACCGCTGCCGAACTGGATGAGTTGGGCCTTCGAAGTTCGCCTTTGTAGGTTGATGTGGCTGCAGACGGCGCTGATGTCAAAGACTTTGATTGGTCCTGATGCGACGCACGGCGAAGGACGAAATCGCTCCCGCTCGATGACAAAGGCCCGTCCGATCCGTTGCGTGCGTGGGAAACTTGAGGTTTTATCTGCACACAGGACGATAAAGTTAGAAACGATGTCGGCGTGCACCGCTGCCGAACTGGATGAGCTGGGCCTTCGAAGTTCGCCTTTGTAGGTTGATGTGGCTGCAGACGGCGCTGATGTCAAAGACTTTGATTGGTCCCGATGTGTCGCACGGCGAAGGACGAAATCACTCCCGCTCGATGACAAAGGCCCGTCCGATCCGTTGCGTGCGTGGGAAACTTGAGGTTTTATCTGCACACAGGACGATAAAGTTAGAAACGATGTCGGCGTGCACCGCTGCCGAACTGGATGAGTTGGGCCTTCGAAGTTCGCCTTTGTAGGTTGATGTGGCTGCAGACGGCGCTGATGTCAAAGACTTTGATTGGTCCCGATGTGTCGCACGGCGAAGGACGAAATCGCTCCCGCTCGATGACAAAGGCCCGTCCGATCCGTTGCGTGCGTGGGAAACTTGAGGTTTTATCTGCACACAGGACGATAAAGTTAGAAACGATGTCGGCGTGCACCGCTGCCGAACTGGATGAGTTGGGCCTTCGAAGTTCGCCTTTGTAGGTTGATGTGGCTGCAGACGGCGCTGATGTCAAAGACTTTGATTGGTCCTGATGCGACGCACGGCGAAGGACGAAATCGCTCCCGCTCGATGACAAAGGCCCGTCCGATCCGTTGCGTGCGTGGGAAACTTGAGGTTTTATCTGCACACAGGACGATAAAGTTAGAAACGATGTCGGCGTGCACCGCTGCCGAACTGGATGAGTTGGGCCTTCGAAGTTCGCCTTTGTAGGTTGATGTGGCTGCAGACGGCGCTGATGTCAAAGACTTTGATTGGTCCCGATGTGTCGCACGGCGAAGGACGAAATCGCTCCCGCTCGATGACAAAGGCCCGTCCGATCCGTTGCGTGCGTGGGAAACTTGAGGTTTTATCTGCACACAGGACGATAAAGTTAGAAACGATGTCGGCGTGCACCGCTGCCGAACTGGATGAGTTGGGCCTTCGAAGTTCGCCTTTGTAGGTTGATGTGGCTGCAGACGGCGCTGATGTCAGACTTTGATTGGTCCTGATGTGTCGCACGGCGAAGGACGAAATCGCTCCCGCTCGATGACAAAGGCCCGTCCGATCCGTTGCGTGCGTGGGAAACTTGAGGTTTTCTCTGCACACAGGAAGATAAAGTTAGAAACGATGTCGGCGTGCACCGCTGCCGAACTGGATGAGTTGGGCCTTCGAAGTTCGCCTTTGTAGGTTGATGTGGCTGCAGACGGCGCTGATGTCAAAGACTTTGATTGGTCCTGATGTGTCGCACGGCGAAGGACGAAATCGCTCCCGCTCGATGACAAAGGCCCGTCCGATCCGTTGCGTGCGTGGGAAACTTGAGGTTTTATCTGCACACAGGACGATAAAGTTAGAAACGATGTCGGCGTGCACCGCTGCCGAACTGAATATACTATAGCTTCTAACCCACTTGAAACGGAAAGCGAAAATTAATTTCTTAGTGTATCGCCTTGTGATTTAGGAACAGAGGTGCAGCATGGTGGTAAAATATTTAAGTGAAAATATCAACGGAAAAACTGAACTCTTGTAAACAGAAAAAGAAAAAAAAAAAAAAAAACTTTCTCCGGCAATTTTTCGTGGCGCTCGCAAACGGTGTCGTGGCTGTGCTCCTCTAGTTGTACGCGCTGCCTAAAACTGACTGCAGCGTCAGACACTCGAGTATGCAGCGCCTCGAGCGTTCATCTCCGTACCGAGAATGAGGGGTCGTGAGGAATTTAAGTCCCGGTTTCTTGACAGAGGTATTTATGACCAAGTTATTGAACTTACAACATTGTTCAGAAAGATACGCTCGTGCAATGGTTTGCGGATATTTAAGTACAAATTAAACGCAGTAAAAAAAACATTTATTAAACAAGTACAATAAAGTAGACATGACCGGACACCGCCGGTCTTGCCTAGACTCTTGCACCTGCCTCTTTCGCGCTATTTCATTACGTACCAATAAAAAAACAATTCTGTTATCTTTTTCTTGGGGGAACGTCCATTTTAGTGAAGTAAATCGAACATCACTGTCTGTTTTCGAGTGAAAGATAATTGAGCTCACGTACTTTCTTTTACTCAGCTGTGAAATTATGTTATGTAAACTGACAATTCTCAACCTGAGGAACGGGAGAGTTGAATGAAGGCATACCACCGCGTATAATAGTTTTCACTGCTTGGCTATATGTAAAGCAATTTTTGTTTAAAACATCTAGGTATGAACGTGTTAAAAGCCAAAACGAATGGCACACTTAAAGTAAGCTGCCGCCAATATGCAAACAAAATTACTTTTTTCAATGGTGAAACATTGGTTAAAGCCTTGCGACTAAATAATTATTACCTCTATCTCACGTTAATGACAGCTGGTGTAATATTTCTGAAAATTGTAGAAAATACTGTGTCATTATTGACTCACAAGGTCCCCTTTTATGGCTCATGAGTAAGGTTAACATCTTAAATTGTTGATCACGCGACAGTCGGGCAAACCATAATTCGAATTTGATACATAATTCGAAACAAAGAAAAATAAAGAGATAAAGAGAGGGTATGACATTTTTTAACTTAAATCAATATCCAAATTAGTTCTCAGTGAGAAGCTTTTCTCCATTGGTAAATATTTGTTTTACTTTTAATTTAAACAAAAATAGTGTGAAGCTCTTGCTATCCCGTGTATATCAGTCGAGTTCACTGAGTCCGCAAACTCATATATTTTATCGCCTGCCTATTACTGAAAAATCCGAAAAAGAATTACAAAGTCTAAAAATCGGTACGCTTATGTTTAGCTCTTTTTTTTTTTTTCTGAAACAAAAATTATTTGAATGACAGAAATCATCCGTCGTTTCTCGACTGCAAAGGAACATCGAAGGCGTTTTTTCTTTATAAGCGCTCTTGGCAATCTAACCGTTAAACAGGGAGGAGGGCAGTAAGCAAGTGCAAAAGAAGTTACACGACAACCCTCGATAAAAATAAATACACCGAATGTATGCGTAGAATACTGAAAGTAGGCTTTTAGTAAGACAGCTTACTGAGAGTGGAATTTGTGTACAAAGAGTAACTTGCCTTGGTTAGGCCGGTAAAACCGAGGATCACGAAATGTTACGTGTCTGTATTATGCATTCGTTTTGACTCAAAAAGAGAGTAGCCATTACACCCCATTGTCCCATATATAAGACACCCCGAATCTTCAGTTCGGCGTACAGTGCACTGATGTGGAACTGACGCCCTTACGTTTACGAGAGCCTTGATGACGGTGGGATATAACATATTAAACAACTAAAGCACGTATCAAAGACTACATAAAAAAGTGAAAGCCGTTTACCACTCCCTGTAACGCCGAATTGGAGCGCAGCTCTTGAGGAGAAGGAGGGAAGGGTACTGAGGGCCACGGTTTCTCGGGGGTCACGTGACATAGGGGAAAGGGTCACACATGACCCCCCCCGAGGGCACGTGACCTTGTTGGGGTCACGTGACCTGAGGGGAGGGGGTCCACGTGGAGGGGGAGTCACGTGCCCCCCCCTCCCCCGAGGTCACGTGACCTCGGAAGGGGGTCACGTGATCTCGGGGGAGGGGTCACGTGACCCCCAGGTCACGTGACCAATATTTCCCCGCTAGATTTAGCGGGGAAATTTGATTTAGCGGGGAAAATTTTCCGCTAGATCTAGCGGGGACGTTTTTCCGCTATATTTAGCGGGGAAATTTTTTCCGCTAGATTTAGCGGAGAAAATTTTCCGCTAGATTTAGCGGAGAAATGTTTCCGCTAGATTTAGCGGGGAAATTTTTCCGCTAGATTTAGCGGAGAAATTTTTCCGCTAGATTTAGCGGGGAAAAATTTTCGCTAGATTTAGCGGGGAAATTTTTTCCGCTAGATTTAGCGGGGAAAATGTTCCGCTAGTAGCGGGGAAGTTTTTCCGCTATATTTAGCGGGGAAATTTTTTCCGCTACATTTAGCGGGGAAAGTTTTCCGCTAGATTTAGCGGAGAAATGTTTCCGCTAGATTTAGCGGGGAAATTTTTCCGCTAGATTTAGCGGGGAAATTTTTCCGCTAGATTTGGCGGGGAAATTTTCCGCTAGATTTAGCGGGGAAATTTTTTCCGCTAGATTTAGCGGGGAAAATTTTCCGCTAGATCTAGCGGGGGTTTTTCCGCTAGATTTAGCGGGGAAATTTTTCCGCTAGATTTAGCGGGGAAATTTACCCATAATGCACCTCGCGGTTACGCCGACGCCGACGGCGACGGCGACGCCGCTCAAGCCGGGAACGGGCGCCTAAGAGCTGCGCTCTAAAAACACAAGTTTAGCAGGAGGGCCAATAGAACCCCGAACTCCTTTCTTGCAGTCAGTCATACGTACAATTAGCTATTTTAATAAGTTGTACAACTCCGATATGAAGCCGCTCGGGAAAGTTGGTACCGTCGGTTCAACGTTAGTGCGCTGTTATACGACGAACGGAAGTTTTGGGTGTATTATATGTGTCAAGGGATCCAAGAATATACCTTTTATTTCGGTGTGTAATTGGGCGTCTTAAATTTTTTGTTGTTGTTATTTCTGATAGAAGCTTGCCTGTTGGCACTTGCAATAATACGTGACGACTCGCTATATTCGCTGTCGACACGGGGTGGCCTCTCCAGGCAGCACCACCTGACCGACGACAGGGTCGAAGCGATGGAGTTTTCGTGCCACCCGTTTGATGCCAGCGCGGGCCCGGGGTTGAACACGAACGCTGCGTGGGGGTTCAGCTGGAACTCTTGCTCTCAGTAACCGGGTAGGAGTACCGGCCGAAGGCTAACACGACCCTGGTATTTAGTCAGTGACGCAGCCTGACGCGCGGTAAATTTTGTTCAAATTGTGTTTACTGTAAAAGCCGTTCTTTTTTTACTTCCAGACGCGCGTGTGTGTGAAAAAACAGTGGATGTAATTCAAACGGGCTGTGCAACGACATTGCGTAGGAATATTTCTTACTTTAAACCAGCTTCCTGGCGATAGTGGGACCCAAGAATACTCGAACGCAACACCACTGACCAAGAAGCATCTTCGTCGCGGCGGAATTCAAAGGATGAAAGCTGAGCTTTTCTTTCAGTCTCTCCTTTCAAACCCGCCTTTTGCTCCTTCGCGATTTTTGATGACGGAGCTGTGGGGACAATGGCAACAGTACGATCCCCGGGAACGCGTCATCGAGCTTTGTGGTGACGATATTCAAATGCTGCTCACACAGTGGACGCGAAGACTGCGTACGCATTCGATCTGGGCTCGTGATAATCGATAGCTCGAGAAGAATTGGGGTAGTGTCCCGTGTCCAATCGCTGCAACGACGACAATAGCCGAGCCATAACAATGTCTGGAACTCAGCGCGTGTCCTGTGCTTTGCCAACCCCAGCGCGTGGCTATGATCAACATTGGCGGCATATAATCGGCTCCAGATCACGTGGCCGCTTGTTCTGGCTGCGAGTTGGGGGCGTGAACGGCGCTCGTTTTATGGGCGAAACTCCTTAGGCTCTAGCCTTGTACGTCCGGCGTCCGTGCTCACATCGATCCTGCTGGTGCTCGTGCTCGTGCTCATGAGCTCACGTAAATAATATATAAATAAATAATAAATAAAAGAAACTAAATAAAATAAATAAATAGAAAATGATGAAAAAAAAATATCTGCACAGTCGTCAGAATTCGAACCTGTGCGGGGAGACCCCAATAGATTTCTAGTCCATCGCCTTAACCACTCGGCCACGACTGCGGGAGGAGAAGGGGGGGCCCTGAGATGTGGTAGTAACTCAAGTGCTGGGGGTGTCATGGATGAAACGTTGCATGTAGCCGCTCAACGTCTATACAGGAGAGGGCGCTGCGGTCAAATGCGTATATATTGTCGTTAAACTTTGCATGCATTGGCTCAACGTTTATAGACGAGAGGGCGCTGCGGCCAAATGTGTATATATTCGCGTTTAACTTTGCATGCATTGGCTTAACGTTTATAGACGAGAGGGCGCTGCAGTCAAATGCGTATATAACCACGTTCCATACCACACAATCTCTTTCTGACTTGGATGAAAACGAACGAAAGGCTCGGCGTACTGCGGCTCAGTGTCTACGCAGACAAGCACCACCAGAGCTTCGCCCCAATCAACATCATACACCACGTGGAGATGCAGTCTATTTTGTTTCTTTAATTTTTTTTTCTGAAACTTCTATTGCGTGGGTGAAAAACAAACCCGTGTTTCATAGGCCATTAACGTCATGGATCCGGTTTAAGCGTTATTTGCTCAAAGTACAAAAATTGTTGCATCGCCCCTTTAAAGTGGAGATAATTTCTTTGTTTTCGGTCTCATGGCTGTTTGCTATTTTCTTTTTTTAAGGTTGAATCCACGTCCAAGAAGAAAAGCACTCTATCCTTCTTCAGGGCTCCAGGTATTGAGGACGGTTTAGTTTTGCGCGGGATATATAAGGGTGTCTCCGCGCCTTCCAATATCAGTGTGTCCATGAGTAGTTCGTAAACCACGATTCACCGGGGATTGTTGAGGTAAGGTATCCTCTGTTTCAAATTAGGCCTGACCGCAACCAACGCCACTAATCGACGCAGCCAATGAGGCAGCGCTAAAAGCGCTTCGTCATGAGTCATCTTTGTTCGTTTGCTCTTCCTGGCTAAATCAATCACGCATGAAAAACAGTCAGCATCACGGTGCATTCACTGTTCCCAATCGGTACGTTCCGATGACGGCAAACCACGAACGACAACGAGCGCCCTGACTTTAGGCGGCTCGTGATTGACAGCAACATATCGTAGCGTTGGATGCGGAGGGCGTCAGTGTGAACCTGTCTCGATTTAAAGGGGTACGGAAACGAAATTTTAGCGCCGATCTTTCTGCATAAATATGGGCTAGGGACAGGCACCACCTCGGAAATATCAATATGGCGCTGTAAAACACAGGAGAACTAGTTTTAAACCTAATTAAACGATTTCAAATTCACATCTGGTGGATGGTGGGAAAGTTCTCGTGACATCACTTGTGGCATAGGAGCAGCGCCGTTCTGCGGCAGTACGGCGTGCCGGCAGAATTAGCCTAGGCCTGAACGCGTTTGCAAAGCCTTGGCGGAGAAAGCCAAAGCGTAGTTGGCCACAGTGAGCTCGTTCTCGTTGCGGCTCTTTGCACGACACGACCCGAGCATGCTTCTGGCACGGCCGGTATTAGTTGCTGCGAGTCGCGAGCTGCGATCCGACGTTAAAAAAGATATGTTTGAACTACGAGAGTGTCAGCAAGAGCCACGCAAATACCTGTTCACACTCGGTGCGGACACGCGCGTTTGATCGAAGTGCTGGATGCGTTCTGTTAGACCGCGTTTCGGTAACCGCTTCTAGACCGGTCTTTTACGATTGCAACTCGATACTGACATGACACTCGGCAAAGAAAGGTTGGACCGACATCGCGTAGCTTCCATGAACTGCTATAGCTCGACAGTGACGTAGCGTCGTGTCAGAATAAAAATGGCATACTAATAACAAAGTGTACATACTGTGCTGCGAAGGTAATCTGTATGGCGTTTATTTGAGCTCTATATCAAACAAAACAAGGAGATAGAATCAATGAGCGTCCCTTTTTGACGACAGCGTTCGTCACCGCTGTCTCGGAAAACAAGGAGATCGAGGTGACAAGGGGAAAAGATTGACCTCTAAAATTTAGTTCAGGGATCAAACTATTCATCCGGGAAGGGTCCACAAGGGTCACGCGGGCATATTCCATTCAGCAGGCCAGCCGGTCATGGGCAGACGGTCTTGGCCAAGGACCGCCGGAGCAACGGTGCGCTGAGTCGGTGTTGTTGCTAGGCCTACTATATTCTGCCGAGCTCGCTTGGTCGGTATAATCCTGGTCGTTGTAGCTCTTCTAGGGTGTTTGTGGATCCTGCGTTCTTGATCGTCGTGGTCTGTTTCAAGTACTCCTTCCTTTTTTCTTGCTGGTTTAAGTCGGGACGCACGAGAAGAGCACGTAGAAAGATAAATGTCCGTTGGTCGTCGCTACCAAGTAACTGAGCGACGCTGTCGGCCATTTTGATTTGATCGTAAAAGTGCGTAAGACAGCTGCGAAGCTGTCGTAGGATTCTGTCGTAACCTGCGCAAAAGTTACAATTTCGTTTCGAGAATACGGGTTTTCTCTCAAATTTGTCGTACGCACTTTTTCCGTCGTAAGTTCGCTTTGAGAATCCGGCCTAAGAGCTGGTTCTGTCAGTGGTGCTGTGGTTGAAGACTTGCCGTGGTGCAGCGTGCGTGCAGCCCTTGCACATCTCAAACGGCCACGTTGTCACAGGTCGTAAACCGTCGACGCGCCACCAAGTGGCAACGCTCGTAACCACTACAGCCACGCCTTAGCCTTTCCCGTCTGGCACAAGTGACGTCACGAATGCGCCCAATATCCCAAGACGCATCGCGCTCTCCGATGGCTGATTTTTGAGCGCGCGCCCAATCGGGCCCCTCAGGGTGAAAAATATAGCCATCCGTTCAAAATACAAATGCGCGACTATGATTTACGGATATCATTGACCCAATTAAACCTATTTCTGACCATAATAGGTGTATTTCAAGTTTCGCTTCAGTATCCCTTTAAAATGCGGTGGGCTTTAAGTCACCGAACAGTTAAGAATACGCGTGAGGTCAATGTGCTTCAATTGAACTGATTTATACGTCTAAGTGACGATTACCCAAATCCGTTAAGTATACTCTTTCGTCAAGCTCGCCTTCACTTTGTTTTTGAAAAAAACTTGTTCCGAAAGCTATTTAGAAAAAAAATGCGGATGTTCAGCAATTTGCTGGTTTTAACAACTCTCAGTGACGTTCGTCAAACGTATTCTTTTACGGCTATTTCAAAACGCACTACGCCGCCCGCTAATTTTGAAATATAAAGATAAATCAGAGCACGGATGTGTTAGTGACGTAGAACGAGTTATGACTAGGGCTGGGCACTTGATCGAATAACCTACCAATTAGTAGGTTATCGCTTTCATCGCGATTCCGTTTTATAACCGGGTAATCGGTTCAATTTTAACAAGAAAAACGAAAAAACGTCAACGCTTTTATTACGGCGGCGTGGACGAGTACAGATTTATGAAGGCAAACATCAGGTGACCGGAAACAGAGGAGTGTAAGCGGAGTCGTCTCTTTGCATGGTGTTCATGTATACGATACCGTACACAGACCTTTGACAACAAGAGAACGGTTGGAATGGATCGAGTCTTGAGAAATTAGATTTCACAATTCACCAAACCGCAGTAACTTAAGTTGCAAACAAACTCAATCAATCCCAATTTTTTCGTTTGCGTTGAGCGTTTTTACGGCTACGAATTTATTGGCGTTTACAGAGGGTGCAAGTTCAGGTTTTGCGGCGCCCTACCTCCTGTATCATGTTAGTGCCAAGGTTGTAGGCTGATTTGTTTGCAAAGTCGCTCCGGTTGTTTCGTTCACGTCGCGTATCAGAGACGCTAGAGGCCGGCTGTTGAAACAGGCACCGCGAAGCATGTTACAGGTGGCGCCTCTCGATCGCTCCGGCGCCCATAGGCATTTTTGGGTCGGTTGTACGAGAATGTATTTGGAATTTTCACTTCAAATCTACTGTCTAACTTTGTGCTGTCACTTTGACTTTTCCTGATCATCCCGTAGCATTTTTATGCTTTTTAATAATAATAAAACTGTCCAGAATGGGTATGCGCACGCCCCATTTATGGCAACCGCGTTAGCGTTAATCTGACCATATTTCTCGCTTTATAACTTCAAACCAGACTTGTACGTAGTTCAACTACTCTACTCAAGTTACTCTACTTTAACTACTTTTCTGAGTAGTTTAGTAACTTTCAATTACATTTTTTCGGTGATTAGTAGTTAACTTTAATTATATTTTTTTAGTGACTTCTACTCAAGTTACAACTTACTTTCGAATTTTAGTGGTTATTGTGCCTATCAACAAGCATTCCTGCACGGAGGAGATAAGATGTTGGAAGATCAGCTGATATTTGCAAAGAGGGGGAAGCGTGTAGAGTAGAAAAGTAGGGGGGGGGAGGAAATGGTTTGGAGAGTCCGAAAACTCTCAAAAATGTTCACAAACCTCCTCTCCCCTCCCCCTCCCCCCCCCCCCCCCCCCCCCTGCAACAATACTGCTACGAGGCGTGGGGAGCGAAAAGACACGACGCAAGAAAGACCGAGTAACTGCGGGAGTAGTTCCGAAGACTGGCGTTTCTCTGTGTCCCGAAGCCCAAGGAGACTTGACCCATTTGAAGAAAGGGCTGGTCCCCGCTTCTCCCCAACGTAGAAACTGTCGCCCACTACAGGAGGTGCACACACTCCATTTACACTCAAGGGAAGCAACAAAATACAGCACCTGCTCTGAAACTCATTCGGTGCTCCTGTAGTTTGGGCTGTACTCGAAGAATCGCGTGCTAAAGGGCAACGCAAATATTACCTTTCTGCTTTGCCTTTTTTTTCCCCAAAACTCAGAATATGCAGATCTTCGAATATTTAAAGATCGTTCGAGAAACCTGTAGTAATTCCCCCAATGTTTTATATAAATATAATAAACAAGCAGTGTTGGGAAGTACTCTAAGTACGTGGTACTCAAATCACTGCTGTTCATAAAAATTGTACTTTACTTGAAGTTAATTTTTTGAACATGCACTTGTATTTTCCGAGGAAAGTAAAACTCCCGACTTCAATGTACATTCCCGGAATGTACATTGAAGTACTCCCCCTCCTCGGAGGGCAATTGGACATGAGTGGACAACCTGGTGCACTGAAAGAATGGGAGAATAGTATCCTTACAAATTTCCCGCCCCCACAAAAAAAGACAGAATTCTAGATTCGCCCCTGGTCCTATGATGACTAGACAGAACGCACTCAATGCTCGAAGAATCACGTCACTCAGTACACAGCTTGTGCTTCTTGTGTTGTTTACGAGATTACACTAACGTGCGGGCGCGTGCATATTGGACAGACTGGGCAGTGTTTCGACGAAAGTGTGCATGAACATCGTCTAGCGGTTCGTAACAAAGCGGGGGACACCATTCAATACACTGCATGCGGGGCGGATGTGATCCCCTGTTAAAATTAACAAACCTTATTAAGATAGCAAATAACAACACTGATGGGGAAATAGTTGAAGCGTCCTTTATAAAGTCCTTAGATGACAACTGCATCAGCATGCCTTCAATTTAACTAAATGACAGGGAATTTGTTTTTCTAGGTGGTTTTGTGTAGTCACGTTGAACTGATACAAATGTATAAAGCATTGTTATCTGCTGCTTGTGTTTATGGGTTACTTGTATCACATGGGGTTGGCATGATGGGAAAGAGTATTTACGCATGGGTGTGCTGGGCCTTGTATATATCCCTTGGTATCCCTTGATTAAATCAGTTGAAAGTTAGCGCCAGTCCGTGTTGTATATATGTCTCTTCTTCGACCGTGTTTTTTTTTTTTTGCGATTTTTAGTTCTCTAGATAGATAATCTCAATGAAAAACATTTCGAATACCTTAGATCATGTAAAGCAATGCCAGGCAGTTCAGTCACTGTGGTACCACTAACTGCACATTTAGGCTAGAATTTATATTGAGTTATTATTGTATGCAGATATAACATAAAATGCACGCGTATTCGCCCATCTGTTGTATGCGGACAAAGCCCTATAATTTAATTTGCATTTGAGGAAGCAAACTGAAGTTATTGTTAACCCGTAGGATAAAGTATAAAATGACGATTAAAAAACTGAAAAGCCTTCAACATATTTGTTATTGCAGGAAGGTACTACGTGAATGTCAACTCAAGGCCAGTTTGACACGTGGGTATTCACATGCCAACGTGACCAACATTTATTATATATATTTTTTTTCTCCAAATTACTTTTTTTTTTTTAACTCAGAGCATGAGGATAATGAACATCGGTAATATGTTGAAAACAGTTCTGTTTTCGCCGGGGGCTCATAAGTGACGCACGCCATTCATTAAAAGTGTTCAAAGTAAAAACACAGCTGTTTAGATCTTTTGGAGTTCTACCAATGGATATATATAAGGCAAACCTGCATCCTTGTCATCAAGCGCACCTCGAACCTCTAAAAAAATATTTTATCTTCGTCACTGTGGCAAGCCAGCGGGGAATTATGATACCGTTATTTTAAAGTCATATCTATTTTTTTCATGCATCCAGCAACTGCGGTGTATTTACCATGTCCGATTTCAAAGTGAAAGTATATACCCTTTGGGAGTTTCTCGACCAAACTCAACGGCTATATTTTTACGCTTTATGCAGTAATGATTACAGTTGAGGTTACTGGTTTTTTTTTCGTTTAAATTTGTATCCGTATGAGGGAAACCTTGTTTGCTACCTATTTTTGGTCCAATGTAGGTCAAAATCATTTAGTTTCTGATCTTCTCTTTAACGCCTGGATTATAATATTTCTATTAAATTCGCAATTTTGTGCAAAAAAACAAAAAGAAAATTACATAGGGGATAGATTAATCTTGCTATTATGCTAAACAAAACTCCATAACTTGCATTAATACTAAAACCTACAATCATTTTTGATTTGAATGTAAATATCTCACAAGAGCTTTCATTCTTATATACTCAAGTACGCTACGCAAAAAAGGAAAAACGTAAACAAATTCCGCAAGTTATTGATTGTAATTAAATGCTAATATATAAGTGTCATAGAAATTGTTTTGCCCGATAAAGCATTTAGTTTTCCGAACAGGTGAGGTTTGTTTTATAATATACAAAAAGATACCCTGCCTTAATGGCACGTTTCGTTCCCGCTCATCAAGCTAACTTCGTGCACAGACCAATACCGCTTTTAGGCTCTGGTTTTGTCGCCTCCGCGAGAGCTTGTTCTATGTCGAAAGCGATTTGAATCAAAATACATAGAAGACAGAGGAGCAATGTTGAGACGATATATTCATAGACTTCGGTACGACTTAGGCTGGCAATATGGTAGAAATGCCAGCCTCTAAAATACCCGTCCAAACCCTCGAAATCATGCCCTGTGTCCTTTGAGTTGCCACGTGTCGCCTTGACGTCCTAGTCAAGTGACGTTCTAATGTCACGTGACGTCATGGTGTCTGTTTGGCAGACGTTGGGGATGGGACCTTCAAATAAGATGCGAGACACCTAAGTGCAAGATGCTTTCATGTTCAAGGTGTACCATATACACTTGGGTCTGATAAGCTTTCGCAGCTATCGCAGTGAGTGTACTGCTGATCTAGATAGGACTACTAATATTTATTTAAGTACAAAGGCAACATTGATTCAATCACCGCCCAATCAGATCTGAGCAATCATTCCTTTTTGAGAGCACATTCGTACGTGTACGGCACGCGTGCTCATACCACTACTTATATTTACAATTAGGCCTGTCCGGTTCGATTGGCAGGCCTGCTATAATAAAAACAAAAATAACGTCTTGTACGAGAGTATTATTGCCGCGAAATAAACAAGATCACTCGAACGCTCGCTCATCTTACAGTCATGTAGAAATTTAAGTTGTAACAATTGCTAATAGAAATTTACGTGACATTAACAATAATACTACCTCATGACAGCCCTTTTGTAATCTTTTAACAAAATATTAGAAGCTGCTTAAATAAAGCAACAGCCGCTAACAATTACCATTGCGTGCAGTCTCTCATTTCTAGGTGGCCGTTCCAAGAACCGACAATGCACAGCGCTGCAAAGGTCCTCGCCATCTTATTCGGTAAGCCCAAACGTCGTGTTGACGAGATTCACCACGTAGCGCCTTGTAGTTGGGGGTCAAACCCAAAGCGTGGTTACTCGGTTCAGAAGTTATCTGTAGGAGTTCGCTTCCAAGAGAAATCTTATTAAACTTCGCCGAAAAACAACTGTTCCCTGGGTACTTAGCATCACACCAATACCACCTTGGATTCCAGGCCTACCCCTTGTCCCCCCTAAACGTCCTCACTCACGGATCCAAGCTGCGCTGTCTTCCTTCCGTCAGAGTCGCCGCCAGCGCATCTTGCAGCTTTCCACACCAGGTGCAACAGTAACATTTGTAGCTATAGGTCCAAACAATTTTCGTGTTCGTATTCTATTATATATATATATATATATATATATATATATATGTATATATATATATGTATACATATATATCAGTGTGTCGAACCGAAAAAAATACGGGTTCGGTTGCGGTTCAGGTTCAGGTAAATTTATTCTGTTCCGGTTCAGTTCCGGTTCGATTAATTCGATCCGCGAACCGGTTCGCGAACCGGTTCGGGGCGCTGAACCGGTTCGCGAACCGGTTCAGAAATTATAAATGACAAATTGCAACATCAAAAAAAATTACAAATAAAACATCTGAAATCAGCACATACGAAATGGGATACATCGTAGTGTAAGGCTCAGGGATTTCTACCAGGAATGGTTTCTTTATGTGCACTCAAAGGTTACCTCACCGACGTTTACGCATTCGGACTTCATCTAATTGGGTCCGACGCAGTAGCTGTAAAATCCGCGACCTCCTTACAAACCCACTTACAAGTAGAACTCGCTAACTATCGAAGAAAGGGTAAAAGCACAGGCGAGCTGGTGAAGAACTTCCATCGTAAACCGGAGACACGGAAAAATAAAAAAACGGACAAAACAACAAGTCTCAATTCTCAATCGCTAACTATCCCGCCACCTCGGCACGTAAGCAATTGAAGGAACAGTGGGGAGAAAACACAGTTTTCTTTATTTGATCTAGCCTTCGGTAACTCAAATTAGACCCTTAACGAAGTTTTCATTAAACAAGATACGGAATATGAAAAACACTTCACCGAAAGTAACGCCAGAAGGACGTAATAGGATAAATATTAAAATAGATTTCGCTGTCTCACAAATATGTTAGCTTCTAAGTGCCTATACGAAACCGGATGCATTATTATCAAACTCCACAGCCTTTTCTTTTCTCATTCCGATGAAAGTAAGCTTCAAGAACTCGCGCGTTTTAGAAACGTGTTATGAAATGAGCACACAGCAGCATTTAGGGCTTACGAGATTGTAGAAAAATAAAATCCTGTGACACGATTTTTTTTTTTTTTTTTTTTGCACAGCCTTTAAATTCTTTTTTTTCCGTGCAAGCCGCGACCAGCGCAATACTGGTTCCTACGTCAAGATTCGTGGATGCAGCGTTTGTCAAGATTCATGGATGCAGCGTTTATATTCCTAAGACTGAGTGGTGAAGAAAAATATGTAAGCGAGGTGTGTGTCAGTTGACGGCACTCAAAAAACAAATGGCATTGATAGCACATTCATTGTCAACAGCGCGTGGCCGAACCGTTTTGACATGAGCCGGTAACCGTTATTTTTTTTCCGGTTCAGTTCCGGTTCGGGTTCACCGCGATAACAATATAACGGTTCGGGTTCGGGTTCAGTTCCGGAAAAAATACCGGTTCGGTTCCGGTTTTCGGTTCGGTTCGGTTCCGGTTCGACACCCTGATATATATATGTATATATATATATATATATATATATATAAAACTGAGAAGAAAAATACCCTTAGTGAAAAACAGCAACAACGGACGATTTAATCTTCGACGTTTCGGCCGGAGACCGGCCTTCGTCAGGAAGCTTCCTGACGAAGGCCGGACTCCGGCCGAAACGTCGAAGATTAAATCGTCCGTTGTTGCTGTTTTTTACTAAGGGTTTTTTTCTTCTCAGTTTTATACCCACGCCTTCGGCCTCCCGCCACCATGCCCGTTATATATATATATATATATATATATATTGTTAAGATGTAGGAAAACGATGATTTAATGCTCGATGAGATTTACAATGCGGTTTGTAAATCGGCGGTTCGGGTCAAACCTCGAGCCCTCTCGTTCGCCTTTTGCTGCACGAGCCCGTCGTCCTCTTCTTTTCCTAAGAGTAGCCCCCCGGTGGATGGAGACGCCGGTCCTCCGGCGGCTGTTAACGGAGGATGGTGGTGGTGTTTAGGTGTCCGGGCGGCGATAGGGGCGGATTCTGGCGACGTGGACAATGTCCGATGCGCGGGATCGGCGATCGCGAGGTGGCGATACAGGGGCAACCTCGTAGTTGGTAGCGGAAAGTTGACGGGTTATACGAAAAGGGCCGATAAACTTGCTTTGAAGCTTTTCGCATTTCCCAAGGGCACGTGAAGGAGACCAGATAAGAACCTCGTCTCCGATGTTGTAGGTCGCTGGGCGGTGGGATGCATTGTAGAGCAGCTCTTGCTGCTGCTGGGATTGGGACGTGTGGATACGAGCGAGCTGGCGGGCATCTTCGGCGTGGGAGACGATATGGGCCGGATAGGAGCCCTGGGCCCGTTCGTCCACGTAGGGCAGAACCGTGTCCAGTGTCGTGAAAGGTTCTCTGGCGTAAAGAAGATGGTATGGTGAGAAACCAGTTGTTGATTGGCGAGCCGTATTGTACGCATATGTAATGTAGGGAACAACGGCGTCCCAAGTAGTTTGATTGTCGGTGACATACATCGAAATCATATCAGATAAAGTATGATTGAGGCGCTCGGTTAGGGCATTCGTTTGCGGATGGTAGGTGGTTGTGACGGTGTGAATGGTGGAAGCCAGCCGCAAAACTTCTTGAAGAAGTTTTGAAACGAAGGGTGTTCCTCTATCGCTTATGATGTATTGAGGCGCTCCGTGACGCAACAAAATAGTTTGTAAGAAGAAGACGGCAACTTCCTTGGCGGTAGCAGACGGGACGTATTTTGTCTCGGCGTAGCGGGTCAGGTGGTCAATGACGACAATTATCCACCTGTTGTTTGATGTGGACAGGGAAAAAGGGCCCAGGAAGTCGATTCCAATCCGCTGAAAGGGTCGTTGCGGTTGGGGAATCGGCCGCAGTAGACCCGATGGCGAAGTTGTGGAGCTTTTCTTCGTTTGACAAAGATGACATGATCGAACATAACGATTGATGGTACGAGTCATGCCTGGCCAGAAGTAGCGTGTGCGAATGCGGAAGTACGTTTTTGAGAAACCAAGGTGTCCGGCGGTTGGGTCATCGTGACTGGCTCGTATGATTTCTCTTTGTAATTGGTGAGGGATCACGAGGAGCCATGGACGACCTTGGACGTCGTAGTTACGTCTGTAGAGGATGCCGTCGTGAAGTTGGAACAGTCGTGCACGCCGCAGGGTGCGTCGACTTGCATGGTTGGTTGGATGGAGTAGGCAGGAGATTATCTGACTCAACGTTTCGTCAGTTTGTTGAGCGATACGAATGTCAATAGTATCTAGAACTGCGGTGACATCGGTGAGGGGAGCGATGACAGAAGGCGCAGGGTCATTGGGAAGAGGGCATCTAGAAAGGCTGTCGGCATCGATGTGTCGTTTTCCGGATTTGTACTTGATCGTAAATTGGTAGTCTTGCAACTTTAGAGACCAGCGACCAAGGCGTCCTGAGGGGTCCTTAAGTGTGGCAAGCCAACAAAGGGAGTGGTGATCCGTAAGAATTGTAAAGTGAGTCCCATAAAGGTAAGGACGGAATTTAGTAATTGCCCACACAACAGCCAAGCATTACCGTTCGGTAGTAGTATAATTTCGTTCGTATTTTGTCAAAGTTCTACTGGCATAGGCAATGACACGTTCGGCACCAGATACGGTTTGAGCTAAGACTGCACCGATACCATGTCCGCTGGCATCCGTTCGAATCTCAGTAGGCGCGCCTTGAACGAAGTGATCAAGGATGGGGACTGAGGTCAGTGCAGCTTTTAAGTTTTGAAAGGCCGTACTCTGAATAGAAGTCCATTGAAATGATACGTTATTTCGGAGGAGGCTGTTTAAAGGCTCGGCTATGTGAGCAAAACCGGGGATAAATTTGCGAAAATAAGTGCA
The DNA here is from genome assembly GCF_016920785.2 of Ixodes scapularis. Lineage (NCBI taxonomy): Eukaryota > Metazoa > Arthropoda > Arachnida > Ixodida > Ixodidae > Ixodes > Ixodes scapularis. Next base: position 61,808,877 of record NW_024609836.1, read on the forward strand.
AAGTCCAAGAAACGTACGTACGTCTTTTGTGTGTTTTGGGACTGGAAATTCTGTTATGGCCTGGACTTTATCTTGGTCAGGACGCAGACCATCAGCACTGACAAGGTGTCCTAAAATTTTGATCTGGCGGGCTCCGAACACGCACTTCTTTGAATTCAGTTGCAAAGTGGCTGTTTGAAAGCAGTCGAGGACTTGACGTAGACGGTGTAAATGTTGGTCAAACGTCGATGAAAAGACGACAACGTCGTCCAGATAGCAGAGACATATGGTCCACGTTAGTCCCCGCAGAAGGGTGTCCATCATCCTTTCGAAAGTTGCCGGGGCGTTACATAGGCCGAACGGCATCACGATGAACTGGTACAAGCCATTGGGTGTAATGAATGCTGTCTTAGGCTTGTCAGTGTCGGCGACAGGTATTTGCCAATAGCCGGATCGGAGATCCATGGAGGAAAAGAAGGAAGACCCTTGGAGGGTATCTAATGTGTCGTCAATACGAGGTAGTGGGTAAACGTCTTTTTTAGTAACGCTGTTCAAGCGGCGGTAATCCACACAAAAACGCCAAGAGCCGTCCTTTTTCTTAAGAGTACAACCGGAGAAGACCAAGGGCTTGAAGAGGGCTCTATTACATTCTTGTGGAGCATATCAGTAACATGATTGGCAATTGCGTTTCGTTCGGCGGCGGAAACACGGTATGGGCGGCTCCGAAGTGGTGATGCGTTACCAGTGTCGATGGTATGATGTAGGACTGTAGTCTGGGCTAGTGGACGACTATTGAAATCGAAGAGCGCCTCGTATGTAAGTAAGAGTCTTGTTAGGGCGTCTCGTTCGCAGGTTGTTAGACTTGGGTCAGTCATCTGAGTAATGCGGGTTGAGATGTCACTTTTTGTGTTCAGGAGGACAGGTTCGGCCTCGGAAACGTCAGAGAGAGTGGCTAAGGTGTCCTGAAAATGTCGTCGTAGCGTGGCTAGGCGTGTGCCTTGAAAAAGAATTTGTGGCTGGGCGGAAACATTTGTTGCGAAGAGGCCGATGCTTCCGCTTCCCGTGGGGACAATAGAGTAGGGAATGATGACAGGGTTTTTTTCGGCAGTGGTTTGCATCGGCTCGACAAGACCGTACGGCGCTTCGAAGGGCTGTGAAGGCTTGAGAGTGACAGCGACAGCAGACAGTGGAGGTATTAGATAATCATCATCTGCGTGGAGGGATATAGGAGCGTCGTCATGGGAGTCTTCACATCCGGCCGAAGAGTTCAGGTGAATTTCTCGTTTAGAACAATCAATGAAGGCGTCCGTAGATGACAGGAAGTCCCAACCCAAAATTATATCCATGAGACAATTGCTGAGCACGGTAAAAACAACTGTGTAGAAGCCGCCGCCCATTGCAAATGAGAGGGTTGAGCAACCAATAGGTTGCACAAGGTCGCCGTTTCCCATACGTAAGAAGGTTCCTGAAGGGGGAGTGAGCACTTTGTGCAACGGCGAAGTTTATCCGACAGACATGATTTTGCGGCTCCAGTATCGACCAGGGCAGTAAACAGCTGATTTCCAATTGTAACAGTGACTGTAGTTGGTCCGAGAGAGGGAGGCTTTGGAAGGGTTCGGGGCTGCGCAGCCTGACCTCCAGTGTCAAGACAGGCTGTCTTCTTTAGTTTGACGGTTGGCTGGCGGCGGGGCCATTGTTAAGTGGAGAGACGGAACTGGGGCGTCGAGGATACGGCGATGGTGAGCGGCCACGGCGGGTGTCATACGCAGAGTAGGAGCCCACGGACCGGCGATTGTCGAAAGAGGGGCGGTCCTCGGCGTTGGCGGCGGGGCGACGGTTGTTTGAGAAACGGTTGAAACTGCTATCATCGATGCGGCGGTGACAATAACGGGCTATGTGTCCTGGTATATTGCAATAAAAACAAACCGGGCGGTCATCGGGTGTTCTCCAGGCATCCGTCCTTCGGAGTGGTCCGTTTCTCTGTGGACGGTATGAAGTTGTGTCCGGTGGCGTGCTTGAGTAGCAGCGAGTAGTGTCTGGCTGCATAGAGCAAATCGGAGTAGGGGTGTGCGGTGCCGGCGTGTAGACGGATGGAGTCGGGGGGATTGGATGGAGTGCAGCACGGAGTTCGTCTTGCACAGATTTTCGAATATGCAGGAGCTCGGTGTTAAGAGATGAGCCATCAGCAGGCGAGTGAAGAGACCGGAAGAATTCACGGAGCTCATCGCGAATAATGTCTCGAATGAGTCCCGGAAGATCAGCAGTCGTACAGGCATTCATTAATGATACCTCAGGAAGCCGTTGAAATAGCGTCGTAGACATGCGACCACTCCGAAGTTCTTCGTATTTTCGGCATTCTTTGATGAGGGTTTGGACTGTTGGTGGCGACTTAGGAGCAACGATGGAGAATAGCTCTTGTGACAAACCTTTAAATATGTGACGTATTTTGTCTTGTTCGGTCATGGCAGGATCAGCATGGCTGCAGAGGCGAATGACGTCTTCGATGTATCCAGTTGAAGATTCGGAGACCGCTTGGTAGCGGCGAGCAAGCTTGTCTTGTGCTCGCTGGCGGCGGCTCTCAAGCTTTCCAAAAACCTCTGAAAACGCTGCTTTGAAGCCATCCCACGAGAGGAAGTCTGCTTCGTGGTTGTCGTACCACTGATAAGCGGTATCCGTCAAAAAGAAAACGACGTTGGCGAGCTTTAGGGTACCATCCCAACGGTTGTGGTCGCTGACGCGATCATAAGTCTTCAACCAGTCGTGCACATCTGCGTCATGTGCGCCTGAGAAGTTGGGGGGGGGGGGGGGTCTCGTTGGCGTGTTTTGACCGGTCGATTGATAGTGCTGGCGTTTCCCGTTTCGTCAGGCATGGGGCGAGAGGTAGGGCGTCCACTGCGCAATTCCAGGGCAGCAGACGGGGTTGTGAGGTAGGAGAAAGCTTGCTTACCTTCACCACTTGTTAAGATGTTGGAAAACGATGATTTAATGCTAGATGAGATTTACAATGCGGTTTGTAAATCGGCGGTTCGGGTCAGCACGCTCAAAAACCTCGAGCCCTCTCGTTCGCCTTTTGCTGCACGTGCCCGTCGTCCTCTTCTTTTCCTAACAATATATATATATATATATATATATATATATACATTATTTGTACCTGAACGCTAGCATGCGGTGTCGCCAAGGCGGACGGGTCTGTCGGTCGTCGGTTTTACCCTATGTATCGTTCTTCAACAACTTTCGAGTGATATTGATCGCACCCAGTGATCGATACTACTATAGTCGCAGACCGCTTACGAAACGCGGGACGTCGTTAGCCCCGTGCATATTTATTATCCATCCGCAGCCAACAAGGTGGCGGCGTTCCCAGCTAAGAACTCCGAAGACCCAATTAAAACGCAATAACGTTAAACATATTAAGCCGAGCCCTCCGTTTTTTCCACCCGCCTAAATTCAAAGGTGAAAGAGGAGGATTGCGCGAAACAGTCCGCCCTACTGCTAAAGTGAGCTCGGTTATGTTCACGTATCTTATGCCCTTGTTCGCAGTCTTGGCCGTTGTTATTACTAACCTGGTCGAAGCCATGGAACCACCTTCGAGAGACAGCTCCACACAGCCGAACCCGGATGCGAGCGGGAGTCAACAGGGAGGGACACACACCTCCAGCAGGAGCGATGGCTGGGCAGAGTTTGCGAGTATCGTCAAGGGATATGACCGTAGGGACGGTGGATCCAAGACGCCTCAAACGGGTGGACGATCTGAGCACTCCATGGACGCTGACGGGGGTCTTGGATCTAACGTTGCCTTTGATGAGGAGTAAATCGCTTCATTGATGTGTGCTTGTTGGCGTCAACCCGTTCATATAGGAGCTTTCCTGTCTGAATTGTGCGTGTTAAAAGGGCAGTTGAATAAGGGACCGTTGTATATTTCTTAGTGCGAACATGTTAAATCAAGAGAGTAGCCGATATATTATGAAGATATATATAAATATCGTACTTAAAGTGGTGTGGTATATTGTGGCGGTTGCCACCCTATTTGTTTAAAACGGGCAGTGGTATTGAGTGAGTTTACGTTTTTGGGTATGCTATTTGTTTCATTGAAATAAAGTGTACCTCTGCTTTCCTTGAAACAAACCTGTTTTCATCGCTGATAACTTACACTGGTACTGCGCCGGTAACAGAGACGTTCAGCTCCCAGTACATTGAAGGCACAGTACAGGTACGCAGTTTGTTACAACTTCTTGGAAACGCAACTGTAGCCGGGGACCTGCGATTTGCTGCTGGTTCTGCTTGTCGGCATCTAGGTTCGCTTATTATCTCGCGTAACTTGTCACATGCGGCATACAATCTACCATAAAATTAGAAGAAAAAAATGGTGTCAAAAACGGAACAATAAAGAAACGGAAATATTTTATTTTAATTTTGCATGAAATGGGAGAGTGGCGGAATGTGTTAGTGCAGCACAGCTCAGAGCTGTCGGTATGAATGGTCGCGCTGCAGAACCCATGGAGTCTGGGTTGAATCATCACCACTAGCCGGTTCAATCTGGATGAACGTTCTACCAGCGTGGGGGCATCGAAGGCAATAGCGATGGTACGGAACTGGCTAAATTACTCATCTACAGTCGCTACTCCAGACACCCACCGATGCATAAGACTTGAGGTCCTCGGAATCAACAATCCTTAAAGCAACTAAAAGCACAAGAACATGCCATAAAAATATGTAAAGACCCGTGCAATAATACACGTTTTTCTCTGCGGTATTCATTTCACACACCGAACCTATATACATATGTGTATATAAACTTCATCTCGAATCATGTGTGCGACCAGAACGAGTATACATGACACATTAACCAGAGAAAGCTGATTTGTATATCTCAAAGTAACGTCTACGTTTTAGATCACTCCTTCATCTGGTATTTTTTGCGACATTACAGTGGGTTTAGCCTTTTAAATTTTAATAAGAGTATTCAGGTTTCATCGGGCGAGCTTGTGGGCGAGTTCGTTTCCCTTTACGCCCCGGTATCCACTCTATGCTTCACGGGATGTTCGTACAGTACACGAAGTGCACTTGCCTCGCAATGTGCATCGACTATGAACAGACAATTCTCTCTATTTATATTTCTTTGTGATGCATCCTTCCTAAATTAGGCTTAACTCCGCCTCCCATCGCATTAATTGAAAAGTCTCCAAATTATCTAGAATATTTGTTTTCTCGTCAACGCAATAAAATATCACGTAAAATACCGACTGGCAAGTTACTGTCTCTGCGCCAACATGATATCTATTTCGGTAGATAATTTTTTTGTTTTAGCATTAAAAGGACGAAGCTTTTATTGCCAGCCGCGGACGAGGAAAACCATATTCCTTTATAAATTAAAAAACAATTGTTTCCCTTTTTTAGCTATTTTTGCAACCTTATTACGTGTAATGTTTATTCTACATTACAAAAATAGAAATTTTCTAACTGATTTCAATTGCAGCTATTGCAGCTGTTGATAATTGTTGGCTTTTTTGCAGATTGGGTATAAATGAAAGGGATCCTGCATCTTTGTTTTCAGAGTGCACGTCTAACTTGTATAAAACAATTTACTGAGGAACCCTGAGATACGCCTGTGGGAAATTATGGTATTTTCATACAGACTTCAATTTTATTTATTCCTAGCTTGCAAAACCTATGAATTTGTTCTTTATTGGTTCTGTGACTCGCAAAATACTGCGCGGCTATGTTTTAAAATGAAACCATGAAAATTTGATGTGCAAGAATGCTTACGGTTGACGTTGCTGCATTAAAATTTAAGATCCTGTCGGCCTTAGTGGCATTTTGAAACTTAAAATGTACAGCTTTAACGCCTCGGGGGTGTGCATAGCTATTATCTATTCTGAGCAACCAAAATTAGTTTATTTTTTTTTATTTCTTGTCTATTGTATCGATATTGATTGATAAACATATGCCGATATGTTTCAGCCAGAAATTGCGAAACGACACTGCTCGTGATACAGAAGTATTGTTGCTTGCATCGTAAGCATATAACCAATGATTACGTAAATATTTCAAACACAATGTCTGGTTAACAGGCATAATGTAAATGTATCACATGTTTTTTTTAGATCTAGGTAGATTTAGTAAGGTAGAGAACAAAACTAATACTATATAGGTATGGAATAGTTTTGCCTGAAAGTAGATAAATTAATTAAACGCACATTAAATAATGGGTACCAAAATTGTTTCGCAAGTACAAAATCCAATTTACAGAACATGTGCGATCTAGTTTTTTTTTTTAGTTTTGTTATAATACAAATGGAGATATCGCCTTTATCACACATGAACCAGGAAATAATATTATATGATTAAACTCTATTCTGTTTAAAACTACAATTTGTGTTTATGAATTAGCGAAAGTATTCAGACGAGCTGATTCGGAAGCATCATAATCTAAACCTTGAGAGAGGGGAAAATTAAAGGCCAAGACGACAATCTCAAACGCAGCTGAGCATTTTCGCAAAAAAAAACAGTAATTTATAGCCGTCCACACGTTGAGAAATGTGGCATGAAAAAACGACATTCTGCCGCAAAGTTGGCGGAGCTGAACAAGACTGACTAACCTCGACCCAGAAACCACGGTTCACTCACACCCACCACTCGACTACAATAAAAAAGCTCACTACCGAAGGAATTTCCTCACGTGTTCGTTCAAAACCACAGATGTATGTGTTAAAGAATTTCCGTGGTCCTCTATACTCAAGCTTTCCATTAAGGAGCTTTCTAAAGAATTAGAATGCTGCAATCTTCACCTTGCGATCAGATGGCATTGCTGCATATGCAACCCGGAGAAGTAACAGGAAGCCTTTGGTTTCATAATTAAGAAACTATATGTAATAGAACATGGACGAACCGAGAAAAAGTGGCCTTTTATGGCTCGGTCCTCAGACGTCGAGTATCTGCGCACTATCTCTGTTGCGCTTTATCAAGGCGGCACATTCGAGGTTCGCGTGTCCTGGACATGGAGGGATTAAAAAATACGCTAGAGGTCCAGCTGGCGCTAGTGTCCTGTTGCAAACTGAAGCAGACACCAACATCTCAAAAATTAACTTTCGGTAATGCATTTCTAAAGGGAAAAGCAGAAACATATGTTTCTGAGTGCTTGGTTATAAGATATTGTAATATTATATTTATAACGTGGATATATTGGAGCATCTCTCAATCACGTAAATTAAGATATTGGTCAGTATTGAGCATTCAAATGCATGGCATATTAAACACAGTGCTACAGCAGCTTCATGCAGGCATTTATGTTCAGTGTCGGACACTGCTAGCGCAATCATGGCGTCGGCGCATTTCTGAAGGGCAAATTTACGTGCGAAACGAACAAAGGACATCTGGAAAACCAAGGGAAGCAGCGAGAACCACTCAGTGACACTGCATCAGTAACTCCCTGTGCACGTAGTCAATTAAAACAAAATTAACGCCAATAAATATAGTCTCATTTGCAATCAATAACTATTCCTTTATTAACTCTGCTCATGCATATGCGCGAATATGCTTGTCCTGCGTTTGAAACACCACCCGCACGCTCGGAATCTTTGAAAATATAAAAAATCAAGAAAACAAGTGCCAGATGAAAGCTGCCCGTAATAGGAAACATTAAAAAGAAGCCCTTTTCATAATCCACATACTTGATTTTGCTTGTCTTGAGTTTAATGCATATCCCGCTCGTAGAGACCAATGATGAGGTCATAATAATTTGGTGACAGGACTGGCATATTAGCAAAATGTAAGCGTTTAAGGAATTCTGGCAAACTTTGAATGTACTATATATTCCTTTTGAATAATATTTTGATTAGACAGTCGCTTGTTTTTACACACCCGCTGTGGAAAAATGTTTGATCCTTAAATAGAGCGAAGTTTAAAATTGCTCACTTATGAATATAAATACCAAAACTAAAGGAATTACACCTTCAAAATGATCACAAGGGTTATACTATTCAATACATCCCAAATAACAAAGGGGATGAATATTATTTTCCGGCCAACAGACAAAACAGAAGCGCGATTTCCCATAGGAATGAACAGGGACACCGCAAAAGTAGGCTGGTTTGCTTAAATTTGCCTCACAGAATTTGCATATATGCTAGCGCAAGTTGAACCTCTAGCGTTCATTATAATAACTCTATGGTGGGCCTGGCACTCTTTACCAACACGTGGTACAAAGTCGGAACGCTGGCCCGGACGTCGGGCAACCTGGCCAGCGAGTGGCCCATTTTTAGGAGAGGTGACGCAACCTACCGCCCGTTATAAATGGGACAACCAACCGAATTCATCCATACATACATCCGAGAGCCGCCAGGGAACCCACACTGTCCCTGCGGCCATCGTAACTAAGAGCTGGATGAAAGGAGTCCTAGGAAAGTCCGAACCGTCATAGGAACGCTATGCAGTCAACGTGACTATATTATTAGCCATGAAGGTCGCAAAAGAGAAAACCGCATAACAAGACACGTCAGGTCACCATATACAATTGGCATTTTCTGCCTTAAATTTTTATGAGTGGGAAAGCGCTCTAATGTATTTTCTTGTGTATACAGTTGACCTGTCTGATTAGGAAGAAGAAGAAGAGGAGGAGGAGGAGGAGACCTCCCACACCAGCACCAAGAGCTAGGAGGGCACGACCCATGGTCGCGATTGCGCCTGCGAGAAGTGCAGTTGTTCGCCACGGTTTTGCTTAAAACTGTACTCTTCCACAAGGAGCAAGTAAAGGTGCTGGAGACAAGCAAGTGAGAGTGCTCCAATAGAGTTTACTGCGATGAAGTGTTGTCACATGCTTTGCTCGGAAACTTTTATTGGCTCACTTGGCCAGTACCTTTATTTGTTGGTCAACATATGCTGAAATGGGGCAAAATACCTAGGTTTATTCAAAACGAACACAAGCATTAAAAAATTGCACTCCATATTTCTCTGCCTTTAGGGCCACTAATTGTGGTTGCGCCGCTAGTATGCCCTGCTGCGCTGCAACCAGTGCATCGAGCCGCTCCAGAATCGCCACCTGCGTCTGCAGGATCTCATGTCCCACATCTTCGTTGCCGCCTGAATTGGTGGAGTAATGATTTGTTTTTTTTTGTTTTTTAAATCGGCTATGGCATATGTACAAACACATGTGCCAGAGATCCTCAAAATACTAGCTCAAAATGACGAACTTTAATTTTTATTTAACTGTTTCTTATGTGATTTCAAAATTGTCTGTACGTAAATATCCCCTTTAGCTTTGTGTTTTGAAGTATTTCTGAAAATATATGTGTCACTTTAAAGTGTGGTCCTGTTCAGCATTGAAAGCATGGAACACAAATAATCATCTAGTTTCCTTTTCTGCAATCATAGTTTTTACTGCTGCTACATATTGCATGGATGTGTGACATAACTGTTGTCATTCGCACTTTAGATTGAATAACGCAGGTGTTAGCAACCATGTCGGAGAGCTTTAGAATTTGGTCTGTGCAGTTTAGAGGTCTGCCAGTGATGTCACTGGTTCAAATGGAAGTGTTGGATGTTCAAAAGCTCCTCAAAAAATGACGCCCAGCAAAAACGTTAATCTAACAACAACAATGCAAGAATGTTTAATCATGTTAAATATGTGTTTTAAGCATACTCACTCCGTCGAACTGTGGGGGTGTGCTGACAGCTATCTCAACATCAGCCCTTGCTGCTGCAGTCCTTACGGCTCCAGACCGTGCAGATGCAGGCTGTGCTGATGAAGGCCATGGTGTCGCAGGCCGCGCCGACGCAGGCCGCGCTAATGCAGGCCGTGCTACTGAGGGTTGTGAAGCCACGGCTTCTGCGACTGAACCTCCACCTAATGAATAAAATGTGTGGCGCTTCATGCTTACAGACTACTGTGTGATTGCTAAAGTGCCCGACACGGCCAACGAAACGACCAAATCATCGCACAATGTGTCTGAATGAAATTAGGTGGGATCAGAAGCAAAGCAAATGTTAGTGTTTAGACAGAATGAGGTCATTCTGGTGTACAATACTCCTGGTTATGCTGGAGGTGAGGGATTTGGCCAGTGCAGTATGACTGCTATCCTAGAGTCTACATGTATCGTGCAGCAGTGATGTCCGACAGCACGCTAATGTGATCTTAATCCGTATTGAAGCGCACAAATATGCAATAAAACTAGGATCCCTGGATTTTGAATGCGTGATTGGAGCTGCGGAACGCTAACATAACAGGCCACCGATCCTCCTTACGGAACGCCTGACCCGAGTAATGGTACGCACTGTGCGCACCAGCAATCTAAGGTTTCCCGACATGTCGTGATGCTTGTCGGATATTTAATTGGCTGTGTTGTCGCAGTGGTGCGACTAAGGCCAAAAGTTTTCGCTGCAAACTCGGGTTTTGGATAACTGGAACAGGCTTCGACAGTTCAGTGACAACATTGACAAAATGTTTTCATTTTCCATACATGGGCTAGACGTGAAACATGCTACTAAATATTTAAAATGTCGAATGTAAACACTTGTACAAGAATACCCATAGCGTTGTTCATAATACTCACTCTGGTTGCACAGCATGCCCTCCGAGGTACTAGGACTGGGACAACAAAAAAGAAAGCACTCGTAATTTAACTGCAGCTGTATGTGTAGAACTTTAACTCGTTGATCAAGATAAAAACTGACCTTGAGTGCACCGACCAACTTGGGTGTGGTGCAGTGTTGGGTCCAGCGCCCGGGTTTATGCCGAAAACTGAAAATACAATGTAATACTTTCACAATTTTATAAGAATATTGAGATATCGTGAACTTACAATCGGGGGAGATCTCCGAATCGCGATCCGCAGCTGCTTGGGTCCGTTCATGACGCTCTAGAAAATTGAAAAGGCAGAATCGCTCAGTTTTTCAGTCAGGATTTTTATGTTTCTAGTGCTAGCAATGCAAGTTCGACATCATCCACATAGTGAAGCCTCCCAGTTTGTGCGAGGTGGGGGAGGGGGGGGGGGGCACCTCGTGCATTGGTGAACATTTAGCACTTACCCAACTGCCGTGCTCCGATGTCGAAGGCTTCTTTGATTCCTACTAGGGACGCTTCGCTGAGGAGGCCGATCACCCGCTCGTCGGCGTCCGTCAGCTCCGGCTTTCCCGGGACACCCACCACCTGTCGGATTCTGGCTGCGTCGGACTGCAGCTCCTATACATTGCAACAAGGTGGAAATTTATGACCACGCACACCACGAACTGAGGCCCTGTTAACACATTTGTTATCCAGTGCTGTTTATACACTTGCAAAATGTATTGCAGCAATTAAGCTAAAATAGTTTCCACTCCCAGTGATGTACTTTTCATGCCAAATATGTTATTAAATGTGTCAAAGTTGAAATCATAAAAATGCTTTCAGCAGCACTCAATGCATCAAATGAAATTAAGAAACAGTATTTCTTTTTCGGGTTATTGTTTCTTGTCAACGCTTACTTTTATGAACATGGTCCTACACAAATTTTTAACAATATCTTCTTTTTCTTCTTGCCTTGTGTGGCTGTCTTCACTAAAAAAAGAAATCCACAGCAACCCTTTCGTGTTAAAACAGTGATATGAAAATAATGGCAATAAACGAGCGATTTTCCTTTACAATATTTTGCCACTAAGGACAGAGGCACAACGGCGCATGCGCGTCGGATCTCCTGCAAGAACGACGATCGCTTCCCGCAATGCTTGGATAGAAACTGGCGTACCATTGCGATTCACACGATTACCAGTGACGTCCGCGCTTCCTCGTGCCCCGTTGTTCGGCAGCACCATGAGTTGCAGAGTGAATTTTACGACAGCGTGAAATGCGGGACATTTCGAAGATTCGGGAATTTCTCGCGGGACGCGGGACACGAGCCTTCAATGCGGGACATTCCCGCAAGTCGCGGGACGATGGTCACCCTAACTACGTGGCTTTCCACGTGCTAACCCTACACTCTACGAAAAAAATGAAGGAAAAAGGTAGCAACGGCGCGTCTTCCTCCCTTCTACTGACGCGCCCCCAAGCGGACACGAGAAACAGGGAGGAACGAAACGTTTTTCTCCTTCTCCAGGCAGGCGGAAGAAAGCTTTCGCCCTCCCGACTCATCTTTCGGTTTCGTTTCTCAAGCACGTCGCGCACGTTGTTTTATAAATGTTGTCGAGTTGATTGAGCTTCAGCGGCAGCGAAGGCCGCCTGTCATTCAGTCTTCTAGTCCAAACGTGCAGACAATTTTGGTTGCACTGACGTTTTTATGACTAAATTTATCAAACGAGCAAACGAAGCCGCTAGAAACAGCGAAGTTCCGGAGCAGTTCCAGCAGCGCTTCATATACACAGTGGGTAAGATGGCCGTCTCCGGATTGCGGGACCCACGCCGAACGATCGTAGCGGAACCACACGGAACTGCGTCGACGTTTTCGACGTTATGGAAATCGCAGGAACTGCGTTCAAGACAGGCATGTTTTGCTGCCGGTTGCCTGGGTGCACCCAGGCAGCAGGCAGCAAAGCCTGTCTGTCTTGAACGCCTTGAACGTCTTGAACAGAACCGAACTCAGCACGGAAGGCATGCCTTCCGTGCTGAGTTCGGTTCTGTTTTCTGATGCCGAGTGCCAACCGGCGTTCAATTTGATTCTATATTTCCGCGTGTCAGCAACATAGCAGCAACATCGTGATGGCAGTGTTGTGGGTTGTGAAGAGAAGACTGCAATTATCGCCGGTGTGAGTGTGTGTTCGCGTATCAGTGGTGTAACAGCAAGATGAGATGGCGTAAACTGTCGGGCATTGATGCCGCTGGTCGGGCCGTGATTGGAGGGGGCGGGGTGTCGCAGGTTGACATTCTGCTTTACATTAAAACGTTTCAGACCACTTGAGGGATTAGGCACGTGCAATCGATCAACTTGCGGATAGTCATGTTGGAACGCTGGTCTGAAAAGTAAGCTGCTATCGTAAAGTGGCCAAAGTGACTGTCAGTTGTCTTCTCGCTGAGAGCGATTGCGCTCTGGGGAAAGGACTGAACAGTACAAAATTATGACGGAAAGTACTATATTAACAGTGTGGAATTTTGGCATTAAAAAGAATAGTAGATAAAATACCAAAAAAAAAGATACCCTTTATTTTGCTGTTTAAATATACTACTGTTCCTCAAGAAATTGCCCTTTAAGTGGCGCGCTGTGATGAGCGCTAGAAGTTTTCGAGCTCGCCCCGGCGTGACTCCGTACGCTTAACACCTGCCGTAAGTCGCGGCTTTGACTGCATTCAGGTTGATCGAAAAGCGATTTCTCTGCCTGTGAAGCATCACTTCCAGCTGAGTGAATATCCACTCTACAGAGATTAATTCAAGACGGCAATTGCAGCCAAATAGAAAAACACATGCTACAATAGAAATACAGGCTACGACGTGCCATACAGGGAAACAAACTAATGGCTTCGAACCGCATTTAAGCGGCTTAATTTATTGGCTTTGAACTAATTACAGCATGATCGAGTGTTTATTTTTAATAAGAGATTCTTCCCCTGAGCCATTCAAAATACTTTCAGAGGTATGACATTGCTAGAAAAAATGAACATGCTGGGAATATTTTTATTGCTTAGAGAACCCCCAAGAAATTCCGTACGTTCAAAACGCAGAGCTCGAGTGTAGTGTTCGGGTTAGTGTGCCGTTGTATTGATGTTTGTATGTCCCACGTATGTGTATGCGCTCAATGTATGTTCACCTGATGCTTGTAGTATGCGTAATGTGTCTGCATGTGTGCATAGCAGAGGTTCCCGAAGATCCCGATGCGTAATGGTGGTCTGAGGAAATAAAAATATTTTTGTAGAACATGAATTGGGCGCTACCTAACGCCACCCAGCCTAGATACTTGCAATTACTCTGCTTCACCCTGCCATCTGGTGGCAAGCGATTTAACCTTCTCTCACGCTACGCGATCAACAGCGGCTTCGAGTTTGTTCTTTTGAGAGCGGCTTTTGGTTTCGCGGATTGGTTTTTCATTCCTCCGCGATGTGCGGTTGACGAAGGAATTGTGACTCGAGGGACAGCAAAGGTAAGACGGAAAGGGCGTGAAGTAACTGGGTATCAGTTGTTTCCGTTTAAGATCGCAGTGCTGACGACGAGAAGACTGAGTAACTGCTTTCAAAACGGAAGTTTCTGTACCTGCGGGGGGAATCTGGCTTCCGAAATAAACACAACTCGCGGAAAGCTCTTGTTACGCTCTTATTTGCTGCTCCTCTCGTCCCGTACAAGAGATGTAGCGTCCTCGTTAAGCATCACTGAGCTCAATTTTCTCGATTCAGGGCCGCCATAATGAGACGCAGGCCACGGAGCAAGTCTTTGCTCCCCTGCTTCAGGAACGAAAGTTTCTCTCTTTCTAAAGGAACATAGGTTACAAGACCGTTCCTCCCCTTAGGGAGGACTGTCGATACCCTTTTTTCTAAGAGTGTAGTCATATCTGGAATGTTTCAATTCTGTATACTTGGCACGAGGCATTGCAATGTCGCTGCCCTTGCCTCTTTTTTTTATGTTGTAAGGCATGAACTATCGGGTGCACGCACGGGCTCGTCTCTTCCTCTTCGTAGTTTTATCAGATTTTAGAACCCTTCAGGGGGTATTGCAGAATGTGTTGAAAGTCCCGCTTATTTTTTTATTCACGAAGGTAGAAACTACCCGTCCGGTCGATCTCATGACACTATTGTAAAGAGAATATGGGTGATAAATCTCTAGAAGGTTGTTTTGCGGACGGATACTAACTATGGCCCTTTCCGGCCGTTCTTTACCTTTTTGTGTGTTTTGAAGTCCTTGCAAAGACAGGGGAAATCAAGCTTTTTTGAACTGTAGTCACCTCAGCTCTTGTTGAATTTTGTGGAGGCTGTCAAAAATATTTGCTCCAGCGTCTATTGAACTATGTGCGTTTCCGCGTGCCGACATCGTACATATTTTTTTATTGTAAACGCTTCGAGCTTTTTTATTACCAAGTGTTTTTAGCTTTAACAAAGTTTCGGTATTTCCCTTCAGTCGGAAACTAAGTTGCTTCCGGTCGATGATAGGCAGTTTGTATATGCGTGCGTGCGTGCGTGTGTGTGTGCGCGTGCGTGTGTGCGTGTGCGCGCGTGTGTGTGTGTGTGTGTGTGTGTGCGCGCGCGCGCGCGTTTATTGCAACGATGAGCCCTACCAAATCGCGTGTGGCCTAACCATAGATGGTTTAACTATTTACGAGTTCATGTTTGCCCAGTATATATAAAAGGGGGACCTTCTCGCTCCAGTACTAGAGCAAACCGGCTAACGTATAAGCAACATTTTACCGGCATTCATTAAGGTAAGTTCGCGAGAAACACAGAGCGCTGCTTTTCTGTGCGCCCTCCACTTAACCATTCGTCATTTTTTTCGTTGTTTCGTTCATTCCCATCGTGCACCGACTGGCTCAACTCTACATTGTGCTACAGATTTAGTAAAAAATCTTAGATCTAGAACTGTACCCGGACAGTTCAATTAAGCTATTCGTTTTTATTTCTACCATGCAAAAGCTTCCGCTTTGAAAAAAAAAAGAAGAAAAACGTTGCCTTACTAGCAAAGTAGCAAACGCTCTTACTAATAGTTCAATTCACCTTACCTGCCCTCGGAATCTAAGTAACCATTCTCACTTTACAAGTCACAACGTAGCGTACACTTCAAGTATCCGTTAAAAAGGGCACTAAGAAACTTACTTCTCTCGACGAAAGCTCCGCTAAAATAGGTCCCCTATCGAACAACAGGGTTTAGGAGCCTGTCTAATGGCGGCAGGAATATAAATTGCCAAAATCTCCCAATTTGATTAGATTTAGTGTGTGCGTCTTCAATACCAGACGAAGAGCGCCAGGCAGCAATAAACTACGGCGGCATACAATGGGCACCTCATGACCATACGCCATTTCACTTTAAATCAGACCGGAGCCGACGCTACCACGCAATGGTCAATCAAGCACCGCCTGAAGTCGATCGCCATGGAGCCCCATAGTATGTCTTCGTCTCCAATCCTCGGCTAAACCAATTATGCACTGTGCATGCCCCGAGATCCTGCAGTTTTTTCTGTTCGTGACTTGCTTAGCCGGTAAAAAACAAACGCACAGAAAGGACAGGCGCCATGTCGATGCACTTTTGGCGCTGTTTGATTGGATTCATAGAATAGTAGCGTCGGCTGCAGTCCGACCTAATGGCAGACAGAGCGTAGACGGCCACGCTCGTCAGATTAAACAAACGCCTGATGACGTTGCGTTTAAGTCGAAGAGGCCTAGATACACCTTTCCAGCGGCAATCTCGAACGAAGCGAGCGGGCAAAAAATGCTGAGTCACTGAGCTGTGAACGCACGCGCAGCGTTCGCTATACCGCACAGCAGATCAACAGTGCATGCTTGGAAGGCGGTCCACAGCCCAGCAGACAAAGATGGCAGCGCGCAGGAGGCGATTTCTGCAAAGGTCTATACACTCTTAGAAAAAAGGGTATGGATAGTCCTCCCTTACGGGAGGAACGGTCTTGTAACCTATGTTCCTTTAGAAAGGGAGAAACCTTCGTCCCTGAAGCAGGGGAGCAAAGTTCCTCCGTCGCTTGCATCTCAATATGGCGGCCCCGAATCGAGCGAATCAAGCCCAATAAGGCTTAATGAGGACGCTACGTCTCTTACACGGGAGGAGAGCAGCAGCAAATGAAAGCGTAACACGAGCTTTCCGCAAACTGTGTTTATTTCCGAAGCCAGATTCCCCCCCCCCCCCCCCCCCAGGTACAGAAACCTGCGTTTCCAAAGCAGTTACTCAGTCTTCTCGTCGACAGCACTGCGATGTTAAACAGAGACAACCGATACCCAGTTACTTCGCGCACTTTGCGTCTTACCTTTGGTGTTCCTCGAGCCACAATTCCTTCGTCAACCGCACATCACGGAGAAGGGCAAATTCACTCCGTGTAACCAAAAGTCGCTCTCGAAAGAACAAACTCGAAGCCGCTGTTTATCGCGTAGCGTGAAAGAAGGTTAAATCGCTAGCCACCAGATGGCGGGGTCAAGCAGAGTAATTGCAAGTAGCTAGGCTAGGTGGCGCTAGGTACCGCCCAATTCATGTTTTACAAAAAATAATTTGCTTCTCTCAGGCCACTACTGTCGCTTGTGGATCCTCTACTATACACACATTACACCTATTACACTTATTACAAGTATCAGGTGAACATATATTAAGCACATACACTGCACAAACAAATATCAACACAACGGATCACCACACTAACCCGAACACTACACCCGTGCTCTGCGTTTCCGTTTTTTATACTGGTCGTTTTGAACGTACGGAACTTTTCGGTGACTCCCTAAGCAATAAAATATATTCCCAGCATGTTGATTTTTTCCCAGCAATGCCATACCTCTGAGAGTATTTTGAATGGCTCAGGGGTTGAATCTCTTATTAAAATGTAAACGCTCGATCATGCCGTAATTATTTGAAAGCCAATAAATCAAGCCGCTCCAATGCGGTTCGAAGCCATGAGTTTGTTTCCCCACACGGCACGCCGTAGCCTGTATTTCTATTTGTTTTTCTATTCGTGCTGTTCGCGCAAAGCTGCAATTGCCGTCTTGAATTAATCTCTGTAGAGCGGATATTGAGTCAGCTGGAAGTGATACTTCACGGACTGAGAAATCGCTTTTCGATCAACTTGAATGCAGTCAAAGCCGCGACTTGCGGAAGGTGTTAAGTGTACGGAGCTACGCCGTGGCGAGCCCGAAAACTTCTAGCGCTCATCCCAGCGCGCACAGAGGGCAGTTTCTCCAGGAACCGTAGTATATTTAAACAGCCAAATAATGGGTAGCTTTTTTTTTTTTCGATTTTTCTTACTGTGGTTTTTTAATGCCGAAATTCCATACTGTAAATATATGTACTTTCCGTCACGATTTCGTACTGTTCAGTCCGGGAGGGACTCACTTGATCGAATGACGTTTTAGCGAACGCCCACGTTTCATCGAATGACACTTTAGCGAAGAGTCGGACGCCGCGAAGCGGCGTTTTTGGGTGGGCCAAGTGAGTTCATATTTTTGTAATGAGTTGCCGCAGACTGTCGCCGCGAAGCGGCGTAAAGCGCAGCGCGACGGATGGGTTAACGCGCGCCCCCGTTATTCGCTAAAACGACCATTCGCTCAAATGTCGCCGTTCGCTAAAATGTCATTCGCTCTTGTGATATGGACCCGGAGCTTCTACTGTTCAGACCAGCGTTCCAACATCCGCACGTTGATCGATTGCACGTAATCCCTCAAGTGGCATTAAACCTTTTAATGTAAAGCGGAATGTCAACCTGCGACGCCCCGTCCCCTCCGATCACGGCCCGACCAGCGGTATCAATGCCCAACAGTTTACGATCTCATCTTCTTGTTACACCACTGATCCGCGAACACACGGTCACATCGGCGATAATTCCAGGCTTCTGTTCACAACCCACAACACTGCCATCACGATGTTGCAGCTATGTTGCTGACACGCACAAACACAGAACCACGTTGAACGCCGGTTGCACTCGGCCTCGGAAAACATAACCGAACTCAGCACGGAAGGCACCCAGGCAGCCGGCAGCCAAACCTGCCTGTCTTGGACGCAGTTCCTGCGGTTTCCATAACGTCGAAAACGCCGACACAGTTCCGCGTGGTTTCGCCAGTTTCGCTACTGTAGTGACTGTAGTTCCGTGTGCGCGAGTCCCGCAATCCCCGCAATCCGGAGACGGCCGTCCCCCAGTGTACGTGGCGCTGCTGGCACTGCTCCGGAACTTCGCTGTTTCTAGCGGCTTCGTTTGCACGTTTGATAAAATTAGTGATAAAAACGTCAATGCAACCGAAATGTTCTGCACGTTTCAACTAGAAGACGGAATTACAAGCGGCCTTCGCTGCTGCTGAAGCTCAATGAACTCAACAGCTATTTATTAAACAACGTGCGCGACCTGCTCGAAAAACGAAACCGAAAGACGATGAGTCGGGAGGGCGAAAGCTTTCACCCGTCTGCCCGGAGAAGGAGAAAAACGTTTCGTTCCTCCCCTTTTCTCGTGTCCGCTTGGGGGCGCGTCGGTAGAAGGGAGGAAGACGCGCGGTTGCTACTTTTTTCCTCCATTTTTTCTTAGAGTGTACGCACCACCCTATTGCAGACTAAAGTAACTGGATCCTGGGAAACTAGCACCATTGCCTTCTCTGCCTGTTAGCAGGAAACAGACAGATACTTGGATACAGACGACCAAAACCTCGTAGTGTGATTGGCAAATCGGTATCTGTTACCATGGTAATCGCCATTTTGGTCCTTCCAAATCTTCGACACTTCAGATGGGTAGTTCTGAGGCAGTTGCGCCAAGATCGCCATGGAGCGCCATCATGCTGAAAGCGTCCCTCGACAGTGTAACATTCTTTGGCACTATCTACGCAATCAGTTTATAAATCATGCTCGTCCCCACAGATCCACTGCAATATTGTTTTTCCTTGCGTATTTCAAGATAGGAATTTTTTTTTTTAGTGCCGCCAAGCACTGCCACTGCATGTGGTGGCGGTGCGATAGTGTGCGCTTATTTAGACTGGCATTGTGCAGATAACCAATCTCGGTATAGAAGGAATGTCATCATAAAGCAGGATGCCACTGCAACTTTTAGATCGCCTCACCAAGAATGGAGAATTCAAAGAGAAGCTGCTCATTTCATGGACCAAAATTGCGACCGAGTTTGGCGCTACGTTTCCGTTTCACCCGACTGGAAAGTCACTCGCGGTTTTCTTGTACTGGTGTAATCGAGTTTGGTATGTTTCTTTACGTACTTTGGGGATATAATTTTTTGTCTGGTTTACTTTTTTTCTTTTTACAATTTGTTGCTTGAATTTTTTTGCCTCCCTTCACCTTTCAAACTGTCTGATCGAAAAATAAGCTTATCTTTATCAATTTCCCCGTCTCTGATGTCTGTCATTTCAGCTTGTCAGGTTCTGTTCAAGAAGCAGTAGATTTCAGTTCTACGATGGAGTACCCTGGAAAGAGTTTGGTGATTTTCTTCGGTAAGCTGGAGCATCAAGCTAAAGAAAAATTTAAACAGATATTTGATAACCGAACTAGAAATTGCACACACTTGGGGCCATCAGAAAACAGTTCTACATTATTTATTTGGGTAATAAACATGCCTGTGTACGTATGGCGAAGAACATTTTAACTATGCCTAATTTGATACTCACAAGACGTGCATACCCCGTTAAAAATAGTGTGTAACAATTCTTCCCACGTCTGTAGATGTACTGTTTGCAGCTGTAAATTTTCTGGTTGCCCATTGTGATGTGCTACTAATTACTGCCTGCATACAATGTTACTAGGCTCGATGGTAGTGCTGAACTTTCTTAAATGTTTTGCACTACGGGATCTGAGCCCGGGGCATTTCCCATGTATATTCCGCTTTCTTGTAGAGACGTGGGTCCTTTTGTTCGTGGTAGTTCGTAAAAAGGCCCCGAAATGAGCACAAGCGACTAAAGAAACAGACGGGAACAATGTCCCGTCTTCCGTAATGGTGCCATTGGTTCCTACATGTTTGATTCTTGCCGCATCACAATTAAGATAAGAAGGCAATGATTTCTCGGAAAAACTCCGTTGTACAGATTAGTTCTGATCCTTCTTTGGTGTATGCATTTCCATACTTTGTTTACAGTCTTGGCCGTCGTTTTCAATAACGTGATCGGTATACGGATACGACCAGGAACAAACACCACTAGGGGGCAGACCCCACCAGGAAGAGGGGGAAGAGGGAGTCAGACTGGAGGTATAAACATCACCAGGGGACAGGGGCCACCAGGATGGTGGGGTCAGCCTGGAGGAATAAACATCACCAGGGGGCAGGGGCCACCGAGAAACTGGAGTCTGCCTGGAGGAATGAACATCACCTGGGGGCGGACCCCACCAGGAAGTTGGACCTGGCCTGGAGGAATAAACATCACCAGAGGACAGGGGCCACCAAGAATAGGGAATCTGCCTGGAGGAATAAACATCACCAGGGGGCACGGACCAACAGGGCGGAGAGATCAGCCCGGACGGGATACAGCCCGATCGTGGAAGCAAGTGGGGGCCCCCTAGCCTGTCACGAACAAGACAAGAGGCACCGCGTGGGTCGACAGACTCCAGCTGTACTCGAACGAAGAACAGGCGCGAGCCGAGTATTCCAATGAGTATTACCCACATAGTAGTGGGGTATCTGGGGTGATTTTTGGTGAAAGTAGAACGCATCTTAGATTTGACCTTGCTCGCACGGACAGAGTGATATACCTGCTTCCCTATATATATTGTGCCTCTTAAGAGGGCGAATAAAGGTTTATTTTATCTATATTACTGGGAAGTTGTTTAATTAAGATAGCTATGAATTATGTAAAACCCGTGTTTTGTCTTCAGTGTGGCGAAATTTATGGCTTTTAATGCCGCCTGAAGTTCTTCAACGACTTGTCGTCTGAAGTTGCCATGCGTTTTTTTTAAACTTTATTATGATTTTTGTTTACACTGAAATAAAGTGGCTGTCTGTTGTGTTTTAAACCTGTGTCCTTGATTGGCATAACTATTCTGCATAATTTTGCAAACTCCTGGTACATTAACGGCACAGTACGGAATATGGATTATGGCCACTCCTTATGACAGGTCAGTACCGTAGGTGACCTAGAAATTCCAACCGTTGTCACTCGTCAAGATCTAATTCTGTCCATTTTATGATGCAACATTACACTATCAAAAACGTTCCAGCTGGAAATTAAGAAAACAAAAAATGGTGTCACACACGCATCCATAAAACGCACCATTTTGCAAGACACAAATAGGAACACCTCAAGGCATGCGCGGGCGTCCTGTAAATGTCCGTACTGATTTAGTTTGCAGAAAACAGCAAATTTCTCCTGTTTTTGTTACCGGTTAAGCCTACTTGCTGCAGAATAGTTAGTCTGCAGTCGACCGTCCGTGCCGAGTCGTACTTTGCGCAGCATACTTAGTCCTCAGGATATATACTCACTGGTGAGTAACACTTATTCCAGCGTACTTATACTCCGCCTCAATAAAAGCATGCAGTATAGCCAAAGCTACAGGGGAGAGGATGTATCCTGACCTGCTTAGGAGGAGGGAAAGGAGGAACGGGGGAATCCCAGCCCTTCCCACCCGTTTCTCCTTTCCCACCTCTTGAACGGGTTAACATACGCTCTCTCCCCTGTAGCTTTGGCTGTACTGCACGGTTTTAGTGAGAGGGAGTACAGGCCTCAGGCGACCATGTAGCCTGTAGACCATGTAGACATGGTATTATCTAACCAAGGCTGCAGGCGACCATGGCTAAATCATACCATGTCCACTGGCGATCGTCGGCGGTGAAGCATGGAGTCCGACAAAATTACACTTAAATCAAACCATATCCGACACTACCAGCCGACGGAGTCAACCAAGCCGTGCCAAAAGTGCATCGTCATGGTGCTCTTTTTTTTCTGGGTCTGCTAACCACGGCTAAACGAATCACGCGAGAAAAATGAGCACAGGATGACGGCACCTTCATTGTACGAGATTGGTTTTAGCTGATGATAGTGAATGTAAAAAGAAGAATCCGTTTATTTCGTTTACATATACAGACGACACTGACAGGAGCATGGGCAAAAGCCAAAACATGTTGGCTTGACTGGGCCTCACCCCGTTTTCTGGGCAGGGGCGGATAAGCAAATTGTCACAAAATTTAAACAATATCGATAATCATGCCGTAGGAACGCGAGTGAGAAAAGCATTAGACACTTGTAACCACGAAATAGAACACTGATATCATAAGGCACTAGTAAAAAATAAGTAAGCTACAGGACATCTGTTTGATGGCACGAGGTGTTAGTGTTTCTATGGTGAAGTTGCTGGTCCTTAGAGTGTTCAATAATGCTGGTTGATGGTGTATCAACCTCAGCATTCCATAGTTTCTTCCGTTGTATGGTACCTTCCAAACATCCTCCTTACGAGTAGGATAAAAATGTATACTTCGTGTGAGACCTAAAATTTCTTCAATAAAGGGTTTCTCAGTTTAATACTCGCTGTGTATCTTAAAACTACTGTGTAGTTTTAAGACGTATAAATCAGCTGTCGCGGAATGAACGATTTAAGATGTTACCCTTACTCATGAGCTAGAAAAAGGGACCTTGTAACTCAATATTGACACAGTATTGTCTACCATTTTCAGAAAAAAAACAACAGCTCTCAATAGCGTGAGATAGATGTACTACTTATTTAGTAAGAAGGCTTTAACCAATGTTACACCATCGAAAAAGTAATTTTGTTCGCATATTGGCGGCAGCTTATTTCAAGAGTGTAATTCGTTTTGGCTTATAACACGTGCCTACGTAGATGTTTTAAACAAAAATTGCTTTACATATAGCAAAGAAGTGAAAGCTATTATTCGCGTTGGTATGCCTTCATTCAACTCTCCCGTTCCTCAGGGTGAGAATTGTCAGTTTACATAACATAATTTCACAGCTGAGTAAAAGAAAGTACCTGAGGTCAATTATCTTTTACTCGAGAACAAACAGTTATGTTCGCTTTACTTCACTAAAACTGACGTTCTCTCAAGAAAAAGATAACCAAATTGATTTTTATGGGTACCTATAATGAAATAGCGCGAAAGAGGCAGGTGCAAGAGATTAGACGAGACCGGCGGTGTCCGGCCGTGTCTACTTTAATGTTCTTCTTTAATACGCGTTTTTTTTTTCACTGCGTTTAATTTGTACTTAAATCTGCGCAAACGTCTGCACCAGCGTATCTTTCTCAACAATTTTGGAAGTTCAATAACTTGGTGATAAATACCTCTGTAAAGAAACCGGGACTTAAATTCCTCACGACCCCTCATTCTCGATACGGAGATGAACGCTCGAGGCACTGCATACTCGAGTGTCTGACGCTGCAGTCAGATTTAGGCAGCGCGTACAACTAAACGAGCACAGCCACGACACTGTTTGCGAGCGCCGCGGGAGATTGCCAGAGAAAGGTTTTTTTTTTTTTTTTCTTTTTCTGTTTACAAGAGGCAAGTTTTTCCGTTGATATTTTCACTTAAATATTTCACCAGCAAGCTGCACCTCTGTTCCTAAATCACAACGCGATATGTTGAAAAGTTCATTTTGGCTTTCCGTTAAAAGTGGGTTAGAAGCTATAGTGTATACGCATTACAAAGTAAAAAAACAAATTACTGGGATTGCTTTGTTGTCGTTGTTTTTCGCTGAAATAATTTATTTGTAGCTGAACTAGATGCCAAATTTTGAGAAATATCCGTTATCTTATTGAGGTAATTTCTTAAAATTTTTAACGGGAAGATTTGCGACTGACTACTACTCGAATACATGGAGTTGAATGGACGCCAGTTACCAAGAACGGGCCCTTATTCGTCCCTCGGTATTTAAAAAGAAAAGAGCCTCTTAACACTTATGAAGTTTTTAATGTTAATTCTAAAATTTTCGAATATGATTCGGATTGCTAGCATTATATTTGGAGGGAGGCTGAATGTTCGGCAACGAGTTGTTTGGCCTTGCGCTAAAAAACAAACAAAAAAAAAACAACACCACCACGTAGTAAAATTCATATATTTATTTGGGGGTTCGATGGGGACGGAGAGGGGAGGGGGAGCACGCTGGTACGATGGCAACAGTACGATCCTCGAGAGTAGGTCGTCGAGAATATCGAGTACGATATTCAAATGCTGCTCACACAGTGGACGCGAAGACTGCGTACGCATTCGATCTGGGCTCGTGATAATCGATAGCTCGAGAAGAATTGGGGTAGTCTCCTGCGTCCAATCGCTGCAACGAGCCATAACAATGTCTGGAACTGTGCTTTGCCAACTCCAGCGCGTGGCTATGAGAAACATTGGCGGCATATAATCGACTCCAGATCACGTGGCTGCTTGTTCTGGCTGCGAGTTGAGGGGGTGAACGGTGCTCGTTTTAGAGGCGAAGCTCCTTAAGGGGTATTCACACGAGGGAGGAATCCCGGGAATTTCTCCACGGCACGCGCATCCTGCCACGAAAACGTCAGGCTTTGCGATGTGCAGAAGCCTCGCGTTTTCTTCTCGTGATGCGCGCGCGCCGGGGAGAATTCCCCGGGATTTCGCCCTCGTGTGAATACCCCTTTAGGGTCTATCCTTGTCCGTCCGACGTCCGTGCTCACATCGATCACCATCCCATCTGTCTTCTTGAAACAATAAAAAAAATTTTTTGCGCAGTCGACAGGATTCGAACGTGTGCAGGGAGACCCCGATGAATTTCTAGTCCATCGCCTTAACCACTCGGCCACGACTGCGGGACGAGCAGGGGGCTCTGAGATGTGGTAATAACTGAAGAGCCGAGGTTACCAAACACAAACCGGGGCTCAGCACTACCTATGTGCAATAAAAAAATCAGCACCATCAGCACTACCTATGAACAATAAAATCAGTATCATCAGCACCACCAAAGCTTCGCCCCAATCAACATCATTCACCAAGTGGAGTTGTCGTGATATTTTTATCTTTAATTTTTTTTCTGGAACTTCCATTGCGTGGGGTGAAAAACAAACCCGTGTTTCATAGGTCATTAACGTCAGGGATCCGTTTTAAGCGTTATTTGCGCACAGTACAAAAATTGTTGTATGGCCCCTTTAAAGAGGAAATAATGACTTTGTTTTCGGTCTCATGGCTGTTTGCTATTTTCTCTTTTTAGGTTGAATCCATGTGCAAGAAGAAAATCACTATCCTTCTTCAGGGCTCCAGGTATAGAGGACTGTTCTGTTTTGCGCAGGATATATAAGGGCGTTTCCGCGCCTTCCAAGATCAGTGTGTCCATGCGTAGTTCGTAAACGACGATTCACCGGAGATTGTTGAGGTAAGGTATATTCCGTTTCCAGTTAGGCCTGACAGCAACCAACGCCACGATTCGATGCAACTAATGAGGCAGCGCTAAAAGCGCTTTGTGATGACACCCGTCATCTTAGTGCGTTTGCTCTTCCTGGCTAAATCAATCACGCATGTAAAACAGGCTGGATCTCGGTGCATTTTTTTTTCGAGAACATGGAATGGTTTTGTTGTTCTCTGGGCAAGAAAAC
This sequence comes from Ixodes scapularis, assembly GCF_016920785.2. NCBI lineage: Eukaryota > Metazoa > Arthropoda > Arachnida > Ixodida > Ixodidae > Ixodes > Ixodes scapularis. The sequence goes on from NW_024609836.1 coordinate 61,834,918, forward strand.
CACAACAATATTTTTTTTCGTCAAAATTAAAAAAGGTCGCCGGACAAGGTTGTTCGATCTTATGTGAAAACCCCCAGAACCACTTTCTACCTTTCTCTCATCAAATTTTCGACGTACAATTCTCGAAAAAACGAACAAACAAGGTGATCATTATTTTTCTATTTGCTGTATTGACTAGCATGGGAGCTTTAAATCCGCCTACACGCTTTGGAGCTTGTCAAAAGATCGTGTAGGATTTGGTCAAGTTTGCAAGCGTCATGTTTCGAGGAAGATGTATAGGAACCGCTTTCATTCGTTTTCAGCAATGCATATATAATTTTGAAGTGTAACCTTGTTTCCAGAAGATACCGTGAAGACTCGCTCTCCTGAGGTTAGATTATAATTAAAACTGAATCTTCCATGCACTAAATTTGGCTTTCTCTTTAAGATGTAACCTACGTAACGTTAGCACCTAAGAGCGAATTTTTAAATTCACGTCGCTAAATAAGTTTTTTTTTAATATCGACTGTACCTTTTTTTTAAACTCAATGATCAATTTAACCACCAGTTGATGTCTAAATATTTTCACCATGACTTAATATTCTCATTTCAGCTTTCCAGTTTGTAAAGCGCAAGAACCAATTAAAAAATCAACGATGTACACCACCGGAAAATTCTTGGTCATTTTATTTGGTAAGCCTAAACATTAAACTAGAAGTAGAACAATGAGTGACTTCTGATCAGGGCCCACAATGACGTTAATAATATTATTATGCACAGAAGCACCTTGCAGACGGAGAACGCTTTTATATTTGTGTAGTGCTACGCCCGCGCTTTACCCGGTTAAATAGAAGTAATTCACAGCACAAAATGACAGTTAAAATGGCCTAAAATATTTCTGCTTCAGTAGTGCGAGGACATAAAAGGGTCGCTTAGAACTGCAAGATATAGATGGAAGTTAAAAGCCATTGTAATCCTTCTTTACAGCACAGGTACCCAAAAACGATCAAGGCGAAAAAAAAACTATTATAACAACAGCAGGTACTGCCGCTACAAGAACAATGCCACAGCTCAAAAGGGCCATAAAACAATTCACTCATATTCAGTATATAACGTAGTGAATGTTGCGGAAGTCATTAAAGTAATAGGTGTATACTTTATGTCTGTAACTCGGAGCCAAACAATCGGCAGCTAGACATGGTTCGTGGTGCATGCTGCCGATATTTATTATATTGAAATGATGTAAGATGGGAGATAGCTTAATTATAAAATAGATTGAGATTCCACTTTTATTCAAACCAGTACGAGGGCCAGCTTCCCTTAGCTCGAGGTTCTTGCACGATCGTCGCAGACGAAAGCACCCAAATTTCCTCGTCCTCTTTTTTTTTAATATATTCATGTGCTTGAGGGCTCCCAATTTAGAGGAACCATGCTGTGCTCAAGATATTATTAGAGCTAGCGATATCTGCCAGAGCGGAGGTTGAACATGGGCCCCAGTACGAACATGAATGGAGGTGGTGATTGTTACAAAGCCTAGAAAGAGTGCTTTAAAGAGTCTTGAATCCAACGTTTCTGCTGGACGTGAGGGCGCAGCATTGAAGTGGTCCCAATCGGTACGACAATGCCACCATGATTCTTGACATCATTAACAATCTTTGAGAGAGAGAGTCAGAAAATAAAAAAGTGGTCTCTATTTCTGTCAATTTAAAGCGAAAGCAAGCTATTTGTGCAGTTGTGTGTTACTTCTTGTTACAATTAAGATAGTCTTCTTATTTGAAGTTTGTAAAGTTCAGACCCAATATAACTGCGAGAACTTGAAGAAGAGTCTTAATAAGAACATGTGGAGTACTCTTCAGACAGTTCTCCTCTGATGTTTTGCTATGGTGGCTAGCTAAGTGTAAACTATATTACAAATACGGCGTGCCATTTTAATGTAGATTTTTCTTGCAGTTGTCGTCATTGCCATTAACGATGTGGCTGGAAATAGAAGAACTCGACAGCGAATCGCAAGGGAAGACAATATGAATGAAGCAGAAGCGTCCGGGAGGTCTGACATGTCCTCAAACGTAATTGAGGCTCAAGTCCCCGCCGCTGAGGGTAGAGATGATGCGCCGGTTCAGCCGCCACCTTTGGTGCCCAAAAAAAGCCGCCACTTATAATCTTTTTGCCATCAGATATGCACTAATTTTGACTCTTTCTTACCTAGAGATTTTTCCTCCAGAATAAAGTCGAACATTTAATCTTATATCGTATTTAATTGTTTAGTTTACATACTTCTTATAATAAAAAATTTTTTTTTTTTAAATTTTGATCATCAAATGAAACATTGCGCGCTATGATGACGCGCATTCTATGTAGCCAGGAAAATAAAAAAAATACGAAATCATGTACGACGTTCTGGTAATTAATAAATACCCACTTAAACAAGGACACAGAAACGATTCGAGCGTCCAACACTCAGGTGAGTTAGCCGGCAAAGCCGTGTTGACCTATTAGACTCGAGGTGAGAGTAAACACTGCTCTTCAATAGACTTACAAAGAAGCGTTTCTTTGTCAATAATTTCATTCGGACAGTAGAAACAGCCAAACTTGTTACTTGTCACTCTAAGAAAATTGTATCCTTCGCCATTTGGTAGCAACGGTTCTATCGTATGGAAGGATTTATTTGAAAAAGGTTCATAATGTGACAAAAAAAGCACCAGGTCTGAAAATATTATTTCCACAATCTTAGAAGAAGTGTTGTTGTTGCTGTTGTTCTCGTTTTTAAATCTGACCAATAACGATCTTGCAAGGGCACGTTGTCAAGCGTCAGACCTATGCCCGGCGCAAGTTCCAGTGGTACGTTAGATAAAAGGCGCACAGGAAGCTTGGCGAAATCCGATAAAATATGGCTTGGTGGTACTCAACCCTTATTCTGACGTTTCGTGCGACGCACCTTGCGTTACATTGTGTGTGCTCCTTGCAGGATCGATTTTTTCATTACAGGAGCACTGGGGGCCTTAAATATTTATTGGGCCTTGCACATTACTAGCTAGATAAAAACATGGCGGTGCTAGGACTGTTCGCATAACAACCACTTATATTAGAAGCTATAAAAGTGACGGTTAAACGGAAGCAGAAATGCCTAGAGTCCGTCGCGAACTACAGGGTGCGGCCGTAAAAACTTTCACATTTGGCACGCCTAGCAGAAAACAAATTTCAAACGTACATACCTGAAATTGGGCACACGAACGTCGTTTATTCCAAAGTTTTTTGCCTATTTTTTTCAGACGTCAACTCTGGTGTAGCGAATTATTAGAAAGATAACAAAAAAGGCAGACGTGCATTTCCTATGGCCTATACCCGCCCGTTCGCCGTCTGCTGTCTAATTCGCGACGCCGCTCCCAGGTGGCGCACTGAACGCACAACACGCGGGAAACGCCGCACGAAAGGCTGGTGTCGGGCGAGATAATCGCGATAAAAAGTGATTTTACCGAAATATGTGAACGATTATGCCCTTTTACTTCAAATTTAGAAACTGGCGGACGCATTCGTTTAATAAAAATATGTTCTAAAGCAGACGAACGTGTGTCTTCCTTTGTCGTCTGCTTATCTGTTGACGGGTTCGTTCCCGGTGAAAGCTCAGCTTTGGAATCAAGAGTGCCGCTGCTGAGGCATCTTGACTGTTCCTATTTATTGTTTTTGTTGCACTATCTTCTGCAGTTATTATCAAAATATTTTGATAATAACTGCAGCGATGCCGCAATGCTCGGGAAGTGAGTGTGCCCAGGCAGTCAAGTGGTACGTGGAGCGGAACTCGGTGGGCCACAACAACACGAAAACTTCGCACTGCATTTCATAAACGCCCGCCTTTACGCCCGACTGTTTTGAGTTGGACGGATCGTTTTGTGAGTGGAGAAGACTTTGAAAAGAAGGATCCAGTCAGTGAACGTGAGAGCCTGCTGAAAAATGAGGAGCTCATTGAAGCGGTGTTTGCTGTCTTCGAGAGCGACCCGCAACTGTCAACAAGACGAGCAGCTGTAAATTAAATTATTTCGTCGCATCATGGTGTCTTCTTGCTTGCATGACGAACTGTCAGAACTTGAATTGAAACAGGTAATTTCACCAATCGTTCAGATATTTCGTTCAAATCACTTTTTATCGCGATTATCTCGCCCGACACCAGCCTTTCGTGCGGCGTTTCCTGCGTTTTTCCGTTCAGTGCGCCACCTGGGAGCGGCGTCGCGAACCAGATAGCAGACGGCGAACGAGCAGGAATAGGCCATAGGAAATGCACGTCTGCCATTTTTGTTATCTTTCTAATAATTCGCTACTCCAGAGTTGACGTCTGAAAAAAATAGCCAAAAAACTTTGGAATAAACGACTTTCGTGTGCCCAATTTCAGGTATGTATGTTTGAAATTCGATTTTTGCTAGGCGTGCCAAATGTGAAAGTTTTTACGGCCGCACCCTGTACATATGCTTTAGGTCTTGAAGCTGGAGAAACGACGTGAAGCGCTTCCGTCTACCAACCGAAGAGCTTTTGCAAAGGGCGTGCGCTCAGGATTAAACTGATCAAACTCAAAGAGGTAATCCAGAATCCGGTACATTGCTCGTAAAAAACAGATACAAGAAAACCGAAAAAAAACTTGAGAAACGCGTTTGACAGTCCAAGAGCACTACCACGCCGTGCCAGCGGAGCAACTAACGCACAAACTGCCACTACTCTATACATTTCTTCTCCGTTTCCAAGCTGCTTTCAATTCTATTTAAAAGACAGCCATCATAAAAAGGTTTCCTCAAGCAGTATTAAAACTCTTTCCATCATTAATTTAGGACAAAAATCGTAGCAAGAATAGGTTTGAAATAGGGTTATTTGTTTGCGCGGATGTACATCATCCCGTGAGTACGTAGGCAAGTCACGCCTGGAAATGAAAGAAAAAAGCAAAGCTCTCCGGCTTGCCACCGGTTGAGCCTGCTTGTTTCAGAATACTTAATCTGCAGTCGACCGACGGCGCTGAGTCAAACTTTGTCCAGGATACATAGTCCGCAGCTTAGAGTCGCTGCCGAGTTTAGTCCAGTGTACTTTTACCCCGGCTCACTAAGACCGTGCAGTACAGCCAAAGCAACAGGGGAGAGAGTGTATCCCGACATGTTCAATAGGAGGGAGAAGAGAAAAGGGGGATTCTAGCCCATCTCTTGCGTTCCTCCTTTCTCTCCTCTTGAACAGGTCAGTGTGCACTATCTCCCCTGTAGCTTTGACTGTACTGCACGCTCCTAGTGAGACGGAGTGTGGGCCGCAAGCGACCATGGCCCGTCAGATCATACCACACTCTTAGAAAAAAGGGTATGGATAGTATTCCCTTAGGAGAGGAACGGTCTTGTAACTTATGTACCTTTAGAAAGAGAGAAACTTTCGTCCCTGAAGCACGGGAGCAGCGTTCTTCCGTCGCCTGCATCTCATTATGGCGGCCGTGAATCGAGCAAATCGAGCTCAATAAGGCTTAACGAGGACGCTACGTCTCCTGTACGGGACGAGAGGAGCAGCAGATAAAAGCATAACACGAACTTTCCGCGAACTGTGTTTATTTCCGAAGCCAGATTCCTTTCACAGGTACAGAAACTTGCGTTTCGAAAGCAGTTACTCGGTCTTCTCGTCGACAGCACTGCGATGTTAAACGGAGACAACCGATACCCAGTTACTTCGCACAGTTTGCGTCTTACCTTTGGTGTTCCTCGAGTCACAATTCTTTCGCCAACCGTACATCACGGAGAAATAATGGAAACAGCGCGCAAACGACAAGGACGGGAGGAAAAGGAGTACACAGGACGAGCGCTGTTCAGCGCTCGTCCTGTGTACTCCTTTTCCTCCCGTCCTTGTCGTTTGCGCGCTGTTTCCATTATTTCTAAGCATGAACCAACTCGCCCACATCGCTACTCTGATCACGGAGAAATGGCAAACCAATCCACGAAGCCAAAAGCCGCTCTTGAAAGAAGAAACTCGAGGCCGCTGTTTATTGCGTAGCGTGAAAGAAGGTTAAATCGCTTGCCACCAGATGGCAGGGTCGAGCAGAGTAATTTCAAGTTGCTAGGCTAGGTGGCGCTAGGTATCGCCCAATTCATGTTCTACAAAAAATAAGTTTATTTTCTCAGGCCACCATGGCACATGGGGATCCTCTACTATGCACACATTACGTGTCGTACAAGCGGTACAAGCATCAGGTGAACATACATTGAGCACATACACATTCATGGCACATACAAACATCCATAAAACGGCTTGGCTTTTTATTGTTTATGTAAAACAAGGGTTATTTACATGGTTAAAATACACTTGGGCAAAGACAGCGCACGATGTGGTCATTTAAACAACACTGGTTCGTGTACCCAGTCACATTCATACAGTGGCTTCGAAGTTACGCACTTATCTCCTCCAATTTCGAGGCGTTTTTGGCATTTTAAAGCGCGCTTCCAATTCAGCCCAGCCAGCCATTTCGAGGTTTCCGACCTCAGCAATGAGGCTACTCGCAGTCATGATGCCTTCTTCAAAGTGACGCCATGCTGGTTTGCCTTCTTCGAGAACCAGGCGGTGATCTGTGCGGGACTTCCATATTGCGTGCAGTCCAAGCAGTGCCAATACCTCCAGACATTTGCTGTCAGGGCCTTTGCCAAACTTAAGGAACTTCGCGCTGCGCCAATCCATGTACAATTTTAAACTGTAATCTACAGCGTAGTTCCTCCCAGAATAACTCCGCGTTCGGGCAAAAAAGAAAAACATGCTGTAGAGTTTCCGGTGTGGGACACAGCACACAGTTCAAATTCTAGGGAACAAAGAAGCCTTTCTTTTCCTGCCACGTCTTTACTGGCAGCACTTCGGTGTGAAAAGAAATAAAGAAGTCGATTGCGGCTTTGCGAACGGGGTAGCTGCGGAGGCGCTTGAAAACCGTGGATTCTACATCAGTTCCAAGAAAGGAGTGATAGAGCGGCGGAGGAAAGACCGTGTCGACTGTATCCCAATAAAGGGTTTTTCGTTTCACCTTGCTAAGATACTGCCAAGAAAAACGTGCTTCAAAAAGTTTGATGGCAGCAGCGATTTCTTTATAAAACCTCACTATAGCCGCTGACGTAGCTGCTTCCTGGGTTACAACGAGCCATGGTGCTAACAGCCGGCCGCCAAGTTTAACAAATGACTGCACAATAACAGAGTTCCTCTGGTCGCGGAAAAATAAAAACCTCTGAACTTTGAGTTTAATTTCTAGGTTTGCCACACCAAATCTTCCTTTGGCTTGGTTAACGAAAATGTTAGTGCGCCTCATCCGCTCAAAGCTGGAATTCCAAATGAAGGTTGCGCAAAAGCGGTGCATTTTATGGATTTCGCTTGCGCGACATGGCACAAGTTCAGCTGCATACCATACAGTGGATAGAGCGGATATTCACTCAGCTGGAAGTGATGCTTCACGGGCTGAGAAATCGCTTTTCGATCACGATCAACTTGAATGCAGTCAAAGCCGCGACTTGCGGCAGGTGTTAAGTGAACGGAGCTACGCCGTGGCGAGCTTGAAAACTTCTAGCGCTCATCCCAGCGCGCCACTTGGAGGCCAGTTTCTCCAGGAACCGTAGTATATTTAAACAGCAAAATAAAGGGTAGCTTTTAGGGTGACCACCTTCCTGCCGGTGGAATGCGGGACACCCCGACCGGGAAAGGGGGAGGGAGTAAGAGGAGGACGGTATCTTCACGACTCAAGAAATAAGTATTAAGGGAAATTCACCAACGCGCACACCCCGAAATCCTGTGCTGTCCGAAAGTGTATTATACACCTGAAAATTGTACGCGGCAATTAAACTAAGATAAGTTTCACTTACAGTGATATTTTTTTGTTTATTTGTAATGGTAAAAGTTTTATTAAAAGTATCTAATTTGAAAACATAAAGATCGACTGCACCAGACCCCAATGCATCAAAAGGAAATAAAAAAAAACAGTAAATATTTTTCGGCTTTTTGTTTCCTGTCGATACTTACTCTTATATTAACATGCTCCTACGCAAAAATAAAACCTTATATTGTTGTTTTTTTTTGACCGTTGTGAATTGCAGGTTTTTTGCCTTGTGTGGCCATCTCACTAAAAAAAAAAAAAAAAGCTTTCCACAACAATCCTTTTGCATGATACAGTATGATTTGCAACTAATTACAACAGTTTATTTTTCAGCTTTTGCCAAGCAATTTTTGCTTGCAATATTTTGCCATCAAGGGGAGAGGCAAAAGGGCGCATGCGCGCGTCTGTCTCCTGCAAGCGACGGTTGCTTCCCGCAATGCTTGGCAAGAAAATGAAATACCATCGAGATTCACACATTTATCAGCGACCTCCGCGGTTCCCCGGTGCCCGTTGATCGGAAGCGCCATAATTTGCGCAGTGAATGTTACGACAATGTGAAATGCGGGTCATTTTCAAGATTTTCGAGTTTCTTGCGGGACGCGGGACACGAGCCCTCAATGCAGGACAGTCCCGCGAGTCGCGGGACGGGTGGTCACTATAGTAGCTTTTTTTTTCGATTTCACCTACTATTGTTTTTCAATGCTAAAATTCCACACAGTAAATATACGTACTTTCCGTCACGATTTTGTACTGTTATCTTTTCTCCAGAGCGCAATCGTTCTCGGGGACGAGACAACCGACAGTCGCATTGGCCACTGTACGATAGGAGCTTACTGTTCAGACCAGCGTTCCAACATGACTGTCCGGGCGTCGATAGATTGCACCTAATCCCTCAAGTGGTATGAAACTTTTTAATGTAAAGCGGAATGTCAACCTGCGACACCCCGCCCCCTCCGATTACGGGCCGACCAGCGGCATCAATGCCCGACGGTTTACGATCTCATCTTGTTGTTACACCACTGATACGCGAACACACAGTCACATCGGCGTTAATTCCAGTCTTCTGTTCACAACCATCACGATGTTGTTGCTATGTTGCTGACACGCACAAATACAGAACCACGTTGAACGCCGGTTGCACTTGGCATCGGAAAACAGAACCGAACTCAGCACTGAAGGCACCCAGGCAGCCGGCAGCAAAGCCTGCCCGTCTTGGACGCAGTTCCTGCGATTTCTATAACGTCGAAAATGTCGACACGGCTCCGCATGGTTTCGCTAATGTATTTCCGTACCGCGTGAGTCCCACAATCCGGAGACAGCCATCTTACCCAGTGTACGTGGCGCTGCGGCGCTGCTAACACTAAAGAACTGGACATAATGTATTCTACCAAGTACCGCCATTGACTGGTCGTGCCGCGCGCTTTCCGATTGGCCACAGCCGACACGCCGCCATTTCTGGCCCAGATAACATTGTAGCAGACGACGCTCCGCTCTGGCTCAAGGCTGGCTTCAGGGTGCTCGGGTGGAGTGTCGTCGCCAAGGAAAATACCGAGTTCAACAGAGCAACTATACAGCGTTATATGATATTCAGTGCTTTACTAAAATGAAAATATGAGTGCACTCTGGACTTCTGAAACTTGTTTAGTTACGCACCCTTTGAATTGTTAAGACATTCCGATCGACAGTGATTTCACTGCATCACTTGGCGCGCTTTTGTGGCGCGCTTCCTCGGCGCGAAGTCGCGATCACTGTGGTCGCGATGCCCAGCTGCTGCGCTATAGGGTGTACGACTCTCTCTGGATGTAGCAAGACACTGTTCTTGATTCCCACCGGGACAAGGAAGAAAACACGACGGAAGGAATGGCTCCACAAGATAAGCATTGTTGGAATTTCGCCGACGCCAAATTCGAGGCTATGTGAAGTGACCATGATTACAGTTCAATGCGGGTTTACGTGACGTTGCAGTGTTGAGTGAGATCGGCACCGCGTACTACGATAAAAAGTGACAGCCTCCTAAACATAACATTAATCCACCAAGTTGTAATCACCATCTTAATGCTCTGAATATAAGGAAAGTACCAAATTAAATGACGCGGTAGCCGCGCTCAAAATGCTTCCTGGGGTGTCGGGACTGACAGGCCCATGAGGTTTGTCGTAATTATTCACCTTATCACCAAGAACATGCTGTACAAGCCACCGAATGTGTTTGTTTCAATAATGCTAACATTAAAACTGCTACATTTACTTATATTCAAACATTAAAAAACAGTCCCTCTTTAATCAACGATTCATGAATCAAATGCAGGCACATAATATTGCATCCACTGACAATTATATTCCACAACTGTGTGATAAATGTTTCCAATAGGTGCAATATTTACAAAAAAAAAATAGTCGTGTATATCAGCATGCATTGGGACTGCTAATATTTTTTAACCTTGTCATGTCCCTGTGCGTTTTTTTTTCAATTCTCTATATTGTAGGCCCCGAGGCTATATTTAGCCTAGATGGGCCTACAAGGGCAGCCCGAGGCTAAATATATATTAATTTTTGCTTACGCTCTTGCTTTGTGCCAATGATTGTTTTTATAGGACCCCTTCACGAGTGATCAGTTCAAGCAGCACAGAGCTGACGGCTTGAAAAAACTCAAACCGAATGCTTCTCCATCGCTGTTTGCTTACCGGTCCATGAAGCCTAGCAGCAAGCCACGAACTCAGAGGCTGGGCAAGTGTTACACTTTTACATTATTACTTATGTGCTTATGTTACATAAAATTATTATTTACTGAGGCTTGCTCTCTACTAAGCACCAACTCCAGCAGTCTGGACGGCATTGATTGGTGGCCGAGTGAGCTAGTACACCGCAGTTCAGCGCATGTGCAGGGAAACTTCGTGCTGCCCGCAGGGACTACTCACTGATGGAATCCTCATTCCTGCCCAGTCCGATTAGGAGTATGGTCATGTATCACCACTGCCTGATCCACGTTACAGACACCAGGCTTGCAGCCGTACTGCACAGACTAAATTTCTTATCTACAGTGTGGACCACTGTCGTTGTAAAAGTGTAGATTGACCCGACGGTCTCAACACGCAACGCCTATTTTACTTCTGTCATACAGTGCCCAGCCATTCTACAGCTGATTCCTCCCTTCCGGTGATAAACGTGGACTCTCAGGCCAGAAGCGAGGAGCCCAGCCAGATGTCTGGAAATTCCGATGGTGAGCATACTTTTTTTCTAGAGATGCGAACCAATAATGGAGGACCTTGGTTAGACGTCTGTCATAGACATTATTTTTCTGAACTTCTATGTACCTGCTGATCACCACTTGCACAGGGCAATGAGTAACATCTGTCACAATACTTATACAGTACAAAGCAAAAGGGGGAAAATTGGAATAAGCATTGCAATAGGTCCCCACATGGCAGTGTGTCTCTCAACTCTTTGTGCCCTCTTCTGCTAAGCACTGCGGCATGTCCACAACGGTGTTGCCGGTGTACATAGCACAGAGTATGTGCACGAGCATTTTGAACAAAACCTTTGAACTAAACAAAGAGGCCAGACATGCCTTATGCCATGTGTTGATTGGCTATTTTATAGCACATTGTACTATGTTTAAAACACTAACGAGATGTAAGATAGGACATATTGTACGCCTTGTCCTGTCCACCTCTTCTTTCATCTTGCTTGTTTTAGGTGGAATACAATATGATAAGCATTAAACAACTAGCCATATGGGTTCCTTTTATCGTCCTCTCTGCTGACAATAGCTTACAATATGCCTCTGCTTCAAGGATGTGGTTTGCCTGCTGCTGTTTGACAAATCAACAAAATATAAATCTAGTGACTTTCAATTGCTTACACAGATCCTTGGCAACTCACACTTGGGAAAGATTCAATGACCAACGAAGTGTTTGCCACAATGGCTGTTAACCATAAACATACCGTCCGGGTGTGCAACAGCCCTCAATATTAAGAACCCAAAATATCTGAAGAATAATTTCACTTACTGCCATTAAACCGTCATGGTTTCACACTCATATTTAAACGGACAAGAAGGTTGTGTAAAGCGATTTAAAGGACAGCCAAGATATTTATTGCAGCACAGTACTTCCCATAGCTACACAAAATTCTGGCACAAACAATATTGTGAGAAAGCAATGGAGAAAATGAAACAATTCAGCAAAAATAATTTAAACAGCATCAGACTTCGAGAATGCACAACATACGCAAAGAATAACTTCCGCAAAAGCCTTTGGAGAGGCAGCTCGTCTTAATTGAGGCGCTGTCTGCAAAAGTGGATAAAGTGTGAATTCAGAGCTCGCCAAAAAGTCTCTCAATAATTTTATCTGCGCATGTCAAGGTCAGTTTAGCGTTTGAACTTCGAGTAAATAAGTGTACAGTGTTGCCTACCACCAAAAGTAGAGTGCCACATGTATAAGTTTAATATCTGAGACTGTGAATATCACGAATAGTACAAGTGTACTTGTATCATTATTGGACGTAGCCCCTCAATTGTAGGCTTGCACGATTAGCGGTTTGATTGGGATAGTGCTGCGTCATTCATAGCCTTCGCAAGCCACAATGTTCCGGCTTTCTTTGCAGTAAAGCAACGTTGCATCGTTCGATTTGAACCACTATTTGCACAAATCTCCTTCGGCTTGTCCAAACACTCCAATACTTGAATCTAAAGACATTTTTTGCATGAAGTCAACTTGTGAAATTGCATAGAGGTACAGTGCTAATCACACTTGTCTATAACGCGCGAGCGTGCGGCTTTTTCCGGGGAGCGCTAGACTGGTGGCATTCGCGGAAACTAAACTAGTCACGTGGCGCAACATGGAACGGCCCGTTCGAGGGGTGTCCTGCCCACTCTATCAGCTGGCGGCGAACGCGGAAGGCTGCTCGCACGCTTTTTACAAACATCATGGCTCGAACAATAAAGGAACTAAAGCATGAAGCCGTATCAACGATGTCGTCATCAAAAAACAAAAATATATCACAAAGCGCTTTACTTTTATCGCTTATCAAGCTGATAGAGTGGGCAGGACACCCCTCGAGCGGGCGGTTCCATGCTGCGCTGCGTGACTAGCTTA